>NC_047044.1:82527357-83238346 GCF_011762595.2 Tursiops truncatus
TTATGAATATGGTTTCATGTGTTTAAAGCTATTTGTGTTTCCATTTCTAGGTTCTATTTCTTCGTATTCTTTGGTCATTTTTCAATACGGGCTTGATTTTACCAATTTACAAAAGCTCTTTACGTATGAAGAAATTTAGTTCTTTGTATTTTATGTGTTAGGAATGCATTTGTACAATTCGTCATTTCTACTTTTATGGTATTTTTGCCACGCATATTTTAAAAAAATAAACTCAGATTTCTATCTTTTCTGTGTGGCTTCTGAGTTTTTTGTTTTTTTGTTTTTTTTTGCGGTACGCGGGCCTCTCACTGTTGTGGCCTCTCCCGTTGCGGAGCACAGGCTCCGGACACGCAGGCTCAGCGGCCATGGCTCACGGGCCCAGCCGCTCCACGGCATGTGGGATCCTCCCGGACCGGGGCACGAACCCGTGTCCCCTGCATCGGCAGGCGGACTCCCAACCACTGCGCCACCAGGGAAGCCCCCTTCTGAGTTTTTGTTAGACTTAGAAAGTCCTTCCTGACTCCAAAATCATAAATCATTCTCCCATGTTCTTTTCTAGTACTTTCATGAGTCAATACATTTAGAATTTATCTTGGTATATAGGGAAATAGGACTCCACCTTCATTATTTTTCACATGACTACCAGGTTTTTCTAGGAGGTTATACTAGAGATATACTTGCACATATTTACAAAGATAAATGTTAAAATATATTTATTATAGTTTTGTTTGAAACGACAACATATTGAAAACAACCTTTGCATCCTTCAATAAGGACTGGTTATATAAATTAGAGTTTATTCACACCTTACAATAAAATACAACTGTTTAAAAGAAAGAGGTTCTCTAAGGACTGATATGGAATCCCAAAATTATGTGCTCAAGTTATAAATCAACCCTAATGTGAAGAACAGTGTTTATTCAATTTCTGATTTTAAAATATACATACAGTACAAGCCAAAGCAAAACATAGGTATACATAGTTACAGAAAAAACTAGAGAAAAATGATAATCTGGGGGGTAAGAAACGGGTAGAGAAGAGATTTAGTTATTTCTTTATATTTTTTGTACTGTATTCATGTACAAGATCATCAGTTTAAATAAATGAATAAAAAAGAGAAAAAATAATAGATTTTGAAAACTCAAGTCATTCTATTTTGGTGGCTGATTCATTACCATGTTATGTAGATTTGTAAGATAATGTCATTTACATCATTGAAACCTGCCCCTTAGTTTAGCGCTTTTTAATACATAGGGGTAAAAAATGTGGATCAGCAGTTCCCTCTGCTGGTCATCAGTTGAAATGCAATGACCTAGAAATCAATAAACCTATCTTATGCTTTATTTTGTGATAATTATCATGTACTCAGTATATCATGAGTGATAATACTTTATACCATAATTTTAAAAAAATCACAGTGGGCGTTTCCTAAAGTTAAAAAAAAATCACACATTTTTGTAGCAGTTCACAATTCTAGAGTTTTAACTGTTGTCTGAGTACAGAACGCTACCTTTGATGATGTGGGAATATTGAGAATAAAATAACTTTTTTTTTTTTTTTTTGCGGTACGCGGGCCTCTCACTGTTGTGGCCTCTCCCGTTGCAGAGCACAGGCTCCGGACGCGCAGGCTCAGTGGCCATGGCCCACGGGCCCAGCCCCTCCACAGCATGTGGGATCCTCCCGGACCGGGGCACGAACCCGTGTCCCCTGCATCGGCAGGCGGACTCCCAACCACTGTGCCACCAGGGAAGCCCCAAAATAACTATTTTTTAACAATAGTTATCAACAATTTGTATAAAAGTAAGCAACATTGTGTATGCCTTGTCAGGCTGTATATTTTCATCATGTTCATCACTGTTATAATTCATTCATTCTACAGCTATCAAGTACTTGGTATGTGTCAGGCACGTCCTAATGCTGGGGTACACTGTGAATAGGCAAACTTCCTGCTCTCATAGAGCTTACTTCCTACCAAAGGAGACAAAATTAACATAATTGATGAAAAATACATAGCATGCTAGTCTGATAAATGCTGAAGAAAGACAAATAAATATAATGTGAAGAATGAGTTTGGAGGGAAGGCTGCAATCGTAGATAGGGTAGCCAAAGGAGGGCTTACCTAGGGCTGAATTTGAATAAAGACCTGGAGCAAGTGAAGAGGCTAGCCAGGAGATACCTGAGAAAATGCATCCAGGCAGAAAAGCAAGTGCAAAGGTCCTGAGGTGCAAGTTTGCCCGGCATGTTTGAGAAACAGCAAGGAGGCCTGTGTGACTGGAGTGAAAAGGATAGAGGAGGGTAATAGGAAATGAGGTCAGAGCATTAATGGGGAAAACTAATCATGTAAGATCTTTGGGTTATAGAAGAACATTGGCTTTTACTCTAAGCAAGGTAGGAAGCCGTTGAAGGATTTTAAGGAGAGCAGGTATGTGCTCTGAATAAATGAATAAACTGAAAGGAGTCAAGGGTAGAAACAGTGAGATTAGTTAGATGTTTATAACAAGAATCCAGGAGGAGAAATAATGACAAGAAGTCATAGAGAGATGGACAGATGATGATAGACAGATAGATGAATAGATAGACAGATAGGTAGATAGACAGAGAGGTAGATAGGTAGATAGATGCTGTTAGATGAGACAGGATATGCTGGCATGAGACTAACAGAAGACTCAAGAATGACTTCAAGATTTTGACCTGAGCAACTGGAGGAATGTAGCTGCGATTAATTGAGACGTCGTAGAGGGAGGGATGAGTATCAGGAGCTCAGTTTCAGAAGGTTGAGTCTAAGATCCTATTAAATATTAAATATTTGGGGCTTCCCTGGTGGCGCAGTGGTTGAGAGTCCGCCTGCCAATGCAGGGGACACGGGTTCGTGTCCCACATGCGGCTGAGCGGCTGGGCCCATGAGCCATGGCCGCTGAGCCTGCGCGTCCAGAGCCTGTGCTCCACAACGGGAGAGGCCACAAGAGTGAGAGGCCCGCGTACCGCAAAAATAAATAAATAAATAAATATTAAATATTCAAGTGGAGGTTGTCAAATAGGCAGTTGAGGACATGGTCTGGATTCAGGGGAGAGGTTTGGGTTGGAGATAGTATAAAACAGGGAGTCCTGGGGCTTCCCTGGTGGTGCAGTGGTTGAGAGTCCGCCTGCCAATGCAGGGGACACGGGTTCGAGCCCTGGTCTGGGAAGATCCCACATGCCGTGGAGCAACTAAGCCCATGAGCCACAACTACTGACCCTCCGCGTCTGGAGTTTGTGCCCCGCAACAAGAGAGGCCTGAGCACCGCGATGAAGAGTGGCCCCCACTTGCCGCAACTAGAGAAAAGCTCTCGCACAGAAACGAAGACCCAAGCAGCCAAAAATAAATTAATTAATTAAATTTAAAAAACAAAACAAAACAGGGAGTCCTCAGCATAAAGGTGGCATATAAGTCTGTGGGACCTATTGAGCTCACCCAGGAAGCGAAGGCAGATGGGAAAGAGAAGTCCAAGGCCTGAGACCTAGGACATGTCAACATTGATCAGTATGGGTAATGGGATGAGGAGGAACCAGCAAAAGAGACTGAAAAAGAGCAGCAGAAAGGTAGAAGGGGGACTTCCCTTGTGGTCCAGTGGTTAAGAGTCCGCTTTCCAATGTAGGGGACTCGGGTTTGGTCCCTCGTCAGGGGACTAAGATCCCACATACTGTGGGGGAGCTGAGCCCGTGCGCTACAACGACTGAGCCCACGCGCTCTAGAGCCCATGCACCACAACTAGAGAGAGGTCCACACACCGCGAGGAGCCCACATGCCACAACTAAGATCCGATGCAGCCAAATAAATAAATAAACAAATATTTTTTTAAAAAAAAGGAAGGTAGAAGGAGGAAAATCCAGTAAATGTGATGTCCTCAAAGCCAGGTGGGGAAAGTTTCAAGTAAGACAAAGTGATCAACTGCTGATCAGTCAGGTAAAATGAGGACCAGGACATGATTTGGGATTAGCCATAAAGGAGCAGGTAGGTGGTAATCTTGAAAAGAGCAATTTCATTTTGCGAACGAAAGAATGTTGCTCACCATCTAGTTCTACAAGAATGAAGTCACTAGCCACTGCAGTCACTGACCTTTAACACACCCTGAAAGGAGTTCAGGGCAGAGATCAGGAATGAGGCACTCTGTGCTCTGGGGAAAACTGGCAGAACAGGCCTTCAGGTAGTTATTTTCAGGAGAAAATTTTATGAACCCAATGTCTTGCATCTTCTCATACCTTGAAAAGCACTAAAATCATTAACAGAGACACCTGCTCCTCGTGACTAGCAGCGACCTTCTACCGAGATCTGTGCTTGGTTGCACGTAACCCCTTCACCAAAATCACATACATGCTGACCTCCCCCCGCACCCCTTTGGAGCAGTTCCTCAAGCTACCTGAGAGGCTCCCGGGCTATAGTCCTCAGCAAGCCCCCAATAAAACTTAACAGCCCTCACATTGTGCTTTTTTTTTTTTAAGTTGACAATTATAATGTGTTTAAAAGTGAACAGGAGGAGAGAAATTAGAGACTGAGTATGGATCCTGCTTCTTAAGAGTTCACTGATTGGGGACCTCCCTGGTGGCACAGTGGTTAAGAATCCGCCTGCCACTGCAAGGGACATGGGTTCGATCCCTGGCTCGGGAAGATCCCACAGGCCGTGGAGCAACTAAGCGCCCTGCGCCACAGCTACTGAGCCCGCGCTTTAGAGCACGGGAGCCACAACTACTGAAGCCTGAGCACCTAGGGTCCGTAACAAGGAAAGCCACCGCAATGAGAAGTCAGCGCACCGCAATGGAGAGTAGCCCCCACTCACTGCAACTAGAGAAAGCCAGCGTGCGGCCACGAAGACCCAACGCAGCCATAAATTAATTAATTAATTGTTAAGAAAAAGAGTTCACTGTGATTGCTGTACAATATTGTGCTTATAGTTCACAAAATTATAGAGTGCACTTAAAAGTTTGTTAAGAGGTAGATCTTGTGTTAAGTATTCTGACCATTAAAAAAAAAAAGGGCAAAGAGACATAAGGAAACCTTTGGAGGTAATGGATATAATTATTGCCTTGATAATGGTGGTGGTGTCACAGGTGTAGGCGTATGTCCAAACTCATCGAACTGTATGCATTAAGTATGTGCTGGGGTTTTGTATGTTAATTCTACCTCAATGAAGCTGTTTAAAAAGAAAAAGAGTTTGCTATGAAAGGAAAGATAGAAATAGACAATAGCAGAGAAGGAAATGGAGTCAAGGAAGTTTAGTGCTTTGGGTTTCTCTTAGTTGGAAGAAATAAGAGTATGCTTGCATGTTTATGGGAATAATCTGATGTAGAGGGAAAAATTGAGATTGCAGGAGAGAGAGTTGGGAATGGTGGAAATTGTGGGTGACCATGTATCAGAGAAGGAGGCCTAGTAGCCGGTAAGGGCTAGCCACAGAGACAGCCTATCCCCAGGACTGGGAAGGTACTGAGTTTGGGCCCAGATGCAGGTAGGTGGGTACAGGGGAGGGGTGGTGAATGTTTTCTTCTGATTGTTTCGATTATCTCAGCAAAGGGAAACAGTGTTGGAAGTTTGAGGAGAGAGGGAAACGTATAACAGAACCTAGGAGAAAGCATGAGAGAGACTGGATTAGGGAAGCACAGTATGATTGCTGGACAGTATGAGAGTCAGCACGAAGGTTCATTGTCCCTAATCTCACGTGAGACCAGCTAGCACAGTTGCATGATTTTTAGGTGCGTGGGTATAAGCACAGAGTCAATGGAAAATTGGAGTTAACTAGGGTTGTGATTTATCCAAGCAAGTTTGATATGAGACATTAGGAGTCAGTGGTTCTGAGAGTGACTCTGCTGATGGACACGGGATTTAGCCTGGGCAGAGAGGAAACATAGGATGTCAGTGAGGGGATACAGGACGATGCAACAGTAACAGAATCAGTGGAGGGGAGATGCTGGTGGAGTGAAAGAACGGTGAAGGTGGGGTAGAAGATGGCAGTCAGAGTGGAATCCAGAATTTGGGATTCGACAGGGCTCTGGCTATTGTTAAAAACAAGGTCGGGCTTCCCTGGTGGCGCAGTGGTTGGGCGTCTGCCTGCCGATGCAGGGGACACGGGTTCGTGCCCTGGTCCGGGAAGATCCCACATGCCGCGGAGCGGCTGGGCCCGTGGGCCATGGCCGCTGGGCTTGTGCGTCCGGAGCCTGTGCTCTGCAACGGGAGAGGCCACAACAGTGAGAGGCCCACGTACCGCAAAGAAAAAAAAAAAAAAAAAAACAAGGTCAAGGGTATGACTGTGGCAATGAGTGGCAGTGGTAGGGTGTTCCAATAACTATGTAAACCCAAAGTTTAGGTTCTTTCTCCAAGAGGAGGCTGTGTATGGCTCTAGTGACTGAGCCATTTATATTTTATATATCAGCCTGGGGTATACTTTCAAAAACAAGCCCTCAAGTGGTTCATGTTTCCATATTATATACTAGAACACCAAATAGAACACATACCCATATTTTTAAAATGGAAGAGAAATTTCATTCCTCCCAAATGTGCAATCATAAATACTTGAACCAGAGCTCTGATTAGTTTGCAAGACAAACATGTTTTTATTTTTCCCGCCTGGCAGGTAAGAATCAGTGTTAGTGTTGTGTTACGTAAGTATTCCACCCGCCTTCTTGTTTTTTATGATATGCAAAATGCAATCACTTATTCGCCATGACTTTTCCCCCATAAAACTACTCACAAAGTAACTAGCACACGGAGTTGAATAATGGATCACTCTCCGTAAAACCTGCGCCTTCTCCACATACCCAAATCAACAGATTCAGCTTTGTTGTGTTATGGGAGAGAGGAGGTTTCTCAGACAAGAACTTCTAGTCCTGAAAATCGGCAGCCAGGTGTGAAACTGGGACAAGGGTAGAATGATCCTGACTCCTGTGATATAAGTCAGCACTGCGTAGGTCATAAGAGGGAGTCATCAATGCTTACACCTTCTTTAAAATTCTTTCCAATAATTTGTTTTGTCTACCATTATCTTGCTGGGACAACTCAACTGGGCTTCATTTCCTGACCTTCAATATAGCATTTTTGTCAACAACAACCAAAGTGTGCTGGGGATTTATTTTTTTCGCCAATCACGTGACAGTGCTCATAGCACAGATGCTGGGGATTTCTTGGTGGCCTCTGCGTGGACAGGACCGGCGTGAATGAATCTGGGGCTCTGCTGAGACCCCAGAGTGCCTGCTCCCTTCACGCTATTTTAAGTGCCACATATGGTTGCACGGAGGTCACTGTGAAAAGGAAGAGAAAGAAAGCAAAATGGCCTATGACCTCCATTATTTGTAAAAAATCACAATAATATATTTTGTTTTATCCTGGAGGAAGGCTGCATGGGTCAATCTGTTGATGGGTTTATTTCTTCTGAGGGAGTCATTTGGGATGGGAATGTTAATTTATTTGAGCAAACAGACATTATCACAGGGATAATGTCTGTGTATTTAACATTTATTAAAATAAATGTTAATTTATTTGAGCAAACAGACATTTTCACAGGGATAAAATGGAGCTAGATAACTGAGCTAGATAACGACTCAGTGCTTTTACTGCCGGGGACCTGGTTCGATACCTGGTCAGGGAACTAAAATCCCACAAGCAGCAAGGCGCAGCCGGAAAAAAAAAAAAAGATATTATCACAAAACGGCACTGATGGCCATATCTACCTTATCTACTACTTAGGCTTTCTGTGTCTCTTGAAAAATGCTCCCAAAACAGGCAGATTTCCTCCTAGTCTGCTAGTTGCTCTTAGTGGGAGAAAGGGGGTGGGGGTGTGATTTTATTCACGTAGAGTATGCTTAGTAAAGTCAAAGTTAGCCTTTAGGGAGCCTTTCCAACTTCTTGTTTCTGCTTATGCCTCCTCCGCCCCTGCCTATAATGGCAATGACCCCTGCCTATTCTGACCAAACTTGCTTCACTCTCCCCACTAGAATTAACCATAAGAGGAGCAGGACAGCAGAGCAGTTAAGAGCATGGACCCAAGATCTAGACGGCCGAGGTTTCCTCTAAGCTCTGCCTCTTGGACTTAACCTCTCTGTGGCAGTGTCTTTGTCTGTAAAATGGTGATAATAACAGGATCAAAGTGAGGATTAAATGAACTACTCTATGTAAAGTACACAGAACACTGACTGCCTAGCACAATGCAGGCACTCCGAGCGTTAGCTATGTAATTGCCAAAAATATATCGGACACCCCAAGTCGTGTCTTTCCGCTTCTTTAGGTCTTACGCACCTGTCTTTATTAATTATATATTAATTATATATAATTATATTAATTAATTAATTATTAATTAATTATTAATTAAATTATTTATTAATTATATTAATATTTTAATATATTATAATATATTATAATATATTATAATATATATTAATTATATTATATTATTAATTATATATTAATTATATTAATTATATATATTGCTGGGAAGCAAATCACCCCGAGAGTTAGAGGCCCAGATCAATAAACCTGTATTACCTCACAGTTTCTGCGGGTGAGGAATCTGGAACTGTGTAGCTGGGTGGTTCTACTTCCAAGATCACTCCCGTGATTACTGGCGGGCCTCCATCCCTCACCACATGGGTCTCTCAGCACGGCTGCCTCACAACTTGGCGGTTGGCTTCCCCCAGGGTGAGCAATCCAAGAGAAAGTGGGAGAGAAAATGAAGAATTTACACAAACACACACACAGACCAAGAATAGCAAAGTCTTTTTAAAGCTAATTTTGGAAGTGATATCCCATCATTTCTGCCATATTCTATTCATTGTAATCAAGTCAGTAAATCCAGCCCACACTTAGATTCAGGGATAACACAAAGGCAGGGCTCACTGGGGGGAGCCTATCATACCTTTGATTGTGAGTTGAGCTACAGGGGGTCCCTAAATTATTTTGCCTATACATAGATCGAGAGAGAGTATTCTTTTCCCCAGTGAGAACCAGCTTCTAACATCCACACTCTTACTAAACAGACACTAGTTTTGGCAATAAAAACTCATATTTAACATCCAATATACTAATTTGCCAAGGTTGATGGCGGAGCTCGGATAGCAGAGAGCTGGCTTTTTCTGTGCTGAGCTAGATAACGACCCTGGAACACATGCTGGAGAGCAGGGCAGCTGGTCACCCCTGGAAATGCAGCTTCAACTAATTGGCGCATACGTAATATTCTGCCAACTACATTGAAGTTTTTAAAAGTAAATTACACACTTTATAACACCTTCCTCGAAGATATTCTCTATGTCCAACCAAAGTCCTATGTCGATGAATACCTCTTATTTTAGAAAATATGGCTATCAATAAAAGCATAAATAAAGGAAATAAGAACAAGAAAATGGTAGAACTTACATATTTTTCTAACGTACATGAGTCTCAAAATGGAAAATCCAGACAAGTGGAATGTCTGTGTTGAATCCCGCTGCACAGCAGCTCAAAGCTGAGGAAGTGTTTTGTTGACTTAATAAAGCTCTTTGGCAGCTCAAAAGGCTGTGGTGGCATTTCTGCAGCACACAGTTCTGAGGAGTTGATCTTCTGTGAACTCTCAAATACAACTAAAAAGGCAGGGGGACACCCAAAGCTGATAAAACGAGAATAGTACAAAAATAATCTTTAAATTTTTAAAGCAAATAAAAGCAAATTATATATACTATGATCTCAAATATATAAAGAGAAAAGGAAAAAGCCTGAAAAGTAAACCCAGATTATTAACAATGGAAGTTCTGAGTAGTCAAATTTTACTTTTCTTTAACTCCCAATATTTCCAAAATAAAGCCATGTGCTTGTGTGTGTATGTGTGTGCGCACACGCACATACACACACACAGACATGCATGTTTTAAATAGAACTTTTCCATATCGGACTTGCAATGTCAATGGGCAGTCGAAATCCATTATAGAAAACTAAGAAATTGAAATTCAGCTATCCTTCAATAATCTATTACATCCAAGCCTAGAAACTTCCTTCACAGCATTTTATATGCAGCCTGTTCTCTTCCAGAACAGACACTCTAGCAGTTTAATCTCTCTCAGAATCCATAGTGCTGGGCTTCCCTGGTGGCGCAGTGGTTAAGAGTCCACCGGCCAATGCAGGGGACACGGGTTCGAGCCCTGGTCTGGGAAGATCCCACATGCTGCAGATCAGCCAGGCCCATGCACCACAACTACTGAGACTGTGCTCTAGAGCCCGCGAGCCACAACTACTGAGCCCGCATGCCACAACTACTAAAGCCCGCGTGCCTAGAGCCTGTTCTCCGCAACAAGAGAAGCCACCACCATGAGAAGCTGGCGCACTGCAATGGAGAGTAGACCCCACTTACTGCAACTAGAGAAAGCCCCTGCGCAGCAACGAAGACCCAACGCAGCCAAAAATAAATAAATTTATTAAAAAAAAAAAAAAAAAGAATCCACAGTGCAACTGAGATCCCTGAGAATCTATATCTCTTCCAGGTTTGGGAGTGATTTCTAAGTCTCCTGTGGACCCATAATATCTGAAGTGCTGTCTATTTTTAAGAATATTTTCCTAAGTGGTAAAAATTAATTAAATATGACCACAAGTATATCATTCCAGCTTTATATTTCCTAAACTTGAGGAAACTGCTACGGCAAGCCACTTCCAGCTTGAGAGCAGGTCCTGCCTGTTATACATTAGCCCACAAAGCTGTGAATATTAAGACACCAACTGACCAATCTGCATACCACTCATTATCTGGAACCACACAGGAGGTTTTGGAAAAAATTGAACTCCTATGATTATATATGCTGCCCATATGTGGTTATTTAAATTTAAATTAATTAAAATAAGACTTTTTAAAATTCCATTCCTCAGTCACATGCGCCACATTTCAAGGGCTCCATAGCCACATGGCTGGTGGCGACTCTATTGAACAGAGCAGAATATAGAACATTTTCGCCATCACAGTAAGCTCCATCTGACAGCGCTGCATTTGATTATTGAAAAGTTACCTGTGGGTGGACCTAGAGGTGAACATAGTAAGTGAAGTAAGCCAAATAGAGAAAGGCAAATATCATATGATAACACTTAAATGTAGAATCTAAAAAAAAAGATACAAATGAATTTATACACAAAACAGAAATGGATCCACAGACATAAGAAATAAACTTATGGTTACCAAAGGAGAAGTGGGGGGAGGGATAAATTAGGAGTTTGGGATGAACATATTCACACTATTATATATAAAATAGATAACCAAAAAGGACCTACTGTATAGCACAGGGAATTATACTCAATACTCCGTAATAACCTTTAAGGGAAAAGAAGCTGAAAAAATGGATATATATATATATATATATATATATATATATATATATATAAAACTGAATCACTTTGCTGTACACCTGAAACTAACACAACATTGTAAATCAACTATACTTCAATAAAAAAAATATTAAACAGAAAAAAAAGAAAGAAAATTTGCCTGATATCAGAAAATTCTGGTTACTTACTTTGTGACACAGATGTGTACATAATACAAAATTTTTTCTTATCTCCTGGAACTGAGAGTACAAAAATGAATAGAACTTAAGTAAAATCAAGATATTAGAGAAAAAAATGAACAGAACCTTAGGACTGCCTTCCAGGAGATTACCATCTAGACCTGTGATGGTGAATTGCTGTAATCTATTTCTTTGCTCTTCACTGACTTTCCAAATTTCCCATAAACCCTCTCAGTGGGAGTTGTGACACTAGTGAAAAACACCAATGATATGGGACATCGGATGTTGCAGACATATTCCTGCCATTTTTGAAAAAAAGTATTACTCTCTTACACAGGATTTTGTTCTTACAGAAAGACTTAGTATAAAGGCCACCTCTTTCATGCAGAGTTCCCTGATTCCACTTCCTTCTGTAACTCCCTTCCTTCCTTGGCAGCAGAGCATGGTGGTTAAAAGTCCCGATTGGAGGAGATTGCCCAGTTTCAAATCCCAGCTATGCTACTTACTAGCTGTGTGACCTCGGGCAAGTTGCTTAACCTCTCTGTGCTTCAGCAGCACCATCAGGAAAACAGCAATGATAATACTACCAATATGAAGAGGTTTTGTAAACATTCCACAACTTCAAACATATAAAGTGCTTAAAGTGGTACCTGCCACAAAGACAATACTCAGTGAATGTCAGCCAGAATTAAGTTATTCAAATATTTTTTCAACAAGTAAAATATTGTCTGTCCACTGTGAACTGTCCTATACTAAAAGAACTACTAGCTCTATTTTCTAACCTTCCAGAACACTTTGTTTCTTTATTAGGTAGGTTATAAAATCTATCATCTATTAGAGAGGTCTCTGCAGTACCTGTCTCCACTACCTGATAAACTCTTGGAAGGCAATTAGTCTCTTCCATTCTCATGGTGCTAGTGCAATACATTCATTAGCCGTTAAATCAAGTGTCACACAATCTCTATCACACTCCTTCTTGAATAATAACAAGGATCTGCAAAGGCCCCAAGTCAAAATGGTCTTTCTATTTGAGAAATACGTCAATTTAAACTTTCGTTTAAATAATTATGTAAAATAACTTTGCCATCTTGTTTCTGCAGTCCCTCTTTCGCTGACTACAAATACTTCTGTCTCTCCTATAATTTCTGGAATCAGCTTTATTCTCATGTTGTCTCCCTCATTAATGAACGAAATAAATTTTTGACACATGTTCATTCTATATTTGTACGGAGTCGTGTTACTAGCTTTTGCAGTTTATTCTTTGGAAGTTTGGGAGGTCTTACTGAGATGTCCAAGTGGACTCATCTGCCAGGATCAATTAACCTGCCTTAGAGGTACACCTCATGGGCTGCTTAAGCCCAGTCATGGGTCAATAGAATTTTCCCTCTGCTGACTCTCTCCCTCAGTCTCCTTTTCTTTTAATTCTGTGTATTTGTTTTTATTTCTTTTCTTGGCCAAATCTACTAATCTATCCACATTCTGTTTAACTTGTGATTTGGGCCATTTGTCTTTTCATTACTAGGTCCAGAAACCAGTGGATAAAAGAGAGTGGTGGGCTTCCCTGGTGGCACAGTGGTTGAGAGTCCGTCTGCCGATGCAGGGGACACGGGTTCGTGCCCCAGTCCGGGAGGATCCCACATGCCGCGGAGCGGCTGGGCCCGTGAGCCATGGCCGCTGAGCCTGCGCGTCCGGAGCCTGTGCTCCGCAACGGGAGAGGCTGCAACAGTGAGAGGCCCGCGTACCGCAAAAAAAAAAAAAACAAAACAGTGGTAAATGTTCAACAACTGGTTCTTTGAAGTGGCACAGGGGCTTATTTTCAGCATCTACTGACTTCTGTGGTATAAATACTTCCAATGTAGCCAATGATGAGCTACCAAGATGGAGTCCCTGGCTGCAAAGCTAGGAATGGCTCTTGTGAGCCAGTGGAGCTGCCGCAACACACAGCTGGTCCTGGACCACTAGCTGGGTCTTTGTTTTATAATTGAGAGAGCACCCTGTATATTCCTGAGTCCTTAGGAAATAGTGGTTGGACCACATTTTTTCTACAGTATGGTCCAGGAAGTCGTGGGTAATGGACTTTTAGGCGTCACTTCCATGTGACGCACATGGTGGCAATCTCCTCATTGGTGGCAGCAATAATTGCAATAACTGAGGATCTGATTCCATCATCTGCCCCCTTGGTGATCTCTCTGAGAATGATGAGGATCAATCTTCCACTGTAGTCATTTTTTGTTTCTGTATTTGTCTATTCGTGAGCACAAGTCAATTCAGAAAATATTTTGTGCCCACTGGGAAGGAGAATAGCTCTTTGAGATATGACCAGAGAGTTTTTGTGTTTCTATATTGACTTTTGACCTGTGACTGAGAACAGAAGTTGTAAATTCTCTGAGGCCTGTGTGTCTATCACTGAGAACAGGAGGTGAAATATTAATAAATTAGATTGTAAATCATTAATACATTAAATTATAATGTCTCTAAAAAGAGTATGGACCAATTCCTTGAAAGATTCAATCTGCCAAAACTCACACTAGAAAAAATAACAATATGAACAGGCCTATATCTATTAAAGAAACAGAATAAATAATAAATAACCTTCCAAAATAGAAAGCAACATGCCCAGATGGATTCCTTGGTTAATTCTACCAAACATTTAAGGAAAAAAATTATTCCAACTCTCTACAAGCTCTTTCAGAGGATACAAACAGACAGAATACTTCCTAACTCATTCTATGAGGCCAGTATTACCCTAATACCAAAACCAGACAAAGACATTACAAGAAAAGAAAATTTCAGGCCAATATCTCTCATGAAATAGATGCAAAAAGCCTCAACAAAATGTTAGCAAATCACATCCAAGAAAGTATAAAAAGAATTATATACCACAGCCAAGTGGTATTTGTTCCAGATATGCCAGACTGGTGCAACATTTGAAAATCAATTAATGTGATCCATTACATCAACAAACTAAAAAAGAAAAACCACACGATCATATCAATAGATGCAGAAAACGTATTTGACAAAATTCAATACCCGTTCATGATAAAAACTCTCAGTAAACTAGGAAGAGAGGTGAACTTTCTCAACTTGATAGACTATCCACAAAATATCTCAAGATAACATTGTACTTAATGGTGAGAAACGCGAAGCTGATGAAATAAAATTTGTGTTTTAAGGCAGAACAAGAAAAAAATTAAACATAAAATTCTCTCTCTGTGTTTGTTTGGGCCTCTTCCCTCCCGAATGTGCAGGGTGCAACTGCATTACACATTAACCAGAGCTCCTCAAAGTTGGGAGGGACCGCTCAACCATAAAGATCAATTTTTTTTCTTTCTTTCTTCTTACCCTAGCTAAGTAACTTCTTAAAAGAATAGTGTTCTTTCCCAGCTCTGTAGGAGGTCATGGTGACTTGCTGCTTGTTTTGTACGTGCTTATCTGGACTATGTATCCTTGGTAAACTACCAGTATGTCATTTTGATGTTTGATCCTTTGTCTCAAAGATGTATATGATTAATGCCTTTGACTTCTAACAGGCAGAACAGTTCTCAGAGCTTTGAGAATCTGCTTCCCGGGTTATAATCCTCAGTTTGGCTCGAATAAAATGCCCTTTTTTTCTTCTTAACTTGATGGCTAATTTAATTTTCGTTGACAAAGATTTCCCACCAAGATCAGATACAAAGCAAGGATCCCCTCTCACCACTCCTTTTCAACATTTTATTGGAAGCCCTTGATAATGCAATGAGTCAAGAAAAGGAAATAGAAGGCATACAGATAGGGAAGGAAGACAGGAAACTGTCTTCATTTGCAGATGACATGATCATCTATGTACAAAATCTGAAAGAATCTACAAAAAAAAAAAAAAAATTCCTGGAACTAATAAGTCATTCTAGCAAGGTTTCAGGACATAAGGTTAACATAAAAAAGTCAATTGCGTTCTTATATACAAACAATAAACTAATGGAATTTGAAATTTAAAATATAATACTATTTATATTAGCACCCCCCAAAATGAAGTACTTTGGTATAAATCTAACAAGATATATACAAAATCTATATAAGAAAGACATAAAACTCTGATGAATACAATCAAACTAAATAAATGGGGAGGACTTCCCTGGTGGTGCAGTGGTTAAGAATCCGCCTGCAAATGCAGGGGACACGGGTTCGAGCCCTGGTCCAGGAAGATCCCACATGCCACAGAGCAATTAAGCCCATGTGCCACAACTACTGAGCTTGCGCTCTAGAGCCCGTGAGCCACAACTACTGAGCCCACGTGCCACAACTACTGAAGCCCGCGTGCTTAGAGCACGCGCTCTGCAACAAGAGAAGCCACCGCAGTGAGAAGCTCGCACACCACAACAAAGAGTAGCCCCCGCTTGATGCAACTAGAGAAAGCCCACATGCAGCAACGAAGACCCAACACAGCCAAAATAAATAAATAAATTTAATGAAAAATATAATAATAAAATAAATGGGGAGATATTCTATGTTCGTGGATCAAAAGATTCAACACTGTCAAGATATCAGTACTTCCCAACCTGATCTATAGATTCAATGCAATCCTAATCAAAATTGCAGCAAGTTATTTTAGGGGTATTGACAATCTGATTATAAAGATTATATGGAGAGGCAAAAGACCCAGAATAGCCAACTCAATATTGAAGAATAAAGTTGGAGGACTAATACGACCAGGCTTGAAGACTTACTGTAAAGCTACAAGAGTCTAGAGAGTATGATATTGGTAAAAGAATAGACCAGTGGAGCAGAATAGAGAACCCAGAAATAGACCCCCATAAATATAGTCAGCTGATCTTTGATAAAGGAGCAAAGGCAATACAATGGAGCAAAGATAGTCTCTTCAACAAATGATGCTGGAACAACTGGACATACACATGCAAAAAAAAAAAAATGAATCTAGACACAGATCTTATGCTTCTCACAAAAATTAACTCAAAATGGATCATAGACTTGAATGTAAAACACAAAACTACAAAAGCTCCTAGAAGATAATGTAGGAGAAAACTTAGATGATCGTTTTTTGTTGTTGTTGTTCTTTTTTTTCGGTACGCGGACGGACCTCTCACTGTTGTGACCTCTCCCGTTGCGGAGCACAGGCTCCGGACGCGCAGGCTCAGCGGCCATGGCTCACGGGCCCAGCCGCTCCGCGGCATGTGGGATCTTCCCAGACCGGGGCACGAACCCATGTCCCCTGCATCGGCAGGCGGACTCTCAACCACTGCGCCACCAGGGAAGCCCAGTAACAGACTTTTTAATGACAGTGATGACAAAATGGAGCTGGGCTGTCTGGGGCTTTGAAATGAATCTCAAAGTTAGTGTCTCTGGGAACTGTTAGAAATTCTGTCTCTTCTTTGAGTTCAGAAAAACACACAAACACATACACACAAAACAAACAAAAAGCCCACTGCCCATGAATAAAGATATGGAATACATCAAGTTTGAAGAATGCAACTTCTTTTAATATCTTTTAACTGTGACTTTCTTGAAGTGTAGCGCCACTGACAGCATAACAATCTTGGCTGACGATGACCCTCTTCATTTGGGAAACAGCATTTTTGGTGTCCAGGAGGGAAGTTTGCGGAATGTTTGCATATTGCAATGAGGGACCTCTGTGGGACACTCCTCTCAACATCAGAGGGAAATAGGAGAACAGACAGAGCCATAGAGAGATTGTTCTCATATTCTTCTGTAGATGTTAATTCCCACAATTCCTCTTTCGCTTTACTTCTAGCTTCCCTTCAAGCTCTTTGCCTTTATACCACCTTCTCTCTTCCTTTGTTGCTTACATAGGAAAGTCATTGGATCCAGAAGTCATTGCGAGGCATGGTTCAGAATTTACTCATTAATTCATTTAGGTCTATCACCCCATCAGTCTCTATCCCTTTACCATGGTTTATTTATCCCCATAAAATTTTCTACTTGCCACCTGATTTTTAAAAAATAACACGTTTATTGAGATATAATTCACTTCATACAATTGACCTGTTTAAAGAGTATAATTCTATTTTATTGTATTCACAGAGTTGTGCAACCATCACCACAATTGCATTTTAGAACATTTTAATCATCCCCCCAAAAAACCCTGTACACATTAGCAGCGACTCTCTACTCCCCCCTCTCCCTAGATTGGCAACAACCATCTATTTTCTGTCCCTATGGATCTTCCTATTCTGGGTATTTCAGATAAATGGAATTATGATTTGTGATCATTTGTGACTGGCTTTGTTCACTTTGTGTAATGTTTGCAAGGTTAATTCATTTTATAGCATGTATCAGTAGTTCATTTCTTTTTATTACCAAATAATATTCTTTTGTGTGAATATACCGCATTTTATTTACCCATTCATCAGTTGATGGACATTTTGCTACCTGATTCATGTTCATTTTCTGTTTCCCACTCTAAAATATAAGCTCCATGGGCTTCCCTGGTGGCACAGTGGTTGAGAGTCCGCCTGCCGATGCAGGGGACGCGGGTTCGTGCCCCGGTCTGGGAAGATCCCACATGCCGCGGAGCGGCTGGGCCCGTGAGCCATGGCCACTGAGCCTGCGCGTCCGGAGCCTGTGCTCCGCAATGGGAGAGGCCACAACAGTGAGAGGCCCACGTACCGCAAAAAATAAAATATAAGGTCCATGTGTATCACTTTTTTTTTTTTTTTTTTTTTTACCACTCTACCCCTAGAATCTTGCCCAGTACCTGGCACTTTATAAGAGTTCAGGGAATTCCCTGGCGGTTCAGTGGTTAAGGCTCCACCCTTTCATCACCCAGGGTTCGGGTTCAATCCCTGGTCCGGGAACTAAGATCCCACAAACCCCGCAGAGACACCAAAAAAAAAAAAAAAACTCAATAAATTTATCAAATGAAAGACTCTGTCATTCATTCACCTAACCAAATTTAGTTAAGCATCCACACACACATTTGTGTTGATGGGGGCATGCAGGAAAGTTACTCTGGGGAGTGGAAAGTGAGGCGGGCAGGCAGCCAGCTAAGGAGGGAATGACAATCATGATCTGTGACCTGTTTTTCTCCTTTTCTTTGACATCGCCACATCAATGATATACGCACACCCAGGCACTAATTCAGGGGTTACGCGTTTGAAAAGCTGGCATCCTCCACCCCCAGGAGTGAGCGGTGAGTATGGGTCTGGACTGGGCGCCGGGTCAGAATTTTCGTGCGCAAGAGGCTCTACCCGCTGGGGCCCGTCTGCGGGAAACACAGTCTCAAGACTCTTCCTGCTGATGCAATCTGCAGGAGGGCCAGCGATCGCCGCTGCCAGGGCCAGTCTGCGAGGCGCCCGCCACGTGTGCCCGCCGCCACTCCAGCCACTTCCCCAGACTCGCGCCGCCCGGAACGCCTGGGACGCAGCGCCTTTGCCTCCGCTCTCCTCGAGCTGCTCTGACGGCCGACCGAACAATGAAGGTAACTGCTTATGATTCTGACTGTACTTTTACAAAAATGTGTGTGTGGATTGAGCCTGCGATTCCTCAAACGCACAGTTGGCAGAAAGGGGACGGAGGAAGGACCACACGGTTTCTTGCCACGCAAACGTTTGCAATTTTTCCCTTATCAGTCATCGTCGGACAGGACCTTACATTCTTCTTCTCTTCAGACTTCTGCTTAACCCCCGCTCACAGGATGTACCGCCCGCCTCAAGCTCTTTCACAACTGCATTCGTGAACCGAGATAAAAGGCTGCTCGCAGCTCCTTTCCCTGCCTGTTTTGAAGCGCGGAAAGGAAGAGGAAGCTCTTCTCAATTTTCTAAGATGCACAGGAGGTGGGGAATTTCGGAGGAGAGGTCTGGGGGATGTCACTGGCTGTAAACGGGTTTTCTGCTCGGTGTTACGTTATAAAAGAGGGAGGTGCAGAACTAGGTAAGGGGGGCTGTCTCACCGCTATTAAAACAGAAGGCTTGTCTTACTTTGTTTCTTGTGAATAGTCAAGCTTCTAAGAGTTACAAATCAAAGAAGCCTAAGGGCATCCTTTTATTCAAGAACACCCTAGGGTCTTTTATTCTTATGCTAATAAAGGATAATTAGCCCAGCTGCCTATTCCTTGGGAAGGTTTATGTGTAGAAATGAACAGATTTAAGGGTTCTGTTTTCCTGGAAAACACGCTGGAAAACTGCAATGATATGAAAAACTGAAGGGCAGCTTTTTTAAAGGAAAGTGAAGGATGGGCAAGTAGTCCTGCCTTCTAACATCTTGGAAGTAGGAGATTCCTATATGCAGTCTGAACTTTGAGGAGAAAAAAAAGCTGAGCTTCAGAGTTTCCAAGGAGGGAGATAAGTATGGTTTTCAACTGGGCTTATCCACAACCCATTCCAGTCTACAGTTTCACTTACGAGAAATAATATGTCAATGGTGCCTTTTCACCAAACAAAAATTTCCACTATGATTAGGCAGGAAACGAGTGGAAACGTAGTTCTGTATTAAGAAGAGATATGCAAATGCGCCGGGGTGAAAAATTCAGCAGCCTTCCTCTTCTAGAGTTAAGACATTCTATTTCTGACTTGCTCATGCCTGTCTACTTTCAGCTGAAAAATACACTTTGATTGAGTATTGAATTGGTGAGTAAAAGGAGAAAATTATGAGAATAAACAGTCTTGCTTTTCCAACTTTCCCCTGTACCATGTGGAACTGTGGTTGATTATCTGTATGTAGTTGATTATCTGTAAGTTCATGGGTGCTTTAACATGAGTCCGAAACCCCCTTCCCTTTTACGACGTACTTTTTATAACACAGGAACTGAAGATATCTTCAAGTAGTCTCATTTCTGTTTTCTGATATGTTACTAAGATTAAGAAAGAAATGCTTATGTATTTTAGGCATGATCTAAGGAGTATTTAAGGTTCCTTTAAGTGTGTTTTTATTATTTCAAAAAACCTTTCTACTAATCTTTTACCTAAGTATTGCTCATACTTAGGTCATCATTTAAAAAAAAAAAAAGTTATTTGCACAAGACACCATGATAGGCTCTGTCCTCAGCAAATTTTCCAGACATGGTCTTGCCTGGGAGCTATTATTTTAAGATGGACACTTACAGAATGGGCAACCGAGTGAGTAAAATAGCGTATACATTGAATAGGATGTGTATAAAAATGGTAATTACATACTATAACTTACTGAATTAAGGTGGAGATTTACAAGAGACACATATCTGAAAAGACAGAGATAAGAAGTCATTGGCAGGGGTGCATGGTTAAATGAAGGGAGAGGGCTGTTTGTGTGTGTGTGTGTGTGCACGCAGGGGGCCCAACAGGACGTGGGGCAGGGAGAGGGGATTCACATTCCAGACACAGGATGTGGCCCCTCAGGCCAGGCTCAGAGATGCATAGCTAGTTAAGCAGGCCTAACAAAAGGGCATTGGTAGAACCTGCAATGGTGAGAAAGAAAAAAAAGAAAAAGGGAGAACAAAAAATGAGAGTTTAATTTTGGCCAATATTTCATTTAGTGAGCTTCCATAATAAATAATTTTATTTAATTTTAGAACTACAGAGAGAAAGGAAGATGAGTTAAGAAAATTTTCCGTTTGTATGCAAGAATTGATCTTGCCTGTTAGCTCATTGAAACTGAGAAGGTCTAATCATTTGAAATGGGCTTAAAATCTTGTGAAAAAAAGTTGAGAACAGTCCTCTGATTATTACAGAGGTTTATGCTAAGAATTAAAATCAAGTTATGGTTTCCTTCAGTAGTTGTGTATCTCCCAATTATTTTCATAATTTTAGATGTTATCCCTTACATCAGGTCAGGACTTTTAGTTCTGTAGGGGAGGAAAAATAATTTTCCCTCTACCCTTCTAGATTCTTGACTAAGATATCCCTGTAATAAAACACAGCTTAACAGGAAAACAACCCCAGAAGTTTAATAACATGTATACCTCCTGTATGCATGAAAGATACCCAGGAAAACTGAGTCACTCCCTGCAATGGCCCAAGCTATCGCCTTAAATATCATCTTCAGCTAAAGACAAAAGAAAGATGCTGGAGCAGTGGAGCAAACCAGTTATGGGAGGTTATCAGACAATGCACAGAAAATTACAGATTTAAGTCGGTACCTTCTCGGTACAGAGAGGGAGACACCCTTACAAATGGGGATTTCCCTTGTAAATGCAACTTCTACTCTGTTTTCAAATATTCTTTTGTGTCTGCAGCCTTTCAGAGATAATCAGTTCAAAATAATCCTTCTGCCAAAGAGGCATATTTTAGGGGTGATCTATTCTGCTCCCCTTCAGTTCATTATTTCTAATATTAAGAGATAGACCAGGGAAGGGTTGACCTAAAACAAATAGACTGCGGCAAATATTTCTCCAGCAAAGATGGGTTTGTTCGGGATCAGCAGAGAATTGCAATTCGGGGTTCGCGACCAAGGCCAGCCACAAGCAAGTCTTTGCACAGCAAGGAAAGAAGCCTTTATAGAGGGGAGGACATTGGAACGGCTCTAGTAAACAGAGTCCGTGGCTTTTCACTGACCGAGTTGCTGCTGGAGTCTTTCTTCTTCTCGTTGGGCTCTGCTGTCATTGCGGGCCCGGAGAATTCCCTCTTCTGGGCTCCTGACTCTATTAAATTGAAGGTTCTGTAATTCTTTAAAGAAGTGCACAGCTGGATAGTATAACCTGAGAGGTCTAGGCTTATGAGTAAACTTTTTCTGTGCATAAATGAAGAGTTGTTTCTAAACTGTGGGCACTGTGAGAGTTCGGGTTAGTTATATCTTTGGGGGTTTCTGGTTGTTTGCTTCTCTGAATGGCCTCTCCTCAATGGGTGTAGAAAGATGAAAATGAAGAGTTTTCTCTGTCTTATTTTAGGCTTGGCAACTGTAATTCCTCTAACTAACAGATGCCACACTACGGAAACCCAGTGGAATGTTCAGCCTTATTATGCCCGAGGGGATTTAGTTACCCCATTAGAGTGAGAATCTGGTACCTCCCATGATAGACATCATTATCCCAGGCAGCCTCCACTTCCTATATGGTACATCATTCTTTCTGAGCACAGGAGGATACCATGGCTGGTCGGCTCACTTTACAGTTGTAAATGTGGGCAGCCTTTGTGTTGTAACTTTATCCCCTTAACAGATGTCCAAATGCTCTAAACATTTAAAGTGACATATGGTAAACATTCCTACTGATGGGCTTTACTGAGTCTCTGTAGCCCATTTGGTAATACATGTCAGTGGCCATTCAACTAAGGCTACTGAAATTGGAATCCATGTACGTCAAACTTGGGTGCAACTCAAATGTTTAAAATGTTTCCAAATGAAGCATTTGGGATGCTCTGATTCCTAAACGTAACTGTAAATATTTGCACACATTTTAATCATAAGATCTAGTCTATGATTCGCAATGTCGGTTGTAAATATGAAGCCACCGCAGAATCAGTCTTTTCTATCACACAAGGGTTCATGATGTGTCAGTTGCGCCTGTGTTTCCAGTCTTCTCAAATCTACAAGATGAATAATAGTACCCTAGAAATTGACTCTTACATCCTTAAAATAACTTAGAAACTGGATCACCTTCTTAATACAGTATAGCATATAAATATTTTCCTATTGTCATATAGGCCATGCCCCTTTTGTGGGAAAAGCCATTTTGCAAAATATTTCTCTCATGTTCAGTGATTAATGGGAGAAAGAAAATCTTAAAAAAAGAGATAATCATGCTCCAGAAATTTAGGGAAAAGATCAAGAAGAGAAGAAAAAGGAAGATAAGTGAAAAAAAAAAAATAGAGGGAATTACATTACAACAAGCAATAATCAGGAAAAGTCATACTGAAAAACATGTGATTCTTTGTGATTGAAAAATTCACCTAGTTCCATTAATAGTCTTATATTTCATCTCAAAAGAACCAATTCGTTAGTTTTTTTAAATTTTGATATGTAGATCTGAATATTTGATCAATTGCATGTACAGTCTATCCCCTAGTCTGAGAAATGTTTTTGCTATTTTGACTGGAGATGGTTAAGAATCCTAGGACATAATTAGAGTTCAAATTCTGCTTGACTCCTTATAAATCTAGACAGAAGGGGCACCTGTTGGGATGTTCTAAACCAAACAAGCTACAAATGTCTCTTACGTGACCAGCAAAGACCTCAATGGATTTCCGGCATAAGGCCAAGGGTGGATTTGCACACGATGATCACTCAGCAGTTGTTAACATTCCATCTCTATTAAGGGCAATTTTGCCTAGTACATGTCATTTCATTTTACCTGATTCAGATTCAAAGTTATATTGTTTTGATTTTAGTACTAGATATTAGCGCAGGAATCTGAAATCACAGTAAATGTTTCTTTGAACTTTGAAGATAAAAGGTAGAGTTAAAATGGAGCTGTAAGGTCACTTGGGGAAGCATAATAATGCATTGCTCAGGGATTCCATGGTTTTCAGGGTTAGTGAATGGTTTGTACTTGCAAGGTTAGTGTTGGTGTTCATAGTAGAAACACATCCAGGTTTTGGGAAGGACTTCTTTGCTTAACAAAAGTGAGATGCTTTATATTTTTAAATGCTATATAAGTTACGTAATATTGAATTGTAACCTCAAAACAGTCATATGGGGCTTCCCTGGTGGCGCAGTGGTTGAGAGTCTGCCTGCCGATGCAGGGGGCGCGGGTTCGTGCCCCGGTCCAGGAAGATCCCACATGCCATGGAGCGGCTGGGCCCGTGAGCCACGGCCGCTGAGCCTGCGCGTCCGGAGCCTGTGCCCCGCAGCCGGAGAGGCCGCAACAGTGAGAGGCCCGCGTACCGCAAAAAACAAACAAACAAAAAACAGTCATATGAGGAAAGCACGGCGACTATTATTAACTCCCATTTTACAGGCAAGGAAAATGAAGATCAGAAAACTCACTTAAATTGTTTAAGATCACAAACTGCCCAACATTACGAGAAACTAGATATATTTGATTCCTAGTCCAGTGTGCTGTCTCCCTCACCGGTGGTTCTAGCTCTTTTTGGGTCTGATGTCACTTTGCAAATCTTAGAAGAATGGATAATCACCTCAGCAAACTGCACAATTACACATAGGCACAAAATTTTACATCTAAATTATTTATTGTTAAAACCAAGGCAATGCAGTCCATACAGCATGAAAGACTAGTGGAAAATACTGAAATGATCTAGTTATTTAGAACAGTGGAGTGCTACTGGCTCTTGCACCTGAAATCAGCTGAGATATGTAAATATATAAGCAAGAGAGCCACACTGCCCTTTGAATATTGAAAATACCTGCCTTTAGTCCAAAAGGCAAGCAATTATTTTCTTTGCCTTTTAGCAACACATGAGTTATCAGTTTCTTCTTTTTATCTCTTAAAGTACATAGTGTAGTGGAGGGAGAAAAAATTTTCTTCTTTCCTTTTAGGTTCATTTCCTGGTATCATGCAAATTAGGCTGACAAAAGACAGATTAGCAAGTGAAAACCAGAGTTTATTAGCTCTTGCAGCTTGCATACATACAGGAGAAACTCAGTGATGAGTAATTCAAGGGGTGGTTAGAACTTGGGTTTATATAGCATCTTAACAAAGAGAAACAAATTTGTAAAGGCAAACGTTTTAAGTTTCCAAGGGCAGCAAACTGTGGGAAGGTAAGTATATGGGGGATACTAGTGGGGGAATATTTGTGCAGGTCCATCTCAGTACTGACTTTCTGTCTTCTTCATGGCTGTAAAACTTCTTCAGGAGAGGAGATTTTTGGCAGTCCTTTTTCTCAGAAGTTTCTGCTTTTAGTCAGAGAAGGGAGGTTCCAGGAAGCCTTCCTGTTGCATCTGTTCATCTCATTTTGAAGTGTATGCATGGCTGTTTTTATTAAACAGGGTTAGTACACAATTTCTTAGCAGAGGTTAGTAGTTTGGGGTGCCTACCCTTCCCATTTCATTGGTAACTTCTCTACCCAAATAGGTCTACATGGCTATGTTGCTACCAGATGACCACTGCCTCAGCCGCAGCTAATTACAGCAAGGGTGGATACCTGGCCCAAGTCCAACCATCTTTCACTTCTTTCTTACTCTCTTATCCCCTACATTCAGATACCATATCCTGCGGATTCTGTTTTATCTGTTTCTGTATGTTCTCTCTTTCCCATTGCTGGTGTACTGATTTATGCTCTCATTACTTCCTGCTTGCATTATTTCAAAAGTCTCTCAACTGGTCTCAAGATTATTTTTTCTTAATTTTCCTAAAGCATTATTTTGATTATGTCATTCACCCACTCAAAATACCTCTATGACTTCACCATTGTCTACTGAACTGAACTTAGTGCATGAGGCCTTTTTCTAATCTATCCTCTCTTCTATGTGGATGTGCTCCTCCAATCATTATGGAGGATTTGCTGTTCCTCAAAATGAACTTTTGCATTTCCATATATTCATTTCTAACTGCTTCTTCCTCATACCTCCTCCCCATTTGTGCCCTCCATCATGCCACTCACCATGTGGCTCAGCCCCCAGGCACTTTTTGAGAAAGCGACTTGTTTTACAGTAGAATGAGTATGGGTGGAAGATGGTAAGGTAAGAGTAGGGTTACCTTTTGAAGTCAGGAAATAAGATATTGATCATATCTTGCAACTTCTGCACTCACATTTCCTCTCTTCCGTGAACCTTGTACCATCATTGGGGCTCTTACAGATATTGGTTGAGGTAAATCAATGACCACTTTCTAGACTTCCTAGATCCAGATTAATTGATTCTGTTTTATACTTCTTTGTTTTCAAACAGCAGATACATTTTTTTCCACATCTGGATTTATTTGAAGTCAAAGTTTTAATTGACTCCCAAAAGATAGAGGGTTATAAAACCAGACAACTGTTAGTAATTACATGTTTTAATGCTTATTGCCAAATTCAATTTATACAGCTACTTTTTCCTGATTGATTTTTTAGGGGTGGTGAAACTGTACATAGATTGTAAGCATTCATTGCACACATTTCTGGGAAAGTTCATTCAAAAAGATGCTACATAACAATATGAACTGGACCCATGAAAATCATAAGGATCAAACTCAACAATGCCAGTCCACTAAATCGCTACCGTCTTCAGATTTATGCAGTATGTAAAGAGACAGCATCCC
This sequence comes from Tursiops truncatus, assembly GCF_011762595.2. Classification (NCBI taxonomy): domain Eukaryota; kingdom Metazoa; phylum Chordata; class Mammalia; order Artiodactyla; family Delphinidae; genus Tursiops; species Tursiops truncatus. The sequence continues at coordinate 82,553,897 of NC_047044.1, forward strand.
TGCCACAACCCAAGGAACTGACTTAGAATATAGAACAAAGTCATGTGTCTAGGAATGTTAACAAATTCCAATACTGTTTAACATGGGAATTTTGTTGTTGTTTGCAAACAAAGCAGTTTTTAAGCAAACTAATTAGTGCGTACACAGACAAATCCAACAAAAGAGGCACTTAGAAGCAGTGTTCATTGAATATTGGAATTCTGAAAGAAAAAATCTATTAGGTCATTTTTGGCATTTACTTCTGCTAAAGAAGGATTGTTCTTTTGAGTTTATTTTTCTAGCTTTCAATTCTATTCCACTTAAAAACCTAAAGAACCAAGACTTCTCAAATCTTCTGTGGACAATTTTGCCACCTACTATATTCACTATTTAAAAGTTTCCTGATAATTATTTTCCTTTCCTTTTAGTTCTGTATTCTATTTGCTCTAATTAGTAATGTCAGTAGTTCAGTGAATATGTAGATAGAGAATGTCAATAAGTCTTGTGCTCCTTTAATTATTTCATGCATGCCTCTTACATTAACACTGTGTCTGCTGGTCTACCAGCACCTTTCCTCCTCTTGACCAATGTTCTTAGAACATTTATTCACAGTAGTCCATCAGTCTACCATTTGATGTTAAAAGACAACTTTTTTTTTTTTTTGGCTGCGTTGGGTCTTTGTTGCTGTGCACGGACTTTCTCTAGCTGTGGTGGGGGGGGGGCTACTCTTTGTTGCAGTGCGCAGGCTTCTTATTGCGGTGGCTTGTCTTGTTGCGGAGCATGGGCTCCAGGCACGTGGGCTTCAGTAGTTGTGGTGCGTGGGCTCAGTACTTGTGGCTCGAGGGCTCTAGAGTTCAGGCTCAGTAGTTGTGGCCACAGGGTTAGTTGCTCTGCGGCATGTGGGATCTTCCCAGATCAAGGCTAGAACCCGTGTCCCCTGTATAGGCAGGCGGATTCTTAATCACTGTGCCAGGGAAGCCCGGACCTCATTCTCTTTTACACCTGATGAATATGTGGGTGACTTCCAATCTTTTCTTATTACAAACAATGCTGCTGTCAATACTCTCATTTGTATGTCACTTCACACATGTACACGTAAATACAAGGCACTTTTAATTAAACTAAGTATTAACAATGATGTTGAGCTATTAAATCTATCTCAGACTATGCAGTTAAGATAATGTGGTTGCAAATGACCCCTCATTCCCAGCATCATAATGTTCTCTTTTGGGGCTTTCCTGGTGGTACAGTGGTTAAGAATCCGCCTGCCAATGTAGGAGACACAGGTTCAAGCCCTGGTCCAGGAAGATCCCACGTGTCACAGAGCAACTAAGCCCCTGCACCACAACTACTGAGCCCGTGCTCTAGAGCCCGTGAGCCATAACTGCTGAGCCCATATGCCGCAACTACTGAAGCCCACACACGTGGAACCCGTGCTCGGCAACAAGAGAAGCCACCACAATGAGAAGCCCGCGCACTGCAATGAAGACCCAATGCAGTCAAAAAAAAAAAAGAATGAGGTTAAAGAAAAAAAACAACTAATGGAGGAAAGAATGAGTGAGCTCTCTATACACAGATTAAAGGAAAATCTCCATGAGCCTTTTCACTGTATATGTTTGTACATTTGCTTTCTGACCATGTGAGTTTATTGCATTCAAAACTGAAATTAAAACAAAACAATGGAAATCCCTTGTAGTGGAATTAATTTGACTCCAGAGCTATTATCAAGGAAATCTGAAATTCTGGGTAATTCAGCACAATCAGTTAAGACCAAGGATATATTTCTTGACAAAATCTCCAAACTATTATTTTTAATTATAACTAACTAAAAATTATCCTTTGCTGTAAACCTGAAACTAACAACATTGTAAATCAACTATACTCCAATGTAAAATTAAATTTTTTTTAATTATCTATTGAGAAATCAGGTAAACATAATATGTACAACAAACTTTACAGTAACTATTATATTAAGAATACACAGAAGAGAAGATGGTCTTCTATGAGCCAGGAAGTGGGCCCTCACCATACACCAAATCTGCCTTGGTCTTGAACTTCCCAGCCTCCAGGTCTGTAAGAAATAAACTTCTGTTGTTTACAAGCCAAAAAAAAAAAAGTATACAAACTCTTCTTGAAACCTAACGTTTATAATAATGACTAGCAAACAATGGTTGACTTGAGTTTCATTTAATTAAACACGTAGCTCTTACTAAGACTACCAGGCTTTATACCAGGTAATAGGCGAATGGAAATAATTCAAGCATTATTCATACTCTTGAGAAATTGCTCTATTCAGAAAGAGATATATAAAAAGTAACACAATAAAGTATAATGTGGGTTACAGCAGAAGTCTGCACAAAGTACCGTGGTACATGGAAAAGATTAGTCAGAGAAATCAGGGAAGGCTTGAAATCAGTGGAGGTGATGTTTGAGCAGAAGCATGAGAGAAGGTCAGGTGAACAAGGAAGTGAGAGTGTTTCAGGCACATACGTGGTCCACTTTCACCCACCCCCAGACTTCTGGGCCTAGATTCAATCACTCATTCCTTTACCGTAAAAGACCATGAGGAGGGCTTCCCTGGTGGCGCAGTTGTTGAGAGTCCGCCTGCCGATGCAGGGGACACGGGTTCGTGCCCTGGCCTGGGAGGATACCACATGCCGCGGAGCAGCTGGGCCCGTGAGCCGTGGCCGCTGAGCCTTGCGCGTCCGGAGCCTGGCTCCGCAACGGGAGAGGCCACGGCAGTGAGAGGCCCGCGTACCGCAAAAAAAAAAAAATAAAAATAAAAAAAAGACCATGAGGAAAAGCGTGCCTGGCCTCCCTTCCAGACCACTGGTAAATACAGAGCCCTGAGTACCCAACATCCTTGAGGAATGAACTATTAGAACTCACACCACTGGCAACCTTGCAGTCAGTTAAATTCACCAAATCACATTTTGCTCACAAAATGAGCAAATGGGGATCCCTGGTCAGGGAATTAGATTGTGCACGGCATGCGTGCACAATCTAATTCCCTGATCAGGGATCGAACCCGGGCACCCTGCACTGGGAGTGCGGAGTTTTACCCACTGGACCACCAGGGAAGTCTCCAGCTGGCTTCTTATCACCCTGCCAGCCTCAGACTGAATGTCGCTACCTCAGAGATAACCTCACAACCCCCCAGTGATTCCCAGTCCTTTAGAGCACTAATTACAATTTACAATTATTTACTGGTGTGATTATCTGTACGGTTTTGGGATTGATATCTGACTCTCCCACTAGATCATACATTTCTTGAGGGCGAGGAGCATATCCAGTTTTTTTTCCACTGTGTAAATGCATGTAATCCAATACCTGGCTTAGCATAAGTGGTTGGTGAGTGTGGTAAGCTGAGTAATGAACCCCCAGTTATGTCTATGGCTCAATCCTCTGAAGCTTTTACGGTAAAGGAGATTTCGCAGGTATGACTAAGTTATAGCTCTTGAGATGGGGAGATTATCCTTGATTTTCTGGTTGGGGCCAGTGTAATCACAGGGGTCTACACAAGGAAGGCAGGAGGGTCACAGGAAGAGAAGGAGATGTGACAATGGAAGCAGAGGTTGGGGGGAAAGAGAGAGGGAGTAAGATTTGAAGATGCTACGCTGCTTGCTTTGAAGATGGAGAAGGGACCATAAGCCAGGGAACGCAGGTGGCTTCTACAAGCTGGAAAAGGCAAGGAAACAGATTCTCACCCTACAGCCTCCAGAAGGAATGTAGCTCTGCTGACACCTTGGGACTTCTGACCTCCAAAACTGCAAGATAATGCCACAAAGTGTATGGCGATTGGTTACAGCAGCCATAGAAAATGAATATAGATTTTGGCACCTAGAAATGGGGTGCTACTGTAACAAATACCCGAAAATGCGGAAGTGGCTTTGAATTGGGCATTGGGCAGAGGATGGAAGAAATTTGAGGAGTACAAAAGGAAAAGCCTACATTGTCTTGAACCGATTGTTAGAAATATGGATGTTAAAAGCACCGCTGATGAGGGCTCTGAAAGTACCAGAGGATATATTTATGGAAACCAGAGGAAAGGGGATCCTTATTATATAGTAGAAGAAAGCTTAGTGGGTTTGTGTATTACAGTTATGTGAAAAGCAGAATTTGTAAGTGATGAACTGAGATATTTAGCTGAGATTTCCAAGCAAAGTCTTGAAGTTGCAGCCTGGTTTCTTCTTTCTGATTATAGTAAAATGCAAAAGGAAAGAGATATGTTGAGGGGAGAACTGTTAAGCCCGAAGGAACCAGGTCTTGACGGGTTGGGAAATTCTCAGACTCTTCGGATTATGAAAGACGCTCACGTGAGGAGATTCACCATTAGGAAAGCACGCTCTGGCTGTGGTGACATGCAAAGAAGAGGTGATGGTGCTTGGACTAGTGGGGTGGTGACGGTGTGGAAAAGGTAGAGGAATGAGTTGGTTTTATTGGGACTTTGTTTAGGGTCTTTGGGGTCTATAAATGGAAACACATGTTGCACTCTTACAGAGCTCCCTTTCCTGGCCACCTGAGCTCTCTGGCTGTCTAAACCCTCTCTGGAATGTTTTGTCTTAGTGTCCCTTGGGACCAGATCATCTTTTTCTCCAGAAATGCACTCTGGATTTCTCCCTGGACTAAAGGTCCAGTGAGGAGCAGTCTCTAGCTTCCTGCTCTTCCTCCACCACTCCATCAATGAGTCTTCCAGATGCCCTTTAGGCAACTCACTGGATCCACTTGGTCCAAGAGACAGTCACCATCACATCCATCTCACCCTGGACACAGACCAGAGGGCGGGGCCATCTTGTCCTTCAGTCCTTGGGTAGCAGACAAGTTAATACAGTGTTAACAGGATTAGAGAGAAAAGGAGAGATAATAGTAATGTGATGGAGCCACCAAAGGACCCAAAGCCTGTAAGGAAGATAGAAATCTCTTGATTAAGAGATCCAAAAACTAGAAGAACCAGAGCAGCTGGTGCCCAAAGGTAAACAAAACTGAGATGTGGTGATATAACTAATAGCAAAGAAGGAAGAACATCCACACCCTTCTTCTCATTTCCCTCAAGATGATGACTTCAGATTACTATGATGCACTCACTGAACAAATATCTGAAGAGTACTTACTGTGTAAGCATCCGGCACTGCTCGAGGTCTTGAGGCTATGAGAATGAATACCAGGCAGAGTCAACACTCTCATGGCACTCATAGGGAAAGGCCACGTAACATGACGGTTGTGGGCAAAATCTGGGACCAGACTGCTGGTGTGTTTTCTTATCTATAAAATGGTGGTAATAATAGTACCTACCCCACAGGATGCTGTGAGGATTGAATAAAATAACAAATGTAGAGCCCTTCTATCAGTGGTTTGAAATAAGTACTACGTAAATATTAACTAAAGTTATTCTAATTTACTCTCATATGCTAACAAATAAAATATGTCAATTAGTGATGCAGTAGCAAGGAAATAAAATGAAGTGATGTTATAGTGATAGAGCTGAGGGGAAGCCAATACTAATTTATACTGGCTGGTCAGGGAAAGCCTCACAGAGAAGGTGAATTTTGTGCTAAGACCTGAGTAGCATGAAAAACCATGGGGTGATCTGGAGGTAGCGTCCCATGCATAGCGAGCAGCAGAGTTAGCTTACTAAACTTCCTGGAGTTTAGTGAGAGAGGAGAAAAGTTTCAAGATGGGGCCACATCATGAATACTCCTTTAAGCCATGGTAAGGAGTGTGGATTTTATTCAAAGTGCAGTGGATCATTTGAGCAACAGATGGAATTACATTTTAAAAAGTCACTGGTAAGTCAAATAGTATATTATGGTTACATTTTTTTCCTTACACAACCTTTTGTTTTTCCTGTAGTTAATTATTGCATTCTTTTCTTCCATTTGCTCACTTTACTACTTATTTATTACGAATTATTCCCAACTCTCAAATAGCCTCTATAATTTTGCATAGATCAAGTGTATCCATTTTTCTGTCAGTCCTTTTTTATTTTTCCTGGACTATTTTTTTTCTGCCACCCTTCTTGTTCTTGTTCCAATCTGTCCTGGTTTCTCTTCAGGACAGCTGCACAGCTGTCTTTCTAAGACTTCTCCTTGGCATCCTGTATCCTCTGTGTTAGGCCCCCAGATTTCTGAATCTCATGGCTTCCTCTTTCTTAGTTTACTTCCTCATTTGTGTGGAGCATATCCTTCAGTAGTTTCCAATTAAAGAGTATATAAGAGGTAAATGTTTTGATTCCTTGCATGCCTGAAAATGCTTTTGTTTTATCACACTAGGTTGATACTTGATTATGAACAGCTTTCTGAGTTAGAAATGATTTTGCATCCAAATTTTAAAGATATTACTATATTATTTTCTAGTTTCCTGTGTCATTAATGAGAAGTCAAAGTGTGCTCTTATTTCAGATCCTTTTTACATGCAACCTATTTTTGTTCTTTCCAGAAGTATTCAGGATCTCTTTTTATTGCTTGTGTTTAGAAACTTTACAATGACATGAGTCCTTTCATCCTAGGAAAATTTCTGGTCATATATCTTTTGATAATTTCTTCCCCTCCTCTTTCTTCTTTTCTTTTTGTTAATCTCCTATTTGTTTATTGTTAGACTGCCTTGACTGATCCTCTAAAAAAATTTCTCCCCGAATGTCCAATTTGGGAAGAGGGGAGATTTCATCAATGTTATCTTCCAACCTTTTCCTTGAATTAAAAAATTTTAGTCTTCATATTTCTAAGACCACTAAAAATTCCCTAATTATTTAAATAATAACATCATGTTCTTGTTTCATGGATGAAATATCTTTTTTATATTTCTGAGGAAATTAATTATAATGAAAACATTTTCTTCCTACTCTCTGTATTGTTCCTCCTCTATACCTCTTATTTGTTTCTGTTTTTTGGGAAGAGGGGGTTACCTTTCACGTAGGAGGCTTTCTTCAAATATCTGGTGACCTGTGCCAACCCATTTATATTTAAGAATGAGGCAGCAAGAAGCCTCTGGGAAACTCTGTACACATGCTTGGTGCCTTCTCTGGTCCATTTCACAGTTTTATGACCACGGGGAAGTGACTAGTCCATTTCATTGGAGGATTCCCAACCATCCTTAATTCTAGGTCTTTTCTCAGGGCGTTATATAGTTTTTTCAGGAAGAATCATCCAATCTGCATAGAACCTTCTGCCTATGTTTTGTGGACCACTGTAGGGAACTAGTGGTTTCATTATTTAGTGTGTGGATTTTCATTAGTTTCCCTGGAAAGTGTTTAGATTCCCTTAAGCCTGGATCTCTTGTGGCTCATTCCTCCAGTGACTAAATCTCTCATTTCCTGCTGGAATTAGGAAGAAGTAGTTACCTGGCTGGGCTAGGTGGGTGTGGAGCCCCAGAGGTAGGTGTATATGAACCTTATATGGGTAAGACAGGATGTTAAATGGGACCATGGTCTCCACTGAGGCTCTAGTAGAGTCGACCCTCCATATCCACGACTCTACTACGTGGTTTTATATAAGGGACTTGGGCATCCTCGGATTTTGGTGTCTGAGGGGGTGTCCTGGAACCAATCCCCAGCAGATCCTGTAGGGAACACAGAGAGACAAGTACCTATACATTCCAAGCAGACATTTTTGATGTATCCAAAGAACTTCCTAAAGGACAGCAAAATTAGTTCTATAAACTTGTAACTCATTACTTATCTCCAATTTATATTTAACAGAAGGCTGGAGATTGAGCAGGCAGGGAAGAAAAGCATTATTTGGAAAAAAATTGTTGGCCAAGCAAGATGTGCTTGGCATTTCCTCTCCTTTACCCTGGAGGAGGGAAGGAGGGATACTCCCATCTCTCCTACAGGATCCTCACCAAAAACTTTGTGAGGAGATCAGTGGGTCCCTTTGCTGAAAGGGTCTGGAGAGGAGCCTGGAGATTTCTTGAGCGCACTTTATTTGTGTTCCCTGGCATTTGGGGGGTGGGGTATATACCAGTGTCTGACTCTCCCCTGGGTCAGTCAGGGCTGGCTGGTGCTGCCTGTGATGAAAGAGTCAAGAGAGAGGTCTTCAGAGGATGCAGTTTACAATTCCAGAGTTTTGTGTGGCAAAGATGCCATGAGCTATGAGGATTCTTAGGAAAGGAGCCATATCAGAATCAGCCAGAAAGGATCCTGTCCAAGAAGGATGCTTTCTGGGGCAAGGAGAGGCCAGCTGTCAGAGGCTGCTTAGGGGGTATAATGCCAGCGTCAGAGCTGAAGGGGCCCCATCGGAGGTGAGGCAGGGTGTGCACTACTGCAGAGGGGAACTGCAGGGCAGAGGTCTCCTTTGGTGGGGCGGTAAGAGAAGACAGGTGTGTGAAGCATCCACAGATGCCCTATGATGCTATTAAAAGCCATGGGACGGGGTGGGAGGGAAATGCCAGAATATAATGGTCCTAGACAAGTCTGTTCCCGTTTCCTCTTGTTGCTGGTGCACATGACCCTGGGGGATCCAGAAATTGCAGCTGCGGAGTAGAGAGAAGACGGAACAAGGAGAGTCGTGAAAAAATAGGAGGCCACATTCCATGCTGGGTTTGGGGTGAGGGTTGATCAGGGAGAAACAGCCGTCAATGTGATGTGAAAGTTTCATTTCAGTTCATACTGGGTCTTTTAAATACTTGAAAACGAGATTGGACTCGTACTTAAAAGTGACTGGGGACACAACAGGATCAGCCTGGTCGTCTCCACATGGGAGCTAGGTTTTAAAAAGTGGGGTTGAGGGTGGTGGTGAGAGAAAAATAAAACTCTTACTGACTGTACTCATCCCAAGTTAATGCCATTCAGTACTGGTTATGCAGATTTTTATCAAAACTCCCTACTTCAGCTTTAAAATCCCTGGTGCCTCTCTTCTGAGTCTTTCTGAGCTTCTGTGAAGGAAATCAGATTTTCTTCAGTGTCCCCTTTGCAATGTGGTTTCAGTTCCTTCTAGGCTACAGAGTTGGTGATTTCTCACTTTCCGCTTTCTGCCTTCCAGAATGGCTGACGTCACTCGGTACTATTGTCTCCTATTCTCTTTCTCCTATGGATTACACTTTAAAAAATACTGTTGTTTCAGTGAGTTTCTGGAATGATTGTGGAGAAATGGGCTTATATTACACCACGTTTAACTGGAATCTCAGACAAATATTTTAAGGATAAATAATAATATTCTCAGTTTTCCCAGTACTGTTACGTAGAGCTTGTCTATATAAATCACCTTGAGTTCTCCTTTTTTTCCCCCATAATTGGATTTTTGGTCATTTCATCATCACCAAAGAGCTAAAATTTTTCTTTTCTTTTTCTTTCTTTTTTTTTTTTTTTTTTTGACCACACCACGCAACTTGTGGGATTTCAGTTCCCCGACCAGGGATTGAACCCAGACCCTTGGAAGTGAGAGCACAGAGTCCTGACCACTGGACAACCAGGGAATTCGTGAAATTTTTTTCAATTTAATTTTTTATTTTTACACAATCTTTAAAGGTACTTTCCATTTAAAGTTATTACAAAGTACTGGTTCTATTCCCCGTGTTGCACAACACATCCTTGAGCCTGTCTTACACCCAATAGTTTGTACCTCCCCCTCTCCACCCCTGTATTGCCCACCCACCCACTGGTAACCATTAGTTTGTTCTCTTATCTGTGAGCCTGCTTTTTTAATTTTATATTCACTAGTTTGTTATATTTTTTAGATTCCACATATAAGCGATATCATATAGTATTTAGCTTTCTTGAAGAGATGAAATTTAACTCAAACCAAATAACTATTGTTTTATGCAAAATTTTTAATAAGGGGATGAAGATTGTAACTCAGAGTTGAAGTGGGGTTTAAAGGTTGTATGCGTTTTTTAATTATTCTGTCCCACATTTTACAGACAAGTGAAAAATTTATATATATGTATGAATTTTTATAATTTCTCCACAATTTTTTTTTAGAGGACTTCCAAACCTACTGTATTAGGCAGGGCTCTCCAGAGAAATAGAACCAATAGGGCATATAGGGAGAGAGAGATTTAGGCTAAGGCATTGGCTCATGCGATTTTGCGAGCTTGCAAGTTCAACATCTATAGGGCAAGTTGACAGGTTGGAAATTCTGGTAAGAGTTGATGCTGTAGTCCCAAGTCTAAAATTTGCAGGACAGACCAGGTAGGCTACAAACTCAAGGAGCGTTTCTGTGTTGCAGTCTTGAGGCCAAATTCCTTCTTCTGGAAAACATAGTCTTTTTTTTTTTTTTTTTTCCTCTTAAGGCCTTCAACTGATTCGTTGCGGCTCACCCACACTACGGAGGGTGACCTGCTTTACTCAAAGTCTGCTGATTTGAATGTTAATCACATCTAAAAACTACCTCCACAGTAACATCTAGACTTATATTGGACCAAACAAATGGGCACCATAGCCTAGCCAAGTTGACGCATAAAATTAGCCACCATCACACTTACTGTAGAGATGACAGAATATGCAAAAAACAACCTGTATGTCCTTTATCTAGATTCATCAGTGGTTAAGCTTTTCATGTGCTTTAACTTTCTCTCAAGTGATGAATCATGTGAAAATAAATTCCAGCTGTGATGATACTCCTCGCCCAAAATACTTCATGTCCCAGGAATAGGGACATCCTCCAAATAGCACACTTAAGAAAATTAAAATTACTGTAGTGAGATCATTTCCAGTCCATATGCTGCTTGTTCCAGTTGGCCTCAGAATATTTTTCATAGCTTTGTGCTTATTGGTTTTGTTGTTTACACATTGCATTTGTCTCTTTCCAGCCTAGAACTACCCCTTTTTTGCTGCTGTTCTTTTTCATGACGCTGTCTGTTTTGAAGATTTCAGCCAGTTGTCTTGTAGGATGTCCCCACATTCTGGATTTGTCTAGTTTTTTCTTTTGGGTCCAGGTTAAACCTCTCGGTAAGAATACCACTGAGGTGAGATTGTGTCCTCATTGCCTCCCATCAGGAGACACATAATGTTTGCATACCTCCATGAACACGTTAAGTTTGATCACTTGGTGAAGGTGATGGCCAGGACTTCTCTCCTTGTAAAGGAATATTTCCCCCTTTTTATTTTTTAAAATTTTTAAAACTTATGATTTTTGGCCGCATCACGTGGCTTGCAGGATCTTAGTTCCCCAAGCAGGGACTGAACTGAGGCCACGGCAGTGAAAGCACCAAGTCCTATCCACTGGACCACCAGGGAATTCCCTCCCCCTTTTTAATTAGTATGTAATCTGTGGCATGATACTTTGAGACTGTGGCTATCTCATTCTCCAACCACCTTTCATCTGATGATTTTAGCATCCCTTGACTGATCTAATTATATTATTCTCAGCATCGGTCCATTGGCATTCTCATGTAAGGAAGAGGTTTCCCTTTCTCTCTCTCCTCTCTCGTAATTTGTTATTTTATTATAAGTTATTAAAAATTATAATATTTTTCAATAAATGCTCAGTCTAGAAAAGGGAGGAAATGAGAGAGCAAGTTACAAACATACCTGATTGAAAATACCTAGTGCCGTAATCATGCCATCATTTAGACCAAAAAGCTACCTATGCAAAATCAACTTGTATTTTTTTGTTCATTTTGTAATAAAATCTAACAGCGAATTAGTAAAAATTAAACAAATTGATCAAGAGCCCCAGTAATTGCAGAGATGGGCATAGACTACACAGTCTGCTTTCTACTTTCACATCTGTTAAATGCTCTGTGTGGTCTGAAGACTTGGGCTCTAGTACCAGCACTGCCTCATTTTATTTTATTTTATTTTTATTATTTTTTTTCTTTTGGCTGTGCCACGCAGCATGTGGGATCTTCGTTCCAACCCGTGTCCCCTGCATTGGAAGCGCGGAGTCTTAACCATGGACGGCCAGCCAAAGAGCTGCCTCTTTTTAGATGTGACTTTGGTCAAGGCAATCTACCTTTCTGATATGCAGTTTGGTTATCTCCAAAGTGAACATGAGAACGTCACTTGGATTCTTTATGGCCTTTGCCCTCAATGACAACCTCTCCACAGTTGATCAGGTCTACTCCTGTGCATAAAAGGACTAATGAAGTCGATCTGAGATTGCTAGTCTTGGAAACGTCTACTGGCAAGGCTGGCCCTTGGTGTCTGGGAACTTGAATTTCCAGAGGGTTCCCACAGTTCCCTGATAAGAGTGGCTTACTGTACCTAAACTATTTGTACAATGTGCTTTCTGCCATACATCTGTTTCCTTCTGGGAGCCTGAAATTTGTTATGTGCTGGTAGAGGGTGCCTACCTGGCCAGCCCCCGCTAAGAACCTCGGGCACTGAGTCTCTACTGTGCTTCCCTGGTAGATGACATTTCACACGTGTTGTTGCAACGCGTTGCTGAAGGAACAAAGCGCTTCCTGTGTGACTCAGCTGGGAGAGGACCCTTGAAAGCTTGCACCTGGTTTCCTCTGGGCTTTGTCCCATGTGCCTTTTCCCTTTGCTCATCTGCCTTTGGTCCTTTTTCACCCTGTAATAAATCACAGCTGTGAGCACTGAGTCCTGCACATCATCCTAGCAAATCATCACACTTTTTCCAATTTTCTCATCTGCAAAATGGAATTTATAATGATAATAATACCTACCTTATAGTGTTGTTGTATGAAACATGTGTGGGATTAAGGGCCTGATATAAATGTGTCTGATGGACGGTGGTTATTATGATGCAGTATGTTCATTGTTTATATGAGGAACACCTTGTGTTTTGAGTGCATTCTCATGTCTTTTTGTCAAAGTAACACTGACACATCCGCTCACATAAATTAACTCTCACATCTTTGACTCATTTGGTGAGAACAACAGGTTCACACACCAGCTTATAAGGACACCTGCATCTTTCACTAAAATGTGTGTGGGGGTGTGTGTATGGGTGTGTGTTTCATCACTTAACAAATATGAAATAACTTGGGAGTTTTTTATGGTCTGAATGTGTCCCCCCAGCATTCACATGTTGAATCCTAACCCCCAAAGGTGATAATAGTAGTAGGTGGGTCCTTTGGTAGGGGACTAAGCTCTCGCGACTAGGATTAGTACTTTATAAAAGAAGCTCAAGAGAGATCCCTTGCCCCTCTACCACCCGGGACACAACAAAAAGTCTGCATCCCCAAAGAAGGCCCTCACCGGTCATGTTGGTACCATGATCCTGGGCTTCCTGCCTCAAGAACTGTGAAAAATAAATGTTTGTTGTTTATTAGCTGCCCACTATTTATGCACCCCTATGTTCACTGCAGCACTATTTATAATACCAAGAAATGGAAGCAACCCAAGTGTCCATCAACAGATGAATGGATAAAGAAATTGTAATACACACACACACACACACACACACACACACACACACAGGAATATTATTCAGCCACAAGAAAGAAAGAAAGCTTTCCATTTGCAACAACATGGATGGAACTTGAGGGCATTATTCTATCTGAAACTAAGTCAGACAGAGAAAGAAAAATACTGTATAATCTCACTCATATGTGGAATCTAAAAACAAGCAAACAAACAAATAAACAAACAAGCAAAGCCAAGCTCATAGATACAGAAACAGATTGGCGGTTGCCAGAGGTGGGGTTGGGGGCTGGGCAAAATGGGTGAAGGGGGTCAAAAGGTACAAAGTTCCAGTTATAAAATAAGTAAGTAAGTCCTGGGGATGTAATGTGCAGCATGATAACTGTAGTTAACAATGCTGTATTGCCTATTTGCAAGTTGCTAAGAGAGCAGAACTTAAAAATTCTCATCACAAGAAAAAAAATTTCTGACAGATGTTAACTAGACTTATTGTGGTGACCATTTCACAGTACACACAAATATAGAATTATGTTGTACACTTGAAACTAATATAATGTTATATGTCAACTATACCTCAATTTAAAAAAACATGTAAGTTTTTTTACATGCTCACACTTTTAAAAACATCTTTTTCTATGGCAGAAGGTAGAGTGTATGAGAAATGCAATTCTTTACTGCTGAGCCCAATTTTACACAGTAGATGGCTGCATTATTGTAAAGTCATAATATCTACTTATATTTTATAAACTAATCATACTCAACTGCACAGAGTAAATTGCTTTTTAAAATCTGTACTCAGCCATAAAAAAGAACGAAACAATGCCATTTGCAGCAACATGGATGCAACTAGAGATTATCATACTAAGTGAAGTAAGTCAGAAAGAGAAAGACAAATACCATATGATATCACTTATATGTGGAATCTAAAATATGACACAGATGAACCTATCTACAGAAACAGACTCACAGACACAGAGAAGTGTCATAACTGCTCTAGTAAACGTAAGGTTAAACTAGCATCTCCAACCTGCAGAATTCACACCCCTGGGGATACAGGACGACTTTCCAAAACAGTACACAGGACAGACAAGTGTTAGGAAGCCAAGCAGCTCCCAGGTTCTTAACCTTTATTTAACTCTTTCCCAAGCTCTGCCGGGAGGAAAACATCCATGGAGCAAGCATCTTGCCAGTTCCCTTTTCCCATCTCCCTTTTCTCAACAGCCTTCTCCCACGCTACAGGAGAAAAGCTTTTCTTTCATTCACTCCAAATTGCCCAGCAAACCACCAGAGCACAAAGAAATGGACGGTTCAGATGATGTGTCAATAAAACCTTTTAAAATTAAGTCCTGATAAACCCACTGTTGGGCTTCACTTCTTCGTCTTATTGCTGTTTCTCATCTGGGGTGGAGAACGGCATTAGAAACAGGAAGTTTTGCCGTGTGTTGTGATAGTCTGAATTTGGACTATGTTTAAGATCGAGGAAGCAGGAGCAATGACAACTTTCGTTGAAAAGCCTTGCCTCTTCCATCCATTGACTCTGATTGATGAATCGTCCCGCCTGGCGAGGAACATTGAAGAAGGCGGCCGTTATTCATCCAGGTGACAGACACATGGCACTGTTCCTTCTGTGCCTTATCTTTCCACATTAAAATGAGAGTATTTGAGGTTTATAGAAAGCATGCTGGAAAGACAGATAGACAAGGCGTGCCCTTGGCCTTTTCACCTCGAGAAAGCTTGATGGCCTCTCATCCCATTTGTTTGCATTTCTCTTGCATGCTTGGAATGATCTCAAAGAGCAGGTGGTGATTAAGTGTCCTGTTTACCGTTCTGATAGGGAACGGCCAAAGGGACATATCTGAGAGAAGTTAGTATTTTATATTTTCTTGAACGTATATTACACTCACAGGAAAGGCATTTTCATTAACTTTTTCCAAAAGTTCACTGTATTCCAAAATACCTAACTTTCCTTTGCTGTATATCTTTTGCTCATGTCAATCATCAACCACTCCTCATTTTTCCTACTTATCATGTACTTATTAAAATTAGTTTATCTTAATGGGAGTATGTTGTGGATTCTACTGTAAATAGTATACTTAACAAATATGTATAAAACTTAATACATCTACCTTGGTCGTGGCCCAAGGCCTTTTCTTTCTGCTGTTAATTTCCTCAAAGTAGATTAACTAGTACTCTTAAAAGCGGAGCAGCTGCTTTCGGTGGAAAACAAAATGTCCTCTAAAGCAATCCAGGATCTAATACTCTGGATTTAAAAAAACAAGCGTCATTTAGTTAGGATTAATTTCTCCCTCTCAGAAGTTGATATGTGGTTCTATGTCTGTAAAATGCAATATTATAAGCATAATTGTTTCCAAACATGAAATGAAATGTCTTATCTTTCTACCTAGAATCTTCAGGTGTCTATTTCTCTGTCCTTCTGTCACTCCTTTTTAGGGTACGTCAAGATGACCCTAGTGTAGAGACTTTCCATGCTAAGGATTTCTTCTGTGTATGAAGGAAAATGAGAAGTGCCCGTGAGGGCGAGAGGAAGGGCAGGAAGGGAGAGAAAGCAAGAGCTTCAGAATTTGCAGAATCCACCGAGCTCAGGAGTCTGCACTTTGTCTGCAAGCCCAGTGGTTTCAAGGTGGTGTGTACCCCCAGGATGTGCAACAGAGACCACTGGGGTGTCAGAAGCATTGATTATATTTATGTTTTTTCTAACATGTAGGAAAAAGTGAAATTGTACGTATATTTAACTCACATGGGTTGACATGGGCACCGTCTACTCAGTCCATCGGAGGGTCACAGTCACTGACTTTGAGCACTGAGTGTCCTGAGGCAGTGCAGGGGAAGGGTCTCCTGTGCAACCTTGAGCATCCTCTTTCAGCAGAGGGGGTTGTGACTGTGACAATTTATAAGAGCCTGGTTAAGGGGCTTTGTAGATTATGTCAGCCAGTGTTAATTGATAATCCTTGAAAAAGGGACAACTACCTTTAACAGATTTCTGCAAACAGAATAAAACAAACACAAACAAAATTCAAAGCATATATCATCAAAGAGTCTACAAATAATAAATGCTGGAGAGGGTGTGGAGAAAAGGGAACCCTCCAACACTGTTGGTGGGAATGTAAATTGGTACAACCACTATGGAGAACAGTCTGGAGCTGCCTTAAAAAACTGAGAATAGGGGCTTCCCTGGTGGCGCAGTGGTTGAGAGCCCGCCTGCCAATGCAGGGGACACGGGTTCATGCCCTGGTCCGGGAAGATCCCACATGCCGCGGAGCAGCTGGGCCTGCGCTCCTCAACGGGAGAGGCCACAACAGTGAGAGGCCCGCGTACCGCAAAAGAAAAAAAAGCAAAAAAAAAAACCAAAACAAAACTGAGGATAGAGTTACCATGTGATCCAGCAATCTCACTCCTGGGCATATATCCAGAAGAGATGAAAAATCTAATTTGAAAAGATACATGCACCCCAATGTTCATAGCAGCACTATTTACAATAGCTAAGACACAGAAACAACCCAAGTGCCCATCAACAGAAGATGTGGAGATACACACACACACACACACACACACACACACTGGAATATTACTCAGCCATAAAAAAGAATGAAATATTTCCATTTGTATCAACACGGATGGACCTAGAGATTAGTAACTCAGACAAAGACAAATATTATATGATATCTCTTGTATATGGAATCTAAAAAACAACACAAATCAACTTATTTACAAAACAGAAAAAGACTCACAGACATAGAAATCAAACTTACGGTTACCAAAGGGGAAAAGGGAAGGGGAGGGATAAATTAGGAGTATGGGATTAACAGATACACACCACTACCTATAAAATAGATAAACAATAAGGATTTACTATATAGCACAGGAGCTATATTGACTATCTTGTAATAACCTATAATGGAAAAGAATCTGAAGCTGTATACCTGAAAGTAAACAATATTTTAAATCAACTATAGTTAAATTAAAAATTATAAAGTATTAGTGATATAAAAATAAGGAAATAACAAAAACAAAACAGCTAATATTTTTCCAATTCTATTTATTTGTTTATTTATTTATTTACGGCTGCATTGGGTCTTCATTGCTGCATGCAGGCTTTCTCTAGCTGCTGCGAGTGGGGGCTACTCTTCCTTGTGGTGCGCGGGCTTCTCTTTGTTGCAGAGGATGGGCTCTAGGCGCATGGGCTTCAGTAGTTGTGGCTCGTGGGTGCTAGAGTGCAGGCTCAGTAGTTGTGGCTCATGGGCTCTAGATAGCAGACTCAGTAGTTGCAGCGCATGGGCTTAGTTGCTCCACGGCGTGTGGTATGTTCCCGGACCAGGGCTCGAACCTGTGTCCGCTGCATTGGCAGGCGGATTCTTAACCACTGCACCACCAAAGAAGTCCCTATTTTTCCAATTCTTATTACAGCTTCTCCATTATCCATATCCCGAGATAGAAATACCAATGATTTAATCAGAACTGACAAGCAGTGGGGCACAAAATTGTGGTATCATCATGAAGACTATTTAAAAGGGAATTCTATCTACTGTCATTAATGATTACTTAGCCCTTCTGTATATTTGGCCTGTAGCCAAGGATGGTAGACGAAAACCACCATAATTAGGAAGATATTTAAAAATGCTAATTATTTCATGTTTATCTCATGTTTATCTCATCTTTTTTAATTCCTATTTTTGTGTATGACTTATGTATTAGGTTACTTTCATAAACGACTATATATGTTAGGCTTGCAAGCTGTTTTGGTTAACATTGCTATATAATCAACTAACCCAAAACTCTGTGGCTTAAAACAGTGTTTTACTGTCTCTCATGGTCCATAGATTATCTGGGCTCAGCAGAGTAGGATTTTTCTTTTTTTTAACTTTTTATTTTATATTGGAGTATAGTTGATTAACAATGTTGTGTGGGACCACCCTGGCGGTCCAGTGGTTAAGATTCCATGCTTCCTATGCAGGGGGCATGGGTTAGATCCCTGGTCAGGGAACTAAGATCCCATATTCCGCATGGCGTGGCCAAAAAACAAACAAACAAGAAAACAATGTTGTGATAGTTTCAGGTGTACAGCAAAGTGATTCAGTTATACATATACATGTATCTATTCTTTTTCAAATTCCATTCCCATTTTGGTTGCTACATAATAGTGAGCAGAGTTCCCTGTGCTATACAGTAGGTCCTTGTTTGTTAGCCATCTTAAATATGTACATGTCAATCCCAAACTCCCTAACCATCCCTCCCCCCCACCCTTCCCCTCTAGTAACTACAATTTCATTCTCTTAGTAGGTGAGTCTTAGCAGAGTACTTTGAACTTAGGCTTTCTCATGTGATTTCAGTCAGTCATCTGAACGCTCAACAGGGCTGGATGCTCAAGATGACCACTCACACGGCTGGCAGCTGGCGCTGAATGTTGGCTGGGAGCTCGTCTGGGACTGCTCACTAGTGAGCCCGTACATGGCCTCTCCCTCATTTGCGCTTCTTACAGCATGGCGGCTGGGTTCCAAGTGAGGGAGCCCCAAGCACCTTCCAAGAGGAAGGATGCAGAAGCTGCCAGGCCATTTACAGTGGACGCCTAGAATGGGAGCAGCATCGCTTTTACATTTCTGCTCTATGCTATTGGTCAAAACAGTCACAGGGCCCACCCGGATTCAGAAGGGTAGGGGAAAACTCCACCTCATGATGGAGTCGCACAGAAGAGCAGACGCAATGGGAGAAAATGTTGTGGCCAGTCTTTGGAGAATACAATCTGCCACGCATGCTATCATTTTTAGTGATGGGTTTTTAGTTGTAAGATTTGGAGCCACTGAAACAAGTCAGAATTGTAGGTAAGATCACAGTCTTGAGGACACACTGATTTAACTGACAGCTTTTTGATCTCAGGGAATTTAAGTAATGTCTCTGAGTCTCTGAAAATCAAGAGAGTAGAAGTTATGGTGCGTGTGTCGGGGAGGGGCTCTTTTGAGTATTAGGTGAGAAAATGTGTACCCAAAGTGTTACGGAATCAAACCTGGGTCCACTGGCCCGTGCGTTGTAAAGCCAATCTACTGACGCCAGGTTGTGGTGAAGGAAAGTGCAGCGCTTATGATAGAGCGCCAAGCAAGGAGTCCAGGGCAGCTAGTGCTCAAAATCCCTGAACTCCCGATGGGCTTTTCAGCAAAGCATTTTTACTTTTTTTTTTTTTTTTTTTTTTTTTTGCGGTACGCGGGCCTCTCACTGTTGTGGCTTCTCCCGTTGCGGAGCACAGGCTCTGGACGTGCAGGCTCAGCGGCCATGGCTCATGGGGCCAGCCGCTCCACGGCATGTGGGATCCTCCCGGACTGGGGCATGAACCCGTGTCCCCTGCATCGGCAGGCAGACTCTCAACCACTGCGCCACCAGGGAAGCCCTCAGCAAAGCACTTTTAAAGGCCACGTGAGGGAGGGGCGTCGCAGGGTGCACAATTCTCTAACTGGTTGATGGTGAGATAACAGGGCGGTGTCACAGGGGTTCACATTATCAACCCTTAGGCACCAATAGGTCTGGGGGCTACGTACTCATGATCTTCAAGTAGTTTTCTTCCACCTGGTCGTGGTTTTTAGCATCTGTAAAACAACTCCGGAAATGTGCAGCAGATACCGTTATCTACGTACTTTGGACAGGAGCTAAAGCAGAAGATATGGGGGAGGGGTCTGTCCTGGGAAGGCCTCATAGGGTCCTGCTTGGTTACAGAAGTGCCCAGGACATCATAACTGGCTGGACCAGTAGCAGATATCATTATGGTTTTGAACTGGGGAGTGACTAGTTTAGAAAAAGCTTTTCAGAGCAAGCACTCTGAGGACAGCATGGAGGATGTAGGAGGCAGGGGAGGAGATGGGAGATCAAGAATGGTGTGGGTGGAGGGACCACCTGGGAGACTGTGGCCAAAAGGGAGGAGCAGCGATGAAGGAGAGAAGCAGGTGGAGAAGAGAAATGCAGGCAGAGTCTCAGTGTGACTTGGGGACTTACTGAACGGGCCAAGAGAGGGAAGGGAAAAATCTAGAGCCATGCTTTTGTGACTGATCTTTTGTAGACTATAAGTAAATTTTTCTTTTTTTGCCTGCCTTCTGCCCCCGCCCTATAAGTAAATTTTATTAAAGATCTGTTCCCATGAAATCATAAAGTCCTGATGAAAAGTTGTATGAAAGTCGTATGTTTTGTAAATCAATTCATTTTACTGGTAAAAGTTATTATTCAAAGTGGAAAACAGGACACTAAAGATGGCGTGATCATTAAATTTAAAGTTAGTTAACTGTTATGGGTTGAACTGTGTCCCTTCAAAAAGATATATGGAAGTCCTAAAACCCCAGTAACCTGTGGATGTGATCTTACTTGGAAGTAGGGTCTTTGCAGATGTAATCAAGTTTAAATGAGGTCAAATTGAATTAGGATGGGTCTTTAATTCAGTATGACTGGTGTCCTTATGAGAAGAGAAACAGAGACACAGGAAAGGAGACACCTGTGATCTCCCATCAGAGGGTGAAGGCTAGAGCTGCAAGCCAAGGAACAACTAAGGTTACCAGAAGCTGGAAGAGGCAAGGAAGGATTCTCCCCTACAGGTACCAAAGGAGGCATGGCCCTGCCCAACCCTCTTAAGACAGTAAGTTTCTGTGGTTTAAACTCACCCAGTTAATGGTATTTTGTTACAACAGCCTGAGGAAACTGACACAGTAACTACAGTTGACCCTTAACACAGGGGTTAGGGGCAGGGACCTTCCATGCAGTTGAAAATCTGCACGTAACTTAGAGTTGGCCCTCCGAAGATCTCATCCGAGGATTCAGCCAACAGGGGATCAGGTAGTACTGTGGTATTTACTATTGAAAAAAATCCAATCCGTGTATGAGTGGACCCGTGCAGTTCAAACCTGTGTTGTTTGAGGGGTTAGTTGTATATACAAAGAACTGCTAATTTTACTTGGGTAAAGGAGGCATGGCATAAAAAAGGCCAACTCAGAATTCTTTTGTCAAGATTTCTTTATGGTCGTAGAAAAAAATTATTATTGACATGGAAAGGTCAAGTCAACCTTTCCAACGATGGGGTGTTCTCAGGGCAGGAAGGAGCTGTTTCTCATCCATCTGTGTCATCCCAATGCCAAGCAGAAGGCATGCAAATAATAGATGTGCAGTTTGCTCATAAAGAGCCAAACTGAGCCTCTCTTTTTTTTTTTTTAACAAACTTTACATTAAAAACAAGAAACACTTGAAGTGCTAGATGTAGATTTTTAAGATTTCTCCTCATATGATATAGTTCTGATTATTAATATACCTAACCTAAGGGCTACACATAAGTGAAAAGCAATCATAGTTTTTAATTTAAAAAAACAGAAAAATAACAGCTGACATTTATTGAGCAATTATGAGATGCTAACTAAGACTGCTGAGTCCCTTATACAGTATCTTCATGTTGAATCTCATCATTGCCTTGTCACTTACTCTAATTTAAAATGTGAGACTCAAAAGAGGTTAGTCATTTGCCAAAGATCATAGAGCTGATAACTGACAGAGCCAGGACACCAGCTCTCAGCTATGGCCAAACTTATAACCATGCCCCCAAACTGCACTAAGACCAGAGCCACATATGGCTATTTAAATGTAAATGAAAATGAATGAAAATTAAGCAAAATTGAAACTTTAGTTCCTTAAGCACAGTAACCACATTTCAACCTCTCAATAGCTACTCGGCTTGGTGCAGAGACAGAACATTCTCATCATTGCAGGAAGTTCTGCTGGAAAGCATTGATCGAATCCCTTAACAGTCACAATATGTTGAAAGCCCACATGATGGGTGGTTAAGGGAAGAGATGGAATAGCAGAAGGATGAGAACAGAGGAAAAGGAAGGAGAAAGATTTAGAGAGAGCAGTTCATGGAGAAAGGAGCCTAGATCTACCGGTAGAGTGGCCCCTGAGGACGTTTTTAGTCTATTATATTTGTAAACTTTGGCAGTTAAAATTCCAAAATATGTTAAATACATACTTCAAAAAAATTAGAGTTGCAATTCAACAGATAGTTAAGTCTCAGTTGTGTACCTGGCATTGGGTGAGGGGGGATTCCTAGGTGAACAAAATGGACACAATTTCCCATCATCAAAATTAGAGCAACATTAATCCAATAATTAGAATAAAGCATGACAGTTATTTTGTAGTGGAAAGAATTCTATAGAAATAAATAGCAGAGGGACCCATGTAGCCTAGACAGGGCTTAGAAATGTCTCCCCAAAGAAGTGCTGTCAATCTGAGAAAGGAAGGATGAGAGAGGCAGTGGGCAGTAGCAGGGGGGTGTTGCAGGCAGACAGCCAGCTGTGAGAAGGCCTGATGTCAAAAAGAAGGACTGAACTAAGTTACACGGGTGGCTGGAGAGAGGAAGAATAGCGAAAGGTGAGCCAGGGAGCCAGGGACAGGTGGGGGAGCTTGCTAAAATATTCTGTCATAAGGATGATGTAAAGCCTGAAGATTTTTCAGCCAACAAGAGATATGTTCAGGTTTGCATTTTGAGACAATTTCTCTGGTTGACACGCTAAGAATGGCTTAATGGGAAGCAAGCCTGTAGGCAGAGGTTACCTGGAAGCTATTTTGTACTAGGATGGCGGTAATATGGCTGGAAAAATGGTGATTGTCATGCTATTTGGAGCTAGAATGTAGACGGTGGTGATCACTTGGTTGTGTCTGAAGGATGACACTTATATTTCTAGCTGGGGAAACTTCATAGAGTAGGGGTCAGTAACCTACAAGCCAAATCCACTCTGTACTGTTTTTGTAAATACAATTTTATGGGAACACAGACATGCCTGCTCTTTGATGTATTGTCTATGGCTGCTTTTGTGATACAGTGACAGATTTTGAGTAGTTGCAGCAGAGACCACATGACCCTTGAAGCCTGGAATATTTACTATCTGGCCCTTTAAGAAAATGTTTGCCAACTGGGATAAATGATCATTACCTACAAGGTATTAAGATTTACTAGGGAAGGCTTTAAATAACTTACATCTGTTACATATATTATGATAATCTATCTCAATCGGCAAACATGAAGTGTTTGCTATTGTCCCATTTTACAGATGAGAAAACCAAGGCAGAGATAGGACATTCTCATTCACACCCATAGCTTCAGTGATCACCACCAGTGACTTATCAAATGTTTACTTCTAATCCAGACTTCTCATTTGAGCTTCAGACAGGCTCAATATCTCTAGCAGCCTTGTATCTCTAACAGCCAGTCTCAGAGGCACCTCAAAACTCAATAGGCCCCAAACCAGACTCCTGCTCACCCTCTCAAACCACATCATCTGGGCTTCCCTGGTGGCGCAGTGGTTAAGAATCGGCCTGCCAATGTAGGAGACACGGGTTCGAGCCCTGGTCCAGGAAGAATCCACATGCCGCGGAGCAACTAAGCCCGTGCACCACAACTACTGAGTCTGCTCTCTAGAGCCCGTGAGCCACAACTACTGAAGCCTGCGCTCTAGAGCCCATGAGCCACAACTACTGAAGCCCATGCGCCTAGAGCCCGTCCTCTGCAACAAAGAGAAGCCGCCACAATGAGAAGCCTACGCACCACAACGAAGAGTAGCCCCCGCTCACCACAACCAGAGAAAAGCCCACATGCAGCAACAAAGACCCAACGCAGCCAAAAAAAAAAAAAAAAAACAAACAAAACCACCTCATCTTTCAGTGTTCCATTTTTCTTGGTGAATATCACAACCAGAGAAGCAAGCCAGAATCCAGGGAGCCCTCCTAGGCCCCTCGCCCTCCCTTGTTCTTCTCATTTCCAATCTATCTAAAGATTGCTGAAATCTGACTGCTTCTCTCCATTGGCATCACCTACCACCTGCCAAGTCCAGCTTTTTAATAGGATCATCTCACATGTGGGTTCTGTTAATAGCTTCCTTATAGCCCGCTGCACCCAGGCCCTCCTCCAATCTCCAAACTGCAGCCAGAGGGCACTTCAAGCCTGTCAACTCCCACCCCCATTCCCTACCAGATCCTAATCTTTTTTTTTTTTTTTTTTTTTTTTTGCGGTACGCGGGCCCCTCACTGTTGTGGCCTCTCCCATTGCGGAGCACAGGCTCCGGATGCGCAGGCTCAGCGGCCATGGCTCACGGGCCCAGCCACTCCGCAGCATGTGGGATCTTCCCGGACCAGGGCACGAACCCGTGTCCCCTGCATCGGCAGGTGGACTCTCAACCACTGCGCCACCAGGGAGGCCCCGATCCTAATCTTTTGAACGTTTTTTCTCCTTCTGAGGATTCCTTGGACCCTTTCATTGTGGTTTTACATTGTTTTATTGTTTTTTTGAGTTATTGTTCAGCTAACTGATAGAAATGCAAAATAATTCTTGTCAGTAGACATGCAAATCAATTCTGAAGGTCAGGGTTCAACTAACATCTCTCCTCCACTTGGAAGAAGCCAGTTTCATGTCCATTAGCAACTTCCTTTAACAATTCACTAACCCAGTAATGTGTCTGTTCTTTGAAACAGTTTTAACCTGTGCCTGGTAACTTCATTAAATGAGTTAGATAAACTCTACAAGTTCATTTTATATCTATATGACAGTCATACTTTTACCTTTTGGGGAAACGTAACCTTTAACTCTCTCTCTGAGGCACTAGCTGGTTGGCTCTCTGCCTCTCCTCCCAGGCTCTCCTTTGATGGACCCCCCTCCCCATGTCTCTCCTCCAGCCCTGGCTCTCTCTCTTTTATAAGTACCACATTCCTTCCCTTCTCAAAGATGTCCTTTCTGCCTGGAACTCACTTTCATCCCGGACATTCTTCATCCTTTCTTCCTATAGTAAATTTGTTTATCCTCCAGATCTTTGCTCGAGGATTTCTTGCTGGAAAGTCTTTCCAGACCTTTCTGAGTCAGTTACATTCCATCATTCCGTCATTAGAGGCTCTTAAAGCACAGGCAGCACTGGCTACATTTGCAATTTCACATTTGTGGGATTAGTTAACACTTTTTTAACACGAGCAACATTTTTCTATTTGGCTGGAGGCAATGCGTGGTAATAGGATGGAGGTGTGCTCACGTTGCATCTCCAGCACTTAGCCCACTGCCTGCACACATGTTACATACTTAATGAATATGTTAGACAGATTTTTGACTGTAAGCACATTACTGCTCAGGAGAGAGGTGGGCTGAAAAAATATGTATTAAGAAGTCATCAGCATCTAGATGCTGCCATGAAAATGCACATGAAGGAAAACCATTGGGTTGAGCAAAATGAAAGCTACTAGGAACCTTGTGTAGGTGGAATAATTGGACAGAAGTCAAATTATAGTCACTTGAAAGGGAAGGAAATAGAAGCAGTTAATACAGATGGCACCTTCTCAGAGTTTGGCTCTGGAGGGGAGGAGAGGTCAGGGTGGCCCTGTAGTAAATCTTTAGTAACACCATTCTTGTATTACACGTGCTTTCTTGGCTGAAAAAGGAGGATTTACAGGTCACATTTAAAATGGCAAGAAAATTGGAGTTGTATAGGATCTACCTTTAAAACGATAATAGGCTTTGAATGAACAGTACAGTGTAGACTTTTTAAAAATTATTTATTTATTCATTTATTAATGTATGGCTGCGTTGGGTCTTCGTTGCTGCGCGCAGGCTTTTCTCTAGTTGTGTGGCGACCGGGGGGCTACTCCTCGTTGTGGTGCACGGGCTTCTCATTGCGGTGGCTTCTCTTGCTGCGGAGCACGGGCCCTAGGCACACAGGCTTCAGTAGTTGTGGCTCGCGGGCTCTAGAGCGCAGGCTCAGTAGTTGTGGTGCACGGGCTTAGTTGCTCTGTGATATGTGGGATCTTCCCGGACCAGGGATGAAACCCATGTCCGATCCTTAACTACTGCACCACCAGGCATGTCCCAGTGTAGACATTTAAACCAACATTTTGAATGCAAATAAGTTGTCTGTAGCTCTTCAACTAAGTGTTTCTTATTTTTAGGTTTGGGGCAGGAGTCAAAAACTGGCAGCCCTACAGTATACTTAATCTGTATATCTTCTTTACTTGTTCAATTCAATTTTACATTTCTTTAAAAAGGACTCTGTCCAATAAAATATAAAAATAAAAATAAATTAATAAATAAAAAAGACTCCGGTTTTTAGTGACATGTGACCTGTCAGGGCTCCACCCCAGCATAAGAGGCTTTTCTATGCCTAGTATTAAGGGGAGAGAGGAAGGGAGAAGTGAATGCAGTTTTCTGAGCAATAAGATTAGACCTGTATTGTCTTTAGGGCTGTATGAAATCAATTCTAAAAGCAGACTGGATTTAACCGCTTTTACCCAAAATAAACTGCTCTCTCCCCTTCCTAAGATCAAATCAGCACAAGTCACCACTTCCTATTAATTTAAAAGCCCAGAAAGGCTCATAATTTAGGTTGACATTGCTTCAGGAGCACACAGCTGACAACAGCCATTACAGTCTTCCTTTTCCCTCTTTATAAATGTTGCCATCACAGGCCTACCTCAAAAAATTGTCAAAGCTGCTTGGTTGGGAACGCGTGGTCTACTTTGCCTGAAAGCGATAAATGGGTTGGGTGGGTAGGTGGGTCTAAGTGGCATCAAGGTGTTTGGGGAGAAACATCTCTTAGGGGATGTGAACCTAGTAGCCCCGTAACACCCCAAGTTACAAATCCGACTTGGGTAGGTGGCGGAAAGAAATCTAAAACCCGGATTCACGTTCTTCTCCTTCAGTTTGCGCGTGGAGGTTGGTGGCAGACAAGAACCCAGGCACCACTGCCAGTCCCGGCTGCAAACTCTCGGGGCAGGAAGGGGGAGGGAAGCAGAAACTGCCTCTTGTGGTCTGGTCGAAGGAAAATCTGCCCTAATGTAAATTAATTTCCCCGAGGTTGCCTTCCCCTGGGCGGAGGGGCGTTTCCAGGCCCACCCAGGCGTTGTTTGGTAAATAAGGATGCTTGCTGAGTGCTTGCAGCCAGAAAGGCGCTCCAGCACTCTCGTGCCCTGGGGGCTGGGACTACGGCTTGGGGTTTCCCGACCGAAGGACCACAGAGACCAGACAGTTGAAGGTTTCTCCCCCAGGGATGCTGGAGGCGCTGCGCTGTTCCCTGCGCCTGGCCCTGGCCTGGGGTTCCGGGTGTTGGCGGCCGGCTCCGCGCGGTCCGTGCGCTGGAGCTTGGCCGCGCCGCCCGCTTTCGCGTCCAGCCGGGCGCTGCGTGCCGCCGCAGCTCTCCGCAGCCGCGCGCTCCCGGAGCCGCCCCATGGCCAGCCCTCCCCCCGCCGCCGCCGCAGCCCTCGCCCGCCAGGTACCCCGACCCCGGGCGTTCGCGGGCGTAGGGGTGGGGCGGATTGGACCCCGGGTCCCGGAAGCGCACGGGCCCGGCCGGGCGCGCTGCTGCTGTTTCCCGCACCATCCTGCTTCGCCTTGCACCACCGTGCTGTCTCCATCCGGGAGTCTCCTCTTTCCCCCGCCCTGCCCGAAATCTCGAGTCCCAGCCTGCGAATTCCTCGGAGAAGCCCCCGCCAGACAGGTCTAAAGTCCCGCCGGGGACCCGCTCCGGAGCGCGGCGCGGACAGCCACGGGGAGCGTGAGGGTCGCCATGGAAGCCGCTTTGGTGGAGGAGGGGTTGGTGGGGGGAAGCGGAATTTCTGGGCTGCCAGAACTGACAGCCGCATCCTGCGTGCCTTCGCCACCCCAAAATATTTTGACCGCAGCCTTCTGCCTCCTTGGATTCCCTTTCTTCCTCTTTCCCCTAGTGCTGTACCAGATTAGGCTTTTTTTTTTTTTAAGGTCTTCACCGTTTCCAGTTCGACCTGTTTCCATTGTGTCCTTAAGTATGTTTAAAATTTACCCCCTAATTCCATGCGGTTTTGTCTTTCACGTGTGGGGTTTAGTGTCCTTGCGCCTGCATCGGAGGACCCTGCCCGTAGAGAAAATGGTTCACTCTGGTCCCCATCCTTTTTCTAGGCTTGCTATTGTGCGCCCGTGATCGACAAGACCACGAGGCTGAGCGCGCCCAGGAGGTTTTTTCTATAAATGGCTTAAAGCCCTAGTCTAGACTATTTTCTCGGATAAAAGGGGGAGACAATTACCTTCTTGTTCTTTGCTGGTGAACCCTGGCTCTGTAGGGCGAACCTGGAATTTAACCAGTCTGCCCGAAGCCGGCTGTGGAGGACAAAAACAGCCGCGACCTCCGGCAGGGCAGAAAGAGAAGGGCAGCCCTCGCAGGACGCTCTCCTTTGGGGCTCGTGCCTGGGTGTTTGATCCTCCTTTTCCTGTTTGCTTGGGGACCGGACCGGAGCGGAGCGAAGGGTGTGATGGTGAGTGATATTGATTACCCCAGACCCCAGTTACCCACCTAGTTTTACTTAATGGATTTAATTCTTCTTTTAAGGACTGCAATAATGGATGCTCCGCGGAATGTACCGGAGAAGGAGGATCAAAAGAGGTGGTGGAGACTTTTAAGGTAAGTTATTTGCCAGAGGCTAAGAGAAACAGCAATTCAATTGAATACAGCCATTTCTTGTTGAGATTGGGGCAGTTTTCACTGTACGGGTTTATACAGTAGTTTAGATAAGCTGCCATGCATTTTAAATTCCACTCTTCCAGGGGAAAAGTGGAGAGCAGTGCAGTACGGATGTGTCTAAAATTACCTGGCAGTTAATTGCTTATTTTATTTCATGAATTATAAAAGTTTTCTTGGAAAGTAACCAGTTCCTGAATTTCACCTAGAGGTTTACATGATTATATAATACTTTTAACCCTTCACCCTATTTGTGGAAAAAGTTAAACTCATGTATTTCCTCTTTAAGCAGCAGCTAACATTTTACAGTAAAAGAGGAAAAATGGCAGTATTTCCTTCTTTTCTCTCTAAATTATGGAATTTATATATTAAATAATCTCATACATCACAGAGGAATAGTGAGGAGCAAAAGAGAACGAATCTTGTAAAGTACTTTAAAAATCATAAAATCATAAATGTAAGGTTTATTATCATTTTCTCTATAATTCATTATCTCCACCTACTCCCAACCCCCCACACCACAGAGATTTTTGCTCTTTTTTTTGTCTCCTTCTGCTCTTCTGCTGCCTGTTTCAGTCACTGTCAATTGTCATCCATAGCACAGAGTGTCCTAATGATCTCACATCCTGGCAGGGTTCAGAGAGGGAGTGAAACTTGACTCATCAATTCCACACATACCCTGCTCTTACTGTGTGCCAGGGACTGTGCTAGGCATTGGAAATCCAAAGATAAATTTAATAGAAGATCTCTGCCCTCAGGACTTTTTAAAAACCAAAATATAATAGGATATAGTAATAAGTTTGTGAATTTGTTCCTTGTCCTTTAATGTCCTCTATAACCCAACAGTCAATCTACTCTGCTAGCCTATGAAGACTAAGCCCCTAATACATTTGAGGGACTTAGATGTTGAGATGTGGGTCCTTGAAAGAATGAGATAAAGAGGAATTCTACTTCATAATCTCTGAGGGTCATCTTATATAGTAAATTCCTCAAAGGTTATAGATAAATTAAAAATTCCCCCAAAGGCCTTTATACTTTCATACATAGAAGAATTGTTTGCAAAGTGAAGAGTTAATTCATCATGTAAGTAATCTTCTCTTTGTTAATTTAGATTTCAGGTAAGGAGGGGTGTATTGATAGTCTATACTCATGTCTTTGCATATCAAAACATGAGTGGTAATGGTGGTTGTATTCACTGTGCAAATGTGATGAGGTAAACGAAAAATGAAATTGATAATTTGGGGGAGAAAAATGGTGGCTTTTACAGGATCGTGTTGGCTTTGGACATATTCTATCTCCCTTTTGATCAACTCCATTTATAACTTTTAAATTGCCTTTTGGGTCTCATGGGTAGTTTTCACATTGCATCTCTTCCCCCATTTTGATAGTCATTTTAACGTGAGGAAACCGTTATCCAAGAGTCCAGTAATGAGATGCCTTATTACTGGGAAATCCTACAGAATCTTTATGTGGACTCCAGGGTTGTTCTTGTTTCAAGGAGGTCAGCTGTCTGTTTCTTCCCATCCCCCCTGCTTCCACAGAATGTGCCGCTCCAAAAGCCCTAATTTACTCCTATTCGTACCTCGTTATTAGATTTTTAGAAAGTGTCTGTAAATGATAATGAACGTAGCTCCCATGGTTTTCCAAATAGAGCAAGACAAACACACTTGTTTTAGAACAAAATTAGGCAACATCTGATACAGTTGTAATGCAGAGATAGCCTTCGAAAGTTTAAGTGCCAATTCAGAGAAGTACTGATGCCATGTTGCCTGAATGCCGGCTGATACAGCCCTCAGGTGCTCTCAGTCCAGTTGCAATAGCCTGCTGTGGCTTCCCCATCTCAGACCAAATGGTTCCCCAACCACACATTTTGAGTCAAGAAATTGTGGTTTTTAGTATGCCCTGTTTTTGTCAATATTTCTTGCCATTTCACAATCCAGTCTTTGTGACCTTCCAAATTCTTCCACAAGTATATGGTATCCTGACTTTGAAGTCATCAGAGACCATTGGAGCATGGGAAAGAGCACTAAGTTGAGCATAAAAACATAAAAAGGCTTTGCCATTAACTAACCTGATCTCAGGGCAAGAGGGTCCTACCCACTATGGGTGGTCTTAGAGGTATTTTAAAGAGAGGATTCAGAAAAGTAAAAAATATATTCTAGGCCTTGATCATTCTTCAAGTTGGCTGTCTAAGGGTTTGGAATAACAACAACAACAAAAAGGTCTTTTATGAATTATAGTAGTACAAGTTTTTGTTTTCAGTTTTGTTTTTACACAGTCTGTTATGTTGAGATATCCAAAACCGTGAAGATAAATCTAGGTTTAGTGAAGTTTAGAACAGAATTAATCGGACATGATACTGTGCTAAATGAGAGGCCAAAATGATAAAGAGAAATGACTCCCATTTCCCAATTGTTCAAATCAATCTGAAGGATTTTATAGAGGAAACCAAGCATTTTGGAGAGTGGGCTGTCTATCTGGAGGGTTTGCATGAGCAGTAGGTAAGGCAAGTGTTAGGCAGTTGGAAAGCTGAGGATACCCCAGACTGCTGGGCTGGGTGAGGGTACTAGTTTCCACATTCACTGCTGGAGGAAGAAAGGAGGGAGTTTGGATAAACTGGAGACACCTGATGTTCTGCTTTACAAATGGAAGAAATAATGGAGAAAAACAGGTGAGGGTGGGAAGACATCTCTAGCCAAGTTTTAGTCCTTCTATCTCTTCCCATGTTAGACAAGAATATGTAAGTGTTCAGGCACTAGGCTGATGTGTACTGCAAATACAGCCCCAGACACGTTCCTTGTTAACAGAACTCTGATTCACAGTTTTCCAACCGGCCCTGGATGACAAACCTGCCTTCCCAGCCTCCCTTGCAGCTAGAGAGATCACTATGACAGATTTCTAACCAATAAGGCATAGGGAATTTCTGGGAAATTTTTGCTTTTGCGGTCAAAAGGAACAGATTTGTCTGGTATTGTCCTTTTCCTCCCCTTTCTTTGGACTTTGATTAGATCATTAACACTGAAGCTGCAGCTACAGCTGTAGCAGCCTTCTTTTGACCCGGAGGAGACGGCCAAGAAAATCACAGAGCCTTGACATTAACAGGTGCCGGCAGGCCTGGCTCCTCCAGACTTGTTATGAGAAAACCAGCTCCTGTTTGGTTTTTATTTACTTGCAGCTGAACGCATTGATTGGTAAATGATAAAAGGTTTATGCATAACATTAGTGACAGGTAGAATTGTAAAAGGAAGTTAGTGCCTTGCTTGGGATCCTTGATTTTGGGGTTAAAATATTTGGACTCGAGTCTGTAGCCATTTAGCTGTTCGTGGACTTCTGAAGGTAATGATTAAACATGTGATACTTGAAAGTACAAGTGTCTTAATTCAGTGATCGATATGGGAAGCAGGGTTGGGAGAATGTTGTGAGAATGATAAGCTCAAAAGTAATGAACAGGGCTTCCCTGGTGGCGCAGTGGTTGAGAGTCCGCCTGCTGATGCAGGGGACGCAGGTTCGTGCCCCGGTCCGGGAGGATCCCACATGCTGTGGAGCGGCTGGGCCCGTGAGCCATGGCCGCTGAGCCTGCGTGTCCAGAGCCTGTGCTCCGCAACGGGAGAGGCCACGACAGTGGGAGGCCTGCGTACCGCAAAAAAAAAAGAAGTCAAGAAGTAGAAAGTAATATGAGTATCAGAGATAGAGACCCAATTTTGAAGGAAATATTATGTGTTCCATTTTAGACATATTCAGTTTGAGATTACCAAGTTCATATGATTGCAAGAGAGTAAGTGGCTTTTGATAAGTATTCACAAATCTGTGAGATTTGAATCTCTGTCACTGGTTCTCAGCCTTTCTTGTGCATTGGCATCTCCTGGAGAGCTTGAAACCAAAACTAATGTGGAGCTCCACTCCTGAGTTTCTTTTGCACTGATCTTAGGTAGGGCGTGGGCATTGATATTTTTCTTAAAAAAAAAAAAAATCCTCCCAGGTAAATCAACTCAGTAGCCAATGTTGGGAACCATTGCTGTTCAAGTTGATGAAATCTTCAGGGGAGATGGTGTGGTGTGGTTCTCAGCCCTGACTGCACAGTTGGAATCCACTTGGGTAAACTTAAACAAACAAGCACCCCCCTGCTCCATCCTTCTGGGATTCTGGAATGGGGTCCAGTTTAATGTTTTTTAAAAACCTCCATGGTTGAATCCAGTGTTTGGCCAGGGTCGAGAACACAGATGCCAAGGGGGAAGTGTAGAGGCTAAAGGAAAATGCTCAGCATTACCCAGATTCTCTTATTTTTCCACCATTTAAACTCTCCTCCTTCCTCCAACTTTGCTCTTCCATACTTAGTAAAAACAGCGAGAAATTAAAGCATGGTAGCCTGGCTCTAGTATTATCCCTCAAATTACCTGGAATGGAGAGAGAAACTGGGTTTACCCTAACTGCCAGCAGTGTCTATAGTACCGGTCCCAGGGAAAGAAAGAAGATGGCGTACAGTCTTGGTTACACAGAGCCAGGGCTCATGGAGAATTGGAATGTCGGTCAGTGTACAATGGAGTAACTGGCTCTCTCAGCCCCTCCCTTTCCTGCATCCCCACCATACTGGCTCTCTGCTGTTTCCTGTACATGCCAAGTGTGTTCCCACCTCAGGGCCTTTGCACTTGCTCCCTCTGCCTGAAAGACTTTGCCCCTAGATATCTAAATGACCTACCCTCTTCATTTCAAGTTTCTGCTCAAATGTCACCTCATCAGGGAGGCCTTCCCTAACGCTTCTATCTAAAATAATCCTTCTCTTTCCCACTCTATCCTTTCAAGCTGCTTTCATTTTCTTCTTCATAGCACTAATCACCTCCTGACATCTATTTATCTGTTTATTTCTTCATACTGTTTTTCCCCCTCGCTAAGAGAAGAGGACTCCCCTGAGTTTCTTTGTGCCTATAGCAATACAGGTACATAGTAGCTCAAAAACTGTTAGGTTAAAAAAAAAAATTGTTCGGTTAATATGTTACTGAATTGATCAACCAGACCTGTGCCGGGGTCCTAGCCTGGGCCAAGACCCCAGTTTTTCCCCCAGGGAGGTTCTTTTTCCAATCAGATTGTGCAGCCAATAACAAAACCAACGCTGAGATTGGAACAGCACAAGCTTCATTCAGTGGTTAAAGAATGGAGAAGTGGGAACCTAGTTCATTAATCAACTTCTCAACCCAAGTTGGGCGGGTTATATAGGAGGGTCAAGGTAAAAGGGAGGGAATTGGAAAGAGTGGGAGGAATATTCATGAGTTATATGAGAACAGGGGTGTGATTTGAACCCAGAACTGATGCAGCTCTCCTTTTCAGTCCTTGTACATGCTTTTCGTGCTTTTCCGATTGTTGTCATGGCAATCGCCATGGCAGTCAACTGTCATGGTGCTGATGAGGGTGGCATTTAGCTAACTTATTACAATGAGCGTATAATGGGGCCCAGGGTCTAGTGGAAGTCACATCTTCCTCCATCTTGGGCCTACTTGGTTCTAACCAGTTCTTGTTTTTTTCTTTCAGCTTCATCCTGAAACTTAGATGAGTTTCTATTGGTTTCTATTCAAGGGAGGGGAAGGGGTATGATTCTGGGGCGACAACCTTCGTAACAGAATGAATGAATAACACTTGTTCACAGAGGCTACCACCTGTCTTTGGCCGGCGCAAGTGTGCCTGAGAAGGAAGGCTGAGCCCTTGCATCTTGGTATCTGCTGTGCTTGTTAAGTGCACTACCTGAGCCACTGTGCTGGTGCAGTGTTCACTGAGTGAATAAAAAGGCAAAATACTAAGAATAATAAAGTAGGTGAGGAAGGAAGAAGAGTGAGGGAAGGAAAAAATAAAAAGAATCACCCTACAGTTTGATATGAGGCAAAGCCATAGTCTTGTTTTTAAAATATTCTATGCAGATTGTTGTTGGAATAAAGTTGTATATATTCCATTGCCTATTGGTTTCATGGCAGGTAGGGTTACTGGAAAGCCTAGAAATCCTGAAAGGTAGATGGACCCTGTGTGGTTTGCTTCTTGTTGATTAGCTAATGATAGAATTGTTTGTTTTTTTCACATCTTTATTGGAGTATAAATGCTTTACAATCTTGTGTTAGTTTCTGCTGTACAACAAAGTGAATCAGCTATGTGTATATATATATATATCCCCATATCCCCTCCCTTTTTCGTCTCCCTTCCACCCTCCCTATCCCACCCCTCTAGGTTGTCACAAAGCATCTAGTTGATCTCCTTGTGCTATGCAGCTGCTTCCCACTAGCCATCCATTTTACGTTTGGTAGTGTATAATATATGTCATTGCTACTCTTTCACTTCATCCCAGCTTCCCTTTCCCCACCCCCTATGCCCTCAAGTCCGTTCTCTATATCTGCGTCTTTATTCCTGCCCTGCCACTAGGTTCATCAGTACCGGTTTTTAAAATTCCATATATATGCATTAGCATATGGTATTTGTTTTTCTCTTTCTGACTTGCTTCACTCTCTGACAGTCTCTAGGTCCATCCACCTCACTACAAATAACTCAGTTTCGTTTCTTTTTATGGCTGAGTAATATTCCATCGTATATATGTGCCACATCTTTATCCATTCATCTGCTGATGGACGCTTAGGTTGCTTCCATGTCCTGGTTATTGTAAATAGAGCTGCAGTGAACATTTTGGTACATGACTTTTTTTGAATTATGGTTTTCTCAGGGTATGTGCCCAATAGTGGGATTGCTGGGTCATATGGTAGTTCTATTTTTAGTTTTTTAAGGAACCTCCATACTGTTCTCCATAGTGGCTGTATCAATTTACATTCCCACCAACAGTGCAAGAGGGTTCCCTTTCCTCCACACTCTCTCCAGCATTTATTGTTTCTAGGTTTTCTGATGATGGTCATTCTGACTGGTGTGAGGTGATAGATACCTCATGGTAGTTTTGACTTGCATTTTTGTGGTTTTGATTTGCATCATTGTGGCTTTGATTTGCATTTCTCTAATGGTTAGTGATGTTGAGCATCATTTCATGTATTTGTTGGCCATCTGTATGTCTTCTTTGGTAATGATAGAATTGTTTAGCTAATGTTAGAAGTAGCAGGTGGAGGAATTCCCTGGTGGTCCAGTGGTTGGGACTCCACACTTTCATTCCCGGGGCCCGGGTTTGAACCCTGGTTGGGGAACCAAGATCCCGCAAGCTGTGAGGTATGGCCAAAAGAAAAAAAAGGAAGAAATAGCAGATGGGAGGTTGAGATTTTTTTTAATCTTTTTTTTTTTTTTTGCGGTACGCGGGCCTCTCACTGTTTTGGCCTCTCCTGTTGCGGAGCACAGGCTCCGGACGCGCAGGCTCAGCTTCCATGGCTCACGGGCCAGCCGCCCCGCGGCTTGTGGGATCTTCCCAGACCCGGGCACGAACCTGTGTCCCCTGCATCGGCAGGCGGACTCTCAACCACTGTGCCACCAGGGAAGCCCTATCTTACTTTTTTTCCCCCCTCCCCTTCCTCCCTCCCTATCTTACGTTTGAAGAACCATGCAAATTACTGGTTTTGTCACTGGGAAGAAAAAAAAAAGCTAAGGTCTGTTGCCTTTGCAATATTTCAGAT
The DNA here is from genome assembly GCF_011762595.2 of Tursiops truncatus. Lineage (NCBI taxonomy): Eukaryota > Metazoa > Chordata > Mammalia > Artiodactyla > Delphinidae > Tursiops > Tursiops truncatus. The sequence continues at coordinate 82,590,211 of NC_047044.1, forward strand.
GTATCCAGAATCCAGGGATAAAAAACTCACCCATTCTACTCACTCTCTCTGCTACATTTTCTTCTACTTTCATCTTTCTGCTTTTGTTTTGTATCTTACTGCTCTCCCGTTATTAAGAAACTTTTATTAATAGTGCTAATAGGTAAAATTTTGCATTAAGTTTGTCTTACTATATTGATATAGTTCTAGATTTTTCTTAGCCCAGGATCCCCCCAGCCACTTTTTCAAAAAAGCTAACTAAAGCAAAAGCACAGGTACTTGTGGAAGAATACTGTGAAACCATTCATGGAATAAAACGTTTATGTTAGAATTTCACTCACTTTAAATCCCGGCCATCTTCTGTGAATGAGTCTGTCATTCATTACAGAGTGCATCTGAAATCAACCAAAGTTATTTTCAGCATTTAAGAAAACTTTACTGCTGTGTGTGCCGGGCACTGTGCTAGGGCTGGAGATTTAACTGCAAATACTCTAGCCAGATTTCTTTTTTTTTTTTTTTTTGCGGTACGCGGGCCTCTCACTGTTGTGGCCTCTCACATTGCAGAGCACAGGCTCCGGATGTGCAGGCTCAGTGACCATGGCTCACGGGCCGAGCCGCTCCACGGCATGTGGGATCTTCCCAGACCGGGGCACGAACCCATGTCCCCTGCATCGGCAGGCGGACTCTCAACCACTGCGACACCAGGGAAGCCCCAGATTTCTTATCTAAACAGTCAAGAAGGATTGGCAAGCTTTTTGAATGGGCCAGATAATAAATATTTTTGGCTTGAGGGTCATCAGGTTTCTGTCACAGCTAATGGACCATGCCATCAGGTGAAATTTGCCCAACATCCTACCTAGTCTAGAGGATAAGGGGAGAGAAATGGAATTCAAAGATCAAAACAGTTTAGCTGGAATAAATTTATTTTCTTGCACTTAGTAAAGGGTTTTAGGTTAACTTACTTGGATTAAGTACTGATAGAAGAAATTTTTTCCTCAAAGTTTTGCATTTTACTGGCATATTCCAAAGTAGCGTTACTAGACTGGCCTGAAAATTACAGTTAATATGTTGTCCTTAATGCCTTATACTTTGTAATGTGAGCTTTCTGGTTGTTTTGAAATAAATACCATTTTTATGTTATTTGGCAGCCTGAATGGGAGGGGAGTTTGGGGGAGAACGGATACATGCATATGTATGGCTGAGTCCCTCTACTGTGCACCTGAAACTATCACAACATTGTTAATCGGCTATACTCCAAGATAACATAAAAAGTTAAACAAACAAAAAGTAACATTTGTAGCCTAAATGTTTTTCTAAAAATAACTATCATTCATAATATATCAAATGACTAAAGCAGCTATAAAGCAGTGAATTAATCCGAAGTAATTAGATTATTTGAAAAAATAATGATCAGAGCTGGTGATACGAAGTGAAATTCTGTATTTGATTTTGGGGGGCAATGACTACTTTTGTGTATAGAAAGAAGTGGAATCCGATCTTCCTTAGAACCTATTAACAGCTTGAACTTGTCCTTGGTTAGTTTTGTTTTTAAGTGGTCTAAAAGCTCCTTCCCCTGTGGTTTTTGTCAGTATTCTACCGCTATTGTATAGTTAGTGGTGCTATTGTCTATGATCCGGATGCTTACGTGTGGGCCATTTGTAATAGGCAAGCCGGCTGTGGAGAGCTGGTGAAATGGGGCTGTGTGAAGTTGTTTCCTATTACTCTTATTTATCTTTCTTTGAATAAGGGGTCCTTTGTTCACTGTTTCCTCAATACAGAATAGAGGATTTATATCTTAGTGTTCAATCTCTACTTCTGTTTTCAACGAGGAAAACATTTGCTTCACTCTGCTTGCTGCCTGTCCCCTACGACGCACCCAGAGGGTTTTGGAAGCCTTCTGCCAAGAATTCTTTGGGGGAGCTGGAGTATAACCATCCCAAGAGCTGCAGTTCTTAATGACATTCTTTTTAGTGTAACAAGTCATTGTGAGTGTTGCTGTTTTCATTCTAAGACCCCTCTTTCTTCTTTCTCGAAGGATCCACATGGGTTCTGTGGTGGGAGTGAAGAAGAGATATGTTCTTTTAGCCTCATTTAACTCCATCTACTCTTTTGTCCCTGTTTCTAAATGCCACTGAATTTTGGTTCTGATATTTGTTCGGCAGTATACCTTGCAGAGATCTCTCTTTTTTTTTGCTGTGCCCTGCGGCCTCTGGATCTTAGCTCCCTGACCTAACCGCTGGACCGCCAGGGAATTCCCTACATTGAAGAGATTTTAAACAACAGTCCAAATTCTGAATGCAGGCATGATTTGCTTCTCTCACACAGTGTTAAGTTTCTGCGTTAGTTGCCAACATTTAAAAGTCAAATGACGGCCAGTGACTTAAATTGTATCTGTCTTTTTACCCTCTGTCTCATCTAGCCATGGATGTTCAGTTACTTTTCTTTAATGGTGCTGATTTTCTTCCCCAGGCTAAAGATCTAATAATCACACCAGCCACCGTTTTAAAGGAAAAACCAGACCCCAATACTCTGGTTTTTGGAACGGTTTTTACGGATCACATGTTAACAGTGGAGTGGTCTTTGGAGTTTGGATGGGAGAAACCACACATCAAGCCTCTTCAAAACCTGTCATTGCATCCAGGTTCGTCGGCTTTCCACTATGCAGTGGAAGTAAGTACTTGGGAATTAATGATGGCGACATGCTTGGTCTTCACTGGGGTTACTAGGTAGCTCCCTCGCTCAAATAGCTTTAGGGCAGCAGGGCTTTACCGTATTAACTAGAGGCAATCATAAATGGCCTGTGAACAGTTGTATTGAGGGTAAGTCTTAAGAACTAAATTTTCAGATAATCTTGAATTTTTTAACATCTCAATTAAAAAATCATGTAGCTGGTAAGCACGCTGTAGGGTATACAGAAATAAAAATATAATGTGCACATGAACTTGTAACATCGGCTTATAATATCATTTAAAAACTTATTTAGAGCAGATGGGAATGACAGTTGGCAAAAAAATTAGCAACCAAAAAGCCTGTACTGTTAATATTTCACTAAATCACCTCTCTTAGATCTTCTAATGATTGAGGAGAGGTCATTGAGTACGATATTATATTTAATTTTAATGCTAACTGCATGGTTTTATGACAGCAATAACTTGTAGTTAGGCATGTTAAGGGACATGTAATTAAATGTCATCCTTCAGGCACGAGTGGGATAATTATAAGCATAAAATATTAAATAGTTAGAGGGTGCTTCTCTGGTCCTTCTCAGGATACACACTTAGCCAAATACACAATACACTCCCCATTCCCTTGACCCCAGTATATTTTACTCTTTTTTAATGTGTTAAATATCTTTCCTAGAATATTGGGGTATAGAAATGAAGCAATGGCCTACTTACTAGGAGACTAAAAGCTGGTAATAGTAAATATTCAGAATGATAATGATAAAATAACTACATTTGTTTATTGAAATCCTGCAATATGCCCTGTACCTAGGTATCTTATACGGGTCATTTCATTTAATTGTTTTAAGTGAAAAAGCATATGGTTAATTATTCAGGTTCTGGAGTCAAACTTCCTGGGCTCAAAGCCTGTCTGTGGTCATATTATTTTAATCCAAAAGTGAACATACGAATAATCTCCTTGGATTTCTTTCTCCTCCACTCATCAGCCCTACTGATTTTAGAATCCTATTGATTTTATTTTTAGAGCTACAATTACATGTGGTTTTGTTGATTTCAAAAGTATTTTTTGATAAATATGTGAAGATTTCGAAAAGTGAAGGAGAGACATGTGAAGTGTGAGTAGGGAACCTGGATGAAAGAAAATGCAATTTTATTACAGTTACTTCATTTTTCAGGTTGATATTAATATTTAGTGAGATAAAACGTAATTTGAAAAAATGGAAAACATGTACTATTTAATGAATACTTATAAATGAGTGCCCACGTAGCTACCACCCGAGTAAGGAAATAGACCTGGACCCTTTGAGCATCCCAGAAGCCTTCTCGTGTCCCTTCCGCATCATAAACCCTGTATCTTCTGGCGCTCGTTATTCTTATTTTTGTGGTAACTTTTCTTTTCTTTTCTTTTTGGATTGTATGTATCTCTAACACTTCTTTTTGCTTCTTTCTGAACTTTGCATAAGTGGAATTATAGTGTGCATGCATGTGTGTGTGTGTGTGTGTGTGTGTGCGCGTGTGTGCGTGCACCCGTGACCCTGTTTGAGCTCAGTGTTATGTGAGCTCTAAGCATCCAGGACCAACCCTAGTATCTGTGGGTCCTGGGACAAATGTACAAGCAGAGCCACCCCAAAGTCCACCCTGTATCTCTTTCTGTCCTGGCTCCATCCTGTACGACAGGGGGCCTCGCACACACATGTAGATGCCCACACCACTTGCAAATGAATGACCCTTGGCCATCTTTGGACTTAGATGTGGACATCCTAGTAGTCCTGTCTGTTCTTAAGAGGATGAAACCAAGGATGCCCACTGAGGCCCTGAAAATAGGATCAGGGCCATTTGGGTAGGGAATTCTGGGGAACTGAGTACTTGGAGTCTGTCTAGAAAAAGGATTCAGCCAACTACTTGCTCCAAGGGGGTCACAGCTGGAGAAAGACAGGAGTGAGAGGCCCTCTGAACTGTGAGGCTCCGGGCAGAGGCCCAGGTTATCTGGGTCAAAGCGTGGTAGGTACCACATCATATGCTCCTTGAAGCAATAGGATTCCGTTATGTGAATATATTCAGTCTGTTGTTGACGTGCGCTTGTGTGGTTTCCTTCTCTGTGAACATTCTTGTACATAGTATGCTGGTGTGCTTGTATACATGTTTCTTTAAATCAGCAGTTCTCAAAGTGTGGTCCACAGACCCCTGGGCTCCCCTTTCAAGAGATCCCGTGTCCCGTGCATCGGCAGGCGGACTCGCAACCACTGCGCCACCAGGGAAGCCCTATGATGACTTTTTGATGTGTTCATTTGCTTATTCTGAACCACAGTCCCCAGAATAACATTTTTCATCTCCTGCTGGGGATGGACTACAAGGACATTCTCTTGTGAGCACTGGAGGACATAGGAAGGCAGTGGCGGTTTTGTTGCGTACACACGCCTTCTTCTAGTTATTCAGTCACACACTAATTTAGGTGCTGTTTGAAGGAATTTTGCAGATGGGGTTAAAGTCCCTAATTAGTTGATTTGAAGTTGATCAAAAGGGAGATTATTCTGGGTGAGCCTGACCTCAGGACTTCCACGCAGCAGCTAGGCTTACACAGGCACTCAATCTCTTCCACTGCCCCTCCTTCCTGACTCACTTGCAGATGGACTGCAGCCCACACCTCCTGGGTCCAGCCTGCTTGTGATCTTCTCCTTCTCACAGCCTGTCCTACAGATTTTGGACTTTGCTTAGCCAGCCTCCACAAATGCGTTGGGCATTTTATTCTAATAAATCTGTAAATGTCATACGTATTTCTTTTCTTTTTTTGTTTTTTTAAAATAAATTTATTTATTTTTGGCTGCGTTGGGTCTTCGTTGCCGTGCGTAGGCTTTCTCTAGTTGCGGCGAGCGGGGGCTGCCGTTTGTTGCAGTGCACGGGCTTCTCATTGCGGAGCATGGGCTCTGGGCACGCAGGCTTCAGTAGTTGTGACACACGGGCTCAGTAGTTGTGGCTCGCGGGCTCCAGAGCGCAGGCTCAGTAGTTGTGGTGCACAGGCTTAGTTGCTCCGCGGCACGTGGGATCTTCCCAGACCAGGGATCGAACACGTGTCCCCTGCGTTGGCAGGCGGATTCTTAACCACTGCGCCACCAGGGAAGTCCCTGTTTTACGTATTTCTACTGGTTCTCTTTCTTCTCAGTTGAACTCTGACTGACGGACCATTGAATTTTAAGGAATTAACAGAGTATGAAAACCTCATTGATGGGGTTTGATTCCACAGTGTAACTAACCTTTAAGGGACTGCCACTTGTCAAGTTTTGGAGGAGTATCAGAGAAGAAAATCCACAATTATCTGAAAAGGTTATCAAAAATACCTCCTTTCTCAACCACATATCTATGTGAGACTGGGTTTTCTTTGTGTACTTCAACCAAAACAACATTTCAAGAGATTGAATGCAGAAGCAGATATGAGAATCCAGTTGTCTTTTGTCAAGCCAAAAATTAAAGATTTGCAATAATTTTAAAACAATGCCACACTTAACATTCATTCTCTTGGAAAATATAGATAATTTTAATGAAAATATTTTAACATGTCATAGTTTATTGTTAATAAATAAATAAATTTAAAATTTCTCACTACTGATAATGGTAAATATTAATAGAATTACCTTATAAATAAAAGCTCTTTGGGACCTTTATAATTTTTAAGAGTGTAAAGACATCCTGACACCAGAAAATTTGAGAAATGCTGCTTAAGGGTCTAGGAATATGCTGCTGGTACTGGATATTAGCTTCATTTTTACACAAAAAGGGTAACTATTTTCCATAGTGATTTTACCAGTTTTTACACCCACCAGCCATGAATTAGCAACCACATTCAACCATGACTCATCAACCTTGCCAACTCTGAGTATAACCTGATTTTAAATTTTTAGCCAGTTTAATGCAATGGCATATTATTGTGATGTTTATTTCAATGGATATCTCTTTATTTGAAGTCCCTGCTTGTTTCCATCTTTTGCTCACTATTGTGTTCCCTTTCTTTTTGATCTTCAGAAGTACTTTATATATTTTAGATATGGGTCCTTTATCAGTTATGTGTTTTAAGTATCTTTTTCGACACTTTTTATTCTCTCCAGAATTTTTTGATGACAAGAAATACATTTAAATTTTAAAAAGTTGAATTTATCAATCTTTGCTTTATGTTTGGTCCTTTTGTGTCTTGCTTAAAGACTCTTTTTCTATTCCTAGATTATGAAGACATCTTCCTGTATTATTGTATGAAGTAGGGTCCAATTTTGTATGAAGTAGGGTCCAATTTTTTTTTTTTCCCCTACAGATACCCAATTGTCCCAGCACCATTAAAAAGACTGTTCTTTTCCTCCTGATACATTTTGTCACATCTTAACATATACACATGGGTCTGCTTCTCGATCTCCACTTGCATTCCATTGTCTTGTCTATCTGGATCTCTATTCTGTTTCATCATTTTGCTTGTCTATCTGGACAAATGCCGCACTGTCTTTATCTCCAAATCATTATAATGAGTCTGGATGTCTACTAGGACAAATCCTTCTGTTTCTTCAAGAGTGCCTTGGATATTTCTTGGTCATTTGCTTTTCCATATTACTTTTAGATTCAGTTTATCATGTCAGTCAACTTTTGTCATTCAGTTTGTTACAAGAAAAATAAATGCCCTGACATGATTTTCATTTGGATTGCATTAAATATATAAATCAATTTGGAGAGAGTCTTTATAATATTGAATCTTTCAATCTATGAGTGGCGGATTGCTTTCTACATTTAGTTATGTCTTTAATGACTTGGTAAAATTTTATAGTTTCCTTATGGGTCTTTCACTTACCTTAGATTTTCCCCACTTAAGTATTCCTTTTAATTCTACCATAAATAGTGTTTGTATTTTCTAACTGCTGCTGTTACATGGGAATATAATCTTGTATCTGGTTACTTTGCCTAAACAGATAATTTCAAAAGATTATATCAGTTTTTGTGTATTTTCTACGTTTAATCTTATCTGTGTTGCATGATCTATGACAGTTTTATTTTTTTTCTTCTCCTAACTTTATGCTTTTTATTTTATTATTATTATATTGGTAGTACAATATTGAATTAAAGTAGTCGCAGCAGGCAGTGTGTGATGTTCTCAATCTGAAAGGAAAGCTTTAAATTTTACCATTTTAATAGATAAACAACAAGGACCTACTATATAGCACAGGGAACTATTATCTTGTAATAATCTATCATGGAAAAACATCTGAGAAAGAATATATAATGTGTATATATGTATGTGTATATATATATATATATATATATATATATATATATATAACTGAACCACTTTGCTGTACACCTGAAACTAACACAACATTGTAAATCAACAATGTTCCTGTTCAATTAAAAAAAATTTTTACCATTTTAAGTATAACGTTTGCTACAAGTTTATTTCTCACATAAGGAAGATTCCTTTTTTTCTTAGTTATCCAGGAAACTTTTAAAAATCATAAACGAATGTTCAGTTTTATCAGATGCATTTATTACAATGAGATGATCATATAGTTTTTTCCACATAAACTCTTCATATAATGAATCTCATTACTGTATTTTCTAATGTTAAACCCAACTTCTATTACTGGGATAAATCCAGCTGAGTTAGGCTGTGTTATCCTTTGTGTATTTTGCATCTGTATTTTTCAAGTGAGATTATCATACAATCTTTGCATAAATTTGAACTTATATCAAATGTGTATAATTTTTAAACCGGGAAGGAAATTGAACTCTACGAAGTTACCTTCTTTATCTCCAGTAAAGCTTCTTGCCTGAAAGTCTATTTTGTTTTATATTTAGCAATATAGCCTCACCAGCTTTATTTCAAAAAGTATTTGTACGATATATTGCTCTCTGTGCTTTTTTGGGTTTCAGATGTTATCAGCTGAGTTAATCTGACAACCATATCTTTTAACTAAGGCTTTAGTCCTACTACATTTAAAAAATTACCCATATATTTGCACTTCAACAAAACATCTCAGTTTTTGCTTTTTAATTGTGCTCCAGGATTTATATGTCTTTTCTCATGTAAGCTTTAAGGCTGTAAGCATCTAAAGGCCCTCCTTTTCATTCTCATTCAGTTCAACATATTTTCTAATTTCCATCATTTTTCTTCTTTGACTCACACTTAATATTAAGTAATGGGTTTCTTCTCCAAAATGTGGATATCTTGGGGTTATAGTTTCGGTTTTGATACCTAGCTTATCTTAAGGTCAGAAAACATGTGAAAAGAACATGCCTTCTACAGGTGGTGTGCACAGGGCTCTGTGTGTCCATTAGGTTAGTTTGTTGTTCTTGTTCAAATTGTCCATATCTTTACCATGTTTTGGCCTATTTGTTCTATCAATTACTTAGAGAACCTGTGGTAAAAATTTCCCTTTTTTTTTTTAAATTTTAATTTTATTGCAGTGTAGTTGATTTACAGTGTTATGTTAGTTTCAGATGTACAACAAAGTGATTCACTTACACATATACATACATTCATCCTCTTTTAGATTCTTTTCTTATGTAGGTTATCACAGAAAAAAATTCCCTTTAAAATGATTGATTTTCCTCTTTTCTCTGTATTTGTCAGTATGCACTAAATTCAAAGCCTTTTCACGTCCCTGCCCATGTTTGTCTGTGGCAGCTCCCTGAGAAGGTGGCGTGGCCCTAACATAGTGTAGTCTCGACCTGCTTGGTTTCTGTGATTTGGGAGACTGAACCAGCTCTGGTCACATCTAGATTACCCGCTCTCCAGAGTTCATAGGAGCCAGATAAAATGAAAAGATACATGGGTGTTTGGGGGTGGATTGGGGGCCGGGTACTGCGGGGCCTTTGATTCCATTTCTATTTTCTAGGCAGTCAGTCAGTCCATGTTGTGTGGAGATGTTTTCTTCCAGCCTCCACTGATGTGTGTTAACATCTGGCTCCTGTTAAGCAAAGGATAGCTCTGAATTCCCACCAGATCTTGGTAATAAAGGGACTTCTTATGATCCCAGTGACTGTAACCAGTCTGTCCGGCTTTTCTAGATTTAGGGTCTGTGTCAGTAGCTTTACATGGTAAAGGAGATGAGGGCCCATAGAAAAGTCAGTCTTTTGAACACAGGGATTGTTTTCATTTAGTTACCTTGTAACATTTATTTCTCTTTTATCTTCAGTTATTTGAAGGATTGAAGGCATTTCGGGGAGTAGATAATAAAATTCGTCTGTTTCGGCCAAGGCTCAACATGGATAGAATGTACCGGTCTGCTATGAGGGCCACTTTGCCGGTATGTATATTTAGGAGTTTCTCTTGTGTTTCTCTTGCTGTAATGGGTCACTGAATTCCACCAGACAAACCATTTCTGAATACTTAGATCAGTATTTGGTATAAACCATATGAGTACTGAATTTCTTTCTGATCTGTTTTTTAATCAGTGAGTTAAAAATACAAGGAAATAACCATTTGGCAACTCCACAATCTGTTTCTTTATGAGTGTCTGTGGGAGATAATGGGATAAGGAAGAAAAATATGCCTCAAACTGAAATAATAAAATTTAAAGACCATATGAAATTATGATATGAAAATACGGTGTACTGCACAGATATATGTGGGACGTTTTGCCTAACTGCTTAAGACACTAGCAAGTATGCAGTGCTTTAAGTAGTTGTTTAGATATTTTAGCCCAAGTTTTATTTAAAGAAAAAAAGAAAGGATATATAAAATGGTTTCTCATGGCCACTGGGTCCTGGCTGTAACATTGTTTTTTAGGGAGCAGAATTCATTCTAAGGTGGGTTGGATTTAGACCCTAAGGTTCATGTCTAGGTAGGAGGTGACTTAGATTACTTTCATTCCCTGAGATTTGACCAGGCTGTCTTTCTGAACTGAAAGAAGTCTTTTCCCCCTTTGACATACTTTGTCCCTAACCTTCAGCTGTGCGTTGAAGAAGCCCAAGTGATGACTCCTTTTTAGCCAGGCTCTTCCTCCTTCCTTTTTTTTTTTTTTTTTTTTTTTTGCCGTACGTGGGCCTCTCACTGTTGTGGCCTCTCCCGTTGCGGAGCACAGGCTCCGGACGCGCAGGCTCAGCGGCCATGGCTCACGGGCCCAGCCGCTCCGTGGCATGTGGGATCTTCCCGGACCGGGGCACGAACCCGTGTCCCCTGCATCGGCAGGCGGACTCTCAACCACTGCGCCACCAGGGAAGCCCTTCCTTCTTCCCTTTATAACACACGCTTCACCGACCTTCTTCAGAGGCAGAAGGGAAATTCAGGAAATTTCTTTGGACTCCGTCCTAGTTCCACTCTTTACCCATTACAGACAAATCATTGGGAAATCCTTTAAAATGAGGACAGAAGGAAAGGGAAGTAACATTTATTGGACAGCAGCTGCCACAAACTGTGTTATGTGGTTTTACATTCCTTGCCATTTTAATCATAACAGTAAGCTATTGTCAAGAAGGTATGTTTTGTAAATTTTAGCAGCACCTTTGTACAGAGAAGAAAACTCAAGCCCACAGAGGTTCAATGACTTGCCTAAGATGACACAGTCTAATGGGACAGGGCAAGAGCTTCACTAGGGATGTAAGTTTTAAAATCCCTAGTGAAGTTCTTTCCACTAAATCTTACATCTAGACAGCAGTATCAGGGAGATGATATGTCCTATATGATTGGCAATCCCGATTTCTATAACATTACCACACTGTGATTGCTGTTGTAAGTAAGTATTTAAATAGCCAAATCCTGATGTCATGAGCTCTATTCACGTATGTTTCTGACTCATTTTCTACCTTGAATAACCCATAGCATCTCTGAAAGTATGTTTCTTTGCCCTGCCAAGTGAATAGAAACTACTTATTTTACAAAATGTCACCCATCTAGTATATAAAACCCTTTTTCACCTTAGAAGTAAACTACTCTTTGCTTTTGCCCATTTTCCTGTTGGATCATCTGTCTCTTTCTTACTGATTTTCAGGTTATCTTAACATTTTCCTGTTACGATCCTTTGTTGGTTATGTTACAAATAAGTTCACCCAGTGTGTCACTTACATCGTTTGAGGAACAGAAGTTCTTAAGTTTTAAATAGTCAGATTTTGTCCATTTTTTTCCTTTATGATTTATGCTTTGTGTCTTTTATTTAAGAATTCTACTTTAAGGTAACAGAGATATTTTGTATGTTTTTTTATAAAAGTCTTAATGTTTTCTCACGTTTAAGTGTATAATCCAACTACAGTTGGTATTTGGTTATGGTAAGAGGTAGGGAACCACTTTTTTATCTTTCTCATGTGGATAATCTCTCATTCCATCACAGTTTGGGGAAAAGTCACAGAAAACAGAATTCTTGTTTGGGTTTATTATTATTACTTTAAAATATTTATTTATTTATTATTATTATTTAATAAATTTATTTATTATTTTTATTTTTGGCTGCATTGGGCCTTCATTGCTGCGCACAGGCTTTCTCTAGTTGCGGCAAGCAGGGGCTGCTCTTCGTTGTGGTGCACGGGCTTCTTGTTGCAGTGGCTTCTCTTGTTGTGGAGCGCGGGCTCAGTAGTTGTGGCTTGCGGGCTCTAGAGCACAGGCTCAGTCGTTGTGGCACACGGGCTTAATTGCTCCGCGGCATGTGGGATCTTCCCGGACCAGGGCTCGAACCCGTGTCCCCTGCAGGCGGATTCTTAACCACTGCGCCACCAGGGAAGCCCCTTATTATTTTATAATTAAAAAAAATTTTTTTTGCCCGCACTGCACGGCCTTGTGGGATCTTAATTCCTCGACCAGCATTGAAAAAGGGCCACTGCACTGAAAACACCGCGTCCTAACCACTGGACCACCAGGGAATTCTCTATTATTACTTTTTTAATAGTCAAAGCTTTCATGAGGATCATTTCTTACTGCTACAATGGAAGAACATTGCATTATTCATTATGTTTTTCATTCCTTCAGGCATTTGACAAGGAAGAGCTTTTAGAGTGTATTCAGCAGCTTGTGAAATTGGATCAAGAATGGGTCCCCTACTCAACATCTGCAAGTCTGTATATTCGTCCTACATTCATTGGAACTGAGGTGCAGACTGACTTCCTGTTTTGGGGTACTTTGGTGGGGGAGTTATCATTGTTTATGCTTGAAACTTCTAATATGTAGTTTGAAAATAGCCCCCCCCAGTAGCATCATTAATGCTCCTTTCCCTTGATTATTAAGACTGTAAACATTTTTTTAAAGGGCCAGATAGTCAGTATTTTAAACTTTGTGAGCCATATGGTTTCTGTCACTAATCAGCTCTGCCACTGTGGTACAAACACAGCCACAGACACCAACATAAATAAGTAAAGAAATGAGCGAGGCTGTTTGCCTTCTGCTAATCAAGACTAACCATGATCTCCTCAGCTTAGCGGTGTAAGGCCAGGTAAGTGCTCCTCCAAGGTAAGAGTGGTAATGATTTTGAAATTTGGAGGAGAGAGAGCTGCTACTTTTTTATCTTCATTTTCCTCATGTTTTTGGGATTACTTGGTAAGGAGAGGGAGTGGAGGGCCCTCTTCCCCCACAGAAAATGTTGGAAATAAAGTTCACGGTGGATATTAGGGGAGGCACTTGAGAGCTAGGGGAACAGGTTTAAACAACATGGCTGTGAGATCTCCCAGTAGCTCACAGTCTATTGGTTGGTGCCCTTGCAAAGGAAGGACATGCCTGGAGTGGCCAAGGCCATCTGTGCGGGTGAATATGTGATATAAAATATAAAGACCCTGTCCCTATCTCCTTCCTCTACTGGGTAGGGTTGGCCTTATGGAGAATGGGTGATATGAGAGATAATTGATGGGGGAAGTTGAATGTGGGTGGGGGGGTGAGGGGGTGTGTGGCATATGGAGATCTTCAAGGATAGGGGCAAGGAGACAGCTTTTGCCATAGTCTAACCATTCTGCTCTCTACGAGGTAATTGTATGGTTACCAGATTTTCCACTAGGTCGTATGAATGCCAGCAGTAAGGCCAGAGGATAAGTACCTAAGTGGTCCTTTGGGATCCTTTTCGATGCCTTTTGAAATACTATTAAGAGCCTACATAATGAATTTCATGAATTGCAGTCTCCCTCATAAGCTTTAAAGAATTGGGACAATTTAAAGAGTCATCTTCTCCTTAAGTTTCTGACATTTTAATATTGATGAGTTTTTAAATATTATTATTTAACTTCAGACTAAGAAGAAGTAATTTTTTAATTTTGTTGAAACGTTTCTAATCTCAAAGCACTACCTTCTAGGTATCCTGAGGTGCTTTCCCACTCTGAGATCTGATTCTTCTATTCCTAGTTTGTTGAGAGTTTTTATCATGCATGCAGGTTGGATTTTGTTGAATGCTTTTTCTAAATGTCTTGACATGATTATGTGGTTTTGTCCTTTATTCTAATGTATTATATTAACTCATTTTTAGATCTTAAAACAACCTTGTATTCATTGGCTAAATCATACTTGCTCATGGTGAACAATTCACATTATATCTTGCTGTGTTCACTTCGTGCAAATATTTTGCTACGAATTTTTGTGTCAACGCTCATGAAAGGTGTTGGTCTGTAGTTTTCTAACATACCTAGTTCTGTGAATTAGTCAATTCTTTAGAGTCCTGGAATTCTATAATCTAGAGTTAGACAAGCTTTTAAATCTGATTTTATAGTCTGGCTGGTTGTCCCAATAATCCTGTCTATTGGTAGCCCTCAAATTTTTGCATATGAATCACCCAGGTGTTGTTTAAAATACACATATTTATCCCAATCCCCAGAAATTCTGGTCGAGTAGGTCTGGATGGTGATTCTGATGCCTGCCCAGATTTAAGAACCTCAGTGATAAAAATCCTGCCAAGCAGTCCTCTCCCACTGCACTCTATCAACTTACATGTTGGATCACGCTTTGGACCTAAGAATCAAGAAGTTTTAAAAATCTGCTTTCCAAGAATTGAAAGCAATAACTGATACCATCTGATGAGTCAACACTATTTATATTTGGTTGGTATGTTTATATCAACTAGAATCTTCTAATTCATGGTATAGGCAGAAAAAACAATAACCTGTAATTCAGAAATGAGCGTGATATAAATAGCATTCAGTGAAGTATATGGGTTTAAACATTTGTGCACCACATGAATGTGTATACAGTCCAGTCTGGTAATTATCACTTGTTGCCTTTTCATGGTGGCTACATTTGATATGTGAGCTACTGGCTGGAGGATTGGAGCCAGTGGGTTCTAGGTCACTAGGATTCTTTCATCGGCAGGCGGACTCTCAACCACTGCGCCACCAGGGAAGCCCTATCAGGCCACTCTTAACAATGGACATCCTCTTGAGGCTGTTCTTGCCCATTTCAACATTATTACAGGGGAAGATTGTTTTTATTCTCTTTGTTTTTACTTTTTTGGAGTGTTGGTGCACATGGTTAACAATGATACCGCGCAGTTCGATGCACTTACCATCGCTGGGCAGAAGGGAGGCCCTCTCTTTTTGTTTTTTAATTCCCTTTTATCTTCCCTACTCTCATCTCCTCTTCCGCCGTTGGAAATCATTCTTATGTATTGAACGAATATTCTTTTGGTTTATATGGGTTTTAAGTATCTCTTATTACCTTGGATGCCTGTAATTTTAATTTATATAAATGATTTTGTCTTACACATCTCATTGTGTCTCTTAACATTTTCCCTCTGTGCTGTGTTTCTCATTTCTATCCAGGTTACTACGGGTAGATCCAGTCCATCACTTCTAACTGCTGCAGAGTTCCCCATGCTAGACGCTAACCACACTTTGTCCTAGTTCCTTTACTGGGATTCCATTTCCCTGTTTCCTTATATGCAATGAGCAGTTTGAAAATATGCAACCTAGGGAATTGCTGAAAGAGTTACTGTTTCCCTGAAAGATGTCGTAGGCCAATCCCAGGAAAGTCCTGCTGCCTTTCAGGGAGGTCCTGGTTCTCTTTGATGAAACACAGTGGTCCAGTCTGTCATCACCCCCATCACCTGGCTTTGTGAAGTTCTCCTAAGTGCCAGGCGCTATGCTTGGTGCCACCCCTGCACTGACTGACAGCAGCCCTGTGAGTAGGTGCCACTGGCATCACTTTAGAGATGAGGAAACTGAGGCCCACAGAGGTGAAATCAGAACCCCTGTGTTCTTGCCTCTGTGCTGTAGCATGTTTTATGCACTGGTTACTGTGCTGTTCTAGGGATGCTACCTCCCTGCCTTCATGGAACTCAGTGTCTCATGGAGCTTGTGGGAGTGTCAGACCCATGGAATGAATGTGTTGATAGATGTAGGTCAGTGTGGTGAAGAAATGGGGCCTGGTCGAATAAGACTGCTTGTTGTGGTAACTCGGATGGGAGCTAATAAGTGCTTTCCCGTCTTGTTTCTGTTTTTGTTTTTTATGGTAATTTAGTTTGACAAGGATGTCAATACAATTCATTGGGGGAAAAAGTATAATCTTTTTTTTAAAAATTTTTATTGGCGTATAGTTGATTTACAATGTGGTGTTAGTTTCTGCTGTGCAGTAAAGTGGATCAGTTATATCGATATATATACATATATACCCACTCTTTTTAGATTCTATTCCCATATAGGTCATTACAGAATATTGAGTAGAGTTCCCTGTGCTGTACAGTAGGTTCTTATTAGTTATCTATTTTATATCTAGTAGTGTGTGTATGTCAATCCCAATCTCCCAGTTTATTCCTACACCCCGTCTCGTTTTAATGTAAATCTGCCTTCATGTCCATTTCCTTTCCTCCTCTGAGCTACCAGCTTTCCTGCTCTCAATTATAGTTGACATAATCATTCCAGATTTTATATATTGTATTATATATTTTACAATATGTTATATGTATTCTATAACACATGTATAGTCACACTAAGTCTAAAGTTCATTCACAATGCTTCTGAGTTTAGGAATATCAGTTTTCACATGAAACCTGCCAGTATATTTCTGGGATTTTAAAGGAGGGATTTGGGGGAGGGAAAAATTTGATTAGAAAATTCAGATAGTACCAAAAGTATACAATGGAAAGGAAGTTTCCTTCCTACTCTTACTCTGATCCAGAGTCCACAGTTCACCTCCTTCTGAGCAATTCCTGTTGCTGGTTTTTCTTATATCTGTCTAGAGATATATATAGATAAATATACACACCTCTTACCTGCTTACATGTGTTTGTATATTAAGTATTATCCTTCTTTTTACAAAAATGGCAGTAACTCTTTGCCCAGTTTTTGCCAATACTCAAGACTGTTTTCAAATGATTTTTCTTATTGGCTGTGTTGGTTCTTCATTGCTGCACGTGGGCTTTCTCTAGTTGCGGCAAGCGGGGGCTACTCTTCATTGCGGTGCGTGGGCTTCTCACTGCGGTGGCTTCTCTTGTTGCAGAGCACAGGCTCTAGGCATGTAGGCTTCCGTAGTTGTGGCGCATGGGCTCAGTAGTTGTGGCACACAGGCTCAGTAGTTGTGGTGCGCGGACTGTAGAGCACAGACTCAGTATTTGTGGCACACAGACTTAGTTGCGCCACGGCATGTGGCATCTTCCTGGACCAGGGCTGGAACCCGTGTCCCCTGCATTGGCAGGCGGATTCTTAACCACTGCGCCACCAGGGAAGTCCAGAGAAGGAATGTCTTAGTCAGCTTGGGCTGCCATGACAGAATACAAAGATTAGGTGTCTTAAACACCAGAATTTATTTCCTCACAGTTCTGGAGGCTGGAAGTCCAATATCCAAGTGCCAACAGGGTGGGTTTCTGGTGAAGCCTCGCTTAGTGGCTTGTATATGTCCACTTTGTCACTGTGCCCCTCAGGGCGTTTCCTCTGTGTTGGGGGAGGAAGAGGGGTGCGGGAGGGAGCAGGGTGCACTTGCTCTGGTGTCTCCAGGCTGACAGGATTAGGGCCCCATCCTTTTGACCTCATTTAACCTCAGTTACCTCCTTAAAAGCCTTATCTCCAAATGCATTCACATTGTGGGGTCAGGGCTTCAATGTATACATTTTAAGTAGAAAATTGAGGAAGAATCTGAAGGGTTCTGTATGGTTTGAACATGGGTTGCCTAGACTATGAGAGCTGTGGTGAAGGCTGAGGGTAGAAGGAAGGTCTGGTTTGAACTCTCTTCACATTAGGAAATCCTGGGAATTTCACTTTTTTTTTTTTTATCAAACTCATATCGAAAAAGAGCTCTGGACTAAGAGTAGAGGGTGTAGAGCTTAATAACTGAAACTTCGGGTGAATCATTTGAGCCTCAGTTTCTTCAACTTAAAAATAGGAATTATAACCCTTAACTTCCTGGATTGTTGGATTTTCTGAGATAATGGCTATGGAATGTCTTGGAAACTGAAAAGTACTGTGTAATTATTGAGGATGCGGTACGCGGGCCTCTCACTGCTGTGGCCTCTCCCGTTGCGGAGCACAGGCTCCGGACGCACAGGCTCAGCGGCCATGGCTCACGGGCCCAGCCGCTCCGCGGCATGTGGGATCTTCCCGGACCGGGGCACGAACCTGTGTCCCCTGCATCGGCAGGCCGACTCTCAACCGCTGCGCCACCAGGGAAGTCCGTGCCACCTGGCAGGCGGATTCTTAACCACTGCGCCACCAGGGAGGTCCCTTTTGATTAATATTATACTATCATAAACTACTCTTAATTGTAGGAGTAGTGCAGAATTTAAATTGCTTTCCATGAAAGAAGGGAGAATTAAGAAAAAGGAACAAATAATGGTTCCTTGAGGGTAGAAACAGACCTAATCACCAAGTTCCCTTCCTGATAAAGGAAGGGAACTTGGTGATTAGGTCTGTTCCTACCTTAAAGTTACATTCCATAAAGTTTCCCTGTTTCCCTTCCATAAAGTTACATTTTATTTATTCTCACTCATGAAGCAGTGACCATTTTCAGTAAAGTCATAGTTCTTTTCATGAAAAGACATTTGACATAAATAATCATTTAAGGATGAAGGTGACTGAGCTATGATCAACACCAGTACTTGAAGTGCTTGTAGAGCATGAGTTGACCTTGCTTAAATTTAAAATAAAATGTTAGTACACATAAACACATTTTTTTCTCAGCACTGAAGAACTCTAGTCTATTATTTACCTGCTTGCTAAGAGTAAAAGTATTGCTTGAAGGTTTATCAAGATACTGTTTTCTAGAAATAGATTTAATGCATGTTATTCTGTTTTCCATCTGTGCTCTCTCTACTACCACCTAGTGGAATAAATGCAAGTTTACCTGTCAATTAAATCAGGGGAAGTAAATGAATAAGATGAAATTTATCTCTGAAAAATATTTCCATGATCATGAGTTATTGTTACTTTTTAAAAAATATTTACTTATTTATTTGGCTGCGCTGGGTCTTAGTTGTGGTGTGTGGGATCTTTGTTGCGGCACGCGGGATCTTTTAGTTGAGGTACGTGGGCTCTTAGTTGCGGCATGTGGGATCTAGTTCCCGGACCAGGGATCGAACCTGGGCCCCCTGCATGGGGAGCGTGAGTCTTAACCACTGGACCACCAGGGAAGTCCCTGTTACTTTTTTTAATAGTGTGTAGGTTGCAAAATATACGTGAGTGAGAAAAGTCCAGGCATTCATGTGGTATCTAATAAAATGCTTGTTAGCTTGTCCATAAATAAGCTATTTTATTTAGAACACTAGAAGCTAGGTAAATTACTGAGATGTGTCCTGCATATTGTATTTCTAAATTATGTTGAGAAGCTTAATTCCTCATTATAATGGTCAATAAAATTTTTTTTAAATATTAAGCTTCAAAGCATCGCTGATATGAAGTGTACTTACGTAACTGATAGGTAAATAAAAGTGCAGAGATAAGATAGTCAATTTTTATCAAAGTTGGGAAGAAAGGCAGATGTGTGTGTTATTCTGAGGATTTCTTTTCCAAGTAACGAAA
Source organism: Tursiops truncatus (assembly GCF_011762595.2). Lineage (NCBI taxonomy): Eukaryota > Metazoa > Chordata > Mammalia > Artiodactyla > Delphinidae > Tursiops > Tursiops truncatus. The sequence continues at coordinate 82,609,749 of NC_047044.1, forward strand.
CCAAAAAAAGCAAATGGAGTTTAAGTCTCCTCAATCTTCCCTCGTAGGGGTGTCCTCTTTAGTCCCCATTAAAGAACAGACACAAATGAGCAAAAAAACCAAAACCTGTGGTCGCTTGCTGACTCATATCTTTTGTTTGTTTTTGTTTTTTTTTTGCGGTATGCGGGGCTCTCACTGTTGTGGCCTCTCCTGTGCTCCAGACGCGCAGGCTCAGCGGCCATGGCTCACGGGCCCAGCCGCTCTGCGGCATGTGGGATCTTCCCGGACCGGAGCACGAACCCGTGTCCCCTGCATCGGCAGGTGGACTCTCAACCACTGCGCCACCAGGGAAGCCCTGACTCATTTCTTTAACTCAGTTATCCGTCACCTATAATCTGTTTGCTCTGGGGCCAGCCAAGCCCCGCGTGGTCCTCACGTTCACATGGAGTGTGAATGGACTCAGCTTCCCATTTCCTACGCCTTTCCGATGGCATCAGTGTGCACATGTCCAATCACATTTTATTCTGCTCACGGATATTTTCCCTACCTGATTCTTGATGATCTGGGCACAAGTAGTGGGTGCGGGGCCTTGAGCTAATAGGTAGTGGAGGAAGAGATTTAATTGAAATTCAGAAAAAAATATATCCCTAGGTCCACTTTCAGTCAGTTTCATCGAATATTGCAACAGCCACAAAATCAGGGGAACGGAGTCTCCTCTCATTATTTCCACGCCATACTACCACCCCATCCAGGCAGACCAGGTTCCTTTTGAAGACTAGACACAAGTATTTTATATCCCAATACTTAATGTAAGAGTCCTGACTTGTTTTCTTACTCGTGTGGTCTTGAATTGCACAGGATAGCCCAGTGGCCTTTTTTGCCTTTATAATACGTAGCCCTCAGAACTTTTCAGTCTCTCAGTTTTCCTCAAAAAACAACTGGCAGTAATTACTTAGAACCGCTTCTGTGCTGGAGGAATTTGTATGATTTCGCATCGTTGGCTTGTGATTTTCCAGTATTGGTGGGAGAGGCCATTTTCTATCTTTGTCATTCCTGACACGAGTTCCTGAGTCCTTCATCCCCTTGTCTTTTTTTGGGCGGGGGCGGTTACCTTGTCTGGTGTCTTTGCTTCTGGTGCAGCTGCGCTCCTGCTGTCTGCTGTCTCTCACAGTCAGGTGTGCTAACGGCACACTCCCCCGAGCCCACTGCCTGCGGGAGGCACTGGCACGTCCAGAAGCAGAAGAGCAAGTTAGAGAAGCAGATATTCGGTTTCACCCCCAAAGACTGAAATCATGTCTAGGTTCTTCCCTTTTTCAGTTCCCAATCAATGCAACACTGAAAGGTGTTATAGGGCTAGTTGTTAAAAATATACTCCTCTGAAAAAGCCTACTATTAAAAAAGTTGACAAATTTGCTTTTCCTTTAAAATCTTAACTTAGAAAGCAAAGTAAAATGGAACCAGAGTACCCCATTCTCGGTGTTCTCTTCTTGAAAGAGAAGACCATCAGGCTTGTGTAACTCAGCTTTAGAAGTAACAGCTGTCCGGGGCTTCCCTGGTGGCACAGTGGTTGAGAGTCCGCCTGCCGATGCAGGGGACGCGGGTTCGTGCCCCAGTCCGGGAAGATCCCACATGCCGCGGAGCGGATGGGCCCGTGAGCCATAGCCGCTGAGCCTGCGCGTCCGGAGCCTGTGCTCCGCAACGGGAGAGGCCACAGCAGTGAGAGGCCCGCGTACCGCAAAAAAAAAAAGTGCACTTAGAAGTAACAGCTGTCCGTAGTCCCTTCTGGGAGATGGTTACAAATCTCTTCTAGACTTTGAGACTGGTGTCTGCATTTTAAATTAACAGCTGTGTGTACTTTTGCTTTATTACAGCCTTCTCTGGGAGTCAAGAAGCCTACTAAAGCCCTGCTCTTTGTAATCTTGAGCCCAGTGGGACCTTATTTTTCAAGTGGGAGCTTTAATCCAGTGTCCCTGTGGGCCAATCCGAAGTACGTAAGAGCCTGGAAAGGTGGGACCGGGGACTGCAAGATGGGAGGGTAAGTCAGTCTGTGTTTCTGTCTAAAGGAAAGAGTCCCTCGTGACCATTTAGTTATTGCCATTTCACTTCAATACAAGTACATATATTAGTTTTTACATTGTAATGCTCATTTTTCTTCTGTGTTTAGTTTTCAGTGTTTTGAATGTGCTGGTTGTTTAAAGGATAACCTCTGTGGCCCCCTCGTAAGGGAGAAACATTGACTGTTATACATAGGCAAGAGCTAAAGTAACTAAACCAGGAATAAAAGCAGTGCTTTGAATGAACTACCCCTGGATGCTGGGCCCTGGCCGCAGGCTGAAAGTTGGCATTCAAGAGCATCTGGTGCTGGGGCCCAGGCTCCCAGTTGGCTCCAGGGAGTCCTGTCTGGGGAAGATGCCTGCTTCACTGAAGTGCTGTCTTCATTGCCACAGATTGTAGACATACCTGCTGCCAACTGGCTGAGGGATAGCCGTGCTTTGGCTTGGTCAGGCCAGTCGCATAGGCCATATGTAGCTGGCTGGAAATAAAAGAGCATTTGCAAGTGTTAGACAATTTCAGGGGTGGACTTGGCCGTGAATCGGGAATGCCCTGATGGGTGAACAAGAATTGCTGGATTAACCGGCATGGCTCTTCCTTTGTGTGTATCGCACACCCAGGGCAGCAGCAGGCCCGCAAGGTGACTCAGTGACCGTCTTCTGGGCCCTGTTAACAAAATGTAGATTCATGGAGCCCTGGCAGAATTGAAGGATGTGCTGCTGGGATGCCAGAGAGACATTGACAGCTGGCTTTGACCCCACCATAGACTTTATTTCTTTCTTTTCTACCAAGAAAATAGCATGTTGACAAAATTCTATGTCCTGTCATCCCTGTTGGTGTTCCCTCATAACTGCATTCCCTCAAGGGGTTAGAGAAACCCTGTTGGAGTCCATTAAACTAAAGAAGTCACTTTTTTCCTTCTGCACTAGAGCACTCCTTCCTGACTATGTCCTAGGCTAGCCAGGTCCAAAACTACTGTTGTTTGCTCTCTTGATGTCTTTTTTACTTGTTCAGACTTCTTCACAGAGCGTATGCATATGCACCACTGCATACCACCTGGATTACTCTATGAAAACTTCTCTTAGGGTGCAGTAAAGCAACGATCTCGATGAAGAGATAATAACTTAAACGTTTTTCTTCTTTAAACCTTGCTCTCTAGCTCCCCCTACCTGCTTAGGGAAAAGTTAACATGGGAACACTGAGAAATTGGAGGGAAATCTTTAGTTTGGTGTCTAGGCAGATTGTTATTTGTTATAAAGAAGATATAATGCAGTCTCACAGAATATATGATCACTATAGGGCAATTAAAAATAAATACTTTCTGGGACTTCCCTGGCAGTCCAGTGGTTGAGACTCCGCGCTTCCAGTGCTGGGGGCGCGGGTTCGATCCTTGGTCGGGGAACTGGGATCCCACATAACATGAAGGTCGGCCAAAAAAACAAACAAACTTTCTGTACAACACAAGGAGTGAGCCCCAGTGTTACTATGTACACCTAGTGTATCAATATTGGCGGGGAAACTGAAGTGGGGGAGTAAGGGTATATAGGAGCTCTATGTTTTGCTCTGTTTTTCTGTAAACCTGAAACTGCTCTAAAAAATAAAGTCAATTAAAAAATAGTTAAGCTCAGTTGGACCAGGATCAGTGGAAGTTGACTTGAAATCTCTTAGAGGAGAGAGTACGAGATCTCATAAGTAAAAGGAAAAATGGCGAGAGGGCAGGCGGGAACCAAAGAATGGACTTGTCCCACACACGCCTGTTGTTTCCAAGAAGTTGCAAAGCTCTCTACTCCTGTCCTTCCCACCTGGAGGAGTCCAAGGGAAACAAAGGATTTTGCATTTACCATCATCCAGTTTAGTTGACAAAGACTTTTGTCAGGAACCTTAGATTTGTGTATTATTGCTCTTTTCTAAACATAATTAATTTATTAGTTACCTTCTAAGCTTTTTTAAAAAATCAATTAGTATTTATTTATTTATTTTGCGATACACAGGCCTCTCCCTGTTGTGGCCTCTCCCATTGTGGAGCGCAGGCTCAGCAGCCATGGCTCACGGGCGCAGCCGCTCCGCGGCATGTGGGATCTTCCCGGACCAGGACACGAACCCGTGTCCCCTGAATCAGCAGGAGGACTCTCAACCACTGCGCCACCAGGGAAGCCCCCAATTAGTATTTATTAAATAGCTATTGATTTTCATAAGCTCAAGAACTTTCTGCTTTCTATCTCAGTGAATCGGAGGAAGGGAGAGGAGAATATATATATATATATTTAATTCTAAGATTATTTCACTGTTTTGAAGCCATCAGAGATAATATTATCCTTTTATTTCTAAGTGTACTTTAGTGAGAAAAGTAACAGTGGCACACGGTTGAAGGAGAGTTCTAGCACAGTGGTTCTCACCTGTGGGTGCAAATTGAAATCACCTGGAGGAGCTTTGCCACTGAGTGATGTCCGGGTCCCCCGTTAGAGATTCTGGTTTAGTTGGTCTGGCAGATAGCCTGAGCATCAGGATTATTTTTATTGTGCAGCTAATCTTGAGAAGCACTGAGCTAGAAGTCAGTCTTTCATCAGAGGAACATCTTGATTCCCAGGCAGTTTCTTAGTTAATTTGCACTGATTCAGGCCTCTCCCTCTCTCCATCTTAATCTTCCTCCTTTTTTCCTTATATTCTCTTTCTGCATTTGAGTGCAAGCTTTGAAGTCAGAAGGACCTGGCTCAAAAACCTAACTCCTTGGGCATGTTACTTGTCTAAGCCTCAGTTTCCTCATTTATAAAGTCAGGGTAATAATGCCCACTTTACCTGTGAGGATGAAGCGAGATAATATAAAGTGCATAGGACCCTGGCTGGCATATAGGGAGCTCTCAGCAAGTGTGGTGTTAGAACCAAGCAGCTACCAGAGTAGACTTGGGAATCAGATATCTGAGAGTCATACACATACATAGTCATACACGTCACACATCTGCGTAATCTTGTACAATTAAGTCCTCTCTTCCTTCAGGTCCTCAAAAGTATATTAAAGTCTAGGGTTGTGTTGAGACAATTCATTGAAATAATGGGGTTAAGCACTTAGTACCCTGCCTGGTAGGTGGTACTCTCTCAACAGACAATAGTTTCTATTGTAAGGCTCTCTTTCTTGTTTCATCTCCAGGACTCTCTTTATCTTAAGAGCAATCAGTTGGATTTCACACAATAGAATTTACTCTTTGGGAAGAATATATTTAATATGTCCATCTCCCAGATTCTATTTAAAATTATATTAAAATATTTTCCATGTAGACAGTTTTCCCACTTTTTCATTTTTCTCTTTCCTCCAAGAACATGTGTTTCTCTTCTGAATATTGGCAGCACATGGGAGGAAACCCAAATATATTACCAAGGTATCAATTACCCTGTGGCCATTAATAATACAGTTTACACCTGAGAGAGAATTTTTTTTTTGGTTGCCTGGGTCTTCATTGCTGCGCGCGGGCTTTCTCTAGTTGCGGCGAGCGGGGGCTACTCCTCATTGCGGTGCGGTGGCTTCTCTTATTGCAGAGCACGGGCTCTAGGTGCACGGGCTTCAGTAGTTGCAGCACGTGGGCCCAGTTGTTGCAGCACGCGGGCCCCAGAGCGTGTGGGCTTCAGTAGTTGAGGCTCAGGCTCAGTAGTTGTGGTGCCTGTTGCCCCATAGCATGTGGGATCGTCCCAGACCAGGGGTCAAATCCGTGTCCCCTGCATTGGCAGACGGATTCTTAACCACTGTGCCACCAGCGAAGTCCTGAGAGAGAATTTTGATACACACTTGTGTTTGGGGAAAAACACCACCTATAAATAAGTACTCCGTTTCCTTTCAATGCACTGAAGCAGTCGGGATCTTTAATTCTTTTTCCTGCCCAAGTAGCTTTATGATGCTGGGGAGCCATGGTTTTGATTCAGCCATACTCTCAAAAGTGTATGTTTGTTTTTAGAAGTTTCTTTGAAAGGCTAGATATTCACACTGAAAATTCTCTATGTGCCTTTTTTTTTTTTTTTTTTGCGGTACGCGGGCCTCTCACTGCTGTGGCCTCTCCCGTTGCGGAGCACAGGCTCCGGACGCGCAGGCTCAGCGGCCATGGCTCACGGGCCCAGCCGCTCCACAGCATGTGGGATCTTCCCGGACCGGGGCACGAACCCGTGTCCCCTGCATCGGCAGGCGGACTGTCAACCACTGCGCCACCAGGGAAGCCCTCTATGTGCTTTTGAACAGACCAAAGGGCATTATGCTTAGGAGAGAAATTGTTTCTTTGTCTTCAGATGTTTGTCTCAACAAGTTTATCTTATGAACTAGAGAAAAGTCAATTAAAATAGTCATTAAAAAACAACCTTAATTTCATTAGGCTATAACAGGCTTATATAGCCTGTTTCTTGACTTTTATTATTTTATTTTTGCCAAACAATCTATGCAGTATATCAAGCAAGTATTTTTACTTGCCAAGCGAATTCAGTGATGCACAATATGAACTGACTTGCTTTAGTTCATTTATAACCCAATAGTAGAAGCAAAAGAGCTGCATCTGGGCCTGCTGGCTCCAAACCCATGCTCTTTCTACCAGACTCCCCCTGCAGCCTGGTTTAGACTCATTCAAAAGTACTCATGATGTAACTCAGTTATTGCCTATTTGCCATTGAAAACAAAAGCTTCCTGCATATCAGAATTGTGTCATCTCCAGATTGACCGATAATTTATGTTTTATTACCTGTGTTTTGAAGTATACATATTGAGGGTCTTTTAAAGGAATCTTAACATCTTGGATTGAGTAAACCCCTTCATGCCCCAGATTGCAATAGCCCTATAGTATGATGCCTGTTTCCCGTAGCTTTCTAGAATAGTTTAGTTATTAGTCAATAGTCTTTGAGTTACAAGTCAGAAAACCAGCTCAAACCATCTTAAGCAGAGAAGGGATTGATTGGCTCATGTAAGTGGGATGGTAGCTGTGTTCTAATAGGAGCTCAAATCATTGTTGCCAGGTTTCTTCTGCCCTTGCCTGTGTCCTGCCCATGCTGCTTCCTCCCCAGTCCCTCTTCCCTCCCTTTGCCTCTGCTTCCGTCCTACCTCCGTCTCTTGTCATAGCTTCTGGCTTTGTGTTAATTTAGGGCCCTCCTACTTCAGACGCCTTCTCCTTTGAAGGCTGGTGATTATGGACACAGTAGACCCAGGCTTATGTCATAGCACGCAAGCTGCCGCTACTGTCAAAGGGAGAAAATACATCTTTCAGGTTTCATACATTAAAATGAAGGGTGAATGAACTCAAATAAGAACTTATGAGCAGCTTAGTTACTTGCCCACCCTTTTGTTCAGTCGTGGCAGGACAAGATGCTATGATTGTCAACCCAAGCAGAATGACTTGGCTCCGTGGGAAGAGCCAAAGAGAATATAGTGGGAAGAGTACGTGTGCAGATGAGAATGGCACGTAGCCACTATGATATATGGCTTTTGTGCTTACCTTACACTTTGACTTAGACAATACTATAGTTTTTAATCTCGCCCAGGTGTAAAAGAGATCATTAAAAGGCCTAGGTGGGTATTTTGTAGAAGGTAACATTAATGCTTTGTAGCAGTTATTGTTATATGTTTGATTATTTCTGTGTACTTCTGGGAGTTCATGGTCCGAGGTGGGCTTAGGGTTTATTTCCTATGCCTAATTGTCATGGCAGTTCTTCTCAAACTTGTTTGCTACTATCCTCTGAAAGCCAAGGAAAGTGAATTATATAACCAAGGGCATAGAAAGGCAAGCGAGCATCACATTTATTTGAGGACTCTCATGTTTTGTCTAAAACATTGATTCATATTTTGTATTATACTCCATAATTTTCCCATTTAAGTTTAATAAAAGATAAATTTTTTTTTTTTTTTGCTGTACGCGGGCCTCTCACTGCTGTGGCCTCTCCCGTTGCGGAGCACAGGCTCCGGACGCGCAGGCTCAGCAGCCATGACTCAGGGGCCCAGCTGCTCCGCGGCATGTGGGATCCTCCCGGACCGGGGCACGAACCCGTGTCCCCTGCATCGGCAGGCGGACTCCCAACCACTGCGCCACCAGGGAAGCCCAATAAAAGATAAATTTAAATATTACTTCCTTTTCTCCTAAAGCAACATAAAATTGGAGAACTCGTTAATGAAGACAGTGAGAGCTAGGCATCGTTATGAATGAATCTACCCATGCCAAATGAAATTTTTTTTAAATATCTTTATTGGAGTATAATTGCTTTACAATGGTGTGTTAGTTTCTGCTTTATAACAAAGTGAATCAGTTATACATATACATATGTTCCCATATCTCTTCCCTCTTGCATCTCCCTCCTTCCCACCCTCCAAATGAAATTTTAAGGTATAAAGAACATTAATATTTCTGTTTAGTTTAGAATTCAGTTCTCCTTCCAAATGATAGACCATTTGTGAAAATATACCTTCTTAAAAAAAGTCAATTCCAAGATATTTCAATTTCTTATCTCTGTAGTTTGAGTTTATTCTCCACGGGCCGTGTGTGTGTGTGTGTGTGTGTGTGTGTGTGTGTGTGTGTGTGTGTGTGTGTGTGTGTGTGTGTGTGTGTGTGTGTGTGTGTGTGTGCCGTGTGTGTGTGTGTGTGTGTGTGTGTGTGTTAAATGTCAATTGTATCTTACACTCTGATTCACAGAGGAAAGTGTTCCCCTAACAAGTTTACTTAAACTTACACTCTGATTCACAGAGGAAAGTGTTCCCCTAACAAGTTTACTTAAACTTCTCCTAGGAGTCAGGTAACGAATGAATGAATGAATGAATAAACTACTAAACTACATTGTCATTCCAGGAAGATATGCCATGTTCCTTTGATTTTGAGTAATCCAAGGTGAATAGTGCTGGTTGAGAAAAACAGACTCTTGGAATACTTTTTGGTTAAAATCAGGATTTTTAACATCTTGCCTCACCTTTAAGGGAATTTAGACCTTGGACATTAGGCGTTTCTTGGTTATACTGAAAGAGGTCTCAGAGCACAGGGTTGGTGTTCTGCTAATTAATAGCTGTAACTTGATAGTAGTTACTTCTCTAAGCCTCAGTTTCTCATCTGAACCATGGAAATAATGATTGTGGCTAACTCACAGTGTTGGTGTGGGGTTTAAATGAAATGTAAAATTGATTGGTATGTGAAAAAAAATAATAAGTTTTTAAGTGTTGCTAACTTGTCTCTTTACCTGTGTTTAACTTTTCAAGTTAGAATTCCATGATTTTTCTTTGCTCTCTCTTTCTCAAATGAGTGCAATTAGACCATTTAGGTTCTCTAATGGGTTTCCTTTAATATTATGCAGTTAACTAGAGAGTATATGTTATTAAAAACATAGTACATTGACTACATCCACACGTGAATTAAAGACTTACTGGGAGGTAGGAGCTAAAGTATAGTCATAATCAGTATGTTTCCTCTTTCTTAAAAGGAATTACGGCTCATCTCTCTTTGCCCAATGTGAAGCAATGGATAACGCGTGTCAGCAGGTTCTGTGGCTCTATGGAGAGGATCATCAGATAACTGAAGTTGGAACAATGAATCTTTTTCTTTACTGGATAAATGAAGATGGAGGTAATCCACTCAGATTTCAGCTCTTGGCTCTTTTTGAGTCATTTTCAGTGGGACTGGAAAGAAAAGAACTAGAACCTTAGAACAAGAGAATAAGTAACACGCTTGCAAAATCTAAGAAATTCTGTGCTTTTGCTGTCCAAGTAAACATGAGTTTAAGTTTACAGCATTTATAAAGATTTTGAGTTTTATTTTTGTTTTTTGGCTTTAGATGTACTTACTACTGAGATGTCAACTGAAGGAATTTATTTATTTATTTATTTTTGGCTGTGTTGGGTCTTCGTTGCTGTGTGCGGGCTTTCTGTAGTTGCAGTGAGCGGGGGCTACTCTTAGTTGCGATGAGCAGGCCTCTCGTTGCAGTGGCTTCTCCTGCTGCAGAGCACAGCCTCTAGGCGCGCGGGCCTCAGCAGTTGTGGCACGTGGGCTCAGTAGCTGTGGCTCGCAGGCTCTAGAGCGCAGGCTCAGTAGTTGTGGCACACGGGCTTAGTTGCTCCGTGGCATGTGGGATCTTCCCGGACCAGGGCTCGAACCCGTGTCGCCTGCATTGGCAGGGAGATTCTTAACCACTGCGCCACCAGGTAAGTCCCAACTGAAGGAATTTAAATCTCCACAATTTGAAGATATGCTGCCTTATCCCCTTTACCATCTTATCATTTTTCCTATCTGAAATCCCTTGCATTTGGAGATGGGTCCCGGATCAATTCAGTGGTTATTTACCATATACTATGTATAAAATGCTGTAGTAATAAACACAGTCTGCTGTTTCTACTGATACGAAATTGAGTGTACTCTCTTGTTGTAATTCATTGAACAATCATTGCCCTTTCTGCTTTTTTTTTTTTGCGGTACGCGGGCCTCTCACTGTTGTGGCCTCTGCTGTTGCAGAGCACAGGCTCAGCGGCCATGGCTCACGGGCCCAGCCGCTCCGTGGCTTGTGGGATCTTCCCGGACCGGGGCACGAACCCGTGCCCTTTCTGCATATTTTGACAATACATTAGAAGCCTTGCATATTTACTCTGGAGCTCAGTTTGAATGAAGAACACTATTTTTAAGGACAGATCGATCTATTTGGGTATTGTTTTTAGATTCGGGTTCATTTGAAACTATTAATATATGTTACTATAAAAATCAGTACTTCTTTGTTACCTTTAATATCCTGAATGCTCACTTTATCCCTCTTTGCGATTATTTTTTTTAATTAGTTGGCAGAGACCATAGCAGTTCGGTGATGTTTTGGCAAAGTCTATGGTATTAGATTAAATGGTATTTTTCCCAATAATGGAGGGAAAAATACATATATATGCATTTATTTTCATTAGAATTTTAATAGTCAAAAAATTTAAAAACATTTTTAGGCCTGTTTACATTCTTTAGGCTGTTCATTTCACAGTACTGAGTGCTGAGACTAGAAATGTAAAATAAGTTTCTAAATACTTGTGAAGTCTCGGGATTGGTTTTAATTCAAATAGTAAATGAAATTTTAATTTTAAAGCAGCTGTAGTAGCCTCTATTGCTCTTTTGTTATTTGGCTACAAATAGAGGAAAATGGTGATTCAAATGTGACTTCAGAGCTAATTTGAGCATTACTTGCAGAGTTATAAGATGAGCCTTATATTTCAGTCAGAGTTAGAATAAACAGAAGGTGTAGTGAGTACACCGTGTCCTGGGGTTGACCATTGGTAATCCTTAGCATATGAAAAGCCAGGTATAGATCATGCTCATTCTTCCATACCTGCTGTTTGTACTTGACACTCTTGAAAAACAAACTTTGTACTGGAATATTTGTGATTTCTAAATTTGAGTTATTTCATATGACCTGTATCAAAAGCCGTGCTTGGGGGCTTCCCTGGTGGCGCAGTGGTTGACAGTCCGCCTGCCGATGCAGGGGACACAGGTTCGTGCCCCGGTCCGGGAGGATCCCACATGCCGCGGAGCGGCTGGGCCCGTGAGCCATGGCCGCTGAGCCTGCGCATCCGGAGCCTGTGCTCCGCAACGGGAGAGGCCGCAACAGTGAGAGGCCCGCGTACCGCAAAAAAAAAAAAAAAAAAAAAGCCGTGCTTGAATGTTGACAGCCAGTGTTGGACAGGCAGTATTACTTAGGAGATAATAAATTGATTCAACTCATTCTTTCCACTTGCCCACTGCCATCCCCACCCCCCAGAAAACCCACACAACCCCAAACAAAACCAGTTACATCATACAGAAGTGGCACCATCCTTATTTATGGATGGGAGATGTCAGGATTTAAGCACAGTCTGAATCAGAGCTACATGATTTAACCAGAAACACCAGAAACTGTCCTGGTGAAAAATGACCCATTATGCAAACAGTAATCATGAACCACTTGCACCATGGCTTTTAAAAGTCAGAGGAGAAATGAATGAATTTCTCTCTGGCTCTTATAAAATATACAAGACCTTAAGAGTTACTCTTCAGGTTATGGTTGCCTGAGATAACTTTAGTTTTAATGTGAAGATCCTCCGTCAATTTGAGGCTGTTCACCTGCCAGATCAGATAAAATTTGAAGGAAGGAGAAAGGAAATGGAATAAATGTTTGAACAGTACTCTGAGAAGTAAGTAGAAAGTCAGGAATAACCTTTGGGCTTAAAAAAAACAAAAGACATTGAAGCAACTCCCGTAACTTTGATTTACACTGTGTGGCTTTAGGAAAATACAAAGAATAATGTGTTGAAAATCAGAAGAATATTGATTTTCCTCCCCCCTCCCCAACTTTACCAAAAGCAGAGTTCTTCCCATGAGCACCCACTCTCACTGCTCCTTTGGGACAAGGTGGCTGCCACAGGGCTGTGCACTATTTTGTGGCACTTGGCCTGAAACTCATGTGGTTTTTTGTTTTGTTTGTCTTTGTTTTTGTTTTTGGAGCAGAGAAAGGTTTATTGCAAGGCCGTGCAAGGAGGTGAGATGGCTCATGCCCTGAAAAGCCTCGAGCTCTTATTTTTGCTTTTAAATTGAAGTATAGCTGATTTACAATGTTGTGTTAGTTTCAGGTGTACAACAAAGTGATTCAGTTGTATATACATATATGTGTGTGTGTGTGTGTGTGTGTGTATATGTATATATATTCTTTTTCAGATTCTTTCTCCTTATAGGTTATTACAGAATACCGAGTATAGCTCCTTGGGCTATACAGTAGTAGGTCCTTGTTGGTTATCTACTCATGTGGGTTTTGATTCCAGTAACAGCAGCCCTGGTTGTAAGATCGCACGGCCCCGTATTCTCCTTTTTTATTCCATTGATGAGTAATTTAACACACACGCTTGCTATTCACTGTTGAGAAAACAGTTTTATCTTGTACCAGACACTGGAGCTACCTTGAGAGTAAGACTCAGTTGTTGTGGTTGAGTTCACAGTTGGTTTTGGAGGCATTTACACCACCTCTCCTTGGAGCACTCTTCCTGCATGGCTGCTTGCCCGCCTCCTTCAAGTCTTTGCCGCATACCCCATTCTCAGAAAGGCTTTCCCTGGATTCCTTAATACAAATCTTAAACTCTCCCCCCCAGCACTCCCCATCGCCTTCCCCATTTTTTGCCTCCATCATCTGACATACAATTTAATATAATTGTTTGCCTCTGCTTGTTAGAAAGTAAGCAAGGAGTTATATCGGTTTGGTTCACTGCCGTATCCCTAGTGCTTAGAACAGCCAACGGCACTGATACTGATAGACACTCAGTGTATATTGTTGAACGAATGAAGAATTGTGCTGATGGTGTTTGAGGTATTCCTGGTTCCCATTAGTGCTTGAATTTGGGAAGTCACAGATGAATCCAGCTGTTATTGCTTCTAAATCCTTCATCTCCCCAAAATGATTTCTCTGTCAAGAACAAGCTTCATTCGTAGGCTCACTTTTCCTCCTGTTGAGCAATCTGGAGCCCGTTTTGGCTCTTGTAAGCATGTTTGTGGTTGCAGAGGAAAATGAATATTTCTCACCCAAATGTTGTCATGTCATCATCTCTGTCTGGCAACCAGAGAAGCAGATGTTCTGTTCCTTGACCTCAAGCTAGTGGTTACAGTTTTGGGTGTTAAATATATTTCACAAAACTGCATTTGCACATGAGGGGCCGCTGTTTTCATTTAACTTTATGCCGTCTTAGAGCTCAGTGAGTATTAGGAATGGTCCCGTTTGGGAACACTAGAAGTGTTTGTCTCTATGTGTGCAGTGTGTAGGCATACGTGTACACACATATAGATCTATACATTTATACATCCAGCGAGCTTGCTATTGCAAAACACATGTTTATTTTGAGACAAACACTTCTAAACAAGACAAAAAGTAGCCCTAAGAACAAATTTTCTTCTTTTGAGAAGTGATTTTCAGCAGATAATGTTTAGAAACAAAATTCAAAGAAATCATACTGCTGTATCCTAGCATAAAGGATTATTCATTTATTTTCTTATTCAAAAACATTTATTACATACCACTCAGGGCCAGGCACATTGCTGAGGGGACACAGGAATGAACAGAAGAGTTTTGGTCTTCCAGAGAGCTGGGTTGTCGAGGATGTCTGATGTGGCCACAGTGGAGTGGGTGAGCCCAGACCACAGTTTACGAAAGAAAGGGCGGTGGCCACAGTGTTGGGAGACTTAGGCTCTGGTCCCGACTGGTCCCCAGCGTCACCAACCTTGGCAAGTCACTTATGTTTTTAGGGCCTCAGTTTATCCTTCTATAAAATAAGGATTGCACTAGGTGATTTCTAAAGTCTTTTTTGCCTGCATCAAATGGCTTTGGAGCGCAAAGACTGATTTCTACACTGCTTTAGCTACCCAGTGATCCTTCCCAGCATCCCTTGTGAATTCCTCTGCAGACACATGATGGGCAACCCATCATCTGTTACAAGGCTCAACGTGTATATAAAGTGATGGTTGAAGGTTTGAATTTCTCACTAGATTCAGCTTCCTGGGTGCCAGAGGTGAGGAGGAGGGCGGATGTTGAGCACCAGAGACATCCTTCTGTAAGGAGGCTTTGTGGCTGGCGGACCACACTGACTCCTGCAGACAGGTCATAATGCCAGCCCTCGCCACGGTTGGGAGTGTCTGCGGTCATTCTCAGAGTAGACCAGTGTCTGGGCCTTGGGTCTGTGAGTCACCCGTGGAGTGTTATTTTGGTTTTTTTGGATTTCTTTTTTTCCTTCTTTTTTTTTTTTTAAATTTATTTATTTAGTTTTGGCTGCATTGGGTCTTGTTCCTGCGTGCAGGCTTTCTCTAGTTGTGGCGAGTGGGGGCTACTCTTTGTTGTGGTGCGCAGGTTTCTCACTGCCGTGGCTTCTCTTGTTGCAGAGCACGGGCTCTAGGCTTGCGGGCTCAGTAGTCGTGATTTGCAGGCTCTAGAGCGCAGGCTCAGTAGTTGTGGCTCACGGGCTTAGTTGCTCTGCGGCATGTGAGATCTTCCCGGACCAGGGCTCGAACCCGTGTCCCCTACATTGACAGGCGGGTTCTTAACCACTGTACCACCAGGGAAGCCCCTTCTTTCTTTATTATTTCTTTGTTAGCCATATACATGCCTGAGCCCACTCTGAGCCCATTACATCTGAATCTCAGAGGTTGGAGTCAACATCTCCATATTTGATGTGGATACTTCACCAGGCTTGAAAATCACTCTGGATAGACTTGTCAAAGGCCAGTGTGGGAGCAGTGATGGCCTGAGTGGGCACGGACACCTCTTAGGGCTGGGTTTCTCCACAGTATTCATAGAAGGTTTGGTAATGCCCAGTGTTTCTGAGTAAGGGTCTATCTACATTATCCTAATTACTAACCAGCTTTAATCCACTGAGGTAAATTTTGACTTTGGAATGTTCCTCTTAAGAGTATTTTATAACTCTTACTGTTTGTTAGTGGGAAGCCATCTCATTTTTCACAGGTTAAGGATAAATTGAAGATGGTAGGATGACTGATTTCCTTTCTTGTTCCTTTTTTTTTAAAAAAACATAAGGATCTACCTGAAGTATGAGTTGATTTGGAAAATTTGACAATGCAGAACAGTGACCTCCTTTTCATGTTTATCACCAGCAAAATTGCAAGAAACTTTTTTTTTTAATGGGTATTGATAAAAGGCATGGCTAATAAAGTTTGAAACGATTCCAATTTCTAATTGACAGAGGAAGAACTGGCAACTCCTCCGCTAGATGGCATCATTCTTCCAGGAGTGACAAGGCAGAGCATCCTGGACCTGGCACACAAGTGGGTGGGTGCCTTTGACATGAACCACTTTTATAAGCATGGAACAAAAAGTAATCCAAAAAAGTCCAGCTTAGTATTGAAATAATATCCTGTAGTTCCAACCAGTGCTGTCTAATCTTTAAATCTTAACTTGAGTGAAAAGAACTCTTCTAGAAGGACTGTCTTGGTGAGACTATCAAGTAAGTATTGTTTGTAGGGAGGGCAGGCAGAAACCAGTTCAGCAGGTCGTCCTAGTGCAGAAGTATTCTAGTGCTAGTCTCAGGCTTTATACCAGGTGTCTCCTACCGACTCATCTGGTTTATCCTCCGAGGGCTTCCTTTTCGCCAGCCTTTAACTTTTCAAGTCTGAGTGTGTTGTTTCCAAATGGCAGTGGTACGTAGTCCTTCCCTTCCTCTGTTTATTCCAGTGTAACCGTGCTAGAAGTTAAAGAATTTTACTGACATATAAATGCTTTCTAACATGACAGTATTAGTTTCGCGGTCTTCTTTCTCCCTCCTTCCTGCCCCCTGTCCTCCCAAATTCACATACATGCTTATTTTAACATCTAAACATTCAAGCAAATGTAAAGTTGTTTTCAGTAGCCTTTCTGATTCAAGTGACACAGGCACGTGTGTTAAACCATTCGGTGTTGGAAGTGACTTAGCATATTCAAGATGAATATTGAATGAGTTGATTAATCTGGCAAAGGTTCCTGGATGGGACTTTTGACCCATGTATTGAAATGGTCTCCAAGGGACAAGAAAAGGCTTTGAGCAGACTGTGGTGAAACAGTGCTAATAGGACAAATGTTTAGAAACACACACGTCTACGAGAGTACAGTTTCTCTGGAAAAGGCTTTGGAAATAGAGAAAACGTGCTATAAATAATTCTCAAAATCCTGAAGTAGACAAGACCCAACTGCCGCATGCTGGCTGGCGCATTGGGCATGACATTTACAAACTGTTGGTATAATTTCAAACAGCTTGCCCTGTCCTAATTGTGTTTTCAATTGGAAAGATGCATTTTCCAAGCTCAGTGATTTTTGTTTTATTAAAGAAAAAAATCAACCAAGTACAGAAGGTTTGATGAGAAGTTCCAAGTGGAAATTCCCCCACACTAATGATTTGCTAGCGTGAAAAATAGGTTATTATAGAGGAAGTTTCTTCCTGACTCCTTAGCTGTAATTTATTTTTAAAACTGTGAGACACAAATGCCAAGAGGCCCGCGGGGGGTTACCACTGTTTGCCAGGTAGGGGAAATTGTCCAAAAATAAGTGAGGGTGAGCAGAGTAAAAAGAATTCTGTTTATGTACAAGAGATTTTTTCTTTTCTTTTCTTTTCTTTTCCACAACGCAGAACTCAGCTTGTTCTCACTTGGCTGATTTGCTGGAATTTATTTATTTATTTATTTGCCTTTGTACAACTTAATTGCAATCGCAGACTGAGATAGGTTGAAACTTACAAAAAGCCATTTTTCTGTTGCAGGCGTATTTCCCTACCCTTCCAAATATACTTACAGCATGATGCATTCTTCTTCTAATGTTTTGAATCTTTCCAAGGGCTGTGATTTCCATTTTTATCTATTGTGGATTTGTAGATTTTAAAAAATACTCTCATCTTATTTTTAAAAAATGGATTCATTCGTTGTTGCCCTTAATTCAAATAGCCTCCTGACAAGCTTTGAACTTTAACCACTAACATAGGAGAATGAGAGTTAAACAGATTAAAGAATGAGTATTAAACAGATAGTTTAAACATAGCTTAAAAGCATCAGATTTTTTTTCCACTTCCTATCCTTGAGCAAATAAATAGTTCAGCTGAAGTCGATGAGCGGGTATACCAGTAATTCTATGATTAAACTCAACCTAATACAGCACCAGAGAGAAGGAAGAGGATTGCTGCTGTGAAGTCGACTGAATCAGTGAATTTAGGAAGAAAAAATATACAATGTAATTTCTCATATAAAGTCCAAATACACGATGTTTTAAAGTAATGAAATGTTTCCGATATTTAAATTCAGTCTCTGTTTCTACTCCATAAAAGAAACAGTAGAAAGAGGACCACATTTGGAGCCAGTCATTATCAGACCTGAGTTCAAATCCAGTTTCTGCCATTTACTAGCTGTGTGGCCTTCAGGGTGTCACTCAGCCTCCTTGAACTTTAATTTCCTCATCTGTACAATGGGGATGATATTACCCACCTTAAAAATTAGAGGACGTGGCATGTGGTGGATGCTCGATAAATGGTGGCTATAATTATTAATATTAGATAATAATATATTTTCTCTTATGATAAATAGGGTTTAGAATACACATTAAGTAGCACTTGGGGTGCATCAACTTGTGAGACTTTGGCCATGGTAACAAATAAAAGGCAGAAAAGCAGGCGTGTATTAAAACATACCATGTACTCTGTCATGCTGATCTTACATTTTCTATTCTCATCATCTCATTTAAAGATGCTGTGACCTTAGAGTAGGTTGCTTAGCATCTCAGTGTGTTTCTCAATAAGATGGTGTCGATCTCTCCAGCTTTCCCTCTAAGGACAATTATGACATTATCTGAGTTCAGTCAGAATGTAAAGTAGAATGGTCCATACCACCGGGCATTTTTTTATATGCCTTTTCCTTAAAAATATATTTATTTTTATTTCTATCCCAAACAGGGAGAATTTAAGGTGTCAGAGAGGTACCTCACCATGGACGACCTGAACACTGCCGTGGAGGAGAACCGCGTGAGGGAGATGTTTGGTTCTGGTACCGCCTGTGTTGTTTGCCCAGTTTCGAATATACTGTACAAGGGTGAGGTAAGACACTGTTTCTTCACTTCCTATCATTTTCAAACATTTGCCTGTAATTTAATTCTTTAAATATGTGGACAGAGTGCTAGTTGGACCCAGGATGCGAAGGATTTTTTAAATAACTTAGCGTTCTGTTAAATGTGGCAGTTTGTCCCGATGAACTTGTGTTAGCAAATGACTTATTCATCTTTCCAGTGGTTTCCTGTAAACTCCAACAGTTTTGTCCTTCGTTATCATACCTGCCTTACATCAGTTTAGGGATTGGAGATGTACCAATAGACCTACACTCATTTCTTTCTATCATCTCACTAAGGAAGGTTTTACAACTAAGTGAAATTTCAGTCTCTGGTTTCCAAAAGTACTTCTGAACTACTGGAGTAGGAATAGCAAATTATTAAAGAAAACTCATTTGAATGATCACCTCCTACATTTTTCATCTTCATCATTATTAATTAGACCACTTCATAAAAAATTTTCATTTGGCAAACCTCATGGCATTTACTAAAATCTTTCAGAAGGAATTCAAGCATTTAGTTAGAAGAAATTTCCTCCTAGTAAATTAATCTTGTTTATATGTGCTGTACATCCATTTTCTTGTTAGTATTTTTACTTTCCTCTTTACAACACAGCTCCAATACTTATGATTAACGTCGTCATCTAACTTTCGTAATTCAGAGGCATGTGGGCATTATTTTTATAATGTGAATGAATTGGCTTAAATTACTCATAATAAATACAAATTCTATTGTTTTTTTTGGTTTTTGTTTTGTTTTTGTTTTTGGCTGCATTGGGTCTTTGTTGCTGCGCGTGTGCTTTCTCTTGTTGCGGCGAGCGGGTTCTCATTGCAGTGGCTTCTCTTGTTAAAGAGCTCGGGCTCTAGGCCCGTGGGCTTCAGTAGCTGTGGCACACAGGCTCAGTAGCTGTGGCTCATGGGCTCTAGAGCACAGGCTCAGTAGTTGTGGTGCACGGGCTTAGCTGCTCCGTGGCATGGGATCTTCCCGGACCAGGGCTCAAACCTGTGTCCCCTGCATTGGCAGGCGGATTCTTAACCAGTGCGCCACCAGGGAAGTCCCTTCTATTGGTCTTTTTCCCTCCCACCCTCCCTATCTCACCCTTCTAGCTGGTCACAAAGCACCGAGCTGATCTCCCTGTGCTATGCAGCTGCTTCCCACTAGCTATCTATTTTACATGCCACTGTCTCACTTCGTCCCAGCGTACCCTTCCCCCTCCCCGTGTCCTCAAGTCCATTCTCTAGTAGGTCTGCGTCTTTATTCCCGTCTTGCCCCTAGATGCTTCATGACCTTTTTTTTTTTTTAAGATTCCATATATATGTGTTAGCATATGGTATTTGTTTTTCTCTTTCTGACTTACTTCACTCTGTAGGACAGACTCTAGGTCCATCCACCTAACTACAGGTAACTCAATTTCATTTCTTTTTATGGCTGAGTAATGTTCCATTGTATATATGTGCCACATCTTCCTTATCCATTCATCTGTCAGTGGACACTTAGGTTGCACCCATGTCCTGGCTATTGTAAATAGTGTCTCAGTGAATATTGGGGTGCATGTGTCTTTTTGAATTATGGTTTTCTCTGGGTATATGCCCAGTAGTGGGATTGCTGTATCATAACGTAGCTCTATTCTTAGTTTTGTTAAGGAACCTCTATACTGTTCTCCATAGTGGCGGTATCAATTTACATTCCCACAAACAGTGCAAGAGGGTTCCCTTTTCTCCACACTCTCTCCAGCATTTATTGTTTGTAGATTTTTTGATGATGGCCATTCTGACTGGTGTGAGGTGATACCTCATTGTAGTTTTGATTTGCATTTCTGTAGTGATTAGCGGTGTTGAGCATTCTTTCATGTGTTTGTTGGCAGTCTGTATATCTTCTTTGGAGAAATGTCTATTTAGGTCTTCTGCCCATTTTTGGATTGGGTTCTTTGTCTTTTTGATGTTGAGCTGCATGAGCTGCTTGTATATTTTGGAGATTAATCCTTTGTCAATTGCTTCGTTTGCAAATATTTTCTCCCATTCTGAGGGTTGTCTTTTCATCTTGTTTATGGTTTCCTTTGCTGTGCAAAAGCTTTTAAGTTTCATTAGGTCCCATTTTTTATTTTTGTTTTTATTTCCATTTCTCTAGGAGCTGGGTCAGAAAGGATCTTGCTGTGATTTATGTCATAGAGTGTTCTGCCTATGTTTTCCTCTAAGAGTTTTATAGTGTCTGGCCTTACATTTAGGTCTTTAATCCATTTTGAGTTTATTTTTGTGTATGGTGTTAGGGAGTGTTCTAATTTCATTCTTATACATGTAGCTGTCCAATTTTCTCAGCACCACTTATTAAAGAAGCTGTCTTTTCTCCATTGTATATTCTTGCCTCCTTTATCAAAGATAAGGTGACCATATGTGCATGGGTTTATCTCTATTCTATTGGGGGTTTTTTTGTTTTTGTTTTTTTGCGGTACGCGGGCCTCTCACTGTTGTGGCCTCTCCCGTTGCGGAGCACAGGCTCCGGATGTGCAGGCTCAGCGGCCATGGCTCATGGGCCCAGCCGCTCCGCGGCATGTGGGATCTTCCCGGACCGGGGCACAAACCCGTGTCCCCTGCACTGGCAGGCGGACTCTCAACCATGCACCACCATGGAAGCCCCTATTCTATAGGTTTTTAAATTCAACATTATAATTATTTTTTCCTCAGCTGGGTGGATTGATTTTTTTTTTTCCTGCTAATTTTAATGGTGGTTGCTTCATTGCTTGAGATTTTCAAACTTGGCTCCTGACATAATTCCATCTACAGATTGATTTTTCAAGGGAGATGAATTATTCTATTATATATGAATGCTTACACTGATTATAAAGCTACTGTTTCACATTTTACTATGGTAGTATCTAGGTAATATATTATCAGTCCACTTTTTAAATGAACTAAAGTTGTCATTAGGTCAGATTTTTAAAGTCCAGTTATTACTTCTCCTCTAGAAGTAAGTTAATAAAGTTTAATACATTTTTATGGTTTTGTTTTAGGTAGCCATTCAGAGCCGAAAGGTACATCGAATTATCCTATTACCCTAAAGGGCATAATAAGAAAAGTAAGAGTACGGACTCTCTACTAAAATCAAACTATCAAAAGCCTGCAAGCCAGCAAGGCATGAATGGGCGTGACTCAAAGTATAAATTAGGGCACATAAAATCTCTGTGCCCTGAATTTAACCATGCTGTCCAACTTCGTGGAATTTGTGGCCCCTGGAAGTTTGGCTTAGAACAGACAGATTTGGCAGCCCCTTTTGTGAAGATATGGACGTGCTTCAGTTTATGTCCCTGAAAGGACTTGCTTTAATTTGCGGCACACTGTCTTTTGAGGTCTCATTCCCTGCCAAGAGCGTTAGATGTGGAGGTTAATCATTCATCCTCATAGATTCTCAGGATGCTGGAAGAGGTAGGGTTCTTTAAGTTTAGCCCCTATTCTAGGTACCCCTGCTTCTCATGGTTCCTCAAATCAGCCTGAAGACTGGCATATAAACCAGTTATGCCCTGAAATCAGTTGGTAGGAAATGAACAACCTATCACTGGCTAGTTCATTTTTATTCAAATTCAGAATAGAAAAGAGTCTTTGGCATAAGGAGTTAGCATCCGTAATGAGGTTACCATAGTGCCATTCCTTATTTCGGTAAAATTGCTGAGTTTCTTACTTGTTGTTACTGTGTATATGAATATCCTCAAATGATTTCATGTCTGGTTTTCTTTCATAGACTATACACATCCCAACTATGGAGAACGGGCCTAAGCTTGCAAGCCGCATCTTGGACAAATTGACTGATATTCAGGTAAGGGCTTCTATTTTTAAAATGCTGTCTTTTTTTCATTCAAAGCCTAGAACCAAATCATACTTCAGTGGAGAGAATAGAGTAAGTGCTACCATCTGAGGTCAACAAATTAAATTTAAGGAAGATGTTCCCAATAGTATGTGTGGACATGAGCAAAGCAGAAATGAGAAAAAAGATACACAGTTTAAAAAAAAAAAAAAAAAAAGGAAGGAAAGAAGGGGGAAAAATATATATATATATATAGTCAGGGACTCAATTACTTAACATTTTTAAAAAGTATAAATTTTGATAACACTTAAAAATCTCATGAAAAGTATAACAGACTTCTTATAAAAGAAAAGACTTTAAAGTAGAAGAAAGCACAGAAAAAAACTAACATTACCTGTGATTACATCACAGATAAAATCACTTAACTTTTGATATCTCAACTTTCAGTATTTTATAAGCACTCAGTGTATTTTTAGATAGATATTTTTCTGACAGTGGGATCGTACGTAATTTTGTTAACCTGCTTTTTTTCAATTAATAAATCATTTGCTTTTTCGTATCAATAAATTTTAAAATTCTACATATAAAGTTTAATTAAATTCCACTATGTTGATATACCATAACTTTTAAAGAAATCTTATTGAACATTTAAGTTGTTGGAAATTCTTTCACTATTATAAACAGTGCATCCTTGATTTTTTCCTTAGGATAAATTCCTGGGATTGTAATGATCAGGTCAAAGAGTGTGCACACCTATTTTTTAATACTGCTAACTTTGTTTTGCCTATTTTTTTCTGAGCAACAATTTACAGTAATGTCATCAGGCAGTTAAGCATCTTTCTAGGTAGACATATCATATACCAGGTAAACCTGGGTCACCTATAAAAGATATTGTTCTAAAGTTTGCTGAGCCCGGATGCCATCGTTGCCAGTCAGTGAAAATACCCGAGGGAGCTGAGATTCATATTGAAATGTGAAATAAAGTTTGATAGATTGGGTGACATCAAATCGTGTGGGGTCTTAAAAAGTAAGCAAAAATGTAAAGTTGGTTGGGAAAGCAGCAGGTCCCTACAGAGAACTTTGGATGAAAATGCTATTTTTTGAAGACTTAGCCACTGTTATGCAAAATTTATAGCATTAAAAGAAAAGAATTATTGTGCTTTTAGAACCAATGAGTTGTCTTACACTCTTCAATAGAAGTGTTCTATAGGAATTTCCTGTAAGCTAAATAAAGGAATATCTTAACATTGAAGACTTAAAATTTATTCAGAGTTGGTTTCTGCATAGAACCAATCCAAAGTAATTCGAAGAAATTTAATAAAAATTTCTGCATGGATGGTTCAGGTATTTTTATTTTTAGAGTTGTCTGGGTAAGATTACAGAAGCCAGGAATGTAGGTAAGGGAAGTGAATGCTTTTGATTCATTCATTCAACAGATACATAGTATTGAGCACAAACTGTGTGCCAGAGGCAGTTCCAGGTGCTGGTGATAGAGTAGTGGAAAAAGTGACCGAAAAACTAGAGAGGTCAAAGCACACTGATGTAGACGAAAGACAAATTTATTCAATTTAAATGTGAGACCATATCAAAAGGTTTAAAAATAAAAGTTATATATGAAGCAGAAAATGAGAAGAAATAGACCATTTTCCTCTTACCTGTGTATATGCTCTATATAACTTGGTGCTTGTGGCCAAGAAGTTAATACTCTAGGTAGTAAAGTATAAATGGTAGTAACACTAAAAACTAATGATACGTTCAGAGCTCCACACTGAAAAAGAAACAAGGGGATACATGAGATAATACAAGGATTCTGAATTAAACTGCAAACCAGAAGCACCAAATCTGCTCCAAATTGTTAAGTAACAAAGGACCACCCATTTGGAATCTAAGACCACCTCTTTCTTCTTCTTCAATTATTTCGTGCCTGTGGGCATGGAACCTACAGTTTCGAAATTACTCTCTTACAAGCTGGCAAATTGGTGCTGTCAGCCAAGCTACTAAATTGTCTGTTTCTCTCCAAGAAAAATAATTGAAGTATAATTATTGAGGAAAAAGCGTAGAATTGCATCATGTTTTACATTTGATCTCTCTGACATTGCGTGGAAACGTGGTGTTTCCTCCAAAGTGCTCTGGTGAATTGAAGAAGAGAAACAATAACCAAGAAACCTCAAGATTCCTACAGTGTGACCTAGAGGGCAAGATACCTTCTTAACCACAGATCTGATTTTTATTTGACTTGTGTACTTCCATATACAAGTAAGAACCTCTGAGGTTGAGTGTTCATCCCATTTGGCTAATTATCCACATAGTTCCCTGGATCTTAGATTGCCCTACAAATACCTCTTAGGAGGGGGACATTTCAGATGACAGGATTCTTTTGTTTTAAATAAGTTTGTTTGTTTGTTTATTTTTGGTTGTTTTGGGTCTTCGTTGCTGCACTTGGGCTTTCCTTAGTTGCGGCGAGCCGGGGGGCTACTCTTCATTGTGGTGCACAGGTTTCTCATTGCGGTGGCTTCTCTTCTTGTGGAGCACAGGCTCTAGGCGCGGGGCCTTCGGTAGTTGTGGCACGCGGGCTCTAGAGCGTAGGCTCAGTAGTTGTGGCAGACGGGCTTAGTTGCTCTGCGGCATGTGGGATCTTCCTGGACCAGGGCTCGAACCTGTGTCCCCTGCATTGGCAGGCAGATTCTTAACCACTGCGCCACCAGGGAAGTCCTGTTTTTCTTTTTATTTCTTCCTTTTTTTTTTAGTGCAAAAAAGAAAAACACTTCTGTGTTCATACTTAACCAAACTTGAACTTGGAGAACATCTCCACATTGCCCATGTTTCCCCTCTCTCCCATTGCTCTTTGCTATTCCAGTTACCATCATCTTCACCTTTGCTGCTGCCATTAGGGGTCTTCTCTGTCGTCCAATATGCTCTGCTCTCTGCTGCTTCCTTTCTGCCTTTCTGTATCTTCTACAGTTTTCCCACTTGATGAGGTGTTGGTTATCCTTCGAGACACATCTCCTTTAGGAATCTTTTCAGTCTCTTGAACAGCGTCCCTTTCCCCCAGTACAAACACAGATTCACCCACTTAAGTGCTGCTTCATCCTCCAGCTTCCATGGCCCCTGGGATGATCACATACGACCGTTTTTTTTTTTTTAATGGGATGACATTTATTCCTTTTCCAAATGTTACAGTAAAACCAGGTGGAAGAGAATGGTTTTAGCAGTTAGGAAAAAAAAAAAATTACAAATTTGGGGTTTGGCCATTAAATTATTTACAACAATGGGAGGGGGAAAAAAAGACAACAAGAAGTTGTTTCACATCACATACCTCCCCTCGACCCCAAAGCTTAATACTTGTTTACCAAGTCAAAAAAGAGACAGTTGATTCATAGGCTGGAGGCTTGAACTCGAGTAAGACATTTATGAAAACCTACACAGGGGCAGTGTCCTCCCCAGCCCAGGGGCCACTAGGCACAACACGAGACTAAAAACTCAACAGGGGAAGGCTGGCCACTCAGGGTTTGGGAGTATAGCCACCCCTACGTGGGGCTCAGGGATTTGGGGAATAAACACCTACTTGGAAAAGAATTGGGGAAGAAAACCAGCAACTGCCTTCTGCACGGGTGGGGACAGGGAAGGAGGCAGGGACAGGGGCAGGAGCATTTCACATCACTAACCCAACTTGGGAAACTGCAAGGGACCATCTTCAACTGGCCTTAAGGGGAAGACCAGCTGGATGATGGGAGAATCCACAGGAGGGAGAAGAGGAAAGGGAACATGGTGAGGGGGCAACAGCCCCTTCCTTTCTGGGCACAGGAAGGCAGCCAGGGCACCAGGTCCAGGCAGTGACCACAAGGACAGCGCAGTTTTCTGCAGCTTAGAGACCACCCACCTGCCCTCACCCGGCTACTCATTCAGCCCGCCCGCTGGTGTAGGGCCCCCAGCGGTGGATGGCTCTGCACCCGGGCCCTGCACCAGCCTCTCCCCTGTGGCCTGGGGCTCCTGGCTCTCGGGTGGCGGCAGCCTTCCCTCCCTGGGCGGTGCCTCCCTCGCCGCAGGCACCGACCCCCCTGCTCCTGCCCTTCCTCTGTGGGTGACGAGGCAGACGGATGCCCCCTGCCCCCTCCCTCCGATTTCTCTTGAAGGCCAAGCCGCTCAATTTGAAAGGTTTCTTGAAAGATATTTCTTCTTCTTGGGGGTCTCCTTGGGCGGGACCTCCCCCTTGGCCTCAGCGCCCTGGCCGGGGGGTGCCGGCTCGATGGCATCGCCAGTGGCCCCGGCTGCCTCCTCTGTTCCGTTCACGGAGGGCGACTCCCTTGACCTTTGGGGGATGAGTCTGCATGGCTTTTCGCGTGGCGGTCCTCTGGTCCACTGACCTGAGGGGGGGTGGGGGAAGCGCCGGCTGCCTCCTCTCCGTTCCCGTCGCCGCGGGGAGCCTTGGAGCTCTGGCTGCCCGTGAGCTGCCCGGGGCTCGAGCCGCAGTGGATCTTATCGATCGGTCCGGGTGGGCCTGACCAGCAGGAGGGATGGCGCCTGAGGGGGAGGGTTGGCGGAGGAGACCGAGCTGCAGCTCCGCTCCGCGCCGGGATGCCCCACATATGACCTTTATATTATGTTCTAATTAGTCACACACTTAACTTTGTTCTGTGGTTGTCTGAGGGTGGGCATTGTTTTATTCTCTTTTGGTAAACCTAGTATTAGGTACAGGGCCTGGGCCATAGTACACACTCAGTAATGTTTCTTAAATAAAGGAATGAATGGGTGATTGACACACCAAGCAAGTACTAAAGAGTAAAGCCTTTTGCATATTAACACATTCTGAGAAGAGATGGGAGGAAGGTCTTGAATAACGTCAAATTATTTTTCAAAAAAACCTTCAGAGAATCTGATTTAGGTCTTTTCAAAGTGAGATACACATCAACTGCTGTCAAGATCAGATAAAAGCTGGAAGCCGGGTCTTCGGTATCCGGGTAGCATGTCTGACTAACTAGCAGTCCTGCTATTACCATTTCAGAAAGTGGGAGGAGTGATTGCCAAGACCCAGAGCGGGACATCTTCAACAGTTTAAAATAAGGGAAGCTGAATGGGATAGAAGCAGGATCTGTGTTGACTGCACATCACCAGATAGAATTTCAAAAATCTGTTTTCCCACCAGTGGCTACAACTTTGTAAGAATAAATGGCCATTAGTTGTTACTGGATTTTTCTTGTTTTCAGTGGAACAACTTGATGACTTCAGTTCTGGAAGTTAAGAGTCCCACCCCTTTCGTGTGCAGACTTGGTAAACATTCCAGATTGCCTTGATGGCTCAGTCCCTTGACCAGCTTCCCAGCCCCTCCTTGTTCCCTAATCCACACTTCTCCCCTTGTTACGGGATCACAGAACTTTGCATGGCCATCGAGTGCGGTTTAGAACCAGGATGGTGAAGTGCTACCTGGTGAGCAGTGCTGGTTATATTTTTTTGGACCTTGTGGAGAGTAAGTACCTGATGTGAAGATTCACCTTTTATGTTGCTAAGAATTTTCTGCTGAATGTAGAAAGTATTTTAGCGAAGGCCTTGTAAAATTTGCCATACATGCATTGAATGCAAATAATAAGCGTGTCGTTAGTCATGTTTTAGTTCAGTGTTCTAAGTGGAATTGATGAAAAGATAAAAATTCTGCGCATCCCACTGAGACTTCCAGGTGGACTCAAAGTACCATCCTACAGGCTCGATTTGATTTGCTGTGTTGCAAACATTAAAGGTGTGGGACTGCCACTGTGGTTGTGTTAACGACACTGCCAGTGGTATAAGGACAGCCTGGCTCATGCACATGAGTGTTTTCTTGCCCCTGCTTCTCTGGACACCTCTTGAGGAAAAATTTCTATCCCTGCTAGAATCTGTCATCTCTACTCTGAATTATTTTGCCTTGGAAAATTAAGTGACATTATCCATCATTGAAATGAAAGGTGATTGTTAACCACCTAGGTCTAGACATTATGAATTACCTGTATTATCACATCTCTTGGATACATCTCGAAATGCTATGATTTTACATAAAAGCATAAATTATAGGATGAGAGAGATAAACCTTAACACATATTCTGCAGGTTCATAGACTTACACAGCCTATGACTGTCGTTGTATTGAAAATTGATCTTGACTGTTTTTAAAACTAAAACAACTAATTGAAAGCAAATTCACTTTAACTGGTGAGATTCAAGATGAAATTATAGTGGTCATGAATCAAGTTTTGTAACAAGATCTGCTAAAATGTCAGTATGCTGATGCCCAATTATTATTAATGACTAAAGTGTCTGATGTATTAATGGGAATCCACATAAGAAAAATAAAACATATATTTTGCTCTTACCCCTAAGTTGTGTCGCCACCATCTATAAATCAGGCAGAATTTGGGAATGTTTTATCCAGCGTTCATCATTAATCAACAGAGTCAACAGTGGGGGGCCACCGTCTTTAGGAAACCCTTTCTGATATGGATTAAGCAAGTCACTTATAGTCATTGGGCTTCCTTCATTCTCCTTTTCATGTAAACCAGAAGGTTGTAGGTGGACCCATTCCTGGCTTCCAGTTTTTTTTTTACCAATTTGATAGATTCTGTTCTCTGAGGTCTTTTTTTATTATTTTTTTAAATTAATTAATTAATTTGGTTGTGCCGGATCTTTAGTTGCGGCAGGCAGGCTCCTTAGTTGCAGCTCTTGGGCTCCTTAGCTGTGGCATACGTAATGTTAGTCATGGCATGCATGTGGGATCTAGTTCCCTGACCAGGGATCGAACCCAGGCCCCCTGCATTGGGTGCATGGAGTCTTAACCACTGCACCACCAGGGAAGTCCCCTCTGAGGTCTTCAAAGTTCTTTAAGAGGCACCCAGCACATGGACATTGTGATGTAGAAGGAATAGCATTGCATAGAGGCAGAACTGGGCTGTGATTAAGAGCTTCCTAGAAGAGAGCAGACTTGTGGTTGCCAAGGGGGGCAGTGGGGTGGGGGAGGGATGGATTGGGAGTTTGGGGTTAGCAAATGCAAACTATTATATATAGAATGGATAAACAACAAGGTCCTACTGTATAGCACAGGGAACTATATTCAATATCCTGTGATGTACTGCTATATTTATTTATTTATTTATTTTTCATTTATTTGTTTTTGGCTGTGTTGGGTCTTCATTGCTATGGCGAGCAGGGGCTACTCTTTGTTACGGTGTGCAGGCTTCTCATTGCAGTGGCTTCTCTTGTTGTGGAGCATGGGCTCTAGGCACGCGGGCTTCAGTAGTTGTGGCACGTGGGCTCAGTAGTTGTGGCATGCAGGCTCTAGAGCGCAGGCTCAGTAGCTGTGGCGCACGGGCTTAGTTGCTCCGCAGCATGTGGGATCTTCCCGGACCAGGGCTCGAACCTGTGTCCCCTGCATTGGCGGGCAGATTCTTAACCACTGTGCCACCAGGGAAGCCCCTGTACTGCTATATTTAAAATGGGTAATCAACAAAGACCTACTGTACAGCACAGGGAACTCTGCTCAATGTTATGGGGCAGCCTGGATGGGAGGAGAGCTTGGGGGAGAATGGATACATGTATATGTGGCCGAGTCCCTTTGCTGTGCACCTGAAATTATCACAACATTGTTAATCGGCTGTACTCCAATATAAAATAAAAAGTTTAAAAAAATCCTGTGATAAACCATAATGGAAAAGAATATGAAAAAGAATATATATATATGTATAATTGAATCATTACGCTGTACCACAGAAATTAACACAATATTGTAAATCAACTTTACTTCAATACTTTTTTTTTTTTTTTTTAAGAGTTTCATTGAGCCTCAGTGTCCTTAAATGAGAAGCTGGGCTTGAGTTCATTGCTCTTCACACTTGATTTTTAAGCCATAGAAATTTTCTACAAATGAAACCTTTCCTGGAATCCCACTATATAAAACCAGTAGAAGTGGAACTGCTCTGAAGTGAAATCCAGAGCCCCACTTATGTGGCTCATCCCCTGCATGCTAGATGGTCATTAATGTTCTTTCCAGTTCAGGAATTCTATTGTTTGTGTTCATTTCAACTCAAGTTATATTAGTACTAAAGAGGCAATTCATGTGGAAGGGGGACATGATCTGAGACGCTAAATACAGAATGGCAATGCAAAGGCATATGTAAGGGACCTATACCAGCTATACATCGAGCTCCACAGTAATTATAAAATTTGTGATTCTTTCCAGGTATTTGTTTACACATAGTCTTATTTTCAATGTGAATATGCTTTTAATGTTCAAAACAGAAGTGAACCTTTTGTACAACGTTGGTTATATCATTAAGTTTATTGATAAGCTGCCCCTGCGCTGTGAGTTTTTACACTGAAACATGTTTTCTTGCTTTTGTTGTAGTACGGAAGAGAAGAGAGTGATTGGACAATCACAGTATCCTGAATGGAAAAGAACAGGCTATCATTTGTGTGTTCTTGGGACAGACTGTTGCATTTGAATTATGAGAAATTTCTTTGGCTACCTGTTTTTAGTTGTGCATAATGTAGTTTGTATTATCAGTGTCTCCAGGGCGATTGTTTCCTCGTGCCAGAGAAGATGAATTGCAGTCATCCAGTGGTAGTTTATAAACTTGCTCCTAGAAGCTTACCTTACCTTCTCTAGAAAGATGAGAATGGAAGCCATCTAAGCGTAGAATTTTCCTCCATAACCTGAGTGCTTCCCTTGGTACTTCAATCAGATAAAAAAGTGTTTATTCTTTAGCATAAGTTACGTTCTGCTCCTCAACCAAGTGAGTGTTTTTGTGTTTGAAAAGCTGATCTGAGTAAATTTCATAGGTACCATTTCCTGCCACACATCTTCATCCTCAGAAAGTGTTTGTTGTTGTTTTTTTTTTTAAATCAAGACTTTGAGAAACTGGATTTCCTCCCCTCATATTTCTTTCCAGGTCCCCTAAGTCCGTCTTAGGGAAAATCTCTCCCTCCTTCCTGATGTCCCGGTCTGCGCCAGGCTCTCCTGGTGCATCAGCAAGGCCCACCCCTGCCCTTTCCACATTGTGTTGTAATCAGCAGTCAGGCTTCACTACAAGACTGAGGGTCTTGTGCCTTATAGATCTTTGCATTCCCCTGCCTGTCACATAACAAGGAATGAATGAACATGTACCTTCTATAGAAGTGTACCTTCTTTGTTTCTATATTGTGAAACCTCTTTATTAGAATTTGTGATCGATTCTGACTTTGTCTGTATTTACCTCATTCAGCAGTTCACATGTGCATGAATATAAACAGAACTGGTGGCACTTAAAATGATAATGATTAACTTATTTTATTTTTAATTAACAATTTTCATACTGTCTTTATTTGAAGACTGTCTTGGAATTAAAGTAATAGCTCTAGAGAGATCGTGATACCGTACCAACCAAATGGAAATGATATAGGTTTCGTGTTAAACACATAAATGTTGTGATAAATACAAAATAAATCATATTTAGTTTTTTGATAGAAAGCAAAGAGGTATATACTCTGGATTTTATACTCTGGTTTTATAGGTGCTCATTTCTGTTGAATGGGGATTGGATAAGCACATGGTTAGGGTACAGGGAGAGTGATTATAGATGATATTTTCCTTGTTTAGGAGCCATGAGTTAAAATTGTATCCTGGTTTATCTAGGGGAAAGTCAAATCTTGATAGAAAACATTTACCCTTGGAAGGCCAACTCTCAGACATTATATTTTGGTTTCCTTTAGTCCTAATAACTTTCATCTTGCTGATCATATTTCATCGTCTTTTCAGAGCAAGGAAAAAAATTCTAAAAGTTTTGCCGTGCTGGAAAATTTTCCTTAAGGCATTTAGCAGCACATAGCAAATGGGGCTTTGATTCTTTTCCAAGACGTTTGGCCATAGAATCTTTTTAGATAGGAACGGTAAAATGAAAATGAGGGAAGTATAAGATGAAAAGGAATGGTAAAAATGTCTTTTAGGGGGCTTTTAATTGGCGATCTGAAATCTTGGGAGAGTCTGTTCTTTTTAGGTAGGGCTGAAGTGCTTTAACTATGCTCTGCACAAGTTTGTTCACCAAGTAGCATTCTGAGAGTATACATTTGCCTTGGCCAAATCCTGGGACCTTATTTTCAATATTGTAGGCTAGAAATGACTTAAGGTAATCCTAACCTGTCAAGTAGCCCATGATAACCAGACTCAACATTCCTATGAGAAATGGAAATCATCTATTTGCCACAAATACATTTTATACTTTGCATCTCTGAATTAGTATGGCGAGACATGTTCGTTGTAAGAGTTCGAGAACAATATGTCTTGACATTATGTCTGTGTGATTTCTTTCATCAGACCTTAAGAGCATTTTAAGCCCTTTCTACCAGACTCTGTGAAGATGAAGGATATACATTTAAAGAAACAAGGTCTCCTAAAACAGAGGACACAATCTGCCATTCTCGTTTAAGTAATAAGACAGGAAATTGACCTTGACACTAACTTGTTAAATAGATTTAAAGGGAACATCTGCACATCTCTTTTCCTTGTGCACTATTTGTTTAATTGCAGTGGATTAATACAGCAAGAGTGGCACATTATAACTAGGCAATTATCCATTCTTCAAGACTTAGTTATCGCAACACTAATTGATCATTTAAGGCGTAAGATAGGCTAGCATTAGGAACATGTGAGGCTAATCTGCTCAAAAAGATCAACAAATTAATATTGTTGCTGATATTTGCATAATTGGCTGCAATTAGTTAATGTTTAATTGGGTTGATCAAATGGGATTCAGCAGTTCACATGTGCATGAATATAAACAGAACTGGTGGCACTTAAAATGATAATGATTAACTTATTTTGCGTGTTCTCTTCCTTCCACTTTTTTTTCAGTTTTTACACTTCAGACCGAGTTCATCAGCCTTTTTCAAAACACATCAGTAGAAACCAAGATTTTAAAACGAAGCTTTCAGGCATTAGACAAAACCTGAGCATTTCCTAAAGCTTTAGGAATTTTCTTTGTTACAGTCATTTATCAAGGCTTCAACTCATGATACACCAAAAGAAGAGTCCATTTCAGGGGTGTGTATCGTGCTCCCCAGAACCTGCAGGACTGAATAAACTAGTAATACCTAATAAAACCTTTACTTTCAAAAGTACAGAGGAAAAGTAAAAGGGAAAGAGGAATAAATGACTGAGAAAACTTGTTAGGGAATCACTATTTTTTCTACCTGGTAAACACCGTTTATTCTGTTCTCAAAAGATTGTCACGAGAAAAAAAAAAAAAGATCAGAGGTAGCAAGAAAGCGCAATGTCACATCGATTCTATAACTTGGCAATGTCAGCCCTCCTGAAGATCTGGGAAGCCTACATTATACACCCTGGGTGAAAACTCTTCCTCATATCTAGCTTTCCTGAAATCAGAGCACTCTGGGGCACTTAAACGCAATTAATGAGTATATCTTGGTCAAAAGAATTGTAGGAACTTTACTAAAGCTTCGGTTTCAGCTCTGCTTTAGGGAGTTTGTGCTATAAAGTTGGCTGCCAACATAAGCTTATTTATTTTCCCCATTCCCACTTAGTGCTCAATCACTGTATTCTTTTTCCTTTAAAAGTTCCTTTTTAAAATTATATGTTCACGTTACCCTTATGATTGGGAAAAATCTATTTTAAGCAGGAAACGACAACATTCACTGTCAATGAGTGATATTTTCTAAAATATTTAGAGCAATAAACATTCATGAGAGGCACTAAAGCTTAGACAGGGGTTAGAGAAACATTGTAAGAGGGCTCTTTGATTTCATGTCCTGATTCTAAATACGATCAAAGAATTATTCCTTTAATGTGGATTTAGGATATGCAAAAACTTAAGTTATAAATAGTAATCCTGGCACATAATTTTAGCAGATGTTTATAACACCTATCACTTTGTTTTGCCACAAGTAGAATTTGTTCAGCTGTCTGTTTTCCAGATATCTCCTCAAGGAGAGGAGGCAGAGAGTACCACTCTCTGAATAAGCATTACTTATTAATTGACGAAGATCACAGAGATTATAATTAATTGGATCAGTTAACTTGAGAAATGTTGATTGAATACCCACAAATATGTGTCTAACACAACTCACAGTAGGGATTAGAAAGTTAGTTTTAGAAAATAAGTAGTGTAAAGACATTACCCTCGTGGAGTTTCTACTCTCCTACTTGAAGTTTTAGGTATAAAAGTAATATTTAATACAGTTAGATGATAAGGAGACAAAGGCCAGAGCACACTTCTGTTATTGGTGTGCTATCAAGAAATCACAGTAAACATTTTCATCTCATTTTTAAAAGAAATAATGTCCTTTTTTCCCATTCCTTTCTTTCCTCTCGTGGGAAACTACTCAGTAGATTAGTATTTAGGGGTTCTTGGTGTGAATTACCTCCCGGTTTACTGTTTACTGCTAACCTGATACATTTGTTAACTGCATCCCTTTGGAGCGATGTTAAGTTGTCATGGTTTGTCTAACAAAAGAACACCTCAAATTACAGCATCCTTGCTGATCTTAAAGTCAGGTATTATTGAAATAAACAAAATGTTCCTAGAGTGACTTTTTCTGGAAAATGTCAATTATGAATCAAACTGTTGAGACTGTTGGCTTGAAAATGATGGATTACAGCTACTCAGAAAATAGCAGGTGGAAGACTTAACATTAATACAACAGCTTTTCAAAGTGTGAGGTTTTAAAAGAAAGGCCATTTAAAGTATTTCAAAGAGATTCTTTTTTATCATTGCCAGAAAGTTCTTTTAAAAATACAAAGGTAGAAGAAAGTGATTTATTTTCCATCTTCAGTATACATACCATAGTAAAAAACTTCTCAGATGTTAATTTGAGGAAGTGATAAAGAAACATATCAATAGAATAGAAACATATCAAGTGTTTGGAGGTAAATAATTCCCTGGGATCAGATATATGTAAACATATTTGCTTTAGTGAATGATAAAGGCATGAAATTCAGTCTTAGCAAATGAGGTGGTCTTTAAAAATCTGCTGGATACAAGTATTGAAGTTTTAAGCAATCTTTGTATACTTTCTGTCTGAAAGTTTGTTTTGCATACCACATACCGATTAATAAGGTCTAAAACATGAGCTACCTAATGTTCTACCTATGGAACCCACTGTTGGGATGGTAAAAATTGTGAGCTGTGATACGGGAATGAATTTAAAATGTATTATCATTGACATGTATTTTCTCTACATGTCCACTGTCACAATGGCTAGGTTCCTTGTTACCCATCATTGAATGGAGACAATTTTAACTACAGAAGATGTCAGAGGAAGAACAAATGGTAGTAGAGAAAGTAAGGCAAAAAGTCGAACTTGCTTCTGTGCTGTCCAAGAGAGCTCTTTTTCCTCATTCTGCCAGCCGTCGGGATCTTTCAACATAGGTGCCAAGTACAAATAGTGCCAGTTAGAAAGTGACTAAATATAGTGGTCAGCTTATCAGATACTCTTGAGATAATGATCTAACGGTCTTGTTACATGGGAACTACTTTAGATTACTACCAATATGGTTAAGACTTTATACTTGCATAGTCTATAAGACCTATTTTGTCGTTTCTTCAACCATTTTATTTTAAGATCTGTGAAGCTTCTTGAGACTGAATAAAAGAATAAGTGGCAAGGAGTAGATGGTGACTTCTTTTTCCCCTTGGGAATACTATTGGCCACCATCCCCCTTGCCTTGGTGAAGGTTAACTGATTTGGAAATTAGTTGAATATTATCGTTTTATTTTTAACTAAAATGTACAACACGCTGCGATTTCCTCAAGCTAATTTCACAATGGTCGTTAGAGTCATTCTCAGCGTCAAGACGGGAATACAAATAACCTGCCTCAATTTCTACTTCATTGATAAGTGTTTGAAGGGTGTTGGTATTCAGGAATATGGCAGTAAGTAGATTCTGAATGAAATTTTAAGGATAAGCTGGCTAATCTGTATGCACCTATAAATTCAGGTGGTCCCCTGTTGACGTAAAACAATGCATGATCCCATAGTTAGCCAATAAATGGAGCCTAACGCCCTAGGCTGAAGAATCTGTGCTTACTTGATATGGTGGCTGAGAGAAAAGTAGTGTGAGGAAGTAGTTTTTAAATCAGTTTATAGTTAGAAATGGGAGAATACCAGCTTAACTATGGAATTTTTAGAACGTGTTCTCTTGCATCTAAGTCTGATTGTAATGAAAAAGCCCCAGCCATTGCTTGTCTCAAATTTCTCTGGTTGTGTAGTTATTCTTGAGATTATCTTTAAGGATAATCAAGTAGAAAGAAATAAACATTTTATAAATAAGCCTGGGCTCTGATGAGCAATTGTTTAAAGATTATGTTAAAAGGATTTAAGCTCACTGAAAGCGTAATAATGGAAATGTGGAAAATATGGTGGGTAAAGGAAACTACCTCATTCTTCGAAGGTTTTGTAGAAGCACAATTAAGCATTCTTAAATGGCTTTGTTACGTATGAACCGTCTGGTGTGAAAGAACTGTATTTGTAACGTCTAAAGGACCTGGAATAATTGTATTTTGCTGGCAATAGACATATTCTTTATTGTTCGCAGGTTCCTCATCAAATCCTCATCAAATTACACACTGATTCTGTCATCAATAAAACAATTTCAAGGATTCCTGTTTGTGTAGTCTCTTGAAATCAGCATTGTTGAATGCATAAAATAATAATGCTCAATTACCGTTTTTTTGATGTTCCAAGCTTTTTGGTCATGGGATGTAAATGTGGTGTGGTGTTTTTAAACCAAAATGACTTTGAGAGAGAGAAGGAATTAAGCACACCAGAAAGACCTGAAACCATACCCCTGGCTAGAGTCTAACTACGTCTCATATTGTCAAACATGTGGATGAGAAATTCAATGGGCATTTAAGAGTTGTCCTTTCCTCTGGGATGGATCCGTCCTTAGCAAAATTTAGCCTTGTCTTTTGCATTTTGAGCAGAATAAGGGGAATGGATTACTTCTTCCCATTCACTGTCATGAATCTCACTGATGAAACAACACACACACATATGTGGCTTTAGAATAAAACACAGTATAAAGTGAAAGGCATTCGATTTAAACTTAGAGAACATCAATGATGTGTCCTTTTCGTCAAACAGTGATGTGTATAAATTACTCTCATGAGCACATATCTTTGAGAGAATAAAGCCAGATGCAGTATCTCTGAGGGTCACATATTTCATTCATTTTCTTGTGATTTGTCCCAACAATTGCAAGTGCAGCAAAACCTCAGGCTTCTCAAGGAGTTACTGTAAACTGAACTTAAAAGTGTCAAAGTGCTCAGTGACCCTCTTCTCCCGACCCTGCCAACCTGTGAAAATATCGGCCTTTATCAAGATTTTTATCAAGAAGTTATGTGCAGTTTGGAAGGTCCAGGTGAAGGTTATTAGTCAAGTTCTCTGACAGTGTCAATGCTCAAATCCCACAAGAGCGACAAAGATAGACCTGTCATTCCTGCGGGTGATGACATACATTCACTGGAGCTTATATGATTTATCAGATGAGACAGCAGTCTCCTTCAGCGTAGAAAGTGTCTCTTCTACATGGGTTTACTAACAGAAGCCAAAAAAAAAAAGCGGGGAGCGGGGCAGTTTTCAGCCTTTGTAATTATTTTTCTGTTACATTGATTCGATTTGATCTTAAGCATATTTTTTGAATCAAGAATTGATTCCACATACATGGCCTTTCATAGGTGCTTGACACCATCATATCTTTAGATGAAATGTTCTATGGTAGCCTGACACTACTTAAAATTGTGACGACTTGTAGAGTCACTCCTGTAACCAACAAACCCACAGCCAACACGTAGACTCTTCTGTGTGTATAGAATCATCACTGGGCTTGTTCTCTAACTATGTCTTTTAGGCAGCAAGGATAGTTTTGATGGAAACCCATGGTTCCTTCTCTCCAAAGGTCGTCATCAGGAAGTCAATAGGATTTTTGAAAAATTACAACCCTAAAGAGGTGGGTAGAGTGTAACACAAGAGCTTCACTTATGAAAACATTTTAGAGTTGCAAGATTCAGGCTGATTGTATCCTAAATGCAATATACCTATTTTTAAACTGAACTGATTGAATTAAGAGATTAAATTGCATTGATTTCAAGATAGTTACAATAATCTAGTAAACATTTCTCATCGATATCCATGATAATGATACGCAGAGGTAGTGCATGCTTTTCTCCGGCACCCTCCAAGCCACAGCTGGATGTAACGAAACCTCTTGCTGTGCAGGTTGCCTAACAAGTAATGGTTGAGAGCCACCCACTGATCTTTTGATCTTCAACTAGCTACTTAAATTAGTGAAAAAGTGGAGATCCTTGTAGTACCAACCTCATGCATTACAAAGATTAATGAGTTAATATTGTAAGGCGCTTACAACAGTTCATGTGTAAAGCTGATGAGATTTGATTAAAAATAAGAGAGTGAACACAAAGACACAGGGGCTAATAGATACTTCACCATATACTGGTGAAGAAGCTGGGATCAGCCCCTCCCTCTAGGCCTGGTGGGGGGGGGGGTGGAACGTCCCAGATCCAGGGTGCAAATACTTGCTACAGGACAAGTGGCATCATCTAGCTCCCCTTACTGCATAAGGTGAGTTTAGAAACGTGTGATCTGCTCAAGCCTGGAGATAAAAGCCGTTAAGCAGTGGTTGGTAAAATTATTGAGAAGTAATCAGGTGTTTTCAGTTTTTAGAAATACAAATTGTTTCATGTTCCACATGAATATAACCATGATGGTTAATTTCATGTGCCCATTTGACTAGGCAACGGTATCCAGTTGTCTGGTGAAACACTAGCCTAGATGTTGCTGTGCAAACAGTATTTTTTTTAATGCGATTAACGTTTTTTTTTTTTTTTTTTTTTTTTTTTTGGCTGTGTCATGTGGCATGTGGGATCTTAGTTCCCCGACCAGGGATTGAACCCACACCCCCTGCATTGGAAGTGCCGAGTCTTAACCACTGGACCGCCAGGGAAGTCCGTGATTAACGTTTAAATCAGTAGAATTTGAGTAAAACAGATTATTCTCCCTAATGTGGGTGGGCCACATCCAATCATTTGAAGGCCTTAAGTCATGTTATATATTATACATAAATATTATATAGGTTCTGTATACATTGGTTCTGTTTCTCTATAGAACCCTGACTAGTACAACAATGAACAACATTCTTAACACTCTTACTTATGGTTCCCTCTTCTAAGGAAGAAAATCATGTGCTATATTATTTCCTTTTGACTCTGGTGTCTTACCTAAGGCATGCCTAGCTTTCAGAAAATTGTTCATTGCATAAGCCACCAGTGATAGTTTCTTCAGAATTCCAGGACTAGCTATGTTATACAACCCAAACTGATTAAATGAAGGCAGACCTCACCAGTGAAATTTCAGGCATCAGTGAGGAAAATATTTTTTAGTGTTGGGTCATGAAATACCCCATAAAATACCGTTAGCTTAGTGTTTCTTGCCTGAATCAATGTCCTTAGAATGCAATGCGGCCGAAAGTAGATGGTAAGAACTCCCTTTTTGGTATAATTAAGGGATGGGGTTATTTTGTCAGGTGAGCAGTCATCTTGGTGGCAGAAATCAGTTTCACAGACCCACTAGGCTACAAGGGTCATCATGGAGTCGTCTGGACCGTGCTGACCTCACACAGCACGGCCACCAGGTCCAACCCCATACTTACCGATGCTCTCACTCTCAATTTAGGAATCATCTTTGTAGTTGTCTGGACTTTTATTTACCTACCTTCCCCATATATTAAAGTTATATTTTGCAAGACAGTCTTTGTAAACTCCTGAGTAAAGAGAACCAATCGGTCTGCTTCTCCAGTGATATTTGACAAGGCAATTTAAAGGCAATAAGAAGCCAAATGAGGTTAAGTGATGGGGACAGAGAACATCCAAAATACTTCCTCATCAGTTTGGTTTTTGTCACATGAGAAGGTGATTTCGTATTTCCTATGAGAAGAAATGGTATATTTCTTGGGCTGGCTTTTGCCATAAGCACGAGGTTAATGTTTGCATTTTCTGCAAGAGTAGTCCTCCGCCCCAGTTTAATGCAAACTCTCTCTCTCTCTTTTTTTTGGCTGTGCTGAGCAGCATGCAGGATCTTAGTCCCCCAACCAGTGATTGAACCCGTGCTTCCAGCGGTGGAAGCTTGGAGTCTTAACCACTGGACTTCCAGGGAAGTCCCTGCAAACTCTCTTTAATGTCAATAATTCCAACACACTTCAACAGTTATTCTCATGACTATTCACTGACTTGAATGGCTAGTATTCAGCTGAGCATATGAAGGCCACAGATGGTTCTACTCTCATCCTTCCGCGCTCATCTAGGTGACCATGAGAACTTATCATTTTTTATGTCAACG
This sequence comes from Tursiops truncatus, assembly GCF_011762595.2. Lineage (NCBI taxonomy): Eukaryota > Metazoa > Chordata > Mammalia > Artiodactyla > Delphinidae > Tursiops > Tursiops truncatus. The sequence continues at coordinate 82,650,485 of NC_047044.1, forward strand.
GTTGCCTCTACCACTTGACCGATAACTCTTCAAAGGATTACATCTTCCTCATTCTCCTATCTTCTCAGAGCAAAATTCTTTAATCCTATTATATAATCAATCCTATTATGTAATTGTAAACAGTGGCAAATAACAATGACAATCATATAAGCAGAAACAAAACCTCACATGAAAAAGAAAATTTGGCACCAAAACTCAAGACAAGAAAAAGAAACTCCCATCAACATACTCACGTGTGGTGCTAGAAAATGTGCAATGGTGCACAGTAGCGGACAGGTGTTATCTTACAGATGCAGCCTACACTGACAAGTATGTATTAAATATGATTATGTGGTGTGTATTAAACACCCTGTGTAGTGCTCAGCATCTAGGAGGTACACAATATTTGTCAGCTCCACACTTTTTCTTGAAGCACCACTTAGCTCCAAGTATTGAAGACATCTCATCTGCAGACTTAATCTCACCTCATTCATGAGTTAATTGGAAACAGGTCTGATAGTACAGTAACAGCAGAAATTCAGAAGCATGAAATGAGCTTTGCTGTCCTAATCCCAGCATCTGGTGTCTCTTGGATGAGCTCCTGGATCCCACTGCGCTTTCTCCCTAACCCTCAACCTGCATGTCCATCCATCCTGATTGACTGGATTTCTGCGCTGATACAGTTCTTTGTAAGAATCACCCTGCTCACAGCCTCAGCCCATCTGACCGGGGCCCAGCCACTGCCTCAAGCTTGGACATCGTCTCTTCCTACCTAGACATAGACTAATCCAGTTTCCATCCAGATTGACTCCTTTGGAACAAAATCATTGCCTATTGCTCGATTATGATGATTGCTGGACCCCATCAACCAGACTGTAACCATTCATTATTGAAAATGACCTTGATTAGACCTGAGTTTGCCAAAACCCATGGACAAGGTAATTCAGGCTGAGCCCTATCTCCCCCATCAAGTGGCATCTTGCCTGGCACTGTTTTTGTCTGCCAGCTTGCTCTTGATCTCAACTCGCAAGAGCTCCTTCTTGGCCCAAAGAGACATAAGCATTTAGCTTTGAAAATCATCTTAGCTTCCTGTTGCTTGGGATTAATTTAATTTATTGTTTTTAGAGAGTGACTTTTAAAATCTAAAACAACTACTGGATGAGTTTCGAAGTTATCTAAAACCTCACTACCCAAAGCATCGTTACTAGACGAACAACATGAGCCTCTCCTAGGCACTTGTTAGAAGTGCAGAATCTCAGGCCCCTCCCCAGATCTACTGAATCGGAATCTGCATTTTAACAAGGTAATTCATTTGCACATTCACATTTGAAAACGCTGATCTAAATACTTCTCAGCAAACATCAAATGGAGGTACTCCTGAGAAACTATTGCAAGGTTAGAAAAAGATTTGTTTATTTTTAAAAATATTTTCTGTTGGTTTTGTATAGATATTCTTTATTTTGTTTAGGTTATATCTCTTTCTTCCCTCTATTATTATTATTATTATTATTATTGTTATATTTTTTGGCCGCACCTCAACGCTTGTGGTATCTTAGTTCTCCGACCAGGGATTGAACCCGGATCTTCAGCAGTAAAAGTGCAGAGTCCTAACCACTGGACCACCAGGGAGTTCCCAGAAGAACATTCATCTGAAAGATAGAATCAATTTTATCAACAAAGGCATTTGTTCTGAAGTCGAAATGGTTTTACGTCACTGTACTCAAGGTAGTCAGGTTTGCTCAAAACCCAGCATGTGCAGGTTTGATTATGAAATGCACTTCCTGAATTGCTAATTATTTCTGAGTTTTCTCCTGGTACTTCCTTTCTGTCTCAGCCTCATGTGAGTAAATTTTCACAGTGGTCTCCGTGAAAATTACCACACAGGAAACAACAGGAGACTCTTAATTACTGAATTCCCACACAGCATTTATTCTTTATATTAGAGCCATCGGAGAGCCTCTGGACGTATATACACAATTAAAAAGATAAACAAGATTCCCAGCCAAGTTGCAGCTGTTCTTAACTTTCTTGGAACACTAACCTGGATAACTGCTTCCTTTTATATCAGAGTAAGTTCCCTGCCAGTGACAGTTCATTGTCTAATAACCTGAGGGACTGGAATGTGCTTGTGAGGCAGTGCAGGTGCAGCGCTGGGCCCAAGGGATCCCGGTGGCTTTTCCTTCCCCAGCTCTGAGTGTAGTAGCTTTCTTAGAACCTGAAATTAGGGTGCTGAGAGGCAAGTCAGTTAGGTTTAGCTCCTACCAGAAGAATGTTTCTTGCTCTACTGTGGACCAGAAGTGACTCTTACATTGGCTGCACTACCCTAAACCAGCACAGACAGAAGAAACAGCTGGCCCTTTTAGATCATTCTTTTTTTTTTTTTTTTTTTTTTAGATCATTCTTATGTTTAACATGTTAGGAATTGTTTTTCTCTAAAGTCTAAAATCCTTTTTGCTGCCAAATGAAGACATTTTCATACATATTCTATCTACAGACAGACATCTACACACTGGAGAAAATTATAGAATATTAGTATTCAGTGTTCAATAATTCTTTAGGTGAAACTCCAATTCTCTTTGTGCCTCATTTTTTCTCTTTAACTTTTGTGTCTTTTTAAAAACCCTCTCAAAGCTCTCTTCTCTCAGCCTTCAGACTCTGCACCCGGACAGTGAGCTTTAGTAACCTTCTGGGCAATGGAGAGGACGCAGTCCTTACAGGCAGCATTCCTTTTATACTTCCTGATATGATGCTCTTTTTCTTACATTGCTTTCCTCCCCCCTGGAGAATCAACTGTAGTTATTTCTTCAGTGGCTTTTTCTGTTCAGCCATTGTGGTTGTCCCTTTTACCCCTCTTCATCCTCGTTTAAGGTACTTTCTCCAGTTCGCCAGTAAATAACAGGTCTACTTCTAACCTCCAGATAGTCCTTGTGTTGCTAAAATGAAATTTGGTGTCACCAGTGATTAAACCAAGAGGAAACTCCAAGCAGTTGTAGTGTAATGCTGGGCAACAGACTGAAGTCAGGAGTTCTGGACGTGAGTCTCTGACCCCCTATCTCCTCCACCAGCTCCGCCAACTGGCCCCGTGACCTTGAACAGATTTACTGCTCTAAAAAGAAGGACTTCCATTAGTTGACTCCTTAAGTCTCTTCTTGCTCTAAGCTTCCTTCAGTCTGAGAAATCTGTCATTAGTGGACTCAGTCTTTTTCACGATCCTTTCCATCCCTCCACTCTCCTTTAATTTTTCTATTTTTAAGAGCTCATTTGCTTGAAAATTACTCTTAGGAGAGAATCTGAAGGTAATCATCTACTTTTAATAAAGGAAGTATTAAGGAATATATACAAAAATCCAAAACATTATAAAGATTAATACTTTTATCATTATGCACAACTTTAATAAATAAAATATCACCATTAAAGTTTAATCCACTCAGTAATTTTTTTTTTTTTTTTTTTTTGCGGTACGTGGGCCTCTCACTGTTGTGGCCTCTCCCATTGCAGAGCACAGGCTCTGGACGCGCAGGCTCAGCGGCCATGGCTCATGGGCCCAGCTGCTCCACGGCATGTGGGATCTTCCCGGACCAGGACACGAACCCGTGTCACCTGCATTGGCAGGCGGACTCTCAACCACTGCGCCACAGGGAAGCCCCACTCAATATTTTAATTTAATCCTCTCATCTATTGCCATTCCTTCTCTATACCTAGGAGGTAACCTCTCTCCAAGATAGTCTTTTAGCCTTTAATGTAAATTCAAGTCATAGTGTTATCTTTGCGAGGGCTATTGTATTTTAGCCTAAGCTCTAATAATAAAATAAATAAGTTATAAATACATTTATCAGAATTTTTGGCAGATGGAAAAGACGCGAGGAGCAGAGTGTCCATCCCAGTGGAAAGAGCTGACGCTGAGAATCATAATATACCTATATTTTGTCCTACGTGTGTCAACAAGTGGACATTTCCTGTTGCCGGTGTTTTATTTACATATGGAGGGCTCTTGCAACAGTACTAATTCTAACTTTTCTTTCACATTTTTTAATTGCTTAACATCCTTGTTCATTAGCTTTCTCTTTGGAAACTGAATACGGAGGAATATGGGAACAGTAGTGGTATCTACAGGAATGAGACAAAGAATGACTACTTTACGATTTATTAGTTCAACAACAAACTTGTTTAATTTAGAACACATATCAGTAATTATGTCAGTCCTAGCTGACAATCACCTATAACAACACTTGGAGTTACTAGGCTTTTGCTCTGCCCACAATGTTGCCAACATCATCTTTGCTTTTTCCTTACCAACCATCTTCCAGCCATACTGAACACCTTCCGGGTTCTCAAAAATATGCAGATCCATCTCTCTCCAGGCCTTTCACACATGCTCTTCTTCTGCTCTTCACAGTGTTAGTTATTTCTCCTCCTCCATCTCCTCAGATGGCCGCCTCGTCTACAGTGGATCTGCACTCCCCTTATCTCATCTCAGCCCTCTCTTAGTTTTCCTCTAAGCATGTATCACAATTGCAATTTTACTGTCTCCTCCTTTAAAACATAAGCACTGTGTGGGCAGACACCTTTCTGTCTTCCTTACCAATTGCTTACCATAGTCTTTAGCAATAGGAGGGATTTAATTGTATCTTTTAAAAGAAAAAAAGTAAGAGAGGGAAAGAAAGAAAGAAAGAAAGAAAGAAAGAAAAAGAAAGAAAGAGGAAGGAAGGAAGAAAGAAAGAAAGAAAGAAAGAAAGAAAGAAAGAAAGAAAGGAAGGAAGGAAGGAAGGAAGGAAGAAAGAAGAAAGAAAAGAAAGAAAGAGAAAAGAAAGAAAGAAAGAAAAGAAAGAAAGAAAGAAAAAGATGAGAGGGAAGGAAGAAGGAAGGAAAAGAAAGAGACAAAGTGAGTACTAACTTCCTGTATAAATCTTGTGTCTTTTTTTTTTATTAGTAATTCATGGAAATATCCCTTGACTGTGGTTCAAGTCTTTGCCACAATGACTCTTATTGTATGGTAAATTGGGCATTTCTTCATTAAATTATTGGTTTGAAAGAGAATCTTGACATTTTAAAGTCCTTTAAATAGACTTAAAGCACCAGCACTAGCAGTCAACCATCTTTGGGAGGCTATGGTAGATTTTTTTAAAAAACTTTTAACTTTGTGATAATTACAGATTCACATGCAGTTGTAAGAAATAATTCACAAGAACCCTGTGTATCCTTCACTCAGTTGCCCCCAGTGGTAACATCTTGCATTACTATAGTACAGCATCACAACCAGGAAAATGATTGTTTTTAACAAAGTGACAGGTTTGTTTTGTCTTTTTCAATTCCAATTCTTTATTCATTCTTCATCTCTTTCACAAAAGAGCTTGAGGTGGTATATAAAAAGGATAAATATAATACCATTGTTTTACAATTAATTACAAAGGAGGAAAACAAGGTTAAAAGCAGCTAAGAAAATAAGGTTAACTCTTGGGGCTAATTCAAAGTTTATAACCTGGTTCTCTGCAGGGTCAACAGATTCTAATTAATTCCCAACAGGAAACATGCCAACTCTTCAATGGAAGACAAAGCCTTTCTTAGTTCCTAAAACAATAAAAAGTTCTCATAACGGACAACTAAGTATGCTTATAAGAGACACAGTTTTTAATCACTTTCCTTGAATTACAGTGAATGTGACAAGTGGGGAACCACAGAGCTAACTCTTTAGCTAAATATCTGCCTCCTGCAAGACACAAATCTTATCATAGACCTTCAGGGTCACTCACGTAGCATCAAAACGCTAGATGCTAAATTATCAAACTGCACAGTATTATTAAACTTCTATGAGTCAGTCACAGGGAACAGGCAGATCTACTCAAAAATATTCTGGTTTTCCTCCTTCTGGGTCTCTGTTAAGATTGCAATTTCCAGTCCCCTTGAAGTTAAGCTTAGCCAGTGACTTGCTTCAGCCAATGAAATATGAGTGGAATTGACATGTGTCACTTCCAAGTGGAAGCATTTAATTGGTGGTGTCAACTGCACACCTCTTTTCCCTACTTCAGTGATAGTGGGATCATGAGTTAGCAAGAAGCCTCCATTATCCTGGGCCCCAAGAGACTAAATGAAGCAGAGACCTCTCTGCTGATCCATGTTGGACTCATTGCATGAATGAGAAATAAACCTGGATGGAGGTTGAGATTTGATAGTTGTTCATTATCATAGGTTCACTTGATAGCCCATCTTGGTTGTTATAGGAAAAAAGAATCCCTTAAAATATAGTTACTTGATTATTCTATCTAGTCAGGCTCCTTTTCTTGAGGCTATCTATGCCCATTTCCTCCCATTGATGAGTGTGGCAAAGACTGGTTGCAGAATTAAATAGATCTTGCCGCCAATTTAGCTGTAAGTATGATTTGGTCCTCGTTTGCTCTGAAAATAATCTGTCCATGACACTCTACGTGAGGATGACTCTAGCAACATACTGAAACTTTGGGAACATCTCATGACTAGTCCCATAAGAACTAGTTGACTCGTTAAAGGAGAATAGCTCATCATTAAAACCCAAACCTCGGGGGTCAAGTGACAAAGTGAGATGGGAGGATGTTTGCTTTTGATACATCTGACATCTCCCATTGCTGTGACTGCTTCCTGCACTTCATCCTTACAGGCACTGCTCACTCTTTGGTGATAAAAGGAAAGGGGGAAAGGTACTCACACAAAGCATTTTTAATTATCTGTTAATTGGATGAAATGGCAGTTAAAGTGCCTAAGGGCTATACGCATATTCACAGATTGTCTTCAAAGGGTACAATTACCAAAGCCAATGAAAAAGATTATGAGTTCATATTGGATTGTGATTTGGGGCGGAGGAGTGTGAGGTCTGTTCAGATATCTTCCTCCAAATAGCTCCTAAGATTAATTTGTCTCGCTGGTTTTATATGATAATGTGTAGAGGTACAGTTTGCCTGGGAGCATAGCATGTTTGTCAAAGGAACAATTTCCACAGTGGGTAGTCATTGGCCACTTTCCTGATTGCTCTAGGTGTACAATACTCAAGAGGTACAGGATGGATTTCTTACTCAATATAAAAGTTTAGATAATATTTTCCATGATTTCCATGTCTAATATTATTTCCATCAGAAATAAGTATTTCTGCTTGTGGTAAAGATTAAATATAATATTCCCTTTGTGAATTTCCATGGGAACATAAAAACAGTATTTTTGAGAGTAGTCGCAACATTTTCTTTCAGAGCTGCCGAAAAGAGTATGGAAAAGACATTTTGGGATACCATGCTGAACTCCTCTCTCTGCCTTGAAGAATATTTTGACAGTTAAGATTTAATGTCCGAGTGACAACGCAGTAAACATAAGTTCAAATTCCACAGGGCCCAGGAATGGATGGGAATTACAGGCACTTTACTCTGTCTGCCCGCGTTCTGCTCAGCTTCTGAGGTCGGTGCAGGGGAAGATGTGGAAGGGGAAAAAAGCCATACACATCCCCAGGGCACCCTCTAAGTGCCTGAGTTTTTGTCACTATATTCCTGCCACTTCAGATAATGTAAGGCAAATGGCGAAATATAAATGCTCAGTGACCACAGTATGGAGATTTCCAAAGATAAAAGTTTTTTCAGTTACTTTGTGGGCAGGTCCATCTGAAAGAACCATTGACTTTTTTAAAAATATTTTTTAAATTAATAGATTATTTTTCAAATGTTAGTTGAAATATAGTTGATTTACAATGTTGTGTTAGTTTCAGGTGTACTGAAAAGTGATTCAGTTTGTGTGTGTGTGTGTGTGTATGTGTATATATATATATATATATATATATATATATATACATATGTACACACACATATATATATTCTTTTTTAGATTCTTTTCCATCATAGCTTATTACAAGATATTGAGTATAGCTCCCTGTGCTATACAGTAGGTCTTTGTTGGATATCTATTTTAGGTATAGTAGTCTGTATATTTTAATCCCAAACTCCTAATTTATCCCCCCTTCCTTTCCCCTGTGGTAACCATAAGTTTTTTTTCTATGTCTGTGGGTCTATTTTTGTTTTGTAAATTAGTAGATTATTTTTTAGAGCTAGTTTAGGTTTACAGAAAAATTGAGCACAGGTACAGAGTTCCCATTCTCTTCCTTCCCCCATTCCCTTATTATTAACGTATTGCAATAGTGTGGTACATTTGTTACAATTGATGAACCAATATTGATACGTTATTATTTTTTAAAATTTATTTTATTTATATTTGTTTTTGGCAGTGTTGGGTCTTCATTGCTGCGCGTGGGCTTCTCATCGTGGTGTCTTCTTTTGCTGTGGAGCATGGGCTCTAGACACATGGGTTTCAGTAGATGTGGCACGTGGGCTCAGTAGTCGTGGCTTGTGGGCTCTAGAGCGCAGGCTCAGTAGTTGTGGCGCACGGGCTTAGTTGCTCCGCGGCATGTGAGATTGTCCTGGACCAGAGCTTAGAACCCATGTCCCCTGTATTGGTAGGAAGATTCTTAACCACTGCGCCACCAGGGAAGCCCCAGTACGTTATTATTTATTAAAACCGATCCTTTACTTAGGATTCACTTTTGTGTTATACAGTTTTATGGGTTTTGACAAATGCGTAATGTCTTTTTTTTAATATTTGAAATTGAATAACTATAATTTTTTTTTAAAACCCCACATTTGTTTATTTATTTTTTTTATTTTTGACTGTGTTGGGTCTTCGTTTCTGTGCGAGGGCTCTGTCTAGTTGTGGCAAGCGGGGGCCACTCTTCATCCCGGTGCGCGGGCCTCTCACTATCGCAGCCTCGCTTGTTGCGGAGCACAGGCTCCAGACGCACAGGCTCAGTAGTTGTGGCTCATGGGCCTAGTTGTTCCGCGGCATGTGGGATCTTCCCAGACCAGGGCTCGAACCCGTGTCCCCTGCATTAGCAGGCAGATTCTCAACCATTGCGCCACCAGGGAAGCCTGCGTAATGTCTTATATCTACCATTATAGTATCAGATAGAATAATTTCACCTAAAAATCCCCTGTAAGAGACATTGACTTTATAGCTATTTAAGAAGTGTGTTCCCAGCCTCCTGGCCCTCTGGACACAGTCTAGCTCCACAGGGCTGAATTCTGTAACCAAGAGGTGCTCTGTAGTAATGAGAGATGTGTGGCCTGGTGGTAAAGTGAATTGGCCCTGCTCTGCCACTGCAACATCATTTAGCCTCTCTCATCTGTAAAATGGAGCTAAGTATACAGTACTTGGTACATGAGTATTAGATGAGATTATACACGTAAAGAACTTAGAACAGTGCCAGGTAGATAGCAGGTACTCCATACATTTTAGCTGAAATGATTATTCAAAAATGAACGTACACACATATACACACACATGAGTACAAGTTAAATTAGGAAAATCCAAATAAGTTCAGTGGGTTGTATCAATGTCAGCATCCTGGTTGGGATAGAATCCTACAGTATTGTCACTGGGGAGACTGGGCAAAGTGCAGCTCTATCATTTCTTACATGTAGCATGTGAATCTACAATGGTCTCAATAACAATTTCAATTTAAAGTAATTCAGGCAGCGGGGGGTGGGGGGGCAGTGCTTTAGGGCTTACCAGTTAGAGATGGAGAAATGGCAACGGGGAATCATTGATCACACCCCACCTGGGAACCAAAATCAGCCATCAGGGCCTTTGGGAAAAGTTGGGGAAATTTGGATACAGAATGAGAATTGTGCTCTTATTTTTGTTAGAATGACCTGGGTATTGTGGTGATAGAAGGAAAAAAAGATGAATTTAGTGCCTCAACGCTTCATGGCCTGAACCTGCAAGGCTGTGACAAGCTGATTATTAGAAAGCCTCCCTACATAACTCTTTTTTAATATATATATATATATATATATATATATATATATATATATATTTATTTATTTATTTGGCTGCACTGGGTCTTAGTTGCAGCACAGAGGACCTTCAGTTGCAGCCTGTGGGATCTAGATCCCTTACCAGGAATTGAACCTGGGCTCCCTGTATTGGGAATGCAGAGTCTTAGCCACTGGATCCACCAGGGAAGTCCCCCAACATAACTCTTTATTTCAGAGTTATAATCACCACCACGCTCTCAATGTCTGCTCAGAATTTCTAGAAGAGAAACTCAAAAAGCCACAGCAGGCCATTATTTTGCCCAAGACCTAAGCCTTTAGATACTGCAAACAAAAAGTCCTTCTATAAGAGGGTCACCAGCTCTACGGGACATATTCTCAATAAGGGATTATTAATCGTACATTATGTGCAAGCTTCCTCCCAAAATGAACTACCCAGATACAAAACGGAACAACAGGCTCTACTGAGGATTCAGCCTCCTTGAATTTGAATGCCACAGATGTATTCCCAGCAAGACAAATGAATGAGTAATTATGACTCAGCACAGTGATAGACTGTATGCTTTAGACAGTGTCATTTCGACTTTAGCCAAGGCGTTTAATGTCCCTGTTTGTAAAACACTTTGTTCCCATAAACAGCTAGATCTTGGGAATTTCCTTATTATCTAACTTTCAAGTTCTTGCAACCGAGGAGTGCATTTCCAGGCATGAAAGTTTAGGGAATGCCTTTTCACCTACTGAAGATATTCACATTGCTTAGAAGTTTTAGATAAAGAACTGCTCTATCTCACCTTCAAAGAATTGTAATAACATATGCATTTTTTCCTCTCTAAAGATCTTTTGTCGACCAGGCTCCTCTCTTTCTGATCTTTTCTGATAGAAAGTTACCAGCATGAACATGCTTGTGGTATTCCTGGAACTGTTACGTTAAACTAAATTTTTAAAGGTATTTTGAATTCAAATATGAAAATAAGCTCCCGTGGGTTATTCTTCCTGAGTGTAGATATATATATTTCTTTTTTTTTAACATCTTTATTGGAGTATAATTGCTTTACAATGTTGCGTTAGTTTCTGCTGTATAACAAAGTGAATCAGCTATATGTATACATATATCCCCATATCCCCCTCCCTCTTGCGTCTCCCGCCCACCCTCCCTATCCCACCCCTCTAGGGGGACACAAAGCACCGGGCTGATCTCCCTGTGCTATGCGGCTGCTTCCCACTAGCTATCTATTTTATATTTGGTAGTGTATATATGTCCATGTCACTCTCTCAAAAAATATGGAACGCTTCACGAATTTGCGTGTCATCCTTGCACAGGGGGCCATGCTAATCTTCTTTGTATCGTTCCAATTTTAGTAAATGTGCTGCCGAAGCGAGCACTAAATATATATTTCCATTCCTATATTTTAATTATAAAAATGTGGGGTTTTAAAAATATTTATTTATTTATTTGGCTGTGTTGGGTCTTAGTTGCAGTACGTGGGATCTTCGTTGTGGCGTGCAGGAGATTTTAGTTGCTGCATGAGGGATCTAGTTCTCTGACCAGCGGTCGAACCCAGATCCTCTGCATTGGGAGTGCAGAGTCTTAGCCACTGGACCACCAGGGAAGTCCCTATAAAATGTGTTTTTAAATGTATGCTTCACGGATCAGATATTTAGGACAGGTACCATCCACACTCCACCCACAGTAGTAGCTCGTCAACACTCAGGGAGTTATTTTTTATAGATTAAATAGAACAGTTAAATCACATACGAGTAACCTGGGCTACCAAATTTAGTTTCTCTCTTGGTTAGTATTGTTTCTTTCAGCAGCTTTACCCATATATTACAGGTTGCTTCTCATTTGTTTGCAATGAAAATATTGTCTCATGCGTTAAAGTTTTTTGCTTTTTTGGTTTTTTTAAATTCTGAAAATGGAGAAGTGTTTGTTCAGGTGATGGTTTAGGCATCAATCACAATTTCCCCTTTTGCAAAAAAAGGGGGTGGTGGGAGTTGTTAACAATTAACACGTAATCTCTATTTCCCTTTCAGATTGCATATCCTTTGAGTCAACTCATTAGTAGCTCAGAAGAATACCCAGAAAGCTGTGGCATCTAATATCTGTTTTAAAAGATAATTTTCTATCTTCCCAACTACTCTTCTCAACTTGAAATGTCCCAGTTGGTTTAGCTTTCGCCAGATTTAAATTTTTCCTGGCACAAAGTTAAAGCTATTTTGGTAAATTTTAGCTTACTTTGCCTTGAAACCCATTGAAGTTTAAGTGATAAATAAAATTATCATTTTTCCTCTGAGTCAACAAACATGAGACATTATTCTGAGAGATGGAAAGGGGAAGTTTACAACCATACTAAGTCAAAGTTTTTGATAAACTAACAGTGGTACCAGCATTAGGTATCCAGAGAACAATATGGCTCTTTAAGGTAAATCTGTCTTTGGAATAAGTAGAATAAAAGTAGTTTTCTCTGAGATCCTCTCATTTAGGGAATTAATTTGAGTGCCTTACACACACACACACACACACACACACACACACACCTGCTGTACTTAGAAACTAAGTACCTGGATTAAATTGTATTTCTAGATAGATAGGAAGATAGATATAACGTAGCCGAATGTCAGTTACAGTTATAAAAATATAGACCATGCTAACTATACCTTTATATAAATAAATAAATGGACCAGTTTTTCTCTCTAAAGCCTTTTATGGCTTTAATTGGACTGCTTGTTTCCTTTAGCCTTTCGTTGTTATAGCTATAGGGCAGTTAGCCGTACTTGAGTACATATTATCAGGTAGGTGTTTTTTTTCCCGTTAAGTGTCATTTTTACTAGATTCATTTATTTATGTATTTATTTATTTTTGGCTGCGTTGGGTCTTCGTTGCAGTGCATGGGCTTCTCATTGCGGTGGCTTCTCTTGCTGCTGAGCACGGGCTCTAGGTGTGCGGGCTTCAGTACTTGTGGCGCAGGGGCTTAGCTGCTCCGCAGCATGTGGGATCTTCCCGGACCAGGACTTGAACCCGTGTCCTCTGCGTTGGCAGGCGGATACTAGATTCATTTAGTTTGGTTTTGAAGGTAAGCTCCTAAAAGCTTGCACTTGAAGCAGCATACTAAGCCATGCTTAGTACAACTGGAATTGTATCACAGCTCAATATTTTGGGCTTTTTAAAGGTAAAGGAGTAATATTGTTCTCTTAAAAGAGCAAAATCTGTCCTCATACAAAATCTGTCCTTTGGTAGAGAAAGATTCGTTCTTTAATGTGGGGAAGATGAATACTTTTATGGAGTACAGTTTCTGTATCTTCCTCCGTAAGAGTTTAAACTAGTGTTTTATTCTGCAGCCTTTCCAGGCAACCCCTGTTCTTTTCGCTTTTATCTTGTCCTTATTTTGGCTTTCCTAAAATAATCTCATTTTCATGGCTTGCATAACTTGAGCATACATTTCCTGATAAAACGCACTTTCCAACCCTTACTCCTTTCACTTAACACTTAAAACGTGTCCTGTCTCCAGTGATTGGAGGTCCTCATTGATTTCAGCTACCAGGATCACCCCCAGATTATTCTTCATATCAGACTTTGCATAGGCTTGGTTTTGTTGACGTGGACACAATTACTTTTTTATTTTCCAAAAGACATGCAGACCTCTTCTTCCTGTCTTAAATTAGCTTTGAGATCTGATTTGTTTCTACCCAACACAAAGGAATATTGCTCATGCTGGATATCTTCACACCTCCCAATCAGTGACTTTCCTGAAAGTTCTTTTTCTTTTTAATAATAATTTTATTTTAATGACTTTATTTTTTATTTTATTTTTTTTGCGGTACGCGGGCCTCTCACTGCTGTGGCCTCTCCCGTTGCGGAGCACAGGCTCCGGACGCGCAGGCTCAGCGGCCATGGTTCACGGGCCCATCTGCTCTGCGGCATGTGGGATCTTCCTGGACTGGGGCACGAACCCGTGTCCCCTGCATCGGCAGGCGGACTCTCAACCACTGCGCCACCAGGGAAGCCCTTAATGACTTTATTTTAATAGTGATTTGTGGTTGTGAGGATTCTATGAGTTCATTTATGTAAAGCATTTACTCAATTACTGTTAGTTGTTCTGGATATTCCTGCTGGGTTTGTTACTACTGGACATTTTGGTCTTTCTTCCAGGGCTGCGTTTTGGATACTGATTGCTCTCTACTTTGGCAGATGTCCATTGTTAGCTCTCTCTTGTTGGTTGATATTGTGGGTTCTCTGCCCTCTTCTGCCTCCACAAGGAACTCTGCACTGTAGTTTCTTTTTATTTATTTATTTATTTAGGCTGCGCCAGGTCTTAGTTGCAGCACGAGGGATCTTAGTTACGGCATGCAGACTTCTTGGTTACGGCATGCCTGCAGGATCTAGTTCCCCTGCCAGGAATCGAACCCAGGCCCACTGCATTGGGAGTGTGGAGTCTTAGCCACTGGACCACCAGGGAAGTCTCTGAAAGTTCTTTTTCTGTCTTTGAAGCCTAGTCCTTGACTGCAAATCCCTCAGAATTCTTACAGTCTATTCATAGAAAATGTTGTCCTTTCCTCAAGAAATTTATGACTTAATATGGGGAAGCTGGAAGAGGGAATCAAATATTACCTTATCTTGTTAGGAATGGGTAGAATTAATTTGGAAATGCTTCTTAGATTACGTAGATTTACAGCTGTAGTCTAGTAGTATATAGCTGGATGGATAACTTCCCTGAGATTTCTGACCTCCTCAGAATATTGGAACACTTGTTGAGCTTATTTCTTTTGTTTTGGCTGCGCTGGGTCTTCGTTGTGGCACGCGGGTTCTTCTTCATTGCAGCACTCGGACTTCTCTAGTTGTGGCACGCGGGCTTCAGAGCATGTGAGCTCTTGAGCACGAGGGCTCAGTAGTTGCGACGTGCAGGCTTAGTTGCCCCGCGGCATGTGGGATCTTAGTTCCCTAACCAGGGATTGAACCCACGTCCCCTGCATTGGAAGGTGGGTTCTTAACCACTGGACCACCAGGAAAGTCCCCGAGCTTATTTCTTATATAATATTGACCTGGCAACCTTAATATGTCATGGGAGATAACTGATATGATTATAGTTAGTGGATTGAATATGGGGGCCTTCTAATTTAAGGTATATGCATATTTTTTCCTCCTTCAAGAAATGCAGAGAAGTTCAGATCTGGTTTTATCAATGTGATTTTGTAATTTCATGTTAGTTGAAGTGAATTCCCTTGATTCCAAGGCTTAAATGAGAAGTGATTAAGACAGAAAGAAACTGGACATCTGAGCAACAGGTGTTTCACGTGAAATTCTCAGCAGTAAACCGGGGAACACAGGAAGGTGTCATATGCAACACACATAGATGGTGTGAAAGAACAAGAGGTTGCCAGAGTGGGCAGAGGAGAAATGAAACAAGAGAAGAAGGAGGCAGGGCCAAGCGTGTGAAAAGAATGTTTCAAAAAGGTGGTTGATGGATTTCGAAGAGAGGTACTTTTATTTTTCCTTAGTTTAGGCTATGTTTAGGTGTTCACCTAATTACTCTTTACTTCCATGCAAAATGAGAGAGTGAGTTCTCATACAGAATGCTTGGCCCATAAATCACAAGTTTTGTTGATAAATACTTCAAAACAGAAGTATTATTTCTAATGGGTTTTCACTAAGAGAGTGTTTGAGATATATAGGGGTCTACTTATGGAAATTAAGAATATTCTCTCCTTAGTGTTTTTCTCTCCCTGCATCTTCCCTCCGCAGATTATTTTCTCCACTTGCTTTTTTGACTCGAATACCAGGTGTTGAACAAGCCCAAAGATTATAAGCTTATAATCTCTGTCATCAAATGACCTTAATTTTGCCTTCATTTTTTAATGAGTAACTGGATCATGAGTGAGTTTTAGAAATATTCAACTAAAAACCAGGAACATTGATTAATTTCTGGAGGCCGATAAATAGGAGGCCGATTAATTTGATTATTTTTATTAAGAAAAGATTAGAGATTCCTCTTTGGTTACGAAGAAGTATAATTTTTTTTTTTTTTTTTTTTTTTTTTTTTTTTTTTTTTGTGGTACGCGGGCCTCTCACCGCTGTGCCCTCTCCCGTCGCGGAGCACAGGCTCCGGACGTGCAGGCTCAGCGGCCACGGCTCACGGGCCCAGCTGCTCCACAGCATGTGGGATCCTCCCGGACCGGGGCACGAACCCGTGTCCCCTGCATCGGCAGGCGGACTCCCAACCACTGCGCCACCAGGGAAGCCCAGAAGTATAAATTTTGTTCACTGCTATGGAATAGCCATTGCCCCAGTTGATGGAGAAATAAATGGGAATTCATTCAAAATTGAAATACCGTATTATACAAATGATTTTACTTACAAGATTCAATATTTGATTATTTTTGAACTAAATTTTGATGACATTACATATACAAAATTGCATAAGCTTACTCTGCCTGTAAAAAAATAAGGAAAAAAAGCAAATTCGTAAAGAATATAATTATACCTCTAAAGTGATCTGATAATGCTTAACCTTTGGGATGGAAACAAGGACAACTTGACCGAAGAAAATGTCATTACCAATCTCCTTGAAGCAAGGAGTGATTAAACGCAAAGGAGCAGTATTTCTTTTCTTTTCTTTTCTTCTTTATTTATTTAATTTATTTATTTTTGGCTGCATTGGGTCTTTGTTGCTGCACGTGGGCTTTCTCTAGTTGCGGCGAGAGGGGGCTACTCTTCATTGTGGTGCACGGGCTTCTCACTGCGGTGGCTTCTCTTGTTTCGGAGCATGGGCTCTAGGTGTGCGGGCTTCAGTAGTTGTGGCTCATGGGCTCTAGAGTGCAGGCTCAGTAGTTGTGGTGCACGGGCTTCGTTGCTCCATGGCATGTGGGATCTTCCCGGACCAGGGCTCAAACCCATGTCCCCTGCATTGGCAGGCGGATTCTTAACCACTGAGCCACCATGGAAGCCCAAGGAGCAGTATTTCTTTCTTTCTTTTTTTTTTTTCTAAGATGAAATTTTTTTAATTTCAGATATGGTAGCATTAAGACCATGGGATGGTGTCAAAATAAGCAGTGCCACACCTTTGGAAGGCATTAGAACAAATGTATTAATAATTAAGAAATAAATATTGTATTTCATATTTTAAAATATGTTTACATAGAAATATGATAGAACATTTTACAATTACTGAATTTTTATGCTTTTCTGCTGCTTAAGAAATTTTCCATAATCCAGAGAATTAATTATGTTCACTTTGTAACTGTAGTTTAAATTATTGGAGGGAATTTAATAAATTAAATTATAGTCAATACTTAGGAAAAATGTGCTTACCAAATCATATTTATTTCATGTAATATATATGTGTGTATATATATAATATATATATATAAAACAAAGCACAAAGCGTTATAAATATTCTTCTCCACGCTCAAAAGACCTTCAGATAGTGAAGAATCATATTAACACAACCAATTTATTTATTGCATTGTCTTTAATGGTTATTAAAAGATGTTAGAAAAAGAGAATGCTCAGATATAGATTCACTTTATTTTAAGAAAATCTTAAGTATCCAAACCGTGGATTCTTAATCCACATAAATAAATGACTGTTCTTTTCATAAAACATAACCATAGTTTTCTCCAAAAGAGCTAGTTTTCCCCCTTATTCATTTAAAGCAGTATTTGTTTCATAAAACTTAAACTCAGAGCTTTTAAGAACTCTTCTATTTATATATGTATGACACACCCATTACTGTATTATACTAGATTACTTCTCATTTTCCTTACATTTTTATTTTTATTTAAATTTGATTTATTTTTTTATTTGGTTGCACCGGGTCTTAGCTGCAGTAGGCGGTCTCCTTAGTTGCAGCTCATGGGCTCCCTAATTGCAGCAGGCGAGCTCCTCAGCTGCAGCTCGTGGGCTCCTTAGTTGCGGCATGCGAACTCTTAGTTGCAGCATGCATGTGAGATCTAGTTCACTGACCAGGGATCGAACCCAGGCCCACCACATTGGGAGTGCGGAGTCCCATCCACTGCGCCACCAGGGAAGTCCCCCCTTACATTTTTAAATTTCAGAGAGTAGAATTTACAAAAGATAATTTTTTTTTTTAGAAATTTCATGTAATGTCTGAAACATTTATATTAACATATTTCCATACAAAAGTATTTCTTGAGTTGATTGAAGAGTGCTGTAATTTTCCTTGTTCTAAGAAGTTAAACATTTAAAAATTAACATATACTCTCTGTTGCTCACAAGAATTTTATCTTCTGAATCCTCCTCTCACTAGCTGATTTTTCGATAGGTGTGTTCTCTTTTATTGTTTCATTATGCAGCCTTTGAGTCATTTTAAAGTTATTAAATATTTTAAGTTAGATGCAGCAATTTGAAACATCTCATATGACATTATAATTTTTTTGAGCAGTTTTTGTGTCTAGGCTCCATGTGCACATGTCTCTAGAAGTGCCTTCTATTTTTCAAATATTTAGCGGAAAAGTTTAGAAAGAAACATATCTTGGAAGTTTTTCACATGGGCACTGTGTACATTCAGGGTCATAAGTACAGTGGGCCCTCCGTATCCACAGGTTCTGCATCCCCTCAAATGGAAGATCGACTCCTCGCCATTTTATACAGGGGACTTGAGTATCCGCGGATTCTGGTATCCAGGGAGGGTTCTGGAACAAATCCCCCATGGATACTGCAGGATGAATGTGTATTTGAAGCTATTTTTTAATACTGCTATGTTTTGTTTTATCTATTTGTTGTGTCTATACTCTAAAATATCTATAGGGAATTTATTTCTCACAAGGATTTAATTGCCAACTTACTACCTATGTAGAAATTTAACATGGATTTGTGAGTTCCTGGATGTATTTCTAAAGTGTACATAGTACTATGTATCAGCAAGCACAGCGATCCGCTTCCAAAAGGAATGGGATGTCAGTGTAATTACACTGGTATCCACTGCTTTTCAAAAGTTTGCTTTAAGCCATGCTGCTTTTAAGGAAGACCCTCATTAGTCCCTGTTTTTGCTAATGGACAGAAATCCAAACAGGTTTCCACTTTCAGAAAAAAAGTGAAAATAGCAATCAGCATTTGTTTTGCAGGGAGTTGTTATAGAGGCATCACAGGTCTAGTAGCTTGAGTGGGCCCGCCAAGCTCCTTCCCAGGGAAATACATGCAACATCTCAGGATCAAGCCACCATAGCTTTGAACTGTGTCTGTGAGCATCTGTGCTTTATCTCAATATATTTTGTTCATCCATTAGCAAGATGTGTTCTACAGTAATTGCTTCTTCACTTTACACCATTTCGACTTAGGAAAGTTTTCATAGGAAGGATCTACTTGCGGGTAAACCTATTTCTCCATTTTATTTTAGGATATGGATAACGCTACACACACACACACACACACACATGCACACACACAAACACACAAATCAGGATCTGGACTTTAATAAACCTTATAGAATAATAATGTCTGTTTCATTGCCAAACATGACTGCTTTGGTGTGTATTTGTGTAATGATGGGGCAGGATGGGTAGGGCGTACAGGAGTGAGTTAAGTTAGTACCAATTATACATGGTCAAGGAACCATGGACTCACATATTTCAAGTGACCCAAGACACTGTTGCTATAACATTTTCTCAAAATGGTCTTCCCTTTGCCTGAGAAGAGTAAAATAATATTGTGTAAGTTAGCTGAGGAAATTACCATGTGCCCACGAGCCTTGAGAGAAATCAGGTCATCTTCATAGAAATCAGGTAGTAAGCCCTTGCAAAACTTAATATGTATGGTATTTCTTGCTTCCCATTGTATGCTTGCCAGAGTTTTGTGACATTCATATTTATGGTAGGCAATGTGCAAACATTTGGCTGTGGCAAATTCTGGACTCTTAATAGGCTGGGGAGAACCAGCAGGAAGGAACAGGGAGGGTGAGTGAGCAGAATCAGAAGACATTGAAACATGGGGAACAGGTATGGGTACACTGGATTGTCTGTCAGCAACTCAGCTTCACTCATGTCCCCTTAAACATTTTCCTCCTGCAGGGACGAACTCCAGAAATACTGTTCTCAGAATCCCTCTCCAATATGTTTCTGGATTAGATTCTGCTAAATGGTAGACATTCCCATGAGGTTTGGAGGGTGCACAAAGGGAGAGCCATTATTTTTCAGTGGCAGCTGGGATCATCCATGGGGTGGCTTCCTCTGTCTTCTGGGGTCCTGCTGGGAGTTACCCACTGCGGTGCCACAGGTGGCTGAAGATCTCCAGTGGAGGTTTTCCTGTGATCCCTGTACTTCCTGATTAAATAACTTGGCCAAGGTCAAACAGCTAAGCAAAAAAAAGCATGAATTCAAGTTCAAGAACTGAACTCCAGAGCCTATGCTTTTAGCCACTCTCTGTAGTGACTGCTACAGAGTGGAGATGGGATGCTATTCCGCTGTCTTCAAGTGCTCTTGTATTTTCTTTTCATCTTTGACAAATCCTCAGGCCAACCTTTGACCATCCCTTAACTGTATAATGTTAACCTTTTCCATTGCTTCCATTATTCTGTTAAGGCAAAATAGAGCAACAGTCTGTCCTTTCTGCCAGCCGCAACAACCTAAAGCAAGGCTCTATTTTGTTGAAAGCCTGGAGAGGTACCTTATTTGTAGAATTTATTTAACAACCTTAGCTTAGAGAGACTGTACTGGGGTAGCTTTATTAGCACTTCCCAGACCTCACTGTACACTCCAGTCTCTAGGAGGACATTTCAGTAATAAGCATCCCCACGTCCCACATCAGACCTACTGAATCAGAATCTGAGGATGGGACCCAGACATCTGCATCTTTAACAAGCATCCCCAGGTGATTATCATGCATTCCGATAGATGCTGATCCCCATCCTGTGGTCTGAAGATACTAACATTTCAACAGAGGAGAGGGTTATTGGAGGAAGTTCTACATACCCTGCTTCAAACAAAGCAATTCCATTTTTAGCTTGTGTATACATTGGAGTGCCATTGGATTTTATTTGCTAAAAGAGTTCCAGTACTTTATTTTTAAACCACTACCATTCTCTCAGTTGAATAGCTCTCCTCAACTCTACATATTTTCCTGTTTAATTCCTCAGCAGCAGCACAAAGTTCCAAATGCCTTTCTTTCCCAGCTCACCAGGACACTTCTTTCCGTTTTGCATTCCATCTCTTCCTGATTCTCATAGGTAACTGGAATTGAGCTGAAAATATTCCCAATTAGAAACACAGTCCTTTACTTTTCTCTCAGCAATGAAATCATTGCATGCATATAATTACACAATGGAAACACTGAAGAAAGCTCCTTGGTTTTTCTTTGAACAGATTTCCATATATCTATGTGACCTTGTTTATGTTTGTCATTTATACTAATATGTTCCGAAAACAGAAGGAGTATTTAATTTGCTTGACATAATATTCAAAATCTGAGTCAGGTGTACTTTTTTAAAAAAATTAATTAATCAATTTTTGGCTGCATTGGGTCTTTGTTACTGCACACAGGCTTTCTCTAGTTGTGAAGAGCAGGGGCGTCGAGCAGGGGCTACTCTTTGTTGCGGTACGCGGGCTTCTCATTGTGGTGGCTTCTCTTGTTGTGGAGCACGGGCTCTAGGTGTGCAAGCTTCAGTAGTTGTGGCCCGCAGACTCAGAAGCTGTGACTTGCAGGCTCTAGAGCGCAGGCTCAGTAGTCGTGGTGTATGGGCTTAGTTGTTCCGAGGCATGTGAGATCTTCCCAGACCGGGGCTTGAACCTGTGTTCCCTGCATTGGCAGGCGGATTCTTAACCACTGCGCCACCAGGAAAGTCGTGAGTCAAGTGTACTTAAAAGCTAAGATCACTATGCTAAAGTAATGGTTTCTGTCATTTAATGAAACTATTAGGTTTTTCCCCTGTGTTTAATGACTAGAGACCATAGATTCTATGTTGTGAGTCGAAGGAATTAGGGAAGGAGAGTGAACAGTACCAAGTAAAATTCCTGATGATGGCTAGAGATGGATTTCAAAGCACACACCAATCACATCACACTCACATACAAAGCCCAGAATATTTCAGAATTTTTGCCTGATGAGAATTATATGAACTTGAAAAAAATATATACTATTTTAAAACTTTAATATGCATTTACATCACTTTCATATATAGTTATGAAATATGTCTCTGAGAAAACTGCAGACACCCTGAAGTGTTTTAATTTCTCAACTGATGCAACTATTGCCACCCCTCCCTTGTCTGAGCACCAAACCCTGTACCTTTTACCCATTATCTGTGAAACATCATGCAAAGCACTTTATGTGCATCATCTCAAACCATCCTCAGTATAATGACAGGACGTAGCTATCATATATTATTCCATTGTACAGATAGGAAAGCTAAGGCCTAGAGATGTTAGGAAACTTTCCCAAGGAGATACTGCTAGGGAACAGAGGAAGCTGGATACACATCCTAGGGTTTTAATTCATCAATTTTTTTTTTTTTTTTTTTTTTTGCGGTACACGGGCCTCTCACTGCCGTAACCTCTCCCGTAGCAGAGCACAGGCTCCGCTCGCGCAGACTCAGCGGCCATGGCTCACGGGCCCAGCCACTCCGCAGCACGTGGGATCCTCCCAAACCGGGGCACGAACCCGCGTCCCCTGCATCGGCAGGTGGACTCTCAACCACTGTGCCACCAGGGAAGCCCCTAGGGTTTTAATTCTAGCAACCAAGTGCCTACCATGCTGCTATTTTGCCCAGTTCTCCTGTGAAACAAATGTTAAATGTCAGCTGGCCAATCACTAGCCAAATCTCTTTTCTCCTCTGCCTTTTACTACTTCCTCCTTTTAAGGTTCAGGAGGTAGCATGCTCTGGTGGGATAAGCACTGTCTCTGTTGCTTTGGCAGATACATGAACTTGGCAGATGTATCAATTATTTCAACCCTATGAGCTTCAATTCCTCTGAAAAATGGGCACATCAACCCTACAGGGTTGCTGTGAAGATGAAACAAAATAATATGTATGGATGTGCTCTACCAGGGCCCAGTCAATGGGCGTTCAATAAATGCGAGCTTTTCTTCTTGCCTACTTTTCTCTTTTTTTCTTTGTTATTAGCTCCACAAAAACAAACAAATGGACACAAAAACCCTAAGCTGCTTTTTATTCTATGTTCTTTGAGTCCCCATAATTGGAGGTGTTCAAAGAAAAAAATGAATGACTCCTTGATGGAATGTTGTGGCTGGGATTCAGGCCATCTGGGTTACTGGCTTCACCAACACTTAATTCACCTTAACTCTCCACTTCTATGATTCCATGACAAATTACTGATCAGAATGTGTCATTTTATTTTTAAAGGATTTAGTTACGGGTAACTTTACCCTCTGCACCTCTTTTTTTGGTTACCTCTTATTGTGTCAAAAACAGATGTGAAGCAGAATGACCTCAAAGGGTGCAGTTAAGTGAATGGTAGTGCATTCATTTAATAGCCTGGTATACAAATTGATGATAATAAAGTAGAACAGAAATACACGCTTTTATATCTATTCCGGTTTAGCGACTGCCCAGATTGTGATCGATAAGTCATTCAAAGGAAGTCTATGTTGCCAGAAAGTCACTTCAGATTCTTTAACAAATTTCTCTACTATTGGACATCTAAATTTTGTATTAGGGTCAACCCTGGCTTCTGTATCCTAAAATTTTGGTAAAAGTTAGTTCTTGCTCACATGAAGCACAATGTTCCTAGTCAGGATGGTCTTCCACATGGTTGTTCCAGGGAAGGACCCAGGCTTCTTCCTCTAGTAGCTTTATCATCGTCTAGGGCTTTGGGTTTCTTCACTGGATTCCTTGTAGCTCACCAACATCAGGACAAGAGAGCATGAAGGATCACTCAGGAGGTAGTTAGGGACAAGAACTTGAGGCTGTTTGTATCACTTCTTTTTTTTTAATTTAATTTTTATTTTATATTGGAGTATAGTTGATGTACAATGTTGTGTTCGTTTCAGGTGTGCAGCAAAGTGATTCAGTTATGCATATACATGTATCCATCCCTTTTCAGAGTCCTTCCCCATATAGGTCATTACAGAGTATTGAGTGGTATCGCTTCTGCTAACATTCCATCACCCAGAGATGCAGTCCTATAATCATCTCTACCAGCAGAAGAGGCTGGGAAATGTCATCCAGCTGTGTGTCCAGGAAACAGATTTTGCTGAAGATCCAGCAGCTTCTACCATAGGTTATTTCCAATTTATGGCTATCATAAACAACTCTGAGATGAACACCACTTTATTTCAATCTTTGGTCACATTCTTAAACTTTTCCTTAGGATGCATTATGTACAGTGGAAATTTAGCCAAAGACTAACTTTAAAACACATCTTTGCATTTTGATATAGTCAATTGGCCTTCTGAAAAGTTGGATTAGTTTGCTGCACATTAGGATTACCCAGGGAGCTTTTAAAAAGTCATAATGCCCAGGTTACACTGTGGACCAGTCAAATCAGAATGTCTGGGGGTGAAACCAGACATCAGTGTTTTAAAAAGTCTCCAAGTGACCCAATGTGCAACAGAATTTGGGAACTACTGCCTTAGGGATTCCAGACCAGAACATTGAAGGACAATGTTTGTGTCTGTTAGTGACAGCACAGTGGTCCAGAACTACCTATAACAGGACTATCACATGTCAGAGAAATAGACTTCTAGCCTGTGTAAGTCTGTTATTTGCAATCTCAGTTACAACCACTGAACCTATATACTAATAAAGGTGGGTTACTGTCACTAAAACTGACTGACTTTATTTCACACAGAAAAAATGTCTTCTCCCCCAGCATTATATAATGGTAATCATTTTTCCATACTTTTTTTTTTTGCGGTACACCGGCCTCTCACTGCTGCGGCCTCTCCCGTTACGGAGCACAAGCTCCGGATGCGCAGGCTCAGCGACCATGGCTCACGGGCCCAGCCGCTCTGCAGCATGTGGGATTTTCTTGGACCGGGGCACGAACCCGTGTCCCCTGAATCGGCAGGCGGACTCTAAACCACTGTGCCACCAGGAAAGCCCAACAAGTATGCTCTTTCAGAATCCTAGTCAATTAGAAATGAGCATTAGTTTCTTCAGCTGTAAAATGATATCTATCCCTTAGGGTTGGTGTCATTATTAAGTTAGATGGCTGGGAACATGATTGATAAATTTTAATCTCTGTATACATTCTAGTTATTTTGAGAATGATGTTCCGGTAGACCTTGAATGGCTACCCTCATTTTCAAGTCCTTTCAAAAATGCAGTGCCTTTCTTTTATTACCAAATTTGAGAAATTACTTTAAAAGACTGCTATTTTCCAAAATGTCCGTTCTCCCCATCCTGAAGTGAGGAACATCAAACACATCCCGGAGTGAATGAGGCCAGAGTAAACTATTTTCTGGATATTTCCTCTCCCCCAGAGATTTTAAAGTGGTGGACACAGGTTATAAGTCAACAAGAGCTTAAACAAAGTTGTCAGCCAAAAGATGCCTTCTTGGGACTTCCCTGGCAGTCCAGTGGTTAAGACTTCGCCTTCCAGTGCAGGGGGTGCGGGCTTGATCCCTGGTCAGGGAGCTAAGGTCCCACATGCCTTGCAGCCAAAAAACCAAACCAAAACAAAAGCAATATTGTGACAAATTCAATAAAGACTTTAAAAATGGTCCACATCGGGGTTTCCCTGGTGGCGCAGTGGTTGAGAGTCCACCTGCTGATGCAGGGGACACGGGTTCGTGCCCTGGTCTGGGAAGATCCCACATGCCTCAGAGCGGCTGGGCCCATGAGCCATGGCCGCTGAGCCTGCGCGTCCGGAGCCTGTGCTCCGCAACGGGAGAGGCCACAACAGTGAGAGGCCCGCGTACCGCAAAAAAAAAAAAAAAAATGGTCCACATCAAAAAAAAACTTAAAAAAATTGGAATAAAAAGAAAAGATGCCTTCTTTTTTCAACTACCACCCGTGTCTCTGGTCACATAGGGAATGGGTATGGATGGAGCGAGTCTGTGGAATGTTACTCTAGCTCCCACCCTTTGCCTCCTCTTCTAGATTAGTCATGAAATGCCAGCAACATGCTGAGCCTCCGGCAGCTCGTGATCTGTATTGCTGTTATAAATACAATAAAACTGGGTGTTGAGCACTGTCGAAGGTGTCCATCACTAACCTATCAATGGCATTACCATAGAAAAGAAAGTAACTCATCATAAATGGCATTTCGGTGTTGTAAGGTTGGTGGGAAAGCTATCTGTATGTTTTAAAAGAGGCATTCAAAGCAGAGGCTCTCCACGGAACAGAAATTAACATTAGAAAATAACGACATTTATTGAATGTGTCAGTAACTGTAGATGTTTGTACGTCTCTGTGTGCACACGCATGCGTTGGTGACGAGGCTGAACGGTAGGATGAGGTGAGGGACAAAGGTTGGGTGTTGGAAGATAAGAAGAAATAAGGACTGACCCTTCCCACAAGGAATTTTAAACTTAGTTGGACGTTTTCTTAAGAGATGGCCATGTTAAGAATACTTTGCCTAATGTGCATTAGTGAGAGAAAATTAACCAGCTGTACCCTGAGTCCACAAGAACTAAAATGATAAAAATAAAAAATGTTGCAAACACTAGAAGGCAGCTTTCCTCTACTCTGTCTCCAATATAAATGGTAATAAACCACTGCCAACATGTTGATGCCACCAGAAGTCAAGGACTTGAATTTTGGATATTTGCTCAAGGTTTTTAATTAATGCTCTAACTCACAGACCCTGCACAATAATGGCTGCCCAAGGATGTCTAGGTCTTAATCCGTGGAATCTGTGAATATGTTACTTTGCATGGAAAAAGAGAATTTGCAGATCTCATTAATGAACTTGAGATGGGGAGACTATTCTGGATAGATTGGGGGCTTGGGGGGGAGAACCCAACCTAATCACATGAGTCCTTAAAAGCAGAGAACATTTCCCAGCTGAGGTCAGAATCAAAGGGAGATGTGACCATGTAAGATTAGTTGGAAGGATGCAGTATGGCTGGTTTTGAAGATGAAGCAAGGGAACCATGAGTGAATGTGAGTAGCTGCTAAAAGCTGTGTCCACTACAAGCTAGAAGATGCAAGGATTCTCCCCTAGGAAGGAACGCTGTCCTGCTGACACCTTGATTTTAGCCCCGTGAGACCTGTTGCCGCCTTCTAACCTCCAGAACTCAAAGATAATAAATTTGGGTTGTTTTGAGTCAATGAGTTTGTGATAATTTGTTACAGCAGTAATAGAAAAAAAAATCCTGTCTTTAAAAGCCCTCCCCGTAGGAAAGTGGCGGGTGGTGGTGGTGGGATGAACTGGGAGATCGGGATATATACACATATATACATATATACACATATATGTGTGTGTATATATATATATATATATACACACATGTATATATATATATATATACATGTGTATATATAGATATACACTAATATGTGTAAAATAGATAACTAATAAGAACCTGCTGTATAAAAAATTTTAAAAAAAAAGTCCTCCCCCTAGAACAATTTCCCCCTTTATTTATCCTACAGTTGTTTTGTTCTTGAACAATAGATGGTGCTAGGCAGCCATGTTTCTAGTGTCGTCAGCCAGATCCTCCAGTTGGAAATAATTAGGACCATATGACAACAGTTGAAACAGTTACTCATGAAAATCTACAAATCACAGAGCTGGGGATTCAGAAAACCTTCCTCAGAGTAGCGATGAACGCCAGGATGTTGGAGATTGGGTTGCTATAATTCAAAAGTAACTACTTATTAAAAACTCAAAGAACAATAAAACATATTTTCTGTTTGCTATATCGAATTGCTTACAACCCTTAAAAGTATTAAAACTTGAACTTCAATTCTCCTTCAAAAACACTGAACACCCTGAGGCCACACAGTATATGAAAGTGAATTGGAGATGAGAAACTACAGGGAAAAGATGCTGCCAAAGGAGTTACGCTGCCGTTGCTGGCTTTTTTACATGTGGTGTGATGCGACACTTAAGAAAAGCAGTGGAAGATAGCATTCATGTTTTTCTTGCAAACTATTCACTGTATGTTTTCTTATTAGTGCTGACTTTGAACAAATGCAACGTTATTTATATTTAGTCCCTAATGGGCAAGATTATATCAGTTTGACTAATTTTTAGTAGTCTAAAGTATCTGTATATGTAGATTTTTGATATTATTACAATTTGTAAAAGCATGATCTGTGCTATGATAATATTTTCGACCACAGCTCTATATTCAATTCTCTTCAGTCTAATATAATAAGACGGGTGGTTGGCATCTTGGATTTGATGACTAGCGTTGTATAATGTATCATTTCGGGACTCAAGTAAACCCTCTTATAAGAAGAGGGAAAGAGGGTGCATTCTGAGGTCTTTGGGGAGCCAGTGAATGGAAAGATTTAGGAGCACTCAATGATCTCAATCAGTATGATCACTGCTTCCATCCTTTTCCTTTTCTAAACGATAAATTAAAGATACTCGTTTTCTGAATAAAAGCAAACACAACCCTGAAGGATGAATATTTTTCAACTGAGAGTGCAGGCAGGCAATACATATCCACTTAGAAAAACCACAAACTCTTGGGAACTGAACGATGAATCCTTTGAAATTCTGAGACCATCGACTAGAAACATAGATAATGACAGAAATGTCAAGGGGACAGCACATAATGCCAAGGAGACATCTCATTTCTCTTTAGGTAAATAACTTCTTAGTCTCCTCTAAGCACAATTCAAGATTTTATCTATTTGCAAGCCTCCTCCATCACTCAAGGGCCAGTCCCTGGAAGACTCTCCTCCTACATAGGTAAGAATCAGGCCAAGAGACAGTACTTACGCACACTGACTACCCCATACCGCGGGGTATTCTGAGTACAATTATATTCAGCTTGCACTCTTGAATTAGTGAAATTAAAGAAGTGTTTAAAGGGACTGAATCAGGAGGAACACAAGTCATCAAGGGCCACACAAATAAAGAAAGATATTCTTTAAAAATTAAAATCAGGACTTCCCTGGTGGCGCAGTGGTTAAGAATCCGCCTGCCAATGCAGGGGACATGGGTTCAATCCCTGGTCTGGGAAGATCCCACATGCTGCGGAGCAACTAAGCCCGTGTGCCACAACTACTGAGCCCATGCACCACAACTACTGAAGACCTTGCGCCTAGAGCCTGTGCTCTGCAACAAGAGAAGCCACCGCAATGAGAAGCCCGTGCACTGCAACCAAGAGTAGCCACCGCTCGCCGCAACTAGAGAAAGCCGACGTGCAGCAATGAAGACCCAACACAGCCAAAAAAAAAAATTAAAATCAATTTCTAAAATCTGTTTAAGTAAGGAAGAAGCCAGAGCTATGATTTTCAATTGAGGAACCAGGGAATTGTCAAAAGTTTTAACTTTTAGCAGTGTCACAAAACGTGAGAGCATTTTCTTTCTTTCTTTTTTTTTTAATCATTTGGTTTTTATTCTTCGATTTGTTAATATGGTATATCACATTGATTTGTGTATATTGAAGAATCCTTGCATCCCTGGATTAAATCCCACTTGATCATGGTGTACGATCCTTTTAATGTGTTGGATTCTGTTTGCTAGTATTTTGTTGAGGATTTTTCTATCTATATTCATCAGTTATATTGGTCCCTAGTTTTCTTTTTTTGGAGTATCTTTGTCTGGTTTTGGTATCAGGGTGATGGTGGCCTCACAGAATGGGTTTGGGAGTTTTCCTTCTTCTGCAATTTTTCGGAAGAGTTTGAGAAGGATGGGTGTTAGCTCTTCTCTAAATGTTTGATAGAATTCACCTGTGAAGCCATCTGGTCCTGGACTTTTGTTTGTTGGAAGATTTTTAATCACAGTTTCAACTTCATTACTTGTGATTGGTCTGTTCATATTTTCTATTTCTTCCTGGTTCAGTCTTGGAAGGTTGTACATTTCTAAGAATTTGTCTGTCTCTTCCAGGTTGTCCATTTTATGGGCATAGAGTTGCTTGTAGTAGTCTCTTAGGATGCTTTGTATTTCTGCCGTGTCTGTTGTAACTTCTCATTTTTCATTTCTAATTTTATTGATTTGAGTCCTGAGAGCATTTTCTTATAAATCTAATGTCATGGTCAAAATGCTCTCACAACCTAATTGTTAGGAATTTATAAAATTATTTGCAGTGTATTTATATACTTTATAGGAACGGGTGGGAAATTGTGTATGGCAAGGGGGAGGGGTGGCGGACGGTGGAAGTGGAGGCAACAGAGGGCTGGTGGCAGAGAGAGGTGACAAAAAAATCAGTCTTATTTAAAACTGACTTAAATGACCACCAGAGGGACTCCAAAGTTCACTCATTGATATTGTACTCCAAGCAAGAAACATTTTAGAATATTCAGATTTAGGAATACGCTAAATAGTTAAAATATGGATAAAATACAGCAATAGGTGTTAGCCATTAATTCAGAGGAAGAAACTCAGATGCTTAAAATTGAGAGTTTTCAAAGACCACCAGTGGGGATAGAAAAGACTGTAATAATTGATATGAGAGATTTGTTAAATAGTTAAATTTGGTCTGGATTTAAAATGCTGTTTTATTTCCCCAAATTTCCAGTCTCTGTTCTGCCAGAAGGTGTTGCTGTAATATAGCTGGGCTTGGAGGACAAAGTAATGTGGGATGAAATGTGGTCAGACTGAATAAAAATGTAAACCATATAAGTATATAGAATTCAGGCACAAAGCTATCCATTATATGGGGAAAAGAGGGCTTTACTGTAGTACGTGTCCTGCTATAAATAGTTCAGCAAAATGTAAACATGAAATATTTCCCCAGTGATATTTGCAGCCATATAAACAGTAACCCTACTTTTCTTTTCATTAACTCTCATTTCTTAATAAAGGGACTTCTGTAGGGTGAAATTTGGGAAAAAATAGAAATGATCTGTAACTTTTTTTATAACAGGCTATAGCATACATGGAATAAAAACTGGAATTTAAAACCAGCAGATTTTTTTTTTTTTTTTACAAACCAAATCTTTGCTTTAATGTATGAAGTCCCATATGTTATAGAAACAAGCACAGTGGTGCACAAAGGAAGAAAAACTAACAAAGGATTGAATAAACTGGAATACAATCTTCTTTTTTTTTTTTTAAAGTTAGTATTTCTTCCAATATTGGTAAACAAAACTCAAACTGAATACTTCTTTTAAAAATCTCACACAGTCAGTCAAAATTTTAAAACTGTTAAAATGAATGTCTTTTTAACTGAGTTAAAATGTATTTTCACTCAGACTTAATCCAGAATATATTAATTTTACTCTCAAAATTCAGACCAAGGCAACTCTTTTTTTTTTTTTTTTTTGCGGTACACGGGCCTCTCACTGTTGTGGCCTCTCCCGTTGCGGAGCACAGGCTCCGGACGCGCAGGCTCAGCGGCCATGACTCACGGGCCCAGCCGCTCCGCGGCATGTGGGATTCTCCCAGACCGCGGCACGAACCCGCGTCCCCTGCATCGGCAGGCAGACTCCCAACCACTGCGCCACCAGGGAAGCCCGGCAATTCATTTTTTTTATGAAGAAGTCCATACCATGCAAGGCAAAATAGATCAAGCATTTAAAATATGGGACTACAGCTAACCCCAAGTTAGCTCAGCACAAGTGAACAAACCAAAAGTAAACTAAGGCACATGGATAATCTAGCCTCCTTTAAAATACTAGGTCTCAACCTTCCTATTTTCCAGTTTTATTTTTAAACCAAATTGGTAAAAACGGATCATTGGAGTTTGGAAATGCCCTTTCCACCCCGTTTTGCCCAGCTTACACTTCACTCATATTGAAAATTTGGCCCAGGTGTGATTTTTGTGCAGAAAGTTTTCTCTGAACCGAAGACTAGGCAAGCACCCCTCGTTGGTGTTACAGAGCACCCTGTACTGATTCCCACCATTACACATACTGTGTTAAAAGCAGGACCAACCCTTACTTGTCTAATGCTTAGCACCTTATCCGCGAGTTGGACAAATATCTGTAGGACTGAACTGAACTGAAACTAATTAAGACTAGATAATCCAAACATAGCTCTTTGGCAATCAGTTGTGTGTTGCCTTCAATCCTCAGTTGTAATTACCTCTGTAGAGCTTTGTGGAAAATTGAGAATCCTGCTTCATTTTTTTTAAAAAAAGCAAGACAAACCCTGCAAGGATAGGCCTGATTTAGGAGGTCTGCACCCAGATGTGTTTGAATGTTGTGCTGTGAACTACATGGCTGCAGAAGAGGGCAGCAGGGTTGTGTCTAGTGTTTAGGATCTCCTTACTGATTTCTTCTTTAAGGGAGAATAAAAAGGGGAAAAGTATCAGGACTAATAACCAGATTTCAAAGTTCTGAGAGTTCCACAGAAGAAGAACTTTGGAAGAGTGTAAAATACATTCTGAGAAATTTTTTTTTTTATCTTAGATATGTGAATGACTCATATTGTGAACTCATTAAGAATGTTAAGCAAAAACTCCATAAAACTGCCATAATATTTTTCAGTTGTAGAGGTAAAAGGAGTAATTATGCGACTTCAATGAAATAATTTTTCAAATCAGAGTCAGATGTAATTTATTATGTTAAATGTTTTACTTCCTCCATCTTTTTGTTTGTCTAAGGTACATTATTTTTTCCCTGTGTCATGACTATATTTGAGCACCCTTGGTTTTTTTTTTTTAGTTGAAATGTAATTGACATACAATGTTATATTAGTTTCAGGTGTACAACATAGTGACTCAATATATGTATATATTGTGCCATGATTAGCGCAATAAGTAGAGCACTGTTGTTTTTATCATCATCTCTGATGTGTATGGAAAGGTTCTTGATTAATCCAGAGAAAGTTCTAGTCCAATTACTAAGTCATGAAGCATTTTAAAAGGAAATATTTTTGTTTCTATTTCGTAAGTAACCCTTTTCTATTTTATATGAACAAGTTAAAAACTACTATATATTCGCACGGCAGCTTTCATTGATCCAAACAGAAA
Organism: Tursiops truncatus; assembly: GCF_011762595.2. Classification (NCBI taxonomy): domain Eukaryota; kingdom Metazoa; phylum Chordata; class Mammalia; order Artiodactyla; family Delphinidae; genus Tursiops; species Tursiops truncatus. The sequence goes on from NC_047044.1 coordinate 82,683,248, forward strand.
CTCAACAGTAGATTTGATTCTGTTTGGGAAGGAATAAATTGCCTATTTTAAGGTTATTTCCTAACTATTTCTAGGCCCCCAAGTAGTGGAGAACCAATAACCTGAACAAAAGCAAGCAGTATTTCCCTCAGTATGGAGACTGGATCCTTAAACCAAGGTAGCAGCCAATGGAGCAGTTTTTCCATGTAAAAGAGATTTTAATAAATGACTAAGTCTATGTGATACAAAGTGAGATGGAGCTTTACACCTTATATCCTTATATTCAAGAGAGAACTATATTCAGTAATTAAGGTTGTGACGTCATCTGGTGCAATTCTGTACACTAATAAGATTAAGTGAAAACCAGGCAAATCTACAGCTAACTTTATGTCAAGAAGGCATGGACTATTCATTTAAAAAATATCTATTGAGGGGCTTCCCTGGTGGCGCAGTGGTTAAGAGTCCACCTGCCGTTGCAGGGGGCACGGGTTTGTGCCCCGGTCTGGGAAGATCCCACATGCTGCGGAGCGGCTGGGACCGTGAGCCATGGCCGCTGAGCCTGCGCGTCGGGAGCCTGTGCTCCGCAACGGGAGAGGCCACAACAGTGAGAGGCCTGCGTATCGCAATAAAATAAAATAAAATAAAATAATAAAAAATATCTATTTAATGCTTACTATATGCCAGGCACTGTTCCAGGCTCTCGGGATTCATGAGTAAACCAAACAGACAAAGATCCCTGCTTCTGTGGGACTCGCATTCTAGCAGTGGAGTCAGGGGATAGGAGCCATGTGGCAAGAGCTGGAGAGCAGGAGGGAGGGGAGGAGGAAATAAGGTCAAAGGGGCTTGGTGGGAGCAGATCATGTGGGCCCCACAGGCCATCGTGAGCTCTTTGATTTAACTCTGAGCAAGATGAGAGCCCCTGGAGGGCTTTGAGCAGAGGAGTGATACAATCTGGGTTACTTTTGAAAATGATCCTTCTGGCTGCTGCCCTGGGCATAGCCTGTAGCAGCAGGCAGGGCTGTTAAGATGCTATTAGTAATCCAGGTAAGAGAGGATGATGGCTTGGACCAGGGCGGTAGTTGTGGAGACAGTAAGAAGGGTTTGGAATCTGGATATATGTTGAAGGTAGAGCTAATAGGATTTCCTGCTAAATTAGATAAGGGGTGTGTGTGTGTGTGTGTATGTGTGTGTGTGAGAGAGAGAGAGAGAGAGAGAGGACGGGAGGGAGGGAGGGAGGGAGGGAGGGAGAGAGAAGAATAATGATAAGGTTTTCATCCTGATCATCTGGAATATGGGGAATATGGAAAATAGGAAGGAAAAGGTTGGCAACAAGTATAAACAACTCTTTCAAGCAGTATTCATGAAGAGAGAAGCAAAGAAATGGCGCACCGATCACAGGAGACATGGAGTCAGGAGAACAGTATTTTAGGTGGGAGAAATAGCATGTTAATAGGCTGATGGGGATGATGCACTAGAGATGGAATTTTTTTTTTTTTTTTTTTTTTTTTGCGGTACGCGGGCCTCTCACTGTTGTGGCCTCTCCCGTTGCGGAGCACAGGCTCCGGACGCGCAGGCTCAGCGGCCATGGCTCACGGTCCCAGCCGCAGGGGCACGAACACTGTCCCCTGCATCGGCAGGCGGACTCTCAACCACTGCGCCACCAGGGAAGCCCTAGAGATGGAAAATTTAATGATGCAGGAGGGAGGGGCAGATTTCTGCAGTGATGTCTTTAGTAGGTTAGAGGGACTGGGATCCAGGGTCTGAGTGGAAGGTCAGGCTTGAACAGGAGAGCAGACAATTCACCTATGGTAACCAGCAGGAAGGTAGCATATGTGACTGAGGCAGGACCGGAACTCAAATGAAGGTCTGTCGGACTCAGAGTTCAAGCTCTGTCCACTATGCTACACGATGGGAAGAAAAAATGAAGCTAATCATGGCATTAAACGACCCACTCAGATGATCTATGTACCCGTCATAATCAGGGAAACCCAGAGATGCATCATGATGTGATGGAAAGCATGGGCATCTTAAGGCCTCATGTGATCCTCCACTGGGTGTGTGACTCATCATCTGTTAGGTGAGAATAACATTACCTGCAGTGCCCTTTTTCCAGGGCTGTTGTGAAGATCAAATGGAGCCGTATATATGGAAGTGCTCCAAGCTACAAAGAACTCTACAGACCCCGGTGTAATAAGCACGAGTATTAACCACCTCAGGTCCTTTGTACTTCTTGTTCCCTCTGCCTGGAATAATTTTACTCTTGTTCTTTGCACATCTCTCTTGATTTTATCATTCTTGTCTCAGCTCAGAGAGGTCCTCTTTGAGCACACAAAAGTGGCCCCCATGCCCCATACTGACTCGGTCATTCTCTATCCCCTTGCTATATTTTAATATCTTCTTAGCACTTATACATATTCAAAATCATCTTACATAATTATTTGTTAGTTTACACATTGATTGTCTTCTGTACTGAAATAGACTCCCTAAGAAGGGCAATCTTTTTCACTAGTTTTCCCCAGAACCTAGAACAGTGCCTCGCACATAGTGGGTCCTCAATAAATATCTATTGAATATTATTATTATCTTAATTATCCTAGAGATAATTTGCCAAAATAAAATACCAATTTAAAGGAAATACTGAAAAGCTGTTCCCTTTTTAAGTTTCATCATTTAACAGCACAGCAACAATAAATGACTCCGATGTAGTGGAAACTTCCAAAATAGTTTCCTAACAATTCTCCTCTTCTGTGATTTCCCTCCAGGAGAAAAATCTTATTTGATGTGCTTAACAACTGTATTAATTCATCACCGTGACAAACATCAGAGAATTGTAACAAATTGCAGGTCTTAGGAAACATTCAATCAGTATTAAGCCAAAGGAGACCTGTCTCTAGTTTTAATGGAGTTAGAATCTCCCTTCTTAGAGCATGTTAATGCCCTTCTATTGTTTTGCTTGACTATAGTAAAGAAAATTTATGGTGCAAAAGAATGTCTATGAAGGGAGGTGTACTCAGGGTCTGGGCCCAAGACACAGTGGACTGTTCTCCCTTCCGAAAGGGCCTTCAGAGATAGCCTTTGGACCTCCTGGATACTTAGCAGGAGTTCCTGTGATTGTGCATGACCTCCACCATTCCTGTGAACTGTGCTCTCCAGAATGGGAGAATTATATGCTGTGGTCATTTGGCTTTTGCTTCCAAAGACCTGGTTATTTTTCAGTTGGGTTAGTATGCTCCACACACCAGAATTGGTCACAGAAAAATTAACAGGCAGCATTTGATAACAGGATAGACAAGTGTGAATTGACCCAGTATATTCAATAATAGATGACTGTCCAGTGATAAAGTCAATTTACAGAAGGACTGTGGGCTAGATTTTATTCCCCAGTATTTCTTTACTTCCTGTGTTAATTGATGTGGTGTGACTTGTGTTATTTTTTGTAGCAGAAAAAAAATCTCTTACTCCAAATACTATCGCTATCTTGCATGCCTTTATTTCTTCTTCTCTCCTTCCTGCCATCCCTCCCTCCCTCTCTCTTTCTCTCCCTTTTTTCCTTCCTTTTTCCCTACTTCCCCCCACCTTCTAGTCTTTTTCAAATGCTCTCTGTAAAATGAGGGTCTTTCAAGGAGCCTATAATCCATCCTTCTTAGAATTTGCCTCCAAAAAGGAGAATAAATCTAAAGTAACAGAAAGTTCATCTAGCCTACATTTCTGTTAGAAAGAGATTTCCATCATCGGTTTGCTTCCCTGTGTGAACATTCAGAGCCCTGTGTGCAGCTGCAGAGATAAGAACTGTGAGTTATGCTGCAGAGTTGACTCTGACCAAGATGATGGCCCATCAAGCAGCCATGTGAGCAAAAATAGATCATTTTCTTTTTCTTCCCTGCACTGGAGCATCAGAGTCTAAAAAGGTAGAACTTTTTATTGAATTCTCTTAATTTACCGAGAAGATATTTCCAAGGAAGGCCACGTGGATTTGAAGCAATGAAAATCAGGTTCATTTTCTCCTGGAACTATAAAATACAACTGCCTCGTCATCCGTCATCCATATTTCTAGCCCTTTGTGCATCTTATATGAGCCTTATCTCTCTGATTGTGACTGTTGACCTTCCCTCCTCACTGGACCATGAGTTCTTAAAGAGTAATGTGTCTTGGTTACTTTGAAACTCCCCAGGCATACATAGTTGGATCACACAATAGGTGGTAAGTGTTTGAGCAATGAATGAATCAATAAATGAGTTACATTAGAATATGCTTCTTTTTTTTTTTTTTTTTTTTGCCGGCCTCTCACTGTTGTGGCCTCTCCCGTTGCGGAGCACAGGCTCCGGACGCGCAGGCTCAGCGGCCATGGTTCACGGGCCCAGCTGGTCCGCGGCATGTGGGATCTTCCCGGACTGGGGCACGAACCCGTGTCCCCTGTACCGGCAGGCGGGCTCTCAACCACTGAGCCACCAGGGAAGCCCAGAATATACTTCTTATTGAAGTCTGTGTCAAATCCTATACGTTTTAAAATAATTAATTAATTAATTAATTAACTTTGGCCGTGTTGGGTCTTCGTTGCTGCACGCGGGCTTTCTCTAGTTGCGGCGAGCGGGGGCTACTCTTCATTGCAGTGCGCAGGCTTCTCATTGCAGCGGCTTCTCTTGTTGCAGAGCACGGGCGCTAGGCGTGTGGGCTTCAGTAGTGGTGGCTTGTGAGCTCTAGAGGGCAGGCTCGGTAGTTGTGGCGCACGGGCTTAGTTGCTCCGTGGCATGTGGGATTTTTCTGGACCAGGGCTCGAACCCATGTCTCTTGCATTGGCAGGCTGATTCTTAACCATTGCACCACCAGTGAAGTCCCCTATATTTTTTAAAAGATCACATAATCTGTCACTACACCCCAGAACTATGTACCCTTACTGTTCCCTCAGTGGCTTGAGCTGGAAAACTCTGTACTGCCTTTTAGCAGAGGGTGGTACGGGAACTGTACAAACTATAGATCAATTCACATCAAGTAGGCTTGCAAGAAATGTTAACACATAACTACCAACAAGGCAGTGAAACATCCCAGAAACAAAATTATAAGTACATTACATGGAACATTACCATTTTCAAACTGCTCTCAGTGAAAAAAAAAGTGTTTATGTTCAGGTGTACGTCAATATGAATGACATATTCTTGTATAAACACCAAGATTCTAATGAATTCTCCTTCATTTCAAAGAGGGAAAAATAAAGTCAGAGTAATTTGTATAATTCTTCCTGAACCCGTTGATGCCAAGGACACATGGTTTCTGGCGATGGATTCAAACTACTAGAACACAGGAGAGGTGTGATTCAGTAGAGTTTATCATGTCACCCATTTTATTCCATCCCCCAGGTTTGAGAAGGGTCATTATTTGGACACTGCATGAAATCAGCACATGCTGGAAGCAGCTGGATGAATGACAGTAGTGTGGCTGTGCTTCTTTTTTTTTTTTTTTGGTCATCAAATAGCAGTGTTTGGGTCCAGTCTCTGTATTTTAAAGAGGATAAGACAAAAGCAATCTATCCCTAATTTACAAGTTCACAGAACACACACAATATGTCCATAACCAGACCATTAATTTGTTGCCTGATCTCAACAACAGGGCCTCAATTTGATTTCACCACCAAGTCTTCCACATTCAGAGGATGCAGGGGTACACGCATCACTGACCATAAAAGGAATTAAAGTAACAATGTTAAATTTTTAAAAGAGGAGCTATTGTAAACTGTGACTTCCTCATCGCTTTTGATAGAGGGTTTTGTTTGTCACTTCTCTCCAAACAAAACAAAATTCAAGCCAGTGAGGATGAGGATGGAAGTCTTGTACAAACAGTACCGTTTTTCTTGAACTTCAGTAGAGCAAAAGCAACCTACATGCCTTGCCAAAGTCAGTACTTAAATCTCTCTCATAAAACTTAAAGAAGACCCTAATTTATACAATGCAGATTACAAGATTAAGTGAAGGATGATGAATCAGATAATCTGGCACAGGGCATCCTGAGCAATAGTTTAATGGATATAAATTGAAATTCTATCACACAACGAAGAGTTAAAAACCAGCCACTAATTTCCTTTCATTCACCTCCTTTCTTCAGTTTCACCTTGAAATAGCGTCAACAATGTTTTACCCATCTTTCCCCAAGACAAATGATCAATAAGGGACAGAGTGTCCAAATACATATATATGTAATTGGGATGCGATGAGTATTTTTTATGTTTAGGAAGAGCCTTAATTGTGATGGTAGTTTTTAAATTAAGCGATGGTTCCTGAAATCCTCTAGGGACGAGCAGCAATGTGCCCTGTGTATATAGCTTTTTGGTCAGATTTTCAGGGAAGTTAATTTTATGATAATGTGGCTCATATAGCCACGGTTGCCCACGTTACTGAATCAGCCTTGCATTTTCTTTTGCCTGAGAAATAGGGCAGAGGCTCCTTGTAACATGGTCCTCCTTCAGCCTCATAGCGAGTAAAGTAACGAAGTGAAACAAACACTTAAACATCCCTAAGCCCCACCTGCTGAAATGCAGTTTGGTAGACTTGGCAATGACAATTCAGTTATGATTAACTCCTGATAGGTCATATGAGTGGTGAATATTGATAATTAAGATTAGAATTATTCTATTTTTTCCACCCTAGATCCTTAATCAGAGAGAAGAATAGATTGCAGTTTAGAGCATGGTCCAAAGTAGCTACCATAAGAGAGAAACTTTTTGACATCTTTTAAAATTTAGTAGATGAGAATGCTGCTTTCCAGTCTATCATATATCTGTTGGCAGTTCAACGTCCTTAAGCATACAATTGCATCTCTTTAGTTTATTGTAAAGTGCTGGGCAAGTGTAGCTCAAGTCCATTCTTCCAACCAGCTGGCTGCCCTTAAGCCCAGAAGCAGAGCCTGAGACAAGGACTTGGGTACAGGTAGTTTATTTGGAAGGTGAGAGAGGTGGGAGAGTGAGCAAGGAAGGAAGAGAGGCAGTAAAGGATGCATCACTGACCTTCTTCCTGCAGGCACTGGGGCTCAACCCTCTGCAGAACCATGTATATTGTGCCTTAGGACTGTTCCTCTGAAGGACAGGGGCTGGGGTACTTACCCCTCATTAGCTGTGGATTCTGCCCAAGGACATTAGCTCTCCTGCACTTCTGGGTCTGCCCTTCTGGCAGCTTGATAAAGCACTGGTGGTTTGGGGAAAGGGCTTGAGACAGAAAAATTACAGATGGGGTGGGCACTCAGGCTGGGATGTTGTGAACTTGCATGAGAGCTGTCCTTCACTAGAGCAGATGTCATCGGAGGTGATTGAAAGGATACAGTGTGGAATGCCAGAAGCAGGTACTTCATTCTCAAATGTAGCACTTTTGAGCCATAGCTGGACACATTTTATTTTACATATTTTTCTCAATGTATATTCTGGTAAAATTGATGCTCCAGAGAGCATGTTCATCCTGTGGTGTTGAGTGGTCCTGGTATACCCATCTAGAAGCCCAGAAATAAATGCTAATTTGGAAATCATAGTGGAAGATACACTAATAGCCGAAGAGTTGTCTAGCGTGGTGGGGACGGGTAGCACTCAATGGTCAAGAGAAGAGAAGGTAGCTTCAAACTTGTTTTTCATCTGTTCCCTTAGCTTCTCTGGCTTATATTAATTTCTCTGTTTCAGCTCCTACTGTAGAATGGAGTCTTCGATTCTCTCTATGTAGTTACCACTGAGAACTGCTGGGTGCATGAGACATGACTGTGGACCACCCAGCTCATAGTAGAGCAGAAACTTGGCCTAGGTTCTCTAATTCCAAGCCCAATGCATCTTCTGTTAACCATGGCAACCCCAGAGAAACAAAAGTTGGCTGAAATTTGGAAACAATATGTCCAGACGATGGTCTATTTGATCAAATAGTGTGTTATACACATTACAATCCACTCACATTCTGGGGAGCTATGTCAAGAATAAAGAACCCAGGAAATGAGTCTGAAGAAGAAGGTTTGGGTCTGATTTCTATCACTTAAGGGCAGAGGAAAGGCATTTTTGAGTACTTGCTTTAAGGAAGGCATGAGCATATTTATTGCAAATCAAGGAGAAAGATTTGGGGTTGGTACAGGCTGGAAGTTGCCTGTCCAGAAGGAATCCTTGTCCTCAGTATTTTTCTCTTAGCCACATTCCCAGGTTTTCATCTGTTCTCCACTAAAACCCTTAGGAAAAACAAAACTCCTGGATTTACCAGGAGTTTTAGTGGGGAAAGTTCTCTGGAAAATTAGCTATGAGGGAGAAAGAAAAGCAGTACTGGGCAGAGGGAGAGACAAGTCAGATGCAGTGGCAACAGAACCTCATCTGATCCAGTGGGAGCTCTGGAGCTAGAATGTTGGGCCCAAGAGAGCAAGAGGCAGAGACTTTACACCCTCACGGAGACGAGTCCTTGCATGAGGATGAGTAACTTTGAGCTAGGTGGCTCCTTTTCACCAAGGGCGATTCCTGGAGAGGGACCCAATTACCAGTCACCAGAAACCAACACTCCCTGAGTGGGGATGAGAACCTCAGTCTGACGGGGGTGTTGAGCAGTGAGCCCTGGTATCCACAACACAAAGTGACAAAAATAACTCAATTTCTAGAGCTATCTTAGATACATCTGGCCATGAAGCCCAGATGTATGGCTGTTCTTGGATGCCCCTCAAGATACAGTGTTTGTGTGTATATATACTTAATACATTATATGTACATATAATATGTTTTGTGTGTATAATTGTATATATATATATCGTATTTTATTTATCTCACCGTATAATAACCTCTCCTCCCATTTCTTGAGCTAGCCTGAATCTCTTACCAAACAAAAAGGGAGAATCCATTCCATTGATCACTAAGGAGAAGAGAACAAACCTCAAAGGGCTATGCCAGAAGATGCCAGAAGAACACCATTAATCAGATTTAATGTTAATAGACCCACTAATGTTAAATCAATACCGAACCTTCCCATTTATGAATGAATTCACTGAAGTCCTTCAATCCTGTACCTAATGGATATTGATTCTTTCTTTATGAGAATTTGAGTGGAATATCCATGAGGGCAAGGTTTGGATTAATTTCTATGAGTAAAAGAGAAAATTCTAAGAAAGTTACCTAGTCCCTGAAGATACACAGACTGAAGTGACAAAATAATTTTAGGAGACATCTGTCTGCATGGCCTGGTGACATAAGGATGGACTTCGAATCGAAGAAGGCCCAGATGTGACTAATGGCTCTGCCACTGTGTTACCTTGGGCAAGTCCCTCAACCCCTCTGAATATCCATTCTTTGTTTCTAAAATCGAGACTGCAACACATTAGTTAAAGAGTTGTTGTGAGAACTAATGAAATCATACACACACAGACGCACGTCACCAGTGGTAGTGCTTGCCACGTAGTAGCAAGTACGTACTATCCATCCTCTTATGTTTATTATAGCCAGTCCTTACTGACTGAGTAGTCTTGTTAGCAGGTGAATGTAATTAATACCCATGGAGTCGATTCTCCCTTATTCTGCAACCAGATTCCAGGAGCCCTTGATCTGCTTTGGGAATATATATTTAGGACTGGGCTAGAATCCTTCCTTTAACCATAGCCTTCCTGTAAAGCACACCTGGTCCAGGAATTTCCTTGCTTGGAGCATCTCTTCCAAGTGGATCAGACTGAGGGCCTCTGCCAATGTTGAGCTCTAGAAGGATGTGGTTAGATTAGCATCACTTCTGGCTTTTTTTTTTTTTCCTTGGCTGCGTTGGGTCTTCGTTGCTGTACGTGGGCTTTTTCTCTGGTTGTGGCTAGCGGGGGCCACTCCTCTTTGCGGTGCTCAGGCTTCTCACTGCGGTGGCTTCTCCTGTTGGGAGCACAGGCTCTAGACGTGCAGGCTTCAGTAGTTGTGGCACACGGGCTCAGTAGTTGTGGCTTGCAGGCTCAGCAGTTGTGGCACACAGGCTTAGTTGCTCCACAGCATGTGGGATTCTCCCGGGCCAGGGCCCGAACCTGTGTCTCCTGCATGGGCAGGCGGATTCTTACCACTGTGCCACCCGGGAAGTCCCCACTTCTGGCTTATTGCAGGTATTCAACACGTATTGGGTTTCCTTTCCCACCTTTGGTCCAGGTGCATCTCTTGAACTCTTCAGAATCCCAGGAAGATTCCTTGAAATTTTACTGAACTCACAGGGAATTCCTCAAAGCAGTATACCAATGACTAATGGAACACATGGTCAGCTTCTAGTTTCCCTGTTGGGCCCTTCAGGTGCTAAATTATTACAATCCCATCGTCAGAGTTGGATCCCAAGGACTGGGAACTTCTGTCACAGGTTCAGCTCCAGGGAATAATATTTCTGGTTTTAGGTCAGCCCTGTAACAAAAACTGTAAAACCGCTCCCCCCCCCCCCCCCCCCCCCGTAGAATGTGGTGGTAAATGCCAGCACCCTGGGGGGCCATGCCTACTGCCTGCATTCAATTCTGTAGTCTCCAAGCACAAAAAAATAATCCTGAATTCGATGTGTTCTTATAATCTAGGGAAGGCCTTTACAAAATGTTGGAACAAATAGTGTCCCAAATTGGTTCCGTAATTAAGGTATGCAGAGCTCGGCTTCAAAGATCCCTGACGTCTGTTTTAAGGGATGCTGTTAGCCGGCAGATAATTGTACATAGTAGCTATAGAGCCATTAGAGGAGCTTAATCTATACAGAAAGCTTTGGATATTAGGAGCTTCTGGGACATCGCTTCTACAGTAATGCCTCATCTGCAGATATTACCCCAAATGTGCACTTTTCTCCATTATATTTTATTTTTTAAAGCCAGAGACTTTGCATTTGGGTACAGTTTTGTAACAGGATGAATAGGTACCCCAAAGATACTTTGATTGCTATGAAAGGTAAAAACATAATGAGAAAACTAAGAAAGATTTCAAGGATACAGTTCTTATGACCTGTTAAACATGTGTGGGGTGGAGAAGCAGTCCCAGGATGGCCCCAGAGAGGAAACCTATTTGCGTTAGTCAGCCGTGCGCCAGGCACCATTTGAGGCACTCTATCTTATCCTTAAGAAGTCAGGCGAGTAGGAGATGTGAAATTCAAAATGAATCCAGGAGTTTTTTGTTTCATTTTGTTTTGTTTTACTAAAAACCTCTGAATTGTACATTTTATTTACCTATTTTCTTTTTTATTGGAGTATAGTTGATTTGCAATGTTGTGTTAGTTTCTGCTGTACAGCAAAGTGACTCAGTTATACATATACATATGTCCACTCTTTTTTAGATTCTTTTCCCATATAGGCCATTACAGAGTTTTGAGTAGAGTTCCCTGTGCTCTACAGTAGGTCTTTATTAGTGATCTATTTTATATAGAGTGGTGTGTATATGTCAATCCCAATCTCTCAATTTATCCCTCCCCCTCTTACCCCCTGGTAAATCCAGGAGTTTTGGTTTTCCTAAGGGTTTTAGTGGAGAACAGATGAAAACCTGGGAATGTGGCTAAGAGAAAAATACTGAGGACAAGGATTCCTTCTGGACAGGCAACTTCCAGCCTGTACCAACCCCAAATCTTTCTCCTTGATTTGCAATAAATATGCTTTTATAAGTAATAATTATTGAACAGCTGAAGGGTGAAACCAAATCATCTCAAACAGTGACAGAGTTAATGAGAAGAAGAATCCAACATCATTGCTCAGTCACTTTAAATAGTATAGGGATTATTATTGTTATTATTATTAGTGTCTACTCATGTTCAATTCATCCCACCTACCTCCACCACACACATACACGTTTCACTTTTATAGTGAATCTCTTGCATAACCGGCCACATACAAAGGCTTGGTTAAAAAACCTCCTCCCCGCCTGTTGCAATATTTATAAAGCCCTGGCTTTTAACACACTGCAAGAAGGGCTTAGTAAAACAAAGGGCATCATAATTTATTGTTTTAAGATTATTGATTCAATAAATTAACAATAATTTCCATGAAGGGTAGGAAACCTGGTGCCATGAAAGTTTATTTATTCCTACTTTAACTAGCATTGATTAGAGTATTCAAATCGCCCCAGTGCTCTATAATCACTCTTTATAGGTGAAATGCCCTCCGCTGTGCAGACGGTAAAATAAACATTCTACCAGAAGCGACAATGGCTCCTTTAAAAACCAGAAACCCTAGATTTTTTTTTTTCAAGAGGGAAGAAATAGTTCAGATAGAGCTTTTAATACATGCTGTGTGCATGTTGGGCTCTGCTCCCTGATATATTGCAAGGACATAGTTTTAAGAGGCTATTGCCATGGTTAGCAAACAGGTAGGATCTAAATGGTGATATTTATATCCCATCCCTCAAACAAAGAGATCTTTTTGCTGTTGTTGCTTGGGTTTAAACTATCATTGTATGTGACCTTTAAGAACAAGGTGGATTTTTTTTTTTTCATGCACGTATTGTTTCAGTGCTTTTGTTCCTCAAGTGGTGACTAAACCTTCAAGGTGACTTTGTGAGGGCATTGTAAATAACTTGAACAAACAGGTACTGCTTTTTCTTTTGTAACCACAGGGCAGATTAATTTGAAGTAACTATCTGAAAAGACAGAACAATGGGCCAGCTAGCTCCTTAGGCATCCCAGACATGCACTCGAGTTTCTCCTGTCCTCAGGATCACTTCTCCTTTCTAGAGCACCAGTATGATAGCGTCACGCTTCCCTTTTATATCTTCACCCGTCCCATCTCCCTCCTCTCTAGACATCCGGATAACGGATGGTATTTGTCGGCTTTCATGCTGTATTTTCCAATGAGATTTCTTATCTTTTCCACCAGCAAGGAATCTCCAAGCTGAAATATGATTTAGAAACAGGCGTTTGCAGTAATTAATAAAATGAAATGAAATAAAATACAATAAACCTCTTAGTCACCAAAAGGCTTATGATTTACATAGGCTTTAAATGATCGTTGGTGTTAGATTGTTTCTCAGAATGCAGCTCAGGAATTTTAAGTTGTCAGATTAACTGCTGCATTTACTGGTCTGTTTGATTAGGTGAGCATAGTTTATATTCCCTCTTGGAGACCTAAATAGCAACCATTTCCTACCAAAACAGCACTGAGAACAAAGGCCTCATTCAGAGTGCAGTGGGCATTGCTCTATAGGCCTTTGTATGTGAAACAACATGGTTTCTAAGCACCTCGAAAGGAAAAGGTGCAACTAATTTTTTCAACATACACGTAATAGGCAGAAAAAGAATCACGTTGCATACCAAAGAATATATTCTATCAGAAGTGCACGGAGTGTTTGTTTGTACTGCTGGGCTCTCCAAGGCTGGAAGAAAAAATTACTGTGGTCATTTCTGAAGGACAGCAGACAACAGAAAACACTATTGGGAGGGATGATCTGGTCTCATCATTTCAACTACTCACAAACGCTCTAGAGATTGATGAAGATTCTTTTAGTCCAGAGCCGTCTTTTTAAGAACCTTCCATGGGCTAGGCTCTGTACTGGGCGTTGCGGGCATAAAAGCCCATCAGGGGGGCTTCCCTGGTGGCGCAGTGGTTGAGAGTCCGCCTGCCGATTCAGGGAACACGGGTTCGTGCCCCGGCCCGGGAAGATCCCACATACTGCAGAGCGGCTGGGCCCGTGAGCCATGGCCGCTGAGCCTGCGCATCCGGAGCCTGTGCTCTGCAACGGGAGAGGCCACAACAGTGAGAGGCCCGTGTACCGCAAAAAAAAAAAAAAAAGCCAATCAGCTTCGTGACACCAATTATTTCAATGACAAAGGCGGAGTACAGAGGAGGGATGTCTTCTTCAAGAAGATGACCCCTAAGCTAGATCCTAAAGACAGGAGCTAAGGCAGCAACTCCAGATAGAGGTGGTGCACGAGCAAGGCGTGGGAAATATCCTTACAGGAATCTACAAGGGGTTACTGCTGCTGAATCATAAGTGGAGTTTAGGACTGAAAGAAGATGAAGAGAAAGGAGAAAGCGGGATCCACAGAGCACTTCCTGTGCCAGGCTAAATAGTTTGAGCTTGATCCTCTGAGCCTCTGAAGGGTTTTGAAGGGCAAGGAGGCAGATAAATCTGGCCAGTCTGCACGATTCCAGCTCCGAAGTGATTAATTGGTTAGTTGTTCATTTGGGGTCCCAAAGTGAATCTCGTTACACTGGTAATATACGTTTTCCTTTTTAATTTTTTTTTGCTGTACGCGGGCCTCTCACTGTCGTGGCTTCTCCCCTTGCGGAGCACAGGCTCCGGACGCGCAGGCTCAGCGGCCATGGCTCACGGGCCCAGCCGCTCTGCGGCATGTGGGATCTTCCCGGACCGGGGCACGAACCTGTGTCCCTTGCATCGGCAGGCGGACTCTCAACCACTGCGCCACCAGGGAAGCCCAATATACATTTTCTTGACCCGCCTTTCCTCGCTTCACTGTCTACACTGTTTGAATTCACAGATAGCCGCTCAACATTTCCCTTTTCTTGCAAAGTTAATGTATCATTCGTTGACGGACGTTATTTGTCACCCATGAAGACACACACCAATCATTTTATGAAGGACTTTCAAAAGGATAAACATGGGATACCACCAGTTCCTTAGTGTCTGAGGAATGGTATTCTCGAGGAGTTTGAAGGAAACTCAGAAGCGTCCCCCAGGGCTGTGGGGGTAATGCAAAATTGCACAATAAAATTTTTCAAAAACAAGATAAACACAATCTGGCTTTCCCCATCTCTGCTGCCATATTCTGGTAGTTATTTTCTCTTTCCAATGCATTAAGATGAAGGGGATATTTGGGTGAAGCAAATGCTCTTACAGTTACATACACTGGAAAAACATATGTTCTGTACGTATCTGTTATGTCATTTAGATGTAAAGTATTTAACTTTTGATCCCAAACTGATCACTTCAGCTAGTCTAGTGTCTTGGCAAGACAGCTGTGTGCACTCGCCAAGACAGCCAGGTTTTAACCTCTCGAGTTGAATGACCGCTCTGCAATGGGAGAGCTACACTCAGGGTGAAATGGGCAATCACCCATTTTAATTGAGGCTGGACTTGATTTACTTCTACCCGTAGTTCTCGCCACTTCTGTGAGGATAAGAATCATCCTGGGTGCCTGTTAGGTGTGCAGCCTACTAGACATGCCCTCTGTGAACTTTGCTTCAGTAGGTCTGGTTTGGGGTCCAAGGATCTGTTTTTGTCAAGCTCGTAGAGAAATCAAAATAAGTTAGAAAATAGTAAATGCCTCACCAGCTGTTCCTGCACTTCAGGGAACTTTGGGAAACACTGCACAAATGATCGAGTACATTGAGTAAGACAGCATTCTTCAACTCACCATATATGTAGCATTAAGCTTTAAGAGACACTATAATGTAGCATCAAAATAATGAGGAAAGCGTTGGGGTTACACATTCTATAATTTTGTAGGTTATTTTAGTAGAAGGAATGAAAGCAATATAAAAAGCCACTGTGCCAACTTGTTTATTGGGTCTCCAGATTACTAAAGTACTGCCAATTAGTTTGCAGTAAAAAAAAATTGTGGGTCAGGCGATATTTTCTTTTCATTACTAAGTGAAATAAATTTGTAATTGGTGCTTCAGTTAAGAAAAATAAATCATTTGTTTCTTCCAAATACAATGAAATACATGCTTATGTGACAATGAAGGTGAAATTTTGGGTCTGTGGTACCTGCTCTGTCATCATCCTCATCTATGCCATCCCTCCAAACCTGCCTGCCAGCAATGGTTTTTTTCAAACTAGTTTTAAAGCAGCTGGATACTTTTTCCAAAACCTCAGTATATAGACAAGTAGGAACAGCTATATTTTCATCGGGGGCTAGAGGAGTGGGGTAGGGGAGCATGTCTGCAGGGTTTCCCAGCTCTAAATCAGCACCTTCCTAATTCACCAGCCTCCCTGTGGTTGGAGAGGAGAGTTCAAGTCATGAGGATAACAAAGAGTTGATGTTAAACGGAAAATGGTGTTTTGGTAACTCCTGAAACACCTCCACAGACAGGGCAGAGCAGAGTTTGAAAATCTCTGCTAGAGTTTTCCCTCAAGGGTGATAGCCCTGTTCACTCAATCCAAACAGCACCTACCACATGCCAGAGACTAACGAAAGGTTTATCGTAGGGCATTTTCGTCGCATGCTATCAGAGAAATTTTCAGAGTTTACATCCTTTCACAAGGAACAATTACAATTTTAATAAAGCACATAGGATCTGCAGCAGCAAAGAGAAGAGAGAGTGTTTCTACTCAATTGATAAAGCATGCATGCACTTTTAGAGTAAGGTCCCACCGGTAACGGTGATATCCTAACTTTGTGTGTGGGAAGCCTCTGGGGTGCAGGGAGATGGGCTGGAATTAGAAGGCACGGCTGTTTCTGTTTAACTTGCTTTGCACAGAGCTGTCTGCAGGTGGACACTCAACAGGAGCTGCCCTTCTTAGCATCCAGAGATGCGGTTGTGTTCGGTCATATTATTAAATTATTCCTCTCATATTAAGTAACCACAATTTCAACACAGGCTTCTCTTGATCGATGTACAATTCCTATAGACTATTGGAACTATATTTGGGGTGTGCTGTGATTTCATTTGCTGTGCCACTCATAGTGGAAAAAATATGCCACACTTTTTTAAGCAAACAGGCTTCTTTTCACAGTGGACAGAGAATACTGTTAAACAGAGGACACACAGTATCCCTTTTCATAGCAAGAGATCAAATGTCTGCAGAAGAGTTTAATTTATACTTCGCCATGTGCCAGAGCCCAGTCTGAGACATAGCAAGGCTTCAGTACTTTCAATCAGGTCATAGTTTCCACCCTGGATGACATCATCCCTTTTAAAATAGAATAAATGGAATTCCACATTATACTACAGGGAGGGATTATAGGAAATTAAAAGACGTATAGTGCTCAGCACACTAAGTAATTGTGACGTTGAGCTGGGAAAATAACACTTAGGCAGTAAGTTCTTCTTGGGTGTTATTTGTGAAAGAGGTTTTGCTCAGCTTTCCAGGAGAGTGGAAGAGAAGTGTTGCCGTGTAGGCCAGAAAGTAAAAATCTATGCCGTGCTTGCTTGAAGTTTTCCCTTTTCAAAATATATGTAAGCATTAAGTTAGATCGGAGGTGTGTCTTGATTTCATTGTCCACCGGCCCTGCTGTCTGACGCTTTCTGGATTTAGTTCTCTGGTTTTCGTGTGTTGGCGATGAGGATTTTACAGAATGAAGTTCAGCCGCCTGCAGCTTGGGGTGGATGCAGTTAGAGAGATGGGGAGAAATCCTGTTCAACCAAAAGAAGTTCTGAAGTTAAAATATGACAGCATACTCTGTGAATGCCCTCAAACGCAATTATCCCACATGAGCTGAATTGTTCTAAAAACCAGAGGTTTATGGCTGGTCTGCAGAGAAATTGCCTAGAAGAGAAAGCTGTAACGGTCAAAAGTTAGAGGGAGGTCGATTCTTCTTTGGAGGACCTTTTCTTCACAAGGTACTTTTGGGCTGACTTTTGACCTTATTTTGTACAGTTTTGTAAGTGAAGGAATTTGCCGTGTTTCCTGAACGAATGAATATACACACTAGACCCGCCTGCAACGGGTGTATTACACATAAGCCTCCTTTCTGTTGATGGGTAATGAAAAGACAGTATTTTCATTCTGTTGCGCTCTCTTTACAATCACGTTTGTGGCATTAAATGGTTGCGGTGTTGAGATTTGCACACCTTTTAAAAAGAGCCCAGTGAGCAAGGCCTTCCCTTTGGGAAGATAATGGCTGGAAAAATGGGGGTTCCGAGAGAGTGAGTACAAATCCACTGCAGGTGAGCCAGCACGCTTTAATCACATAATATATTTATAATACATCCCTAGGAATTCATGTTTGCTTTGAAGCTACCTACCAGATAGGCCACGAGGAGATAGAAATGACTTACCGTGGTCTCTAGTGCCCAGCGCTGAGTATATGCTCTGCTTCTGTTCACACATAATCAGCAAGCGAAGGAGGAGGTGGCAGCTGCTCAAAAGAGCTCTTGGGAGGGAGATGTACAGGTGGGAGTTTTTACATCTTGACACACTGATAAGATTTCAGCATGGCTTCAAAGCTTATTCCAATAAATGACCCACGCCAGTATTTCTTTGAAAATTCTAATCTGTTGCTAAAACAGAGCAAACCAAGCTCTCCTTTGTGAACTTGAGTAAACACATTCCTTACCACCATCAAAGACTGTGGCAAGAAGAGGGAAGGACCTGCCTTTGTGATTCAAGAGTCCTCCACGAGTATTCTATGCATATTTGTGGGAACAGTCATATCTTTCAAAGAACAACCCAAACCAAATACTTCTGGTAATCTCCAGGCTTTTAATGTGTAACAAAGCAGGGTAATGGGTTCAGGTGTGTTATTTGGAGCCTTTCTGTGACTGTAGGACCAGATCAATAGCCACACTTGCTCTTCTGGGGCACCTGCTTATGGAAGGAGCTCAGAATATTGGAGAAAGAAGCGTTATACAAGGAGATGGGGAAACTGAAGCAATGAAAAGTTCTTGACCTGGTCAAAGTCAATATGACTGGTCAATAGAGGAGCAGAAAGCAGAGAACTTGCATTGTCCAGCTCTAGCTCTCTGCTATGACATTATATACAGAAGACGATGCCTTCGAGTTGGTGGAAAGGGTGATCAGGGTGAGTCTCGAGACCACAGAGTCTAATGTGTTCCACAGCAGAGAACACTCTGTCCATTTACCCAGATTACAGTAAGTCTTACTCTTTGTGAAAGTTTAAAAGAGGAAAAATGAGCCCTAGTCTGGGCTCTATGTTAGCAGCTTCTAGGGTACT
The DNA here is from genome assembly GCF_011762595.2 of Tursiops truncatus. Lineage (NCBI taxonomy): Eukaryota > Metazoa > Chordata > Mammalia > Artiodactyla > Delphinidae > Tursiops > Tursiops truncatus. The sequence continues at coordinate 82,701,985 of NC_047044.1, forward strand.
CTTAAAAATGGGTAGCAAATTGAAAACGGCTCAGTGATGGAAACAGTGTTAGGGTTCCCCAGAGAAACAGAAGCAATAGAAGTGTGCGTGTGCGTGTGTGCGTGTGTGTATGTGTGTGTAGATAGATAGATAGAGAGAGAGATTTATTTTAAGAAACTGGTTCATGTGATTGTGAAGGCTGGCAAGTCCAAAATCTACAGTGTGGGCCAGCTTACTGGAGACCCAGGGAAGAGGTGATGCTGTAGTATGAGTCCAGCAGCAGTCTGCTGTCGGAATTCCCCCTTCTTTGGGGGAGGTTGGTCTTTCTGTTTGAAGACCTTTAACTTATTGGATGAGGCCATCCCCAATATGGAGGGGAATCTGCTTTACTCAAAATCTATGGATTTAAATGTTACTCTCATCTTAAAAAAAACCTTCATAGAAACATCCAGACTAATGTTTGATCGCATATATGGGTACCATGGCCCAGCCAAGCGGACAGATAAAATTAACCGTTACAGACACAAGGCAGGGTAATTATTGAGATGGGAGACTCCCCAGGAGTCCCCAGGAAAACTAGATGCTAGAGACCAGGCAGCAGCTACAGCCCCCTACCTGATCACACAAGACATGGGAAATATATTCTCTGATGGAAACAGATACTTTTCCTTTTTATTGATTATGGTGGGACATTTTCTGAAAGTCATTTAGAGTAAATTTCATACCCAAAGAAAGTAATATATGGGAAGAAGGAATGTTGGAACGTTATCAGCAGAGAATGATGACACACTCTCCTACAGCACGCAGACACGTGTATAAAGCGTTGGACCAAATTTGAAGTAAGTAAGCCACATCCAAATGAAAATAGGGAAGTGAGAAAACGGAATTCAAGTAAGTATTCAAACATGTAAACATCCATTAACAAATGTATAATTGAGCTCCTACTGTAATGTGACACATTATCAAGTCCTGGTTAATCACCCCTTTTGATAAGGTTGATAAAGTTTTAAACACTTTAATAATGGTATAGGTAGAAAGATGAACTTGGGAGATCATTATTTCAACAAACCCCACAAGTAGATAAGTGATAGTATTACTGAATATATGTTATCTCTATATCACGTTTAAATCAAACAGTGCATATGCCACAGCCACTGTCTTTTTGGGTGTGGGTATGTATGCTTACACAGATATGTACTTTTCTCTTTCTCTCTTACATGTGCACATCTATGTACGTATGTATCTATCTATCTACCTACCTACCTACCTATCTACCTCTCTATCTATCTACAAATGCGTGAGGATATGAACTCGATTTCTATTGTGATAATACTAATCAATGTTTTTTGAGTACCTACTATGTGCCAGGCCCTGTGCTAATCTCTAGGAATATAATAAGGAACATAATGATCATGGTTTACCTTTTGTACATATTGGAGCTTATATTTTGGTGAAGGAGAAAGATACAAAAATTAGACAAGAATAAGTACAGTAGTTACAATTAGCATTTAAGTGTTATGAAATTAAGGGAAAGGGGCTTAAGATAGAAAATTAGGAGACCTACTTTGTTTTTTAATTAATTAATTAATTTTAAAAATTGAAGTATAGTTGATTTACAATGTTTCAGGTGTACAGCAAAGTGATTCAGTTGTACATACATATATATTTTTTTCAGATTATTTTCCATTATAGGTTATTACAAGATATTGAATATAGTTCCCTGTGCTATACAATAGGACCTCATTTATCTATTGCATATATAGTAGCATATATCTGTTAATCCCAAATTCCCAGTTTATCCCTCCCTGCCCCACCTTTCCCCTTTGGTAACCATAAGTTTGTTTTCTATGTCTGTGAGTCTATTTCTGTTTTGTAAATAAGTTCATCTGTATCATTTTCTATGATTCCACATAAAGAATATGTGCAAATGTAAAATAGATAGCTAGTGGGAAGCAGCTGCATAGCACAGGGAGATCAGCTCGGTACTTTGCGACCACCTAGAGGGGTGGGATAGGGAGGGTGGAAGGGAGGGAGATGCAAGAGGGAAGAGGTATGGGGACATATGTATATGTATAACTGGTTCACTTTGTTATAAAGCAGAAGCTAACACACCATTGTAAAGCAATTATACTCCATAAAGATGTTAAAAAAAAAAGATGTGGTATATATATGTGTACACACACACACACACACACTGGAATATTACTTGGCCATAAAAAAAGAACGGAATAATGTCATTTGCAGCAACATGGATAGACCTAGAGATTATCATACTAAGTGAAGTAAGTCAGACAGAGAGATGCCTACTTTAAATAGCAAGTCAAGGGGAATTCCCTGGAGGTCCAGTGGTTAGGACACCAAGATTCCACTGCGGGGGCACAGGTTCGATCCCTGGTTGGGGAACTAAGATCCTGCATGCCATAGGGCATGGCCAAAAAAAAATTTTTTTTTTGAAAAAAGAATTCTCAGACATTAAAAAAAATTAACAGATCATGAAGGAAATCTCTGAGAAGTTGATATTTAGCTTGAAGCCTGGAGGATGAGAGCATTCCAGGCAGAGAAAACAGTAATTTGAAGCATTTTCAGAAAGGAGGACTTGAGACATTAAAAAAAAACAACCCAGAGATACTAGAGTGGTGGGCACATACTGAGGAAGAGCAGGGGCAGTGTGAGTTGGGATTGGGGAGGTGAACAGGACCTCACAGGCCATGATAAGGGCTTTGGACTCCATTCTAAGAGCTATGGGAAGACACCAAAGCAGTGGAGTGACAAGAGACAAAATTTATATTTTAATAAGCTGATTATTGCTGCTGTATTGAGCATGGCAGGATGAGGGGTAAGAATGGAAGAGATGAGATCAATCAAGCCTAAAATAGCCCATGCAGTGAGATGACAGTGAACTAGTCTGTGGTGGGGGCAGAAGAGATGTAGAAAAACAAACTGATTAAGATGTACTTTGGAGATAGATTTGGCAAGACTTACTGTTGTATGGACGTGGGGCGTGAGGAAAAGGAAAAATCAAGGATGACACTTGTACTTCTCACTTGAGAAACTGAGTGGATGGTGGTGACATTTACTGAGAAGGGGAAGACTGGATCTTCTGATGGGGAAACAGTTTTGAGGGGAAAATCAAGAATTCCATTTTGGATATGCTGAGTTTGAAATGTTTGTAAGGTATCCTATTTAAATAAGCGATGTGGTGCGTGAGTATGCAGCTCAGAAGTGAGGTAAGTTCTGGAGTCATCAAAATTAAGATGGTATTTAAGCCCATGGGAATGATGAGATTTCCAAGTGGATTATTTAAAGAAGTTAAGAGGCTTCCTATTTGAGCCTTGAATTCTATTTAGAGATTAGTTATAGGAGAAGGATCCAGCAAAAGAGAATGCCAGAAAAGTAAAAGGAAAATCAAAACAGTGTGTTTTTTCAAAAGCCAAGAAAAGACATAATTTCAAGACAGAAGCAGTATTTACCTGTAACAAACACTGCTGCAAAGCTGCATGCATTGTGAATAGGAAAGAGTCCATTGAATTGGGAATCATGGAGTTCACTGGTGATGTTGACAAGTGATTATGCCTTTCCTTTGAAAGTGCTTGGAGTTGGGAATTCCCTGGAGGTCCAGTGGTTAGGACTCTGCTCTTCCACTGCAGGGGGCACAGGTTTGATCCCTGGTAGGAGAACTAAGATCTCACAAGCCGCACGGTGCAGCCCCCAAAAAAGTGCTTGGAGTAGAAACTGGATTGTAGGGACTTCCGTGGTGGTGCAGTGGTTAAGAATCCGCCTGCCCGATGCAGGGGACACAGGTTCGAGCCCTGGTCCAGGAAGATCCCACATGCCGAGGAGCAACTAAGCCCATGTGCCACAACTACTGAGCCTGCGCTCTAGAGCCCACAAGCCACAACTACTGAGCCCGCATGCTGCAACTACTGAAGCCCGGTCACCTAGAGCCCATGCTCCGTGACAAGAGAAGCCACCATAATGAGAAGCCCGTGCACTGCAACAAAGAGTACTCCCGCTCGCTCCAACTAGAGAAAGCCCCGCGCAGCAACGAAGACCCAATGCAGCCAAAAATAAATAAATAATTTTTTTTAAAAGAAATTAGAGGGCTTCCCTGGTGGCGCAGTGATTGAGAGTCCGCCTGCCGATGCAGGGGCATGAGTTTGTACCCCGGTCCGGGAGGATCCCACATGCCGCGGAGCGGCTGGGCCCGTGAGCCATGGCCGCTGAGCCTGCGCGTCCGGAGCCTGTGCTCCGCAACGGGAGGGGCCACAACAGTGAGAGGCCCGCGTACCGCAAAAAAAAAAAAAAAAAAAAAAAGAAATTAGATTGTAGATAATTGAAATATAAATGGGAGACGAGGAATTTATGTACATAGATCTTTCTTTTGAGAGATTCATATTCAGATATGCAGGAGAACAGAAAAATGGGGTAATTGCAAGAGAAAGATGTGATTTTATCAATGGTAGATACCAAACATGTACATTTTCTGAGAGCACTGACTTCTGATTTGTAAGAAAGTACAGCTGAAGGAACCAAGAAGTAACACTTGAGATGGAAGAAGAGAAAGAATCAAGAGCACACATGGATAAATCGAATGGCAGTTTGTAATATGACTCACATGGAAAAACCCTGTAATAAACATTCTAATATACTTTTTCCTTTCTAACTCAAAGCCATTCTAAACAGATTGTTCAAGGTTTAATAGAATAACTCAACCCATGAAATGACTTGATGTCATTGTAGTGTAACCTTTCAGGGAAAGAGACCTTTATTGAGAAAGTAATTCAACTATAGCATTTCTTAAAAAGAAAATGTAAATGTATCTTTAATTTCCTGATTCTTCCCTTCTGAGTCTGGAATGCCCAGTTGATCTACCTCAAGAGGCAGAGATGGCAGAAAAATCTCTCCCCACCCTCTGTAAAAACCAGCCCACTAGAGCTTGTAGCACTCAGGACCACAGGTTCTCATGATTTCATATGCTGATTTAAAAATAACCCTATATTAGCCAAAATTTTCATCTCCAAACTCAGTGCTCAATCAATGGGACTTTCTTCATTTGTTTAAAACTGAAGGCAAAGGACTTACTCTCAGTCAATTCAGGGCTTCCTCCATTTGCTTTAGGGTTGTTTTTTGGTTTTGTTTTGTTTTTGATTTTTTTGTTGAAGTATAGTTGATTTACAATATTGTGTTAGTTTCTGGTGTACAGCAAAGTGATTCAGTTTTATATATATATTCTTTTTCAGATTCTTTTCCATTATAGATTATTACAAGTATTGAATATAGTTCCCTGTGCTAAGAGTCGAACCTAGTTGTTTATTTCATATGTAGTAGTGTACACCTGTTAATCCTAAACTCCTAATTCATCCCTCCCCCCTCTTTTCCTCTTTGGTAACCGTAGGTTTGTTTTCTATGTCTATGAGTCTGTTTCTGTTTTGTGAATAAGTTCATTTGTATCATTTTCTTAGATTCCACATGTATGTGATATCATATGATATTTGTCTTTGTCTGACTTACTTCACTTAGTATGATAATCTCTAGGTCCAACCATGTTTCTACAAATGGCATTATTTCATTCTTTCTATGGCTGAGTAATATTCCACTGGGTATATATGTACCACATCTTTATCCATTCATCTGTCAATGGACATTTAGTTTGCTTCCATGTCTTGACTACTGTAAGTAGTGCTGCTATGAACATTGGGGTGCATGTATCTTTTCGAATTTAAGTTTTCTCCAGATATATGCCCAGGGGTAGGATTGCTAGATCATATGGTAGCTTTATTTTTAGTTTTTTAAGGAACTTCCATACCGTTCTCCATAGTGGCTGCACCAATTTACATTCCCACCGACAGTGTAAGAGCGTTCCCTTTTCTCCACACCCTGTCCTGCATTTATTATTTTTCTCTTTTTATTTTTGAGATTTGGAAGGATTATGTGGTACCAGGACGTGGGGTTGGAAGTGGACCTGTGCCCCTCTCCTTTGCAATGTACCCATGTTGTCGCCTGCTGGGATGCCCTCATTGTTATCTGGTCTTTGGTCATTAGTCCACACAGATTATTGCTATAAACTCCTTGTCCCTTCAAACCCTGGGCTTTTTGTGCCATGTTTGAGTTCTCTTGGATATCGGGAAACATTCCTCCGGTATCACACAACTGTGGGTTGCAGCAAACTCCGTGAGGCTGTCTCACTGCCAAGTGCCTGAACACCTCTATAGGCCTTTCTGCTCTGGAGTTTTGGACTACAAGAAAATAAAGCGGATTTCTCCCTGTTCTCACATTCCTCAAAACTATCTGGAAATTTCTACCCACTTCCTAAGAGTTGGCGTGTGGTTGGGGAAGTGGAGACCCCAGGAGGCCTGTTTCTCTAGCACGCTACATCATAAACCCTGTACTTTAAACTGCTCTCCTTCCTGAGTCAAAAAAAATATTTATTTAGTTTGAATACAGGGTAGCTTGATTCTTTCTCTTCTTGCAAATCTGTGGTTTATGGCCTGATCTAAACTTGTACCTTTTTTTAAAAACAAATTTATTGAGATATAACTCGGAGACCATGCAACTCATCCATTTTCAGTGTACAATTCTATATCTTTTAGTGTATTTGTAGAGTTATACAACCACCAGCACAATTTCTAACCTAAACTTTTGAAACTTTCCACAGCCAACGGTTTGATTTTTTTTTTTTTTTACTTTTCTTGAGGCATTGGAAAGTTTCCTGAATGAAGAAAATAAGCAGGAAAAGAAAATGCACTTGGGGAAACCTTGATTAATATATCAAAATATTAATCTGCCACAGTGTGTGGGTCTCTGTGGTCTATAGCCGACCCTTCAATACAATGAACTTCCTGTGTAACATGGATGTAGAAAGCTGTATAAAGCACGGTTTGGCTTGTTTGCAAAAGATCTCCATCTTTCTCTACTTTTGCTCATCCCATCTTTAAGTTTACAGATGTTTCTTTTACATGAGTCATCAAAATTTAGAGAATGAAGCTCACAGTGAATATACCATTAGGTAACTTATTCCATCTCCTATTTCTATAACGTTAGCCCCAGTTTCATCTCATATGGAATTTGCTCTGAATTCAGATTTTAACTACATTTTCTTGTCCATCCAGTTGTTGCCACGATATTATAAGAGCAGTTGGGCCTGGGGCAAGTTTCACCTCTGTGATGAGGATTTGTGTGGGTACCTCTGGTTCAAAGCATGGTAAGATTTCAGGAGCCCACAAGCCATGAACGCACCACATGTGTTGAAAGATATGCCTGAAAATGCAACGTAGTGTTTTCAGCTAAGCAATCTCATGCTATGGCTCAATCATGCAAAGCCATAGCAGGAGATCATGACCCGACCTGTACAATTTGTTAAATTCGTAGATACAGGCAAATCTGTCGATGGATCTAAATTACCCAGATTTCTTGATGATATAAAACTGAAGAACCACAATTTTGTCACAAAACCTTGCTTACCTGCTCTCACATCAATATGTGGCTAAAAAAAGGAAAGGAAAAAACTTTCTTTTTATGGAACTCTGGCATTTATATTTCTTATTTTCCTTGAGAAAGGGAAATGGAGAAAGAAGTGAAAGAAATATTGGGAAACCTGCCAGACTAGCGATTAGCATTTTTTTGGATCCTAAGGAAACTGTCAGTTTTTTGTTTCTGTTTGCTTTTGTTTTTGTTTTGCTTTGGTCAAATATGAAGGCCAGCACAGCAGGTAAAATATTTTACTCTTTGTTTCGCCAGTATTTAGTCCTTATGGCTGTCATGCCTCTGTCATATCTCAGGATAGAAATTTCCTTATGGGCAACATGATTAGAAATGCAATGAGGTGACGGACTGACTTACACATATTGTGAAATGATTACCACATAGGTTTATTTAGCATCCATCATTTCATACGGATACAATAAAAAGGAAAGAAGAAAAAAAATAGACATGCAATGAGGGCTATTAAATATATTTGAGTACAGGCAGCAAAATTGCTGTGCAATGCATCTCAAGAGACAGTCCAAAAGTATTATGTGTTCACACAAATGAATCCTGCCCACACACAGTCCCTTCCTCTGGTCTCATTTTGTCCTTCCTTTCATGACTAATTCCTTCAGTGTCAGTTTAGCCTCCTGATGTTGGCATATATTTGACTCCTAAACGTCCACCAACGTCAGGAAGCAAGCCCGGATGGGAAAGGTGAAGGGGTGAGAGCAGAGAATAGACAAGACCAAAAGGAACGAAATGAGAAACAAAGGAAAAGCTGAGGTTTGAAAAACTTCTTTTCTGTGGTCGTTTTGGAAACTGGCCTCCGACACACGTCATGACTCTTTCACAGTGGCTCTGAAACTGAGGGTTCAGCTTTCACCCATGAAAAGAATCGCCAGTGTACCTGTGGTTATTTGAAGATTATACATGATATTTGGCGACCTTCTAATATGGACAGCCACGATTCCATTTTTTTAATAAGCCCCATGCAGTGGAAAAATTCAGATTTTAAGCTGAAAAGTTCTCAAGGGCAATAATCTAATAGTAACAATAGCTAACAACTACTGAGTGTTCACTGTGCTTTGTGCCAGAACGTCATGACCTCCTGACTCTACTATGATCTCATTTAACCCTTACAGTGATCATTGGAGGAATGTTCTGTCATCCTCCCCCATCTCACAGCTAAGACAGTAAGGCTAAGAGTCCAGAGTGCTAACCATTACACGCGAATAGATACATGTATATGTATAACTGAATCACTTTGCTGTACACCTGAAACTAACACAACATTGTAAATCAACTATAGTCCAATATAAAATAAAAACTTTTTTTTTTTTTTGCGGTACGCGGGCCTCTCACTGTCGTGGCCTCTCCCGTTGCGGAGCACAGGCTCCGGACGCGCAGGCTCAGCGGTCATGGCTCACGGGCCCAGCCGCTCCGCGGCATGTGGGATCTTCCCGGACCGGGGCACGAACCCGTGTCCCCCGCATCGGCAGGCGGACTCTCAACCACTGCACCACCAGGGAAGCCCTAAAATAAAAACTTTTTTAAAAAGGGAATTCCCTGGCAGTCCAGTGGTTAGGACTCCGTGCTCTCACTGCCAAGGGCCCGGGTTCAGTCCCTGGTGGGGGAACTAAGATCCCACAGGGCAGAGCGGCCAAAAGAAAAGCATACGAAGTATACATAAGTATATATGCTGTATCAGAGAAGATAGTTTAATATCTTTGCATTTTCCAACTAACTACATACACTAGATATAATGGACATTTTTGATGCTAGTTAACATCAAAAGTAAAAAAATCAATCATCTAATTAATAAGAAGATTTAAAAAAAAATTAAAACAAACAAACAGAAAGAAACTAAGGCCCCCAGAGGCAAAGTACTTTGCCTGAGGACACACAGTCACTTAGAGGCTCTAGTGCCTGTACTCCTTAGCACTGCACCCTCACTACTCCCTCTTCATAGCCCGCTGCTTCTGATTCTGAAGAATTTTTTTTTTAAAGAGTATTTGTCTCAGTTAAAAGCTTTGCAGAACAAGCAGTATAAAACCCTGGAATAAGATGTTTTTTAAAGTTCCCAGTTAATTTTCCATTTATCAGACCCTTGAGTACCACATGGAAACCCAAGAAAACGACCAACTCGAGACCCCGAAGGAAGAGCCAATGGAGACATTGTCTCACCTCCACCCGCCAACCCCTCTGAGCACAGCATGCTCCCAGCAGAGCCTGTGGGCAGCCCCGGACAACGTCTTTGAAAAGGAAGCACTTTTCCCGCCCTATACTTAACACTCCTGTGACCTTCTGTGTGTACTGCAACATAGATTCATTCTTTATTTAAAAATTTCTTTTTTTCCCCCAAAAAGTCCCAGACTTTGGTGGCTTTTGCATAGCTGAACAACTGAATATGTGTCTCCAAAGATAACGTTAAGAGGTGGGGAACTGGGGTTGGAGTAGGCACACACACACGCATCCTTGGCCTTATGAAAGTAATTTCTTATGAGTGTCAAATGGTTAAATGGTTGCTGGCCGAGAGAAACAGAAATGAGGAAGTATCCAGGACAGATAAAACTGAGCTGATTACAATGGAAGCACAGACACAGACACACACACACACACACGCACACACACACACACACATTCATTTATTGAAAAATGTTCAGGCCACCTCCATGCTGTATTTTTCCTTTTTATTAAAGTATGATATACATGCAAAAAAGTGCATAAAGTTTGAATGTAGAGCTTGACAAATTTTCAAAGTGAACACACCAATATAACCAGTACCGAGTTTAAAACGCTATCAGGGCCCCAGAAACCTCCATTTTCCCCTCCCAGTCACTGCCTACCCTAAAGGTAATCACTGTCTTGACTTCTAACACATAGGTTAGCTCAGTCCATTTCTTACCTCTACTTTAATGGGATCATACAATATGTACTTTTTGTGTGCCTCTCTTCTTTGTATGTAGCAATAGTTTATTCATTCTCATTTTATGTTATTTTATTCTGTAAACACACCTCAACTTATCTCAATTCTATTGTTGGTAGAGCCTTGGATAGTTTCCAGTTTGAGGCTGTTATGAACAGGGCTGCTATGAATGTTCTTGTGCATGTCTCTTGGTAAACATATGTTTCTACTTCTGCTGAGATAACCATAAATGTTAAAAACAGGTTCCTTACCTGTTTTATACTCGTCTGAGTGATATTTATCCCATGAATTTCTGACTCTATTATTAAAGCAATTCAGTTGTCTTTTCTTTTTAATCTGCCTCCTTCTTTGCTTTCCCTCTTCCTGAACTTCCTTTCTTCCTAAAACAAAACTGACCTCAGACGCTGGGAAAATCAAAAATACATAGCTCCAAGCTCATCATCTGAGGATGTAATAATGAGTGTGTTGTTTTAAATTACTTTCCATCATGGTCCATGCTGTCTTCAAAGGTCAAGCCTCCATCCCTTGTGTGTTCCGTGGGAGTACATGGCACATGTGACCAAAAGTAGAGGAGTTTCCAACAAAATTCAAAAAAACTTCTGGTCTTCTCACAGAAGTCTTTTTTTTTTTTTTTAAGGTAAAAGAATCTACATTTGATTCTCTGAATCTAGCTCATTTTAATATGAGCCATTTCTGTATGCAAAGGACTGCTGACACCAGCAAGTTTTATAGTACTGATTACTATGGAAACATTTATCTATAAATATAAAATCCTTTAAAGCTTAGCCTTTTATCTTTATAGAAAAAGGCCTGTTTATGTCACTTCTAAGATTCCAGCTTTAATGTAGACATGAGCTATTCTAATGCCAAACAAGATAACCTCAGTGTTGGAGCCATGCACGCTTTGAAAATTGGAATTTGTGCTAAAACTATCATTTTTTGATAAAATATTAATAATGAAATAAAAATATTTAAAGAAGCTCACTTAAGCCTATAGCCCTGGTCTGTTGGATTCTTTTTGTTGAATTTAATATTGTGAATATGTCTCACTTTTTTTTCTCTTCTAATTCATGTTCTCTTCCATTCTTTGTGCAAGTATATGTGTGTGTGTGGGTGTGTGTGTGTGTGTGTGTGTGTGTGTGTGTGTGTGTGTTAGTTGCAATGACTGCCAAAGTGGAAGTAATTCATTCATTAACCTTTTCCTTTGGCATATTTATGGATTTTTCTCTTTCAAAGTTCCTGTAAAACCAGATATGACGATGCAATGTCTTTGTATTATTATGACTTCCTTTCTTGTTTCTCTTTTACTAAAACATATCACTTTAAATAACTAGAGGTTTACAAAAGGAAATTATTGCAAAATGAGAGGGGAGAGGTTGCCATGTGGCCCAAGGGAGAGCACTTTATAATTTCCTGCTTCCTCATGGGATAGGTAAGTGAATTGAGATGGAAGTGGAAAAACTTGGGGCAGTAGGAAAGCAGCTGAACAAGATAATTATTGTCCTCGCTTTTTTAATATAAATTGGAAAATCCAGGAGTTATGGGTCTAACCCTAAACGAGCAGCTCTCTCTACTTCAGCACAACCATCTAAATTTAACATAATTATTTCTCAAATGTATTCATGCCTCAAATCTGTCTCTAGTCCAGCAATTTTGAGTTATGCCCAAATAATTACAGTCTGAGTAGTTAAAACCCTCTGAGACACTTCTACATTTCCGTTCACTAGCAGAAACCCCCCCATGCTTAAAAAGTTATAATACAAAAATATATGTCAGTACAATTGTCAAGCTTTCGACCAGTGTTTTATCAGTGCAGTTTTACAGAACCCCAGAAGTAAAGAGAAGAGGAGAGAGTTGCCGAGGTGCAGGAGAAAGGCACGCTCTGCAACTTCGTGGGTCTACCAGATGTCACTGAAGAGTTAAAGTGTTAAACGACGAAATCCAGAGGAGCTGCTTCTCATCATGGCTGTGAGGATGGGAATGAGATGCCAAAAAAGTGTGGCTGTCACAACTGACCCAATTAACTTTTTAATTGCCAAATTCCTACTTATTTATCTTGGTGGTACATAAATAGAGGTTCAAAACATATCTTTGAGACACCATCCATTTTAGACGACGTTTTAGATGTTGTGAGGACCGACCTCGGTTCCTAGATAAATCTTCAGTCTGAGGGAAGTAAGAGTCCATTGACAGGATATATGGGAATTATTATGGCAACATAGAATTGTAAAGTCACAGGGTTGGAAGAGGGCCAGAGACTTATCTATTCTGACCACCCAGGTCTTAGCCATAATTTTTTAGAAGCAAAGAGAAAGAACATATTTCATAGATATTAAACAATAAGGGTCACAGAGTCAAATCTCTTTTCAGTATTCTCCTTTGATCTGCTATTTTCTCGTTCCTTTGAGCACCAGGAAAAAGGATTCAACTATGGAATATTTGTCCAGCGCTGCAGATAGCAGCCACACTTATGGGCTATGCGTTGTTATTAAGTGGCATAGACAGGGCTGACTCTGAGAAGATTGTGATATAAGGAATGATCGCTGGCACATTCCTACCTTCACTATATCTCTCTGTCCTTTCTCTCCACACATCTCACCAACCCCCTTTTCCCTACTCCACACCAAGATGTGTCTTGCTCCCCGGCTTAATCCAGGCTTGAATTCTTCACTTATAGTAACAGAAATAATAATTTTATACACTTCACAGTGTTGAAATTACAAGATTAAATAATGTCTTTAGTTCCATATCCAGCACATATTAAGGCCTCGGTAAGCAATGACTCTTATTATTTCTGCCAACTGCTGAAGATGTAACCCATCCAAGGGTATTGAGAATGTAAGATAGTACTTGAAGATGGGAAAAGCCATTAATGGATGGGATTGACATTTGCAAGCAGAGCGTTACCTGTTCAACACCTATTTATTGGGCATCTACTATGTATCAAGCCCTCTGCTTCAGGGCTGGGAATAGAAGATTTAAAAACACTCGTTGTTCTTAACTTGATGGAGCAAATGGTCTAACGAAGGAAACCAAAACCAACTATGAGTGTTAGCCACACAAGTATTTGTATAACACCAGTTGTAATTAGAGCAATGAAGGAAAAATAAAGGGAGATATGAGCATGTATAGCATGGGGATCAAATTTCAGAAATGAATCGGGAAAGCTTGTCTGAAAAGTGCCACTTGAGTTGAGTTAGGCAAGGAACAGTGTTGGGGTGGGAGATGACTCTTCCTGGCAGCAGAAGTGGGTGTGCCTCCTGGGACTGGCCTTGGGTAATGCGGAAGGAATTGTAAAGAGAAGAAATTGGCCTGTGACTATCTTCCTTCCTCCTCTACCCAGCCCCCAACCTCTCTTGGTTCAAATGCCGCCATCTCAAGTTTCACAGTCCAGCTACTTCTCAGGTTGAATTGCAGAAGACTGGGGCCCCTCTTTTCCTCCTCACAAAGTAGACCACTGCTCCCCTTTTCTTCCCTTGCTTAAGAGGCACTGAATAAAACTCAGCTTGCTGTCTCTTCATATGTGCCACCCCGGGGCATCGACTGTGCCTCCAAGGCCCAGATTTGACCTGAACACACCTTTCAATCCCAAACCATATGAAACTGCAAGGTTTGCTAAACCTGATATGAACCTGATCTTATTGTTATTTTTTTTTAACTGAACTGTCAACTGAATTTAAACCATTTCAAAGTAAGCCTAAAGAACTTGTTTGAGCCAGACCTAAGCTCACATGTTTTTTAAAAAACTAATAAACCAGAACTAAATCAGAATATTGAACCTAAACAATCATTTCATTTAGTTTGAGCACCCATCCTGAAGAAAGAATATTTATTATGGGGCAATTGAAAGACATTTATGTTTAGGTTAGTTGCAACCAGAATCATGCTTCGAGATGTTCAGAAATTTCAGAATTAGTTTTCATTTCTCTGAAGAAATTTTTGACAAGAAGTGTGTATTTTTTGTTGTCAATCTGGGAATTCTACATTTCCCCCTGCAATTTTCAAGGAACTCTCATCACTATAGGAACCCCCAAATCGAGATTTATGGGAAAGTTAAATAAAAATTAAAGGTTTGATTCCTTCTTGGCGCTCCTTCTGGCTTTCCATAATAACTGTGTTTTGTTTTAGAGCTGGTAAAGGAAAAAGGGATTTGGGAATGTTTTATTTCTAGTCAAAAGATTCTTTTATGTGAGGAGACATGGGAAAACCAGATGAGATATGACAGTGTAGTGATATGCAAAAAATTTTGACCGAAAATGTAAAGTCCATTTGAAAAAGCAGTGACTGACTTTGACAGCCCTTCTAGGTCTCGATACTACAGTGAGTAGAATCTTCTCCCTTTGGTGCCAATAAGAGCTAGTTCTATGGGGTCAGCAGTTTCCACTTAATGCTTCATCACTTTGTGAGGCGTTTCATAACTTGACTTTGGGTTTTAGACACTGAGCCCTGGGTAGAAGCACACAATTTCTCCTTCATTTAAGCTCCAGTTGAACTGAACCACTGGCTTAATGATAACCTCTCCATTAGTATTGCTAACAAAGAAAATTTCAAGTTGATTTACTTTGCATTTCTAATGATCTGAACTAGTTTTTGACTTTTGAACTAAGTGGAGTTCTGTGTGGGATCTTGCACGGATCAAAATGGGTTCAATTGCAAGCAAAAAACCAGTTAGCAAACACAGCCCTTCCAACCACTCCCCCGCCCCACCCTGCCTCCCTGCCCCCGGAACGTCTCTTATTTTGGAAGGAAAAATAACATTTCTTAGTCCCTTAAGTTCCAAATTTTTTAAAATATTTTACCATTATCAATGGTATCATAATAATGCTGGGACATGAGTTTTTAGTATGCCAATTTTTCAGATCAGGAAACTGAATTTTCTTTGGGTGCAGTAACTCCATTTCACGTGGCCAGTAGGGGGCAGAGCCAGGATTTGGCTTGTTTTTCTGATTCTGCAGTTTATTTTTCATGGTGCCATGTGCATCAACAACACTAGTACAAAACAAATAGCACAGAAAGCCTTTTATCAAAAGCTTAACGCCCTCCCAGTTGGGTCCTCCATCTGTAGAACGGGTGTCCCCACAGCACGTTGTGTCGAGTTACTTGTGAGTGCGTGTAAGACGAGGCTTAGATTTCCTCTATCATTATCTTCTGGGAGAGAAAGAACTACACTGGAAAGGACTTGTTCTGAAAAAGTGTCCTTCTTATACTCCTCACTCCAGTTTGAACTCTTGAACCTGCGGCAATGACACGAGAGCCAGATACTTGGACGGGAAAGTCAGTGTCCTGGCGTAGGAAGCTCTGAGGCTTCTCTCCCTTTGTTCCCAAGCATCTCTGAAATATGCCATCTGCTTATTGTCAGACCTGATGAATCATCATGTTCTGGTTCTCTTTGTCTTCATCTCTTAAATGAGGGCCATACTTCCTAGGTCTTCTTGTACCTAAGTGCAGTGGTGAGATTTAATTAGCCAATATCTATGAAGTCTTTAAACATCTTAGGGGTAACAAAGTGCTAAATGAATCTAACATTTTATTAAAAAGTAGCATTTCTCGGGCTTCCCTGGTGGCGCAGTGGTTGAGAGTCTGCCTGCCGATTCAGGAGACACGGGTTCGTGCCCCGGTCTGGGAAGATCCCACATGCCACGGAGCGGCTGGGTCCGTGAGCCATGGCCGCTGAGCCTGCGCGTCCGGAGCCTGTGCTCCGCAATGGGAGAGGCCACAACAGTGAGAGGCCCGCGTACCGCAAAAAAAAAAAAAAAAAAAAAAAAAAAAAGTAGTATTTCTCTAGGGAGTAATTAAATGAAAAACTTTAATACAATAATCTCATGGCAATCTTTGCTCACCTACATTAATGAATCAAACTTTTGTATAGATGATTAATATCAACTTTGAAAACACAGAACTAAAAGAAATTTAATATTTGCATTTCTGCTTTTGTTGTTTATGTTTGTAAATCCACAGTTATAGTGATGGGAATGTAAAGTTCCCAACCTTAGTAATGTTTGGGTTAAATCTTTCTTCAGAGACTGTAAAATTACCACCCATTTGAGATCAGTAAATTGGGAAGATAGCTTGTGCTTCTGCTGGTTTACAAGTGGAGACATTGACATTAGACCATCTAGAAGGATTGTTCTGCCTACATTAATAGGAAGTGATGATCATTTCTCTAAGTAATTTAGATGTAGCTCTTGAACAATAGTTCTGAGGCAACCAAGAGAAAGGGGCCACCCCACCACCACTCACACATACACAGTAATTCAACTGGAATACTAAGGAGGCACGGGTTCGTTAACTCAGTAAAAGGTAAGTAATGTAATATAAGTAATAGCATTGCCTTTCATTTGGGGTTGCCAAATACTTTTCCAATATCACATCCCCACTAGGAACTAGTCAGTCAAGAAAGTACAAAGAATTTAGTTTTTAAGGGCCAAATATAATCCTGAATTCTAATTTACACACCCTGTCACCTCCCATTCAACTCATTTCTAAAGTTCAGAGATACAAGGTAATGAGATAGGAAAATTAAAAAGATAGTGCCTTATGCATATCACATACTCAATAAAAGTTTGTTGAGTTAAATTAAGTTGAATTAAACAATGACCTAACTAATCCAGATTAAGGCATTCCATCCCTTAGCAGTTTCATTTTTGTTGTTGTTGATTTTGGACTCACTTCAGAGAAAAAGAACAAAGTATTCTTTTGGGAACTTATTTTTTTAAGTCCATTTTGGTTTATTTTAAATCAAATGGGAAGCCTTAGAAGAGTTTGAAATTATGCTTCTATTGCCTTCAGCTCAACAAATGACAAATCACCTGATGAGAAATTTATCTAAACCACCAAAAAAGTCCCCTGTCTTTATCATACTTCCTCTTACCACATCTTTCCCCTTCACTGCAACATGTCATTTCTAGTCTTTATGGAAAAGACTTCTTTCTTTTGAAATAGGTTTAGTAGTTTGGGCTCTTCTCTTCAGTAGGAGAAACATAAAGAATTGCATCATTTCTAAGGCAGTTATCTTAAAGAGGTGAAAATGTAGTGGCCAACATCACCGAAATCGGCACCGGTGTAGAGTAAGAAATGAAGACTTGCGCCTCAGTTTCCTGATCTGCAAAATGAAGGAGTGAGAATAAAATCTGTTCAAGCCTTAGCATTCAATGCGGTTAACTCAAGATTGTGAAACCCAAAAGGCTGAAGTTCAAAGGCCTCCCTGGGGAAAATTTTCCAGAGGAAATGCCACTTGGTATCCATGGCCACCACACTTCTAGGAGGGAATTTGTTGGGGATATTGTTTCTCATTGGAAAGAAGGCTGTGGGACTTGAGAAATTTCAAAGAGATCTTTGGTCATATCTGCGCCCATAGTTTTTTTTTTTTTTTTTTTTTTTGGTTTTTCTGTTTTGTTTTGTTTTAAGTGCAGAGTGGGGTTTTTTGTTAGTATGGTTTTTTGGTAGTGCCGTCGGTCCACTATGTAGTAGCTAATCTACGGTTTGGCTGAAATGTTCACTTTTCAACTGATTAGATGACATCTTGTGGACATAACCTTAGACCTGGCTAATTAAGATCTGTTTTATACAAACAACTGAACTTTTGAGTTTATCCTTCTCACTTTATTATGTAAGAATCTTAGACTGTAGGAGTTGGAGTATACCTTAGAGGTTTTTTCTGCTCCCTTCATTTTCTAATTGAGGAAACTGTCAAGAAGGAGAAATAGAAGTTAGATTTTCTTTCATGCAGTTTTATATTGATTTCGTAGGTGACTCTGGCAACATGTCTTAGGCTTATGTGACTATAATAGGGAATTCTTTTATATCCACAAAGCTGTCAGATATTTTTTAAAAGTCCATACTTTAGAAAAATTAAGTTCTTAATAGTGGGGTTTTTTCGTTGAAACCTCCTAATATTTAATTTTGATAATTAACTCTGTCTATCTATCTATCTGTAGCACTTTGAAGACGAAATGGGATCACATTTTTAAGATGTCTACTAGTAGGCACAAACACGTAAATTCCCTCTTTCCTGCAGCCCACCCATGCCCTACCATGTGCAAATGAGTGTTCCTTCCCTACCTTCAGTTGAAACCACAAAAGAGATCTAGTTCTTAGCATCATCATAAAGACAGCAGCAAATGTTTAGAAAAATGCTTCCATGATAACAGGCAGAAAAATGCATTTGTGAATTGATCGCATTTCTCAGATATCTTGGGGCTTCATTTTGCCCTTTTCTGTATGTGCAGTGATTGTGAATTGCACAACACTTAGTATATGTTTTTTGATTCATTCAAAGTGTGAAATGATTAATTGAGGAATCTCATATTGTTGGGGATAGACGTGTAATACAATTTTATTTTGCCAAACCCTGCCTTTCACTGTACTACAGCAATTCCCCTTTGCTCATCCCTAATAGCATCTTGGGCATATGTATGATTTACCCATCAGTTACAGTTGTTAAAAATTTGTCCAGACCTATTTAAAATTTCAATCTCATATTCAATTCAGAGCTCTTGCTCTCTTCATTGCAGCCTAGATTTCTGTAGTAAGGAGTTTGGAGTAGAGAGGAAGGCATGGCGTGGCATGGGATAGCCTCTCCTTCTTCAAAGTTTAATTCTGTTGATTTGTCTACAGTAAAAAGGAAAACAGAAGGGGAAGAAGTAACTTCAGCACAATGCTCTCTCCATGAGGTTGACTGTCCATACCCTCCTTTCATCTTCAGTCATTTTTTTATATCGACTGTGGGAAAAGAAGTTGTAGTGGTGATTGTCTGTAAGAGGGCCAGTTCTGTGCCTCCTAATACACCTGACCCCAATTGTCAGAACTTAATAGCATCTATCTATGAGCTGAAGTGTAATTTTACAGTCTGAGTTTTGAACCTTAACTGCAGTTGTGGATAACAAAAAAGTCCTTCCCACACAACATCCTATTAGAGCAGCAAAGTAATTCTTGAGACAAATTTGTATTTCTGTATGCACCCTGTGTGTGTCTATGTGTGTTTGCAGTGGATTATCTGTAGGGAAAATGATATAACTGAAAATTCTTGACGAGACTTTGTCATATTGCATAAGAAGGGAAGTATAAGAGCTAGACATTCATTAGGTTTCTTGAGCAGAGTATTTCCTATAGTTCTTAACCTTTGATGTTCAATCTCTCTGTCTCTGTCTGTCTGTTGTTTGTCTGTCTCTCACTTACACACCCCCAAAACTGTTCCTTCCCTAGTTTTTCCCTTCTCAGAAAATAATGCTACTATGCGTTGTGAATGACCACAGCCACTGGTTTTCAAAGATGCAGCAGTATCATCAAGTTCATTGAACTTAAATAGAATTCTGGGACTGTATTTGATAACTGCCCGTCTTCTCCCAATTTTGGCTACTTAAAACTAGGTTGTTTTACCATAATGGATAAGAGAGGCCTAATATACAGTAATATCTTCACCCCTTATCTTTGAATAGATATTCACATTTTATATTTTAAAAATAGGGTAGACAGATTCTGAAAATCAGAAGAGCCACTTATAGTCACTGATGTGGCAGGCATCGAACCCACAGCAATACTAAAGGATCTTGGGCAACAAAATATTACAGGCAGGCCCAAGGAAAACATTGATTTAAGAAAATTTATGCTGTTTTATTTTGGTAGAGCAAAACGTTCAGAGAGAGGTGTGTTTAAGAGATCATTTGAACCTAGAACTCAAGCTAATGTATCCTCCTCTCTACCATACTGAATTCAATTCAAATCAGCAAATATTTACTAAAGTTCACTATGTGCAAAGCTCTATTATTTTAATCTCTGGGAAAAAAATAAGTTACTAAGTTTTAAAGGTAATTTTACAAACTGTTTTTTTTGATTATCTGAAAGAAATATATTTTTGTTACCACTCAACTACAGAAAAATGATGATTTGAATGACAAATCTGTAAACTTATTCCTCCTAGCAATATTTTTCAGTCTCTAAGCAATACTGTATTTTATTTCTACCCAGCTGAGAAAAAGTTTAGTGACTCAATTAGCAACTGTACTAACAGACCTCATTTCATGAAGTTTCAGCTGTCTTAACTTTGTCAGTGTGGCTTCTTAGGATTGGTCTTTTGAGTGAAAGCAACAAATGTTTATTGAAACTTCTTAAAATTGGACTCCTAGGTTATGTCAATACTTCAAAAGTAAAGTTGAAGGTGATAAAAAATGTTTGGACTGTCCAAATTTACAAATAGCTCATCTCCAAAACCTGGTCAAGAGTCTCTCTTAGGGACACAGAGGAAAATGCAGTGGACCAGGCTCACTGAATCTTCCAGCCACTTTATATCTCTGATCTCTGCATAATCTCTAGGGATGTGGAAGCAATTTGTCTTTAGTGTCTATCAAGTATCATTTTTGTCATGTTTCCGGGCATTTTCCTTTAAGTGTGTCTTACAATTGTGCTCCATTCTGGCTGCCAAAAGCAGGTGGGACAGTGCAGGCTCAATATTTAGTCCAGTGTTGACTTTCTTTTCCTTTTGTTCTGCCTCCCTTCCCATACCGCTCTATAAACACATCAAATTACCATTATTTCTGGGTGATGAGTCTAATTAGTTGAAGAGAGGGAATTATTTTGATTACCCTGAAGTGTGAATGACCCACTAGTTGGCCTAGTGTCTTGCACTCCCAGGAGCACTTATGTTTACAAGTCAAATTTTTAAACCTAAAATAGGAAGGCTCCATGGTGGGTTCTCAGGCAGTAGAACAAGAAAAGCTTTAAATCAAACTCCAAGAGAAGAGCTGTATTTCATTGTCGTTTTCCCCTTTGCCATTTTTACTTTCATGAAATGTTTCTCCCCATCTTAAATGTTTTCCTAGACAACAGAAAACACACACATAAAGCATGCATCTATTCAAATTCTTAAATCTTTACAGAAGGTCATAATTTGTCTGGTGTCAAGAACTGTGAAGAATCTGCGAGTTTACTTTACTTGCACGCTAACAAATTGGCTTGTCATAGTTCCATGGATGCTGGTAGAAGACACAAGACTCTTGGGTCAGAGACAAAAGACAGTTTAATACTCACGGCAACAAAAGAAGCCCAGATCATCAGCATTTTTGCATCAGTTCCCCGAGCCCCAATTCTCACAAACTGATGCAAAGAGGGCCAGGTCACACCTTCAGGTCAGTGGGTTGTGTTACAGGAGAGGAGCCTGACGTACATAGGGAACTTGGATCTTTCACAATGGGCAGTAAATATTTATGCTCTTTGTTCTGGAGGGAGACTTTATCTTTATGATATTGAACTCATGTCTCCACCAAACAAATTTCTCATGATATTGCTATACAAAAAGCCCTATGTCAAGCGCCAAGTCCATCATTCCTGGTACCTTCTATTTAAACTTTGAGGACCCCTAGATTCTACAGCCAAAGTCATGTTGCTTTCTAGCTATGGCTGCAAGGTTTGCTATCTCTGGGTGATTCAGACTTGACTGAATCCATTTCTTCGAAGATCCATCTTACTCTGGGGAAACTGCCGGCTGTTACTAAGAAAGCATGTTACATTCTTGCCTAGGTTCATCCTAAGGGCTAGGGAAGTTTTCCAGGACAACAACGCTGACCACAAGAAGTTATGTACATTTCTTTGGGTCCGTTTATCACTCTTTAGTGGGTCATCTTCAACTATTGTAAAGCCAATCAGGACAAAAAGAACCCAATTCTCCTGGGAGTCTTTTTTTGGGGAAATCTCCCTTCAAAAGGCCAAAGGTCACTTTTATCAACAAGGACGGATCACAGAAAAACTTTGAGACATTTACTGTCATCTCCAAGTAGATTGAAGGTTGGCGTGATGACAGAGTGTGAGCCATTTGATGGGCCAACTGTCGCCAGTCTTCCTTGATAAGTATTACGCACCCTTCCTCCTTCTATCCTGAGCATACTAGGCCAAGTTCTACCTGTATGGTCAAAACTTTCTCTCCTTTAATGTGCAGTGTAGGTGTTATGTCTCTGCAACTCTTGTCTGAAAGAGGGCATACCAGGATGAATCTTGTTATTTGTTACAATGTGGGGGACCTGAGGCTGCCCACCAGATGGGAAAGGAAGTCCTTCCCCCACTCCACCACTGCCATCCCCACCCCTGACCTGGAGGAGAGTTAGCAAAAACCAGAGCAGTGTTTGGGCAGCTGTCTTTGAACTTTTTCCTGTGTCCAGTCTTCAACCACTTTCCAAATACCTCCTCCTTAACAGAGAGAAGGAATACTTACTGCCCAGTACACCATACAATTTGGCCAGCATATTCACTACTGATTGTATGGACTCCATCAAGTCCCTTTAATTGGCCTATGAGACCACCACCCTTCCTTCTTCATGTTGCCATGACCAGTCGACTTCCCATCCTCATCTCTAAAACTGCCAAACACTGAGAAGGGTCTGGGATTTCATTCCACTTGCAAGCAAAAATGTTAACCTGCCACAGTATCATAGATGCAGGTAGAAGACACAAGACTCCTAGATCAGAGACTAAGAACAATTTGTTACAGCAATAGAAGCAGTCAGCGTATCGGCATTTTTGTGCCAGTTCCTCTAGCGTCAGTCTGCCCAGATTGATGTAAAGAGGACTGGATGACACCTGCACACACAGTGGGTTATGTTACAGGAGAGGAATTCTGAGCTTAGGGAACCAAAATCTTTTATAATAGTCAGTAAGCGTACCTGCCCTTTGTTCCGGAGGGAGACACTATTTCCATCTTCTTCTTTGTTTTTTTTTTTAAATAGATTTATTTATTTTTGGCTGCGTTGGGTGTTCATTGCTGCCCGCGGGCTTTCTCTAGTTGCAGTGAGCGGGGGCTGCTCTTCATTGTGATGCGCGGGCTTCTCATGCGGTGGCCTCTCTTGTTGCAGAGCGCGGGCTTCAATAGTTGTGGTGCGTGGGCTCAGTAGTTGTGGCACACGGGCTTAGTTGCTCCGTAGCATGTGGGATCTTCCCGGACCAGGGCTCAAACCTGTGTCCCCTGCATTGGCAGGCGGATTCTTAACCACTGCACCACCAGGGATGCCCTATTTCCATCTTCTGAAGCTGTTAAGCAAATCTAATCTTTGCTCCGAAGTGAGAAACTGTCTCTATATTCAAAGCCTGTCTGTGATACAAGTTTCCTTGAAAAGATAGTCTGGAACAAAGGTCAGTCAATGCTTCTCTTTCAAGATGTGCAGAAATACAATAGACCCACAGAGAATAGAGAATTGTTTCCCCACACTTGGAAGGAAGGGGAAATAGTGCAGCTACAAGTAGCCTTTGTTTTATAAGGACCCAATTGAAAACAATAGCACAGGAAAACAAGTTTGGAAATATGAACAATTGAGTTTTTGTTTCCTTTTTGATAGTTGGAAAGTATATTTCAGTGAACAATATATTTAGCAGTTATCAAATATTATATTAAGCTTACAGGTTTATAAAAGATATGCACTGAGGTTTCTTCTGAAAGTTCTCATATGACATATTGTCATGCGGTGGCCTCTCTTGTTGCAGAGCGCGGGCTTCAATAGTTGTGGTGCTCTCCTAATAGGAGAGACAAGGTCTTTTAGTGAATGGGCCTAGACTCATCCCATTCAGTGTGTTCCTTAGGTTGCAAAGAGCCATGGAACTTCACAACAAAAGTGAAATTGGTAGATGTTTGGCATTGGAAGGATTGAATTGGATCTGTAGGGCAGTGGTGGCAATCTGGCTGCTTTATTTTCCTCTTAGGAAACATGATAGGTTACAATTTTGTCAATTATACCTTAATAAAGCTGAAAAAGGTAAAAAAGAAAGAAACATGATGGGATTTTGACTTACTAATAAAACAGAAAACATCTTTTTCTCACTCTGAGAACTCAAACATATACATGCTTCCATTCAGAAGGGTCTTCCCAATAGCTGGAACAGTTGTACAAGATTTGGGTAGCGACTAAGTGTAGAGCAATTGTTTGTTTGCTGTGTAGGTAGATTTTGTGTCTACTCTAGTTACAGAGAATATAAGGAATTTTCCATTGCCGGCGTACATTGAGTTAGTCTTACAGTACTAACTGGCTCTGGGTCTTTCAAATTCTGACACTCCTAGTTACTGTGTAGACTTGGGCAAGTTATGCAAGCCCGGGCCCTCTTCTTTTTTTCTCTGTTAAAAAAGCAAAAAACAAAAAAACTATAGATAACTCACTTATGAGGTTTCCTGGCATAAAATTAAATACCTTAAAAAAAACCTTGTACACTGCATAGTACATAATAAGTTCTCAATAAAAGCCTGCTCCCACCTTTCCCATGTGGTTTGACTCCATATGGAGAGAAGGTCATCATTCTTCATTTCCATGCTACTCATTGCTTCGTAGATTCCTCATTGATCCAGGAACCGAAATTTAGCCTCCGTGAAGGACCTTGCCTCCTTCTACCAGAGAACAAACTTCTCTGCTCACTGACTTCATATTCTGTTGTTTGTCACGGTCCCCAGATCACATCCATGTGGAATAATGAAGGCTCACTCCGCAGACAGCAGACAAGTCCTGGGATTGATTCCATGTGAGAGCTCATAACAGAGGGGAGTGTGTTAAAAAGCTAAAGAACAGATTTAAAAAAGCCTAAAATCCTTAGAATCTCAGCTTCAGCTCCTGGCAGGATTGAATTAGCTTTTTTTCCTCTGGAGTAGTTAAACTTAGTTTCATGTGTTTTGTCTGAGTACTGCGTGTGGGAGTGGGAATCTATATCATTCAGATGGAAGCTTTCATCTGTTTCAAGCCTGTATGTATATTAAAACAGCCATGAAATTTTATATGTGCTCAAAGCCTAAAAATATCAGTACGGACCTTAAGAGAATCAGACAGAGGGCTGGAGAAAGATTTAATATTCAGTACTTCTCCTTTCTACTTCTTTTTGCATCATTTTAATAAAAAGGTGGGTTGACAGGAGCTCTAAAAATGTACTTTGAAAACTGAGCAATTGTCCACTTTAATGCATATTTTAAGATTACAATTACAAACACATTAAAATAAAAAAAACCACTAACTTTTCCTCAATAGCAGGGAATGAAGACCCAATTTGTCCAAATGAGAGCCTTCAATCTCCTTTTTATTTATTTTCTTTTTTAACTGCTCCAGTCATGCTGTCAACATAATCTTGAGTTCCTTTAAAAACCTTCAGGGAACAAGGGGAGGAAGTAAAGATGCCTCAGAGGGATAAGTGGCATCTGTGGATGGGAGCCTACCCTGAAAATAGGTGTTTTGGGGTCTTACATTGAGGTCACATTCCTACTTTCCAGGGTTCTGTATCATTGGTACTTTAAGTGATTTATCAAATTCAAGGTGCCCCCCTTTTTTTTTTTCTTAAAAGCAATGTAAGTGTCTGTCAGTCTTCTAAAGCAATAAAGATTGCTTTATTAAATAGAGCTGGGGCTTCCCTGGTAGCGCAGTGGTTGAGAGTCCGCCAGCTGATGCAGGGGACACGGGTTCGTGCCCCGGTCCAGAAAGATCCCACATGCCGCGGAGCGGCTGGGCCCGTGAGCCATGGCCACCGAGCCTGCGTGTCCGGAGCCTGTGCTCCGCAATGGGAGACGCCACAACAGTGAGAGGCCCGCATACCAAAAAAAAAAAAAAAAAATAGAGCTGAATGAATGATTTCACCAGAACAGGATTCCATTACACTGGAGAGCCACTTTTTTTTTTCCCATCCAAGACATCCTGAAGCCGTCTGTAGATGAGTCTTCGGCTCCCAGGACAATGCCTCAATCACCAAGGACCTGTAGATATGTCATTGAACTCATCCATCCCTTTGCTCCACGATCTTGAGAAAAACTTGCCTTTGCTGCACTCTGCACCATGACCTCCGCATCTTCCCCTTCTATCCACTTCTCCACATGAAAGTAAGAGCTAAAGCATATGAAGACCTATTTTTGGTAAATGTCATGGTTTTTCACATCACTGAGTAAGCATGAAAATTTCTCTCTAAATATTTGAATCACTTCATTTATAGTCAAGGACACTTTCTCAAAATGAACATTTTAAAGCCAACCAATTTGACTATACATCTGGGTTTGAACCCAAGAAAGGCAGAAACACTATAGTTGATCAATTTGTATTACTATTCTTATCTGGTGGTCTCACTTTGAGGAAACCACAAAGATGTAATTTTGGGAAGTCACAGCTTTAGGGGTGGGGCTGAGTTAGAGGTGTTGGATTTTCTGGTGGTCAATGATTGTATAACTCACAGCATAAAATTGTGAAAAAAGATTTTTAGTGAATGTTTCTTCTTAACACATTGGCTTTTTTCAGAGCAGTGATTTTGAATTATGACAATTTGGAAAGAATGAATGCAGTGTGACATCCAGCAAAGAACAAACTGCTAAATTTAGGGATTAGAATAAACTCAGACCTAGGTCCATCTATGCCATTTTTTAGTTTTGTTGTGTTGGGCAAGTTGCATACCAATATGGTGTCAATTCCTTCTCCATCAAATAAAGAATTGGCTTAGATCAGAGCTCTCAAAATTTGTGCTTTAGACTTGTGAAATTGTCTGCAGAAGTAAAATTATAAAATAAATTAAAATAAATTGGGAAATGCTGCATACTATACTCTCCAAATTTACATTAGCATGGTAAAGGCTGTGGAAGGTTCTGCAGTTAAAGACCCCAGCTGTACTTTAGTACAGTATTTTCAAAAATTTTTTTTCTAGTGACACATCTTAATGTCTTTTGGGGGTAGAGTATAACAAATATCTTTAAGAAACTCTAGATTCAGTGATCTCTGACACCCTTTCTAGCTAGCACTCAATTATACCAGTTATTCTGCTTTTGTTATTTTTTTAAAACATCTTTATTGGAGTATAATTGCTTTACAATGTTGTGTTAGTTTCTGCTGTATAACAAAGTGAATCAGCTATACATATACATATATCCCCATATCTCCTCCCTCTTGCATCTCCCTCTCTCCCTCCCTATCCCACCCCTCTAGGTGGTCACAACTGCTTTTGTTATTTTTTATATTTTGACAATAGGACAGGGTTTTTTTGTTCATTTTTGGTAATTTCTCAGATAAGGAATAACAGGAGATGAAATCATTTAGTTGCCTAAGGATTCATTAGAATGAGTCCCTCTGTCCCATTTAAGGTACTTTCCAGTATTAAAGTTTATGATTCTAAGATTCTAATTTGAGACCAGGGACAATTCTTCCTATAAGAAAAATTAATTGTAGTTTTTACCTTCTAGAAAGCCTTTTGTTACTTCTTGCACCTATTAACGTACACAAATGTTTATTTTTCCCCCCAAATTATCACCTCAACGTAAGAATAGATTTACCTACAAGCGACAGAGACATTTGGTAGCCTCGTGGCTACTACTTTTAATGCTTCTGAAAAAACATATTTTTCATTACATAGTATTTTTAATCTAATTCAATTTTAAGCTATATGTTGGTATGAATTTACACAGGCAATAAAATCTCTGGTTACTCTTCAAGACATTATATCGAAGTGTATGTGTTGTTGATTTTACTCATTTGAATACTTTTTTGTCTAAAAAATCTACATCTTTTGTTCAGAGAAAAGAGCAGGAAAGAGTGCATGCCTGAATCTTTAAATAGATGTTCAAGTTCATTTATAAAGAAGATAATCTTTGTTTTGAAAGATTGCATCCTCATCGCCTCCAGTGTATCTCTTTCATCAAAGTGGTTCAAGATGTATTGATATTTTGGTAAAAAAACAAAACAAAACACTCCCAACAGTTCCAGAATCTAAAAATAAGTACCATGTGTTTTATTTACCATAAAAAAATTGCTGAAATATTTTCTAATGACTCCCTCTCTCTAATTGGTCCCCCTTCCTCTAGGTCTAAGTGGAGGATGGTAAAATACTCCCAGTACCCACAAGGTGGCATGGCCTTCTTGTGTAATTCCGTTGCATTTGGTTTATTTCTACTTTAGCGGCTCTCTATTGTAGATTCTACTCTTTTATTAATGTTTTGAATTCCACTTTATGGTTTTATTTTTCCTCACTTGTAGCCTATGTACAGGGCTTGAATTTCTAGACTGAGACATATTTTTCACAAACAGAGGCATTCAAGCAAAACTCTTCAGTCTTTTCTAATTGTTTCCGACCACTTTGGAGCTGAATTTAAATTCTTTGACTTTGAATAATGCTTAATGTCTATCATAATGCCTGATAAATACTAGGTACTGAGTAAATATTTGCTGTGGAATTTCATGACTTGCCTTATGGGAAAGAGTATTCAAATACTCAATATCATCAGAATAATTTCTGGATACTTTTAAATATATTTACTTGCTGGTGAAAAAGATCTGCCTCCATTGCCCAGGAAGTACTGTTATTTTATGATATTACAAAAGTATGTTGTGGATTAGGGCGAAATTTCCATCCTATCTCAATTGTAAGCAAGGCATGGTTAATTCAGATTATCCATGTACTTTTTTCCTCGATAAACATTTGTGGGTGCTCTGTCTATACCCAGCACTGTGCTAACTGCTAAAGAACATGCAAGAATGGGTAAGAAATAGGTAAGTGGGTAGATATGTAATCGCAATATTATAACAGTCATACAGTCATTCGTTTATTCATTCAACAAATATTTATTGAGCTTTTACTGTGTGCCAGGTGTTGTGGATGGTGAAGAGTGAATAAAATAGTCAGAAATTTTACATGAGAGTGAGGAAGACAGACAATGAACTAAATAAATAAGATGAGTGAAATACATAGTACAATTGAAAATAATAGGTGCTAAAGAGAAAAAATGAATCAGAGAAAGGGCCAGGATTGGGAGGAATGAGAGTAGTTAGGCTTTTAATTTGAGTAGTCGGAGGAGGCCTCTCTAAGAAGGCAGACTTTGCAAAAGAGTTAAGGAAGGTACAGAAGTGAGCTGTGTATTTATCTCGGGGAAGAACATCTCGGCAGCAGGGACGGGAAGTACAAAGGCTCCAACTTGGGAGTGGGTCACTGCTGGAAGGTGTGCAACCTCAGAGTCTTGTGTGAAATGAGATGGGAGCAAAGGGGAGTGAGGGGTCCCTCCGGGGAAGCTAACGAGGACTTTGCAGAAGAAGGGAAATTTCCCCAGGACCAAAGGAAGAGAACAGCACTCCTGGTAGAAAGAACAGCAGGAGCAAAGCCATAGAGGCATAAAAGCTAATGATGTGTTTGCCTGGGAAGCAAAAATATGAGACAGTAAATGGGACAAACATGCAATAATAGTCTTGTATGCACAACTCCATGTTATATCCACTTGGGAGAAAAAAACGATGATTTTACCAGACTCATTTTGAGAAAAAGAATAGCTCAGAATTTTAATTGAGGCAAAACATGAAAAAGAAATTAACCGACAGTATATGTGCAGGGTCATCTTAACCGATAATTTGTATCTGTTTTCCATTACAGAGAAATCTATGTTCCTTGTCATTGGGATTAGGAAACTTTGCGTTCAAAATGCCTAAGAGGATAGACAAGAAAACTGAGTACCCTGTATTTTCTAGATGGCAGTTCTGCTTTTGAGATAAGGCACCCGGTATGCAGTGTCTGCCTTGGAATGCACTAAATTTTAGATAGCGGAGATCTGGACAGTGGATAGGGTAAGCCTCTTTTATGAGAGGTTTCACCAGAGGGAGAGCTCACTGGATTCTATCTGATGGCTTTTTCTAGGTTTTGAACCTTTAGTAGGGCTCAGATAAGGGGATGGAAAACTATCCCTTGATTGTTTTGGAGAAACAGAATCTGACACGTTCAACTATAACAACTGCAGTTCTAAATGGATGTATACTTCTGCCACTGCCGTATGTTTTCTTTGCTTTTGTTCTTTTTTTTTTAAGACAAAATGGTGGGTTTAAATCTCAGTCTACAACTTCAGGTGTGCAAGCTACCATTTATTTTCCTAAAATTCAACTTAATTTCTCCTTTCAGACATCACTCCACTAGCCTGGCAGAAAACTTAACTTCGGTACTTTTAAAAAAAATGTTAGCAAAGTTTAGTTGATTTACAATGTTGTGTTAATTTCTGCTGTACAGCAAAGTGCCTCAGTTATACATATGTGTATTCTTTTTCAGATTTCTTTCCATTATGGTTTATCACAGGATACTGAATAGAGTTCCCTGTGCTCTACAGTAGGACCTTGTTGTTAATCCAACTGTGGGACTTTGATGGGCCCCTTCCCTCCTGAAGTTTTGGCAAGTGTTTGTGAAGGTCGTGAGGAAGTCTAAGGCCCTACGTGGGGTGGAAGCTGCTCCACACAGACAGCTACGGGGAAACTGTCAACCATCTGTCCCTGTGGCACCTTCAGGCCTGTGGCTCCCCTGCTGATTCCATGACACCATTGGGGGCAGGAATTTGCCGCTGCTTTCTTGGCACGCTAGGGCCATGAGAATCCTTGCCGGGCCACCCTTTGTCCCACATGCCTGAATGTTAATTCCCTGCCCAGGTTCATGTTATCTCTCCCTGACTCTGCCCTACACATTCTCAGCCTCTGTCCCCTCGGGGCTAACTTGTCCCTTCTGTCTCTCCTCCCCATAATCCCAAAGAAAGTGTTTCGAAGTCTAGAAAGGAAATCTTTCTGCCCCTGTGTTTTCTTCACTAGGTGGCCTAATATCCTGAATCAGCCACATTCTCCCAAGAGTTGGGCTCTTGGAAACCAAGTATAGGAAGACCAGAGGATGTTTTCTGCCCCCTCCTGTAACCCTTCTAAGCCAGGGCCCTGAGACTGATTCTCTGCTCTAACCACTGGAGGGAAAGAGAGCAATACCAGAGGAGGAAAAAAGTTGCTATTTCACAAATATTCACATGAGTTCATACACCTAAAGGCTGTGTTCAGACTCAAAGTATTTATTCATATGTGTCTGTGCTCTTTATGGGAAGACAAGGTTACGGATCTCCATCAGGCAATCTTAGACAACGCCTTTAACCGTATAGCACTAGTTTCCTTACATGTAAACAGTGGACGCTAAGCCTGAAATTCCTGACTGGAAGACGGTTGTGAGGCTTAAATGAGGCAATTGTATGAATGTGGTTAATCATTATGCAGGTATATATACATACATAAAGTACCAATAGGACTCTTCTGTTTTTAGTTCAAAATTCTGTATTGAATTTCAAGAGACCTATGTTTTCAAGAGTAGTAAAACTAGGGATGAAACAGAATTATTAGACTTACAAGATAAAGTGTCAGTTTGTATTCTCTTTCCTAGGAAGAGTAGAAAGTCTCATGATTGTTATAGATCCTCCTCTTTGCCCAGACCTTTGCACAAATCTCTTCCGTTCTGCCCATTTCCTTCTTAACACCAGTGGCAGTGTCATGAGGGCATTATTTTGTCCACATCTCTGAGAATGTTGTAGCATCCTCAGGGCTGAAGGATGGGATGGTGTGTGGAGGTTTCTGAGCCAACTTTGGTTGAGTAGAGGATTAGGGGCCAGGGGCTTGCACCTGCCTTGGAACTCAGCACAGCACTGAGTACAAACCAGCTTGCACGTTACTGATCCTCACATGATAGGACCCTGGAAAGTGGGGTCCAGGATGTCTGAACAGATGTCCACACAGAGAGCCAGCAGGAGTCAGGCAACAGTAGTGGGCCTGATTCCCCGGCAGGCCAGCTGTTGCTCTCCTTACTGGCCCTTCCCTGTCTATGCTTCATTTGCCTCTCAACAGATACACACACACACACACACACACACACACACACACACACACACGTGCAGACCGAGTCCTGTGACCTGCAACAACAGGGGAGCATTTTCACAGACTATTAACCCCCATGTGTATGAAATTATAGCACTTATGGTACATTTCAATCCTAGTCTTATTTCTTTTTCTTCTGATGCTACTTAATTATTTCTCCCTTCTATCATTTCTCTAAGCAAGATATTCAGATATAGTTGTGGGGTTTTTTACATAGAAAGATAATAACCCTCATTTATTGATTGAGTACTTACTGTTTGCCCAGCCTTGTGCCGAGCTCTTTACAGTCATTATGTCACTTGATCCTTACAAAAGCCTCTGAGGTAAGAATTATCATTTCCTTATCTTGCTTATGGATGAGGTAAGCCAGAGCTTAGCACAATGTGTCTTTCTCTGAGGTCATGCAGTCAGTGGCAAAATGACCACTCTGACCCCAAGTGCTCTGACTCTGGAGCTTATGCTCTTAAACACCACAGTATATGGATAAGGAAACTGAGGCACAGAGAGATTCTGGGAACTCATTCACAGTTCTCAAATGAAGATCTGATCACACAAAGTAACTTCTCCTGACCTTCAATCCAGGACCCCACCCCATTGTCTTTGGTCAAGTCTAAACGCACACCGAACAGGGAAGAACCAGCTCCACTCGGGAACACACTTTGTACAATCTCACTCCAGCAGATCACACAGCCCTACTTTCTCCGTGATGAATGACGATGCACTTCAAGCTTCCCCTGATCCAGTAAGTGCCGCTACTCCTTTTCTGCTTACTTTCCTGCGGGGTGTCTCCATGGAAGCTAAAACTCAAAACATTTTGGAGGGACCCCTTTTAAAAATACACAATTAGGGATTCAACATCAGAAATATTTATTTATTCCAAATGGGAAATGAAATCAAATCAAAAAATAAGTGTCAGGAAACTAAGTACCACAGATATCCTAAAACTCATAGAAATCATATATTTGTCTCAGTGAACTGCCTGATAATCTCCACAATACTTTGTTTCCCTCTACTTTTCCCTACGTAATTCAGACTGCCTTTTCCTGTAACAACCAATAAGCAAGTCAGTCATTTCTTTAGGATGGTTGACTGATTTTTTAAATTAAGTGTTGAGATGAGCAAAACGTCAGTGACTTGACAAACAGACATCCTCGCTTTGGGTGGTGTCGCTACAGGTTTGGGCTGTACAAACACAGGGATTCTGACAAATTCTATTTCATGAAATTCGTATCAAAAAAGACAAATTGTGCATTGCATTTGTCGTTGTATACACACCATTATCAAGTACAGTCTTGACTGGAGAGAACTTCTATTATGACTAAGCAAAAAGGAGAACTCAATTTCCTACTTACACATTTACATGTTATAGAATTACTCACTTCAGATACCATACATTTCACTTCAGATACCATACATTTCGGATACCATACATTTCAAACCTTGGCTGTTCTTTCCTTTCCACATACAGCTGGTGCTGAGGTGCTGTGGGACACTTTCATACCAGATAGAACCTCTGACCCTGTATCTTTATGGCACGACACCAGGAGAGTCAGCACAGTGGGAGAGAGGAAACCTGGAACCCAACACTACACTGGGATGAATGGCAGGAACCCAGCTGCACACGAATGTAACCTGCGAACCACATAGATACATCCCACTGAACCAAAAAACGTGCATCCTCAGACTCACCTGAGCTAGATCCAGGAAATACCCATGACCACATCAACACCATCTGAATGGAGGAAAGTAGGACCAAAAATTGGAGTGAAAGAGCTACCTTAACCAAAATGTCTTTGGTTAATATCTTATTTTTTCAAACCTTGCAAAGACTTGTGGCCTTGGGAACACATTTCTAGAGCCTCTCCCAGAGCCTTGGATGTACACTGTATAAATGAAGGGTCCTGAAACTTCGCAATTTATGAACATGTTGGATAAAGGAATGCTTTCCGTCCATTGTAATAATTGTCAATGTCTCAAACTCCTTTGTCACTAAGGCTTTGACAGTTCAAGATGTATTTGCACTTAGTCAACTATTAGCTAAGGTATCTGTTGCATACCTTGAGGTTATGAACATAGATTGCTTCATGAGAATTAAAGAATCACAGGGCCTTTAAGGGTCTTAATTTATTTCTCTGACCCTAGGTCTTAAAGAAAGCAGAGGGTGAGTTAGAACCTGGCAAGCAGACAACCACAGTTACAATTATAATGCAATTTAATTATGACATAAGAATGCAATGAGTCACAGTGGGACACCAACCTAACTTATTAAAAAGTGGAAAACATTGTTCACCAGTTGTTTTGTTTTCCCACACAAACTACTGGTTTAATGTTCACATTGGATAAATCTGTAAGTTTTCACATCTGTAAATGAACACAGTCCTACCCCCTACTAGACTGTAAGCTTAATGGAACAGAAATCATGTCTATTCAGCTTACTCTTATATCCTCAGTTCCCAGAGTATTAGCAAACATGTGGTAGCTAGCATAGAAATATCTGGCAAATGAATGAAATGAAAGGATGTCAGTTATTCAGCTTCTGCTAAGGCACATCCTAATACAAATTTCCTGTTACTGTTGTAATCAATTACCACAGACTCAGCGGCTTAAAACAACACAAATCTATTATCTCACAAATCTGGAGGTCAGGTTTGAAAAGAGTCCTATGGGGGCAAAATCAAGGTGGCAGCAGGGCTGCATTTCTTCTGGAGACCCCAGGGGAGAGTTGATCGCCTTTTCCACCTTCTCAGGGCCTCTTGCTTTCCTTGACTCACGGCCCCTTCCTCCACCTTCAAAGCACATCACTCCAACCTTTGATCCTCTTGCCCCATCTCCTTTTTCTGACTCTGATTCTATTGTCTCCCTCTCATCAGCATCCTTGAGATTTCATTAGGCCCAGATAATCCGGGACAATCTCCCCATCTAAAGATCACCAACTTAATCCCATCTACAAATTTCCTTCTGCCATGTAAGTTAAAATATTCACAGGTTTGGGGGCTTAGGATGGAAATATCTCTGGGGGCCATTATTCTGTCTACCACATCAGGAAGAAAATCACTCCCACAAGATTTGTTTTTAGGAACAATTATTGGAACCAACAGAGTTTAGACCTTCTGACTTCTGAGCTAGTGTTTCTTCATTGAAACACTTCTTTTACTAAAGTAGACATTTTTTTTTAAAGTATTCTAGTGTCTAGAAAGATTTGCTGGACACAAGGACCACAAAAAGGTATATATTCATACCAAGAAGAAGTAGTACAGATGTTGGGAAAATTGGCTCTGTGGGTAGGCTCTCTTTATTTTAGCAATTTATAATCCAGATGAGTGGATGTATCATAGGTGTGATTCTCGCCACCACTACCCTAGCAGTTCTTTCCTTATTGCTTATTCAATTCTGGGAGACACTCAAAAGGCTCTGTTAGTAAGGACTTATTTCCTTTTCTCCATTGCCTCTCCTCTTCTCTATATGAGTTACACAGAAACTAACTTCACTCAAGTGTCAAGATTAAGATATTTCTTTAATCATGCTTCTCAGAGAGCCGATAATTTAATAGGGCATATGATAATCACTGAAAACATTTTCAGAAGAATATAGGTTGCAGACTGCCTCAATGTGAACTAATAAGCGGTAGAACTCCTGACACTTTCTAGGTGCTCAATAAATATTTTTAAACTAATTACACATTTATAGTTAATGAGGGTAGAATGAGAATCATTTCAGTTTCCTAGAGCAGATAATTTCTTATAGATACACCGGCTGGGATGTAACAGTGCGTCTGAAGGCACAAATTCCACACTTAAATGATGAAAAGATAGAAACGAGAAGGGAGTGGTCCCAGGATCTTGTGACAATATATTGTGGATAATAGGCATTAAAAAAAACTCTTTTGAAACTTGGTGTCTTCCATTGCACATTAAAACATCACAGTATTATTTCTCCGGTCTGATTCAACAAAGTGCCCCCACTGAGTCATCTGGCCACTTCCTGGGTGTTCCCCCTCGAAGCCTTCACACCCAGGGTCTGCCTGTACTCCACCCTGCTGGGCAATGATCTCAACAGGGTTCATTAACTACAGCCTTGATAAACCCTACTTATGTCATGGTCCCTGTGGAGACCAGGATCCCATCCCTGGAGACTGACACAGAGGAGGGTTTAAACAACAGCAGTTAGTTGGGAATTGTCTCCTACGTGTCATCTGTGAGAACCATCTGACCTCACAAGCCAGACTCTCTGTGGTGGAAAGGGTGGTACGTGCCTTACAGGAAATGCAAAAATGACTTCAGGGCATTACATACATGATTAGCCAGAGGGTGAAGTGTAGCACTGAAATCTTGCTTCAGATTTTTAGTGTAGAAAGACAATTAGGGGAAGGGAGAGAACAAAGGTCACCTGATGAAGGGTGGGATCGATGATACGGTCTAAGGCGAAAGAGCTCCTGTGGCTTCACTCATTCACTTACTCACTTTCAGGTATTCATGAAACCCTTGTTATGGGGCAAAGCCACTGTTTTGGACCTTTCTCCTCCTTACCTCTATTTTCTCCTGCTGCCAGCTCTTTTTTTTTTGTTGTCCCCAATTTGAATGTTTTTCATACTTGGAGCTGTATAAACTTCTCTTCATCACCAGATTCTTTGATCTAGGAAAAATAGCAGCCCTTTGAATAGCAGAATAGGAATCTTTGTTCCATAATTTTCCTTTTTTCTAGAGAACTTTGAACAGAACCATGTCAGGAAAATTTGAAGTTAAAGGGTTCCCATGGTTTGACCACACCCCGACCTCTTTTGGGATCCTCTTAGCTCCTTTTCACAGGGTTTTTATTTTTTACACAATTTGGTCACACTCTTTTGAGGCTAATTATATACTGGCCTTGCAATCTTCACAAGATTTGCACATGACAAGCTCTGATTTGCTTGTTAGTCAGTGAAGGCAATCTTCAAAATGAAGCTTCATAAATAACCAAAAGGGAGATTTTATACTCAACAGTAAAGCTAATTTATACTTACAAGGATTTTTCCATGATGCATTATACAGTGTTAGGCATAATATTTTAATCTCCTACACTTTAACACACATTTCAGCCAACCTGACTTTGATTGACCTATGACATCTGGGTGCTCCATAACGTTTTGTGAGACATACTGCACGACATCATATTATGGGCTGTAATGTATTATAATGCAGTCTCTTAAGACTCTCCCTCTCTGTCTTCCACACACTTGCACACACACACACACACACACACACGTGCACAAACTTAGATGCTCATGTTCAACCGTCCCCAAACTTAAGCGATATTTCTCCCTCTTCTGTTATCCATTATTTATTCTGGTAGTGGAACAAAAGCAACTCTGTTTATTTCTGAGAAACTCTAAAGATGCGTGTATAGATAGCAACACATGCCAACAACCTAAATATAGACGAATCTTCCCAGGGTTCTCTCAGCATAAAATACCATGAATGACCTGACCGATAAATAACGTATCAGGAGAAAACGCGTTGTGATAAATAAGGTGCATACAGATCTAGGTTCTAGAAATAGTTTAACTACTAATTAGTACTGTGACCTTCTGGAGATCATCTAACCCTTCCGAACCTCTTAAACAGACTATTACCTACCCTACCCACTTCCTGGGTTATGAGGACAAAATAGAGTAATGCACAGGAAAGCAGCTCGAACAACTTAATCCTCTACACAGATGACATTTAAAGTCCATTTTATCTAAGTTTGTAGAGTTGCTTTAGAATGAAAACTGTTTCTTCTGTGTTTAAGTTTATCAGCTGGGAAACCGTTTTAAAAATGGGGATTGATTAACTTTTAAGACAATCAATCGCACTTCTTAAAAGAAGCTATATGAGCCGCTATAAAATCCTTCTGTTTACGTTCCAAGATTCAGATTGAGGCCCCTTGGGTAACACTCAAAACTCTTCCCCTCTACACCTAATCAGACTTGACATTTTACAAAATACTGACAACTTGCCACGGCTGTAAGTATAACTATCCTTCAAAACTTCAGGTGGACAGAGACTTTGCTTTAAATCTGATTTCCTACTCACACAGCCAATTAAGAGATTAAAAGGACAGGCCCGTTTTAAAATTTGTTATTTCCAGACCCTGGTGGTGTGTTGGCACTGTGTTTTGACTGCGCTGACAGGAGTACATTTATAGGGAAGAATTCTACCTCAATTCTTTTGTTCAGCTCCTTACAATTGATTTGTTACTGGTATAAACTCAGTATTATTACAATAATTAGCACAGATGTTAATGTAACAAAATAATGTTTTCCAGCTAAAGTAATATCCAAACGCGAGCCTGGTTTTCCTGCACTGGTAAGTGAAGTCCTTTTAATATCTTGATACCGAGAAGGTTCTTAGTGCTCCATCTTCGGCTGAAGTTCCTTTACTTTTATTCTTTTTTTGGGTTCCTGATGGAATCTTTCCAGGTCACAGTGATGCCTACTTTGTATCATTCAATGCCAATGAGGACAAACACTCCCACAGAAGTCCAATGCAGGACTTGAAGAGTGCAGGTGTTCGGAAGATTGTACACCATGCGATGTTTGACTGTGGGATTCATTACGGCTTATGGGACAATAGCAGTGCCCGAAGGGCTCTGATGACAGGAACACATTTGCAGCTTTTGCTGCCGAGCCATACAGATGCAGAAGGGATGTTTACATTCATCTGAAAGAGACATGTTCAAGACCACCTGAGCCACCTCTGTGGCTCCTGTCCCCGGTTTGTTAGAGCCACAGGCTTACACACCTGCCAAGAAGTGTGAACACACCTTAGGTCTTTATAAAACGCATCTGTGTGCAACTTTTGATAGCTTTTACAAAACACGCAATTACGGCTCCGAGTAAGTTCCCTTCAGCTACTTTCTAGCCAAGGGAAGTAGGTGTAAAAAGTTCTCAGTGGACTGGAATTCCCAATGCCACTTGCATTCTGGACTTCGGGTCTTTTTCTATCATCTGTGCATGTATTCCAGGCATGTTCCAGCTGAGAAGGTTCGGGTTCAAAGGACACGTCGTCTAGAAAAATCACAGGTTCATGTTAAAAATTCACCTTGGTAATAATTTGGGGAGCGGTGATTTGAAGTAAGCAATGATAAATCGTTCAGTTGTGGTGAGCAAAATGTGGCAATATGCTTTGCTATCCCTATTTAGCAATATCAATTGTCTTTTTATGTATAAAAGTCATGAATAAGGAGATTTTCTTTTTTGGCAACTCGAATGCCATGTTAAATTGCAAATTCATTAACACTGGGCTTTTGAATTGGAAGAAAATTGTGCTGAAGTAGTTGCGACAGTCTTTAGGGTGAAGAGAAGGACAAGGCTTAACCCAAGCTCTTTCTCCCCTTCCCTGAGGCCTAAGACACCAGCATCATTGTCCTGGCAGTCTCCTGCCAGGCTGCCCACCTGAGCTGGGGGCCATTAAGGGCTTCATAGCTCAGAAGCTTTGGAGCTGCAAGTCAAATTCTTCACACGCAGCCATATCAGAAACATTCATCATCTTGAGAAAAGTTGAGCAAGAATGACAGTGACTATTTTTTAATAACTTATTTTGGTCTGTGGTTAATTAATTCTCTACCAGCTTCAGTTAGCAGTGGAGTCTTCTGGAATCCTTCCTTCTGTTGCATGAGGCCTCTTTTCTCCTTCACCCTCCAGGTCTGACTCTGCCTTTTCTCAGAAGTTCTCTTGTAGGTCCTCCCTGCTCCATGGTGGCACCAGAGATATTTGCACTCAGGCTGGAGGGTGTGAAGTTCTTTCTGAAGGTTATGACTTTCCCTTTTCTCCTCTTCTCCTCCTCCTAGGAAGTCAGAACTTGCAGCATCTTCTCAGGGCAGTTTTCACAAATCACACACTAAAAAAGAATAGTGACAAAGAATAATGAAGAGATGATAAAGAATAGTGAAAGTACCAACTAGACATGATCACAAATATAAAAAGTGCCTAGGGAGTCCAGCTCAGGAAATACCTCCCTTATAGATGCTATACTTTTCTCTTTCTTCTTCCTTCCCTCCTTCATTCCCTCCTTTCTTCCTTCTTTCTTTTCTTCCTTCTAAAAGGTCTATTAAGTTACTTCTATGTGCTGGTGTGTCAGCACACAGTGCATTTAAATGAGGTGATTTGCATAGAGTTTAATAAAAAGGACATAAACAAAGGTGTGGGCTGGGATAAGGACACTAGCAAGATGTAGTGTAAAATTCTGGGTCTTAGTCACAAGGGGGAGCCATCACTACCCCTAGGCCTGAAGGGGCGACAGAAAAGATTACTAGAACCCAGGAGGGAGAGCTGAATGGAGAAGGCCTCCTGAGATGCACCTTGGCCTTTAAGAGAGGGACACAGTTCACAGCAGCCTGGCTCATTTTTAGACCTTATTCTCTTCTTGTCTTCCAGTCTCCAGCAGGGACCTCCCATAGGCCCACACAG
The DNA here is from genome assembly GCF_011762595.2 of Tursiops truncatus. Taxonomy (NCBI): domain Eukaryota; kingdom Metazoa; phylum Chordata; class Mammalia; order Artiodactyla; family Delphinidae; genus Tursiops; species Tursiops truncatus. Next base: position 82,742,405 of record NC_047044.1, read on the forward strand.
CTGGCAGCCGATACAAGTCCGGCTCCCAAGGCACAAAGCCGGGAGGGGGTGAAGAGTGGCATGGGGGGGACAAACAAAGGACACACAGCCCAGCTGGAAGTGGAGTACACCTGGAGATACGAACGGGACAAAGGGGAAGCCCTGCTACTCAGTAAACTTGCATCCCTGGTGGGGGCGATAGAAAACATGAGGGAGGATCACAGTGTGGGCACAGAGAAGAGGGGGAGATTTAAACCAGATTGAGAACTGCAGTGACAGGGGAAGCGGGGGCAAGGTTGGGGAGCACGGACCTCAAAGGCTTCTGGGAGGAAGCGCGGCCTCAGCTGAGTCTTTAACAGGCTGTAGGTAGAGATGGGCGAGGGAGCGTTAGGGCAGACGGAGCAGCGCGTATGAGGCCAAGAAGTGAGAGAATGATTATGCGAAGCAAACACTGGAGCATATAATGGAAAGGACAGGTGGCTGGAGATGAAGATGGAAAAGAGGACCAGGGCCATGCTCTGGACAGATATGCATGGAGCTTGAGTTTTACTTGAGACACAATAGATACCCACTGTAATATCTTCAGGAGGCAAGAGACACAGCCGAAGGTCACTTAGGAATTGCACTGTGGGCAGTGAGGCAGTATATGTGCTGTTCGAAGTGAGGTTAAGATTAGGGCCTGGAGATGACTCGGGCTTCTAACGGTAAAACAAGGCAATGGATGCAAAAAGGGGGACATACAGGACACTTCTGTCTGAAGGCCTAAGTCTAGCTCCGCCCATTCTGGCTTCTTTCTGAGTCCACAAAATGTACATATATTCCCTCCCCAGTCTGAGCTGCTCTTCTTCCAGATTTTTTTTTTTTTTTTTTTTTTTTTTTTTTTTTTTTTTGCAGTACGCGGGCCTCTCACTGTCGTGGCCTCTCCCGTTGCGGAGCACAGGCTCCGGACGCGCAGGCTCAGCGGCCATGGCTCACCGGCGCAGCCGCTCCGTGGCATGTGGGATCCTCCCGGACCGGGGCATGAACCCGTGTCCCCTGCATCGGCAGGAGGACTCTCAACCACTGCGCCACCAGGGAAGCCCCTCTTCCTGACTTTTGCCAAGCAGGAGTGCGCCTTCCCATCAGAAGCAGAATCTTCTGAACTATTTTCCTTCCTTCCATCGCGCCTCTTTCTCCGTGAAGAGGTCCAATGCCCTCCTCTTGCCTCCCAAAGACTCAGTCAACCCCTATCAGTTAACATGTATTTTATTACAGTGAAATGACCCTTTGATGGCTCTATTTCTCCCACTGAAAAGTGAGGCTCTTGGAGACTGGGACCTCACCCTCCCCACTTTGGTATCTGCAGTCCCTGGCTCACAGTAGGTTTGAGTGTGTATTTACCAGATTAAGTTGAACTGAACTTCTGACCTCCCTCCCTCTTGTCTAAGTGCCCAGTGTTCACAAGAATGGGGCCAGGAGAGAGAAGGTGCAGCCTCTTGACTGACCAGATTCACTGAATCTACACTGAGGCTCAAAAGGGTGACAGATGGTATAACCAGATCACCATCACATCTGAATTTCCACCCAGCTATCTGGATTCTCTAAAATTCCCTTTCCTCCAGAATTCTTTGTGGTCCTTATAAGACCCAAGAGCGGCATCAAGAGAAATGGTATTTTGGAGAAATTTGTAAATTATGAGGAGACATATAGTGATAATTTCCTGTATTTCTAGCTATCTGTAATTAATAGTTAATTTCTTACATCCTTAGCTATAGTTAGTTTACATATGGAAACAGGAAACACTTTAAAAATATACCTATGAGGTCAGGCAAAGTCTCCAGTAAAGCCTGAAGTGTAGGGATACAAATCTGTCATATAAGCTCTTCTCTTCTATCCTACGAAATCCTTCAGAAGAGACAAAAGAACCCAAATAGAAGGGCCTGCCAATCCTAAGTGACAAAGCAGTAGAAGGATATATCACAAGGAGACAATTGCCAGGAGGGTAAAGGAAAATTATAACAGTTACAATGTACTGAGTATGTATTTGGGGAGCTGGACAGTTTATCCACACTACCTTTAATGTTCAGGAAAATCCTGTAGGGTAGATTTCTTTATCCCCATTTTATAGATAGGTTCACTGAAGTTCAAAGCAGTTCTTTCAATCAGCAGACATTTACAGCATCCCTACTAGGTACCAGGCACTGTGCTAATTCAGCACCTTTTCCAAAGCCACTCAGCAGAGCGGGATTCTGAACTCTCATATGTCTTGAGTCAAAAGATTAATCTTTTCTCTACACTGTTTTCCTTTTCCAACCCACTTGGTTTAGCTCTGTAGCAACATTTCCTTGAATTTATAGCATTAGCATAAGGTAACTTTTTTGAACATTGTGTTGTTGCGATATTTTCAGACTTACAAGGTTCAGATAGCATCTCACTTGAACCTCCCAGCATTTTAACATAAAGCCAGCTGAAACTGCACACAGTCGAATCCAGTCTTGAGTGCAGTTCTCTATGTGGGCAGAATGCATATGTGACAGATTTCAGTGGGAGAGATCTAATTCTCAACAGTTTTAGTTATATTGTTACTGGGACTTTAATACGTCTCGAGTTTTCATAGATTGATTGCAAAATGCATGTTAATTATTTGTGTCAAATATAGGCACAATGGATGCCTGAATAAACTTTGTTTTCCTTCATACTGTACTAACCCCAACTCTCCCATTCATGACTCCCGGTGGCCTGATTCATGGCAATTAATAAGAAAAACATATCCCCTTCTCACACCTCCCACATGTTTCTGCTTGAATGGGACTCCCATGAGTGGTGGCCACCAGCTTGGACACTGCTCCATGCTATTTTCAAATATGGTCAGGAAAGTGTAGGGAAAGGTCACAGTGTCCACCACTGTATGCTTAGTCGCATATGTGGCCAGGACAGGTGCAAGCCACACTAGAAAAAAAATTTAATTTTTTTAATTGTTTTACTGAAGTATAGTTGATTTACAATGTTGTGTTAATTTCTGCTGCACAGTAAAGTGATTCAGTTATACATATATAGATACCTCCTTTTTTATATTCTTTTCCATTATGGTTTATCATAGGATATTGAATATAGATCCCTGTGCTATACAGTAGGACCTTGTTGTTTATCCATTCTGTATACAATAGCTTACATCTGCTAACCCCAAACTCCCACTCCTTCCCTCCCCCAAACCCCTCCCCCTTGGCAACCACAAGTCTGTAGAAAGAACATTTTAAAGCACACTCCCAGAGAGTGAAACATTGGGTTTGATGGCATCAAAGATAGATGTTCTCCTTTCTGTGGGTCTCCATCCTCCCCCATCCCTTTCTCTCCACCAAAGAGAGCTCTCTGTGAGCTAAGCAATGTCTTTTCTGAAGCCATAGTTGGAGAACTGGATTATAATTATTTTGCGTTTGTTTAAAAAGTGATGGGAAATGAAGAACCGATTATTAGGAAAATTTAAAAGTTGGCAGATTTGTCTTCAGTAACTCAGCTCCCTTACGAGGTCCCTGTGTACCTGCTTCCAATGTCTTTTTACCCTAGAATTAATCTCCTAGACCAGTGCCTTGGGAACTCCCTATCTTGTCTCACTGTTTTTCTTCTTTTTCCATCCCTTTCCAACACGGTCTTTTACCTTACTCCAAAAGTTACTTATTTTCAAACTTATACCTTTAGGTTTCTACATTCTCCCCCACCCCACAAAAAATCTAGTTATAAAAATAAAACTTAAAAAAATAAAAGCTAACTTTTTTGCTTTGTTACTGAGTATTTTTGAGTGCTTACAATGTGGTAGACAGCCTGCTAAGCAATTTACATGTACCATCTCAGTTAGTCCTCATAACAACTCCTACACTGTAACAAAATCCAGTCATTCATTCATTCAATCAATTAGTTATTCAAACAATATGCCCTGAGTGTCTACTATATGTGAGGTAGTGTTCTAGTGTTTAACAAGACATGGGTCTGATTGAGATTAAAGTCTAGACAAGGACACAGATAACAAACAAGGAGACAAATAAGATCATTTCAGATAGTAATAAGTGGCATAAGGGAAATAAAATAGGATTGTGCAATAAAGATGGACATTAAATAGAGTGGTGAGAGAAGACTTCTTTGAGGTAATGATTTTTAAGTTCAGACTTAAATGATAGAAGAGTTAGACATATAAATATCTGGGAGAAGAACATTCTAGAAAAAGGAAACAGTGCTAATAAAGGCTTGGAAATATAAATAATCTAAGAGAAACAGGAAGAACACTAATGCTTCTGGACCACAGTGAACAAAGGCGATAGTATTAGATTAGGGGTTGAGAGCGTAGCTGGGGGCCAGCACCTATAAAGCCGTGTAGGCAATGGGAAAGGGTTTGGCTTATATTCTGAGAGTCAGAATAAAAGAGTGGCATGGTCTGATTTATGATTTTAAAAGATCACCATAGAGAATGGATCGCAGGGGTCCAAGATTGTAAATAGACATGTTGAATAGTCCCGAAGAAAGATGGTAAGTGGCTCAGATGCTAGTGGTATAAGTGAAAGTGATTCAGTCTTCAGGACAGATAAAAGAGAAGTTTTGAGAGTAGAACTATTAGGTAGTAGGATGAATGTGGGTCGGGGTGATGGGAAGAGAAGTGAAAGATGATTCATAGTTTTTAGCTTAGCAGTTAGGTTGTGTCATGATTGAGATGAGGATGAGTAGGGGGAAGAGTGGGGTTTTTTAGTGTGTGTTTCTTTCTTAATTAGGATTGAGTTGAGGGAAATCCAGAGTTTTTCTTGGCATGCCTTTTAGACATCCAATAAAGATGCCAAGTTGGCTACGAGTCTAACAATCAGGAGAGTAGTCAGGGTTGGACATATAAACTTGGGAGTTATTAGCATTTTAATTTACAGGTGGTATTTAAAGTCTTGGGACTGAATGAGATATTCTTAGACACAGAAAAAGAAGAAAAGAGAATTCAGGCCTGAGTTGTGAGTCGCTCTAAGATTTAAAGGTTAGGTAGAGAGAAAAGATCCAGCAGAGGAAATTAAAACGGAATGGCCAGGAAGGCAGGTAGGGTATTAGGAGGGAGTGGAGTCACAGGAAGCCAAGGGGAGAAACTGTTTCAAGGAGGAAAACGTGATTTCTTGTGTCCATTGATGCTGAAATGTTGAATAAGGTAATAGCAGAGAATGACCAAGGAACGACATGGAGGCCGAAGAGACTAAAGTTTGATTAGAGAGAAATAGGAGGTGAAGAAGTGGAAATAGTCAGAAAATCAAGGCTTAAAGGATGGAGTAACTTGTTCAGGGTTTGAACTTAATTCAACTTTAGAACCCAAGGGGCCTGACTTCAAGGCTAGACTCGGAACTCACCTCTGTGTCAGGGAAAAGGATAAAAGTGATACCTAGTCACCCCCATCCATTCTTTTCTGAGTAACCAATGCTCAGTGACCTCAGGAAGCCAGTGATGTGTGGATGTTTACTGATCCAGAGAAGGGCTGTGACACTCTGACCAGATGGGCAGTGTTGGGGGAAAGACAGTGCCAGGAAAGGTAGTGGGAGGGGAAATACTTTGAGAGAACATATTAAATTCACAGTTTAATTATTTACATATGCATAGTTGCATTTCATAACGCATTATATCATTGGATTTCTACAGAAACCCAGTAAGTTAGAAATTGTTCTGAAGTGTCAAGAAGACATATATCTGCATGGCAATTCCTAAGGAAGGAAGGGCAAGGATTACAGTTACAAGCAAATCACTGGAGAGATTAAATCATTTTTTTTTTTGTTTTCCGTTAGCGTAGCTATTTGACTTCTGTCTTCATACGAATATTTGAAAATCCTGGATTACATCGATACCATGCATTCATCTATTCATCCATCCATCCATTTATTCATCAGAAGTACACCTGGCTTTAGGCTTATCCCATGGGCTTCAATATCAAATCATGGGACTTATCCTTAAGAAACTTAACATTTGTTGGGATGAAAAAGTCACAAAAGGACATAAGGGCAACATTTGCTATGATATACATACACAAGTGTATTATGCCTAACAGTGCCAGAGCCAATACCTATTGGAATTTGGTGGTTGGAAGAAGTGTTATAGGGCTAAAAGTAGGAATTGGTAAATCTGCTCTGGATGAGATAAAATGGCTTTTTTTTTCTATTGCCAGCAGTATTGCCATGCTGGCTTGGTGGAGTCTGAAGGAGAAAAGTAGAAAAAAAGAACGGGGAGGGCTGCAAGATATTTAGGACAGATTCTTCAGGCAGAAGAAGTGCTCTGAGTAAGGGCACACAGGGGTGAAACAATACTGATATTCTTGTGAAATGGCAATTAGCTTAGCATGTCTGAGCACAGTTTGGAGACAGAGGGTAAGTAAAGGAAGAAATGAAATTAGCTGGGTATTAGTAATAAATAATTATTATATACAAGAATGATTTCTTTGAAGTTTCAGACAATGCTCTATATACTATTATTACCCATTTTGCAGATGCGGAAATTGAAGCACTGAGATTTTAAGTCATTTGCCCTAGATCACAAAGCTGGTAAGTGGCCGAGTAGAGAGTTGAATCCAGGCAAATTGGCTCTGGGTCCTATCCCTCCAATGCCACGCTGAAGGCTTTTTATGCAATTCTAAAAAGTTTGGGCTTTAATCTCTAGGAAACAGAGATCTGGTGAAATTTTATATGCCATCACTTCCATAGGATCTCATGCTCCTTAGATAGGATTCAGCCATTCCCTGAATAGAATTCAAGGGATGTATGAATTTGGATGGGAGAAAAATTACATCTTTATTTACACAAATGTCTAACTGTACTGTACCATTTCCTTAAATTATGAATTTAGGTAACAAACCTCAATAGTACCTGTGGCTGGTATATTTTCACGTGACACATCAAATTTGTTGCAGGTGTCTTGAAATATCATTTACACTCACTGCCGTTCAAAATCACAATAGTCATTAGACCTGCTGCTAGATCTTATTATTTAATGCATTAAGGAAGACACACATTTATTAATTTACTATATCACAAATTTGCTTTTTAAATGTTGATAACTGTCTCTCAATATCATTGGTTTCTTTTGCAATCCTCTGCATTTAAAATCATTATTAGGAGAACAGATCCACTGGCTTCTCCAAACTGCCAAAGAAATCAAGGTACACATAAAAAAAAAAGTTTAAAGAACCCGATCTAGTCCAGACTCGTATGTAATATAGTAATCCCCTTGGTTCCATTATTCAGAGGCAATTGGGTAGAATGTGTTTACCATTTCCAGTGATTGGGGAATTCACTATCCAACAAATGAATACTTTTTATTTCTTTAAAGCCCAAAAGTTTTTGAAAACTCTTTTATATATTGGAAGTAATAACTGGATAGTTAAACTTTCTCCCCCACCCCCAACCCCTTTTTAGAACTGCCCTTCCCTCTTGAGCTATGTTCCTTTTAAAAAATGTTAACTATTTCTATCTGGTTTCTTTGAGATCTATTTTCCTGAAGGCCAGGGTGTGTTTCTGACTCTTTCCAAAATTCCCACCCCTCACTCTTACAAATCTGCAAGTTATCAGGGTGATGGTTTCACAAGTTTCCTGGCACTGACACATCACCATCTAGTCCTTCCCTGAAATTCATAATGAGATTGAGTTATAGGTCTCCTTATTGCATCCTCAACCATCTGAGACATGTAACTACTAGGAAAGCAAGGCAATAATTGATCCGATACATGTTTTTAGCAGAATAAAACTTTCATGGCTGTCTAGATAAAGCCCCAGCCCTTTCCCCATCGCTTTTGGATTCTGTTGCTTTGTCAGTGGTATTGGCTGCCTTCAGAAAACACCATGCATCTCCAGTCTCGGGCCGTTTAGTGTGAAGTTTACTTCCACGACGATATCAGTTCTGTTTCTCTCTTCTTTATCATCAATGGCCAAATGATCTCCACCATATTTCTACACCTTGCTTCATGAATTTTCATACAGATGCATGCCTTCCTGACAAGTTAGATCTATTTCTTTTGAAACAGTATGTCTTTCCACTGCCATCTTACAGTTGGCAATTGTCTCCTTCCCATCAAGTCACAGTGATTTCTGTTTTCCTTGGCTGCCACTGTAAATTTGCAGAAAGGAAAGAATTTGCAGTTCCTGGGGACTATCTATGCTGCGTTGGGTGTAACCACAGAGTTAGAAAGGACTGCTACAGGCACCACTCAGGAAACTTGGCAACAGAAATCCACTTCCCATCCCCTTACCACAGCTGTGAATGCCATTGTCAAGCAATTTATAGTGAACTTTAAAAAAGTGTTTAAAGACAGAAAACTGTAGTGGGAGTTGGTAAAGTCAGTGCTTTTTTTTTACACTTCTCATTTGTTCTTTGGTGTTTGAGATATAAGTTCACTCAAAAAAAAAAATGTTAGGAGACTTTCCTGGTGGCGCAGTGGTTAAGAATCTGCCTGGCAATGCAAGGGACACGGGTTTGAGCCCTGGTCTGGGAAGATCCCACATGCCGCGGAGCAACTAAGCCCATGCGCCGCAACTACTGAGCCTGTACCCTAGAGCCTGCAAACCGCAACTATTGAGCCCAAGCCACAACTACTGAAGCCTGTGCACCTAGCTCCCCTGCTCCACAACAAGAGAAGCCACCACAATGAGAAACATGTGCACCGCAATGAAGAGTAGCCCAGAATATTACATAACAGAAACTCAACAATACTACTTCTTTCTCTCCCCTAAATGTTTTGTTTCCATTTTCAAGTCTGGGATCAAATCTTTTAGGAAAAATAATAAGATAAATAAAGGGTGAAAATGCAAAATACCCAATTCTGGAGTCCCTGACCCTAAGTATATATACATTTTTCATAGTATTAATAGTATTTCATAGTATTTTTGAAGTTATATTTCCACAGAACAAATCAATTCATAACATAATACATTTTCTTTTTGTAGAGACTGGGATAAAACAGTATAATTTTTAGAAGTTAGGAGCCCAAAGTAGTAACAGATCCTAAGGCTGAGAATGCCTACATGGCTGGGTTGTTTGAGCATGGAAGGTAAGTAAAGATGCTGCAACTGTAACTACTAGATACAATTTTGTGATCACCTATTTGAAAGCCAGTAGAAAGTAGAAGCCCAGAGACATAACTTTAAATGATTATCACATATCCAAGGAATAAAGACATTGGAACCCTTAAAAAGCATTTACATTCTTTTTTTTTTAACATCTTTATTGGAGTCCAATTGCTTTACAATGTTGTGTTAGTTTCTGCTATATAACAAAGTGAATCAGCTATACATATACATACATCCCCATATCTCCTCCCTCTTGCGTCTCCCTCACACCCTCCCTATCCCACCCCTCTAGGTGGTCACAAAGCACAAAGCTGATGAGTTTTACCAAACTTTTACTTTCATGTAACCTTCACCACAACCAAGGTATAGAACAATATCAGGTCAGGTATTTTTTTTTTACTTTTACCCACATATTTATTACTTATAGCACTCTTCATTCCTTTTGTAAATAAGTTTCCATGTGGTGTTTTTTTCCTTCCACTTAAAGAACTACCTTAAAACATTTCTTGTAAATCCCTGCCCTGATATTCTCATGAGGAAGACAGACAATAAACAAAATATACAGGATGTTGGAAGAAAAAAAACATTTCTGGTAATGCAAATCTATTAGTGACAGATCCTTCCAGGTCTTGATTTTTAAAAAACATTTTTATTTTGCCTTCATTTTTTTAAAGAATATTTTCATTGGATGTAGAATGCTAGGAGGGAAGACTTTTGGTTGCTGTTTTCTTTTCAACACTTTAAAGATGTCGTTTCATTGTTTTCTGGCTTACAAAGTTCTGCCAAGAAATCCATGGTCAATCTTATCTTTACTCCTTTATTCAGACCCCTTTTATGTTAGAGGACAGAAATAGTGTGTCTTTTTAGCTGAATTGAAATTTTTCTCTTTATTCCTGGATTTCAGCTATTTGATTATGATGTGCCTTGGTGAGATTTCTTGTGCATTTATAATGTCTGGACTCTTTATAATTCCCAAATATATGAGTTTATAGTTTTCACTGAACTTGACAAAATTTTGGCCATTATTTATCCACATATTTTTCTGCTCCTTCCTCAACACACACACTTCTCCCGAAATTCCATTGCACATGTATTGGGCCACTTGCTATCATCCTATAGGTCACAGAGGCTCTGTTCATTTTTTTGTTCAGTCTTTTTTCTTTTCATGTTTCATTTTGAAATGTTTCTGTTGGTATGTCTTCTGGATCACCCACTTCTTATTCTGTTGTAACTAATTTGCTGTTAAATTTTTGCTGGCAACCTTTTCATGTCAGATACCGTATTTTTCACCTCTGGATGTTTCATTTCATTCTTTTGATATCATCCATGTTTATGTTTCTTTTAAATTCTTTAACATATTTATAATAGGTTTTTAAACCTCTTTATTAATTTCATCATGTTGGCCAGTTCTAGGAATGTTTTTATTGACTAATTTTTCTTCTGGTTATGGGTCACATTTTCCTGTTTCTTCATATAGCTAAAATTTTGGTGGGGGGTACTAGATATTCTGAATTTTACATTGTTGAGCTTCTAGATTTTGTTTCTTCCTTAAAAGAGTGTTGGACTTTATTCTATCAAGCAGTTAATGTTTCTTGCTCAGGATTTAATCTTTCTCTGATTTTAGAGTTGCTTATTCTCTAGAGCTAGAATATTCTTACTACTAAGGCAAGAGCTTTCTGAGATTTCCAGAAGTCCCAGACTTCAACCCTCTTTGAGCTCTGAGACTTGTTTAGTTTTTTTCTTTTTTTTTAAACATCTTTATTGGGGTATAATTGCTTTACAATGGTGTGTTAGTTTCTGCTTTATAACAAAGTGAATCAGTTATACATATACATACGTTCCCATATCTCTTCCCTCTTGCGTCTCCCTCCCTCCCACCCTCCCTATCCCACCCCTCCAGGCGGTCACAAAGGCCCGAGCTGATCTCCCTGTGCTATGCAACTGCTTCCCACTAGCTTTCTACCTTACGTTTGGTAGTGTATATATGTCTATGCCTCTCTCTCGCTTTGTCACAGCTTACCCTTCCCCCTCCCATATCCTCAAGTCCATTCTCTAGTAGGTCTGTGTCTTTATTCCTGTCTTACCCCTAGGTTCTTCATGACATTTTTTTTTCTTAAATTCCATATATATGTGTTAGCAAATGGTATTTGTCTTTCTCTTTCTGACTTACTTCACTCTATATGACAGACTCTAGGTCTATCCACCTCATTACAAATAGCTCAGTTTCGTTTCTTTTTATGGCTGAGTAATACTCCATTGTATATATGTGCCACATCTTCTTTATCCATTCATCCGATGATGGGCACTTAGGTTGCTTCCATCTCCAGGCTACTGTAAATAGAGCTGCAATGAACATTTTGGTACATGACTCTTTTTGAATTATGGTTTTCTCAGGGTATATGCCCAGTAGTGGGATTGCTGGGTCACATGGTAGTTCTATTTGTAGTTTTTTAAGGAACCTCCATACTGTTCTCCATAGTAGCTGTACCAATTCACATTCCCACCAGCAGTGCAAGAGTGTTCTCTTTTCTCCACACCCTCTCCAGCATTTATTGTTTCTAGATTTTTTGATGATGGCCATTCTGACTGGTGTGAGATGATATCTCATTGTAGTTTTGATTTGCATTTCTCTAATGATTAATGATGTTGAGCATTCTTTCATGTGTTTGTTGGCAGTCTGTATATCTTCTTTGGAGAAATGTCTATTTAGGTCTTCTGCCCATTTTTGGATTGGGTTTTTTGTTGTTTTGTTATTGAGCTGCAATGAGCTGCTTATAAATTTTGGAGATTAATCCTTTGTCCATTGATTCGTTTGCAAATATTTTCTCCCATTCTGAGGGTTGTCTTTTGGTCTTGTTTATGGTTTCCTTTGCTGTGCAAAAGCTTTGAAGTTTCATTAGGTCCCATTTGTTTATTTTTGTTTTTATTTCCATTTCTCTAGGAAGTGGGTCAAAAAGGATCTTGCTGTGATGTATGTCATACAGTGTTCTGCCTATGTTTTCCTCTAAGAGTTTGATAGTTTCTGGCCTTACATTTAGGTATTTAATCCATTTTGAGCTTATTTTTGTGTATGGTGTTAGGGAGTGATCTAATCTCATACTTTTACATGTACCTGTCCAGTTTTCCCAGCACCACTTATTGAAGAGGCTGTCCTTTCTCCATTGTACATTCCTGCCTCCTTTATGAAAGATAAGCTGACCATATGTGCGTGGGCTTATCTCTGGGCTTTGTATCCTGTTCCATTGATCTATCTTTCTGTTTTTGTGCCAGTACCATACTGTCTTGATTACTGTAGCTTTGTAGTATAGTCTGAAGCCAGGGAGCCTGATACCTCCAGCTCCGTTTTTCGTTCTCAAGATTGCTTTGGCTATTCGGGGTCTTTTGTGTTTCCATACAAATTGTGAATTTTTTTGTTCTAGTTCTGTGAAAAATGCCATTGGTAGTTTGATCGCGATTGCATTGAATCTGTAGATTGCTTTGGGTAGTAGAGTCATTTTCACAATATTGATTCTTCCAATCCAAGAACATGGTATATCTCTCCATCAATTTGTATCATCTTTAATTTCTTTCATCAGTGTCTTATAATTTTCTGAATACAGGTCTTTTGTCTCCTTAGGTAGGTGTATTCCTAGATATTTTATTCTTTTTGTTGCAATGGTAAATGGGAGTGTTTTCTTGATTTCACTTTCAGATTTTTCATCATTAGTGTATAGGAATGTCAGAGATTTCTGTGCATTAATTTTGTATCCTGCTACTTTACCAAATTCATTGATTAGCTCTAGTAGTTTTCTGGTAGCATCTTTAGGATTCTCTATGTATAGTATCATGTCATCTGCAAACAGTGACAGCTTTACTTCTTTTCCGATTTCGATTCCTTTTATTTCCTTTTCTTCTCTGATTGCTGTGGTTAAAACTTCCAAAACTATGTTGAATAAGAGTGGTGAGAGTGGGCAACCTTGTCTTGTTCCTGATCTTAGTGGAAATGCTTTCAGTTTTTCACCATTGTGGACGATGTTGGCTGTGGGTTTGTCATATATGGCCTTTATTATGTTGAGGAAAGTTCCCTCTATGCCTACTTTCTGCAGGGTTTTTATCATAAATGGGTGTTGAATTTTGTCGAAAGCTTTCTCTGCATCTATTGAGATGATCATGTGGTTTTTCTCCTTCAGTTTGTTAATATGGTGTATCACGTTGATTGATTTGCGTATATTGAAGAATCCTTGCATTCCTGGAATAAACCCCACTTGATCATGGTGTATGATCCGTTTAATGTGCTGTTGGATTCTGTTTGCTAGTATTTTGTTGAGGATTTTTGCAACTATGTTCATCAGTGATATTGGCCTGTAGTTTTCTTTCTTTGTGACATCCTTGTCTGGTTTTGGTATCAAGGTGATGGTGGCCTCGTAGAATGAGTGTGGGAGTGTTCCTCCCTCTGCTATATTTTGGAAGAGTTTGAGAAGGATAGGTGTTAGCTCTTCTCTAAATGTTTGATAGAATTCGCCTGTGAAGCCATCTGGTCCTGGGCTTTTGTTTGTTGGAAGATTTTTAATCACAGTTTCAATTTCAGTGCTTGTGATTGGTCTGTTCATATTTTCTATTTCTTCCTGATTCAGTCTTGGCAGGTTGTGCATTTCTAAGAATTTGTCCATTTCTCCCAGGTTGTCCATTTTATTGGCATAGAGTTTCTTGTAGTAATCTCTCATAACCTTTTGTATTTCTCCAGTGTCAGTTTTTACTTCTCCTTTTTCATTTCTAATTCTCTTGATTTGAGTCTTCTCTCTTTTTTTCTTGATGAGTCTGGCTAATGGTTTATCAATTTTGTTTATCTTCTCAAAGAACAAGCTTTTAGTTTTATTGATCTTTGCTATCGTTTCCTTCATTTCTTTTTCATTTATTTCTGATCTGATTTTTATGATTTCTTTCCTTCTGCTAACTTTGGGGTTTTTTTGTTCTTCTTTCTCTAATTGCTTTAGGTGCAAGGTTAGGTTGTTTATTTGAGATGTTTCCTGTTTCTTAAGGTAGGATTGTATTGCTATAAACTTCCCTCTTAGAACTGCTTTTGCTGTATCCCATAGGTTTTGGGTCGTCGTGTCTCCATTGTCATTTGTTTCTAGGTATTTTTTTATTTCCTCTTTGATTTCTTCAGTGATCACTTCGTTATTAAGTAGTGTATTGTTTAGCCTCCATGTGTTTGTATTCTTTACAGATCTTTTCCTGTAATTGATATCTAGTCTCACAGTGTTGTGGTCGGAAGAGATACTTGATACAATTTCAATTTTCTTAAATTTACCAAGACTTGATTTGTGACCCAAGATATGATCTATCCTAGAGAATGTTCCATGAGCACTTGAGAAAAATGTGTATTCTGTTGTTTTTGGATGGAATGTCCTATAAATATCAATTAAGTCCATCTTGTTTAATGTATCATTTAAAGCTTGTGTTTCCTTATTTATTTTCATTTTGGATGATCTGTCCATTGGTGAAAGTGGGGTTTTAAAGTCCCCTACTATGAATGTGTTACTGTCGATTTCCCCTTTTATGGCTGTTAGTATTTGCCTTATGTATTTAGGTGCTCCTATGTTGGGTGCATAAATATTTACAATTTTTATATATTCTTCTTGGATCAATACCTTGATCATTATGTAGTGTCCTTGTCTCTTCTAATAGTCTTTACCTTAAAGTCTGTTTTGTCTGATATGAGAACTGCTACTCCAGCTTTCTTTTGATTTCCATTTGCATGGAATATCTTTTTCCATCTCCTTACTTTCAGTCTGTATGTGTCTCTAGGTCTGAAGTGGGTCTCTTGTAGACAGCATATATATAGGTCTTGTTTTTGTATCCATTCAGCCAATCTGTGTCTTTTGGTGGGAGTATTTAGTCCAGTTACATTTAAGGTAATTATCGATATGTATGTTCCTATTCCCATTTTCTTAATTGTTTTGGGTTCGTTATTGTAGGTCTTTTCCTTCTCTTGTGTTTCTTGCCTAGAGAAGTTCCTTTAGCATTTGTTGTAAGGCTGGTTTGGTGGTGCTGAACTCTCTCAGCTTTTGCTTGTCTGTAAAGGTTTTAATTTCTCCATCAAATCTGAATGAGATCCTTGCTGGGTAGAGTAATCTTGGTTGCAGGTTTTTCTCCTTCATCACTTTAAATATGTCCTGCCAGTCCCTTCTGGCTTGCAGAGTTTCTGCTGAAAGATCAGCGGTTAACCTTATGGGGATTCCCTTGTGTGTTATTTGTTGTTTTTCCCTTGCTGCTTTTAATATGTTTTCTTTGTATTTAATTTTTTAAGTTTGATTAATATGTGTCTTGGCGTATTTCTCCTTGGATTTATCCTGTATGGGACTACCTGTGCTTCCCGGACTTGATTAACTATTTCCTTTCCCATATTAGGGAAGTTTTCAACTATAATCTCTTCAAATATTTTCTCACAGTCTCTTTCTTTTTCTCTTCTTCTTCTGGAACCCCTATAATTCGAATGTTGGTGCATTTAATGTTGTCCCAGAGGTCTCTGAGACTGTCCTCAGTTCTTTTCATTCTTTTTTCTTTATTCTGCTCCTCAGTAGTTACTTCCACTATTTTATGTTCCAGGTCACTTATCCGTTCTTCTGCCTCAGTTATTCTGCTATTGATCCCATCTAGAGTATTTTTAATTTCATTTATTGTGTTGTTCATCGTTGCTTGTTTCATCTTTAGTTCTTCTAGGTCCTTGTTAAATATTTCTTGTATTTTGTCTATTCTATTTCCAAGATTTTGGATATCTTTACTATCATTATTCTGAATTCTTTTTCAGGTAGACTGCCTATTTCCTCTTCATTTGTTAGGTCTGGTGGGTTTTAATCTTGCTCCTTCAACTGCTGTGTGTTTTTCTGTCTTCTCATTTTGCTTATCTTACTGTGTTTGGGGTCTCCTTTTTGCAGGCTGCAGGTCCGTAGTTCCCGTTGTTTTTGGTGTCTGTCCCCAGTGGCTAAGGTTGGTTCAGTGGGTTGTGTAGGCTTCCTGGTGGAGGGGACTAGTGCCTGTGTTCTGGTGGATGAGGCTGGACCTTGTCTTTCTGGTGGGCAGGTCCACATCTGGTGGTGTGTTTTGGGGTGTCTTTGGACTTATTATGATTTTAGGCAGCCTCTCTGCTAATGGGTGGGGTTGTGTTCCTGTCTTGCTAGTTGTTTCGCATAGGGTGTCCAGCACTGTAGCTTGCTGGTCGTTGAGTGAAGCTGGGTGCTGGTGTTGAGATGGAGATCTCTGGGAGATTTTCGCCATTTGATATTATGTGGAGCTGGGAGGTCTCTTGTGGACCAGTGTCCTGAAGTTGGCTCTCCCACCTCAGAGGCACAGCACTGACTCCTTGCTGAAGCACCAAGAGCCTTTCATCCACATGGCTCAGAATAAAAGGGAGAAAAAGTAGAAAGAAAGAATTAGTAGAAGTAGAAAGAAAGAAAGAAAGGAAGAAAGGAGGGAGGGAGGGATGGAGGAAGGAGGGAAGGAAGGAAGGAAAAAAAGAAAGAAAGAAAGAACATAAAGTAAAAGAAAATAAAGTAAGATAAAATAAAATAAAGTTATTAAAATAAAAAATAATTTTTAAGAAAAAAATTTAAAAAAAAACAAAGAAACGGACGGATAGAACCCTAGGACAAATGGTGGAAGCAAAGCTATACAGACAAAATCTCACACAGAAGCATACACATACACACTCACAAAAAAAGGAAAAGGGGAAAAAATCATAAATATTGCTCTCAAGGTCCACCTCCTCAATTTGGGATGATTCGTTGTCTATTCATGTATTCCACAGATGCAGGTACATCAAGTTGATTGTGGAGCTTTAAACCACTGCTTCTGAGGCTGCTGGGAGAGATTTCCCTTTCTCTTCTTTGTTCTCACAGCTCCCGGGGGCTCAGCTTTGGATTTGGCCCCACTTCTGCGTGTAGGTGGCCGGAGGGCGTCTGTTCTTCACTCAGACAGGACGGGGTTAAAGGAGCCGCTGATTCGGTGGCTCCGGCTCACTCAGGCCAGGGGGAGGGCGGGGCACGGAGTGCGGGGCGGGCCTGCGGCGGCAGAGGCCGACGTGACGCACCAGCGTGAGGCGCGTCGTGCGTTCTTCCGGGGAAGCTGTCCCTGGATAGCGGGACCCTGGCAGTGGCGGCCTGCACAGGTTCCCCGGAAGGGGGGTGTGGATAGTGACCTGTGCTCGCACACAGGCTTCTTGGTGGTGGCAGCAACAGCCTTAGCGTCTCATGCCCGTCTCTGGGATCCACGCTTTTAGCCGCGGCTCGCGCCCGTCTCTGGAGCTCCTTTAAGCAGCTCTCTTAATCCTCTCTCCTCGCGCACCAGGAAACAAAGAGGGAAGAAAAAGTCTCTTGCCTCTTCGGCAGCTCCTGACTTTTCCCCGGACTCCCTCCCGGCTAGCCGTGGTGCACTAACCCCTGCAGGCTGTGTTCACGCCGCCTACCCAGTCCTCTCCCTGCGCTCCGACTGAAACCCGAGCCTCAGCTCGCAGCCCCGCCCGCCCCGGCGCGGGAGCAGACAAGCCTCTCGGGCTGGTGAGTGCCTGTCGGCCCTGATCCTCTGTGCGGGAATCTCTCCGCTTTGCCCTCCGCACCCGTGTTGCTGGGCTCTCCTCTGCGGCTCTGAAGCTTCCCCCTCCGCCACCCGCAGTCTCCGCCCGTGAAGGGGCTTCTAGTGTGTGGAAACGTTTCCTCCTTCACAGCTCCCTCCCACTGGTGCTGGTCCCATCCCTATTCTTTTGTCTCTGTTTATTCTTTTATCTTTTGCCCTACCCAGGTACGTGGGGTAGTTTCTTGCCTTTTGGGAGGTCTGAGGTCTTCTGCCAGCGTTCAGTAGGTGTTCTGTAGGAGTTGTTCCACGTGTAAATGTATTTCTGGTGTATCTGTGGGGAGGAAGGTGATCTCCGCGTCTTACTCTTCCGCCATCTTCCCCTCGTCCTCTCCGAATCAGGAACACTGGGGCTGGAACCCAGTCATCTGTGTTTTCACAGGTCCTCCTGGGGATTCTGATGCACGCTAGACAGAGTTTGAGAACCAGTGATCTGCTAGTGTTGGAGGGCCTCCTGAAGAGGTGGGGGTGGCTGTACCTCACCGTGAGGACGAGGACACTGGTAGCAGAAGTTCTGGGGAGTACTCCTTGGCGTGAGCCCTCCCGGAGTCCACCATTAGCCGCACCAAGGAGCCTCGGTAATAAAGATTTATGGCTATGTTTTTTTCTAAGAATTTTGTACTCTTAGCTGTCACATTTTGGTCTTTGATTCATTTTGAGTTACTTTTTTATATGGTGTGAGGTATTCTCAAGCATTTTAAATGTTCTTCTACGTTGTTATAAGTATTTTGAATGGTCCACATCTTAAATACTCTGATTTATCTCATAAAGTTATGAAGATTATATCACTCTGCTTTCAGTTAATACATAGATCTGTGTAATAATCACTTTTATTCTCCTCTTTCTTTAAAAACTATAGAGAACAGACAACTCTGTATTTTTTTTAAATTAAAAAAAAATTTTTTTTGTGGTACGCGGGCCACTCACTGTTGTGGCCTCTCCCATTGCGGAGCACAGGCTCCGGATGTGCAGGCTCAGCGGCCGTGGCTCACGGGCCCAGCCACTCCGCGGCATGTGGGATCTTCCCGGACCGAGGCACGAACCCATGTCCCCTGCATCGGCAGGCGGACTCTCAACCACTGCGCCACCAGGGAAGCCCTACACATATTTTTTTTCTGGATATAAATGTTATTTATATACCTGTAAGAGTCAAATAATTGAAGTGGAAACCCCAAACCTCTTTTAATTAGGTTAAGGATAAACAGGGTCATTAGTATCAGCTTTACACATGACTTGGAGGTTTCTAAAAATGAATTATTTGAAATTTGTTGTTTTACCATAGCTACAGCAAAATGGCTTTGTGGAAATATCCTTTATTTCTCCAAATGCTTTTTATGAAGCACATTTTAAATGACTTCAGTATATTCCATCAAGTGGACATAGCATCCTATACTTATTTTCTTTTTGTTTTGAAATTTTATGCTTTAAATGGATTTTAACTTGACTTATCTTATCCCGATGAGTACACCTAATATTTGGGTTAGCTCTAGCCCAGTTTATTGGCTAGAGCTGTAATAATGTATTTTCTCTCTCTCTGGTGGACAATTGTAATGCTCTTTGTAATAAGTAACTATTATATACCCAAAGGATAGTTGGTTGTATTAAAAGAACCATTTATAAAAGTTGTTATTTCTGTAAATGTGAGTTTCTGTATGGTTTCATTTAATCATTTGTATTTTTACTTTCCAAAATAAGTGAGCAAAATGGAAAAAGCCTATAAAAGTGGGCCTTTTAGCCTAAAAGAACAAAAATTATGCGTGTACTTGGCAAAGGGACATAGAGATATTGTTATGTGGATAAGGCAGCTATTAGTGAATGTAAAATAGTGATTTTTTAAAAATTTCACTAACATGCCATTCATTGTTCTCCCATACTTTCTGGCAGATTCTCCTGTGACTTTGACCTTCACACTGGTCTTCGGTCCACAATGCAAGTCACAGGTGCTGGGACGGATTGCCCTGTGAAACTTCTAGTAGAAGGAAAGCAATGTAAGTGTCTAATACATGGAAAGCAAAGAGTAAAGAAGTACTTAAGCCCTCAACTTAAAATGTGCAGGACATTTGCTTATTTGCTTTGTCAATATTAGAGAATTTCATATTACAGGATATTAGCTGAGGTTGAGAGGCCCTAAGAGGCCCAAGTAAGATATTAAAATCCATTAACATTTAAGAATCATTAAGAGTCTTTTTCCTTATTTTTCAAGGCATATGCTAATCGTCAGTTGGAATCAAGTGTTTCCTCTCATGGAGTACTATTCCATAGTTAAGTAAAAGATAGGATTTCTTTTGAAGTATATGATCACTGCTTATTATAGGGGAACTGACAAGGAAGCACATTCATTATTTTTTTTTACTGTATAGAAACTTGATTTAAGGGTTCATAAGGATAACATTTATTTTAAGCTATTGTATTGAACATAATATTTCCCTAGGACTGTATTTTCATTTACTCTTGGCATAGTATCATTTATTTTATTTAATCATTCAACTCTTTTATTTAACTGAAATTCTCTCATTCACTCAGTAAATTTTCTCAGAGAGCATTAATTGAGCAGTAACCTGCACCAGGCACTGAGGTCCATGTTACTGTCTTAGAGACCCTTGGGTTGTTTGGGGGCTTAAATAATTCGATAGGCATATAATCAGCTACTGTGTTCAAACCATAGAATTGTGTGGAGCTTCTAAGGCAGGAGCTATACTGCATTTATCTTTGTATCTCCAGTTATACTGTAGACACTCAGTTACATATTTGTCAAATTAAATTAAGTAGCATCCTTGAGCGTTAGACTTGGAGATGTAGTGTCTAAGAGGCTCATAGAGGTGCCCCAGAGATGGCCAAAAGGTAGCGTGACAAGGCAGATTTCTGGGAGTTCCCTACTTATATGTCAGCTAGAGTAGACTCCTCTTTATCTATTGGGTTTCTGTATAAGATTTCATTTTTTTAAAATGTATCTACTGCTAAAAAATATTAGAGTCATTGATAATTCAATTGCCTCAATTACAAATGAGGTAAATCTAGTTTTCAGGAATCTATATCGGTTATAAGTTACATAAATCTTTCTAAACAGATGTAGTTCACATCATGTCCCCTGCTTGCCCTTTTTTTCTTCCTTTCTTTCTTTTCTCTCTCTCTTTTTTTTGGTTGTTGTTTAAAAAAGAAGGGGGGGCCAACAGCCTAAAAATAATTTTCTCAAGAAACGATGAAGCAATAAAGTACAGAAGCCTTTGAAGACTGCTAGCAAGTTATGTCAGTGTTTGTAATGTGAAACTGCTTGAGGTCTCTTCAATGCTGTGTGCCCTCACACTGTGCATGAATTCATTAAAACAATGCAGAATTCTTCTGGGGCAGGAAAATAAGGAAACTAATTTTTAAATGACTAAGGACTGAGGGTAAGCTGCTCTCTTAATTTCCCTGGCCTAATGGAAAACACATACATATGCTATCAGCTCATCTCTATCATTAAAAATAAGTTAGAACCGAAAACATGTACAATCACATCAAGGCTTGTCAATTAAAAGTCAACCCAGGAAAAATGTTTTGGAGATTACTGAGCCTGTCAGCTTCCACTGAAAGTGAGACGAGGTCTAGAGAGCAAGGCCTTGGTTAATGTTGAGATCTTTGTTATAAAGCAAAGAAAAACTGCTTCCTCCAGGTAACTTGGTATTGATGTCATTTGCCTTAAGAGAATATTTCCAGATTATTAAACTGATTATTCGTCATACGCTTTAACTTGTGAACTCTAGGAATAAGTCAACAAGACTGATTCAGAAATACAAGGGCTAGGACACTTGTGGGGACTTTCCTGGCTGTCCAGTGGTTAAGAATCCGCCTTCCAATGCAGGGGACATGGGTTCGATCCCTGGTCGGGGAACTAAGATCCCACATGGCACAGGGCAACTAAGCCCGCACACTGTAGCTACTGAGCCTGCGAGCCACAACTAGAGAGAAGCCCGTGCACAACAACGATAGATCCTGCGTGCTGCAACGAAGATCCAGTGTGCTGCAACTAAGGCCCAACACAGCCAAATAAATAAATAAATATTAAAATAATAATAAACTCAGCCTCAAAATTTTTTTTTTTAAAAAACGAAATACAAGGGCTAAATGTCATGAGAGGTGTATCTCTCCCTTTTGCAGCAGAAAATTACAGAAAACTCTCGAATAAGCATTTTTCTTACCACTGAGATTGTGAAATTTTTTTAAATTCAGAGAATGGAATGCAACTCTCTGATGGACTTTTGTCTTCAATTTTCAAAACTGTTTCATGAGCTGAAATTTTCAAAGGAGTGGTTGGGAATAAATGTTATTTACAAATTCCAGAAGCCCATAAACTTCCTTTTCTTTACAAAATGGCCAACTGAATATTTTGAACTCATGTGTCTATCAGAAATGTAGATGCGGGCTTCCCTGGTGGCATAGTGGTTGAGAGTCCGCCTGCCGATGCAGGGGACGCGGGTTTGTGCCCCTGTCTGGGAAGATCCCACATGCCGCGGAGCGGCTGGGCCCGTGAGCCATGGCTGCTGAGCCTGCGCATCCGGAGCCTGTGCTCCGCAACGGGAGAGGCCACAGCAGTGAGAGGCCCGCGTACCGCAAAAACAAAAACAAAAACAAAAACAAAACAAATAAAAAAACACAATACAAAAGGTACAAAATGAAGGCAGTCTTCATGATACAATTTGAAATGACAGGCCAACCATGCCAAAGTCAGGATGATGAAGGAAAAAGGTTGGGTAGCCTACCAAAACAGAGGAGGTAGCAGTCAAAAGCAAGTATAGTTCTTCTTCCATCGACTCAGAGGGAATGGTTGCACTAAGGAGTAAACAGGCAGTGAGGGAAAGAACAGCATGTTGCAGAAGGAGAACGAGAGTATAGCTGAGGAGGGATGGGGAGAGATGGGGGGTGAAGAATGACTGCACGGCCAGGGACAGAGAAGTTGAATTGTGAATTAAAGAAGCAGAATATATGACACAGACCTAGACATCATCATACTAAGTGAAGTAAGCCAGAAAGAGAAAGATAAATACCATATCAAATCACTTATACATGGAATCTAAAATACGACACAAATGAACATATCTATGAAACAGAAACAGACTCACAGACATAGAGAACAGACTTGTGGTTGCCAAGGTGGGGGTGGAGGAGGGATGGAATGGGAGTTTGGGATTAGCAGATGCAAACTGTTATATATAGAATGGATAAACAATAAGGTCCTACTGTATAACACAGGGAACTACATTCAATATCCTGTGATAAAATATACTGGAAAAGAATATGAAAAAGAATATACACATATGTATAACTGAGTCACTTTGCTGTACAGCAGAAATTAACAGAACATTGTAAATCAAACAGACTTCAATAAAATTAATTTAAAAAGAATATATGACACAAAGCATTTATCCAGATGGAATTAAGTAACATTTATAATAGGTAACATGGGAAGTAGATGAGGGAATGTAGACTCTCTCTATTGTGTTCTGTCACAGTAGAGGGTAAAATAATATGAATGAAAACTTTTTTACGATGAAAAAGAAATGACTACCTATGCAAGGTATTTGTTCTTTGTGTCTAAAATGTATGCTCTACGTGTCTTGGTGAGAAAGAATATCTTGTCTCTTAAATACATTTTAATTCTCATTGTATTTATTGCATAACTATTCCCTAAAGGACAACGCACCTTTGGTTGCAGAGCCATAATCTTCGAATTCTTGTTAAGATTTGTCTGAGTTTTGTTTCGTATCCACCTCTATGGTGATCATTTTGTAAAAATAAACATTTATACTTTAAAAAGTTGTATAGGCTTATAACAAAGCTTAAAACAAAACAAAGCAAGACAACATCTGCTCTACGAATGCAAACTCTGCTTTCTACAGAGGCAACCACTTCCAACAGAGGGTTTACCTCTCTGTTTCCACAAATGCTTTTGCACGTCTGTTGATTGCGCATGCGTGCGCGCAGTCTCTCTCTCTCTCTCTCTCTCTCTCTCACACACACACACACACACACACACACACATACACATTTGCCTGGAATGGGAATAGGCAGGTTTTCCCAGATGAACTATAGATTCGCCCTTAGAACTGTCTCAAGGTGCTGTTCCACTGAACAACTTGGGGGAGCACTTCCCTCGTTTCTCCAAGAGGTCTCATGAGATGTGGCACGGGCCCAAACAGATCCCCAAATCAGTTTGAGCAGGCTATAATGCTCATAAACTTGGACCCTAGACACAGGCTCCAGCTTTTCCGGGAGAAATTTTAGACACTACTTGCTAATTTGGATGGTGTTATTGTTATTCAGAGTTCATCCTTCTAATTTGAGTCACATCTGTGACTGCTTAGCTGAACTGGGAGCCTCAGCATTGAGCTCTATCTTCATTTGCTCAAGGGACACATGGTGTGGTAGGAGCCATCATGCTTTGTTTTTACAAATCAAACTCTTAATTAATTACTGAACATACTGCAATCCACTAATCAAGCTGTATTTTTTGAGACATTTCTGACTGATAAATATCTAGTCATCTGGCTTTGCAATATATCCTCTTGTCCTTGCTTTAGACAAAAATGGTAGGAGTCATCGGAAATGTTTCTTTTTATGTGTGATTTGTTCATTATCATGCACGAGCTTGGAAGAAAATAATTTCCCATAGAATTATATCCATATTCTTCTGGCCCACACTGAGAGGTAGTGTTTTCGAGTCAGAGCGGGCACTGAATGCAAAATCGTAAAAGACTTGGGTTCAAATTCTGACTTGGCTATTTCCAACTGATGGAACTTTAAATCTCAGTTTCTTATTTGTAGATTTGTTTTGAAAATTAAATGAGAAAAACCACATAAAACACCTAGTTCTGTGCTGGGCATCTAGCTAGCAGTGAAGTTTCCGATCATCCATTCATTCCCTCATTCCCACAAATATTTCTGGAGGATTACCTGGAATTTCCTAGGCTTTTAGGCATGGAGAAAACGATTGTAGGCAAGATAGATAGAAAAAGTGGCTCTTTACATGAAGCTTATACTCTGGGGGAGGGAGATTCATAATAAATCAGAAATAAGTGAAATAATTGCATGTATATTATAATAGCTCTCTATTTTGTTTTTTAGATAATTGTGTATATATCTCACTTTCCATGCGATGAAAAGTTTTGTGAGAACAGTGTCTTACCGTTTTCTTTATCAGGATCACTATTGCACAAATTAGGAAGCATATCTGTTGAGTAAATAAATGAACAAATGTAAGAAAGTCTCTAATCTATCTATATATTTGGAATGGCTTATGGTTTTACAGGAATATTTTAGTAGGCACATCTATTACAAAATTCAAAAAGCATTCCTGAGATTCTTAAAGAGGCAGTATGGGGCAAAGGGTAAGAACAACGAATGCCCTGCACCCAGATTTCCTGGGTTTGAACCACAGTATGTAGCTATGTGACTTAAACACTCTGTGCCTCAGTTCACCCACAAGGAAAATAATTTGAGTAACAAATACCTCTAGAATATAGCTGTCATGCAGATTTAAAGAATTATTTCATGCGGAACATTTAAGAACCATGGCACATAGCGAGCATTCAATAAATGTCAGATTTTTTCTTTAACTAGAGAGCTATTTCTCAGACCAGACTGTCTAAACAAATGGGAGTGCTTGGGAATTTACTCAGAAGTCTTCTCATTTGTATAAGAATTTTACATTTTGTGTTTTCATTTTGATGAAAAATTTCAAAAATATTAAAGTTTGTTTATTTTGGAAACCTACCAAGCCATTTCAGTGCCCATATTTGCACTTATACTGAAAGTTGCTTTGAGTGATCACCCAACATGACAGTGTTTAACTTTTAGTTTCTCAGACTGGGCTTACATATATTCTTGAGAGTTTAAAATTTCTCGAGATTGAAAAATACTGTTTTGGAGCCTCAAGCGTATATGTGCCATAAGCCGTAATACACATGTTCACAGTGCAAAACGCATCTGTCATTCAACACATGTTTATCATGGCCCTCATTCATGCCGTCTCCCAATTCTTTTGGATGCTCTGTCTTCAGGCCACATAGTAGGATTTCACTTCTTTTTGTTTGTTTGTTTTTGTTTTTTAACATCTTTATTGGAGTATAACTGCTTTACAATGGTGTATTAGTTTCTGCTTTATAACAAAGCTATACATATACATATATCCCCATATCTCCTCCCTCTTGCGTCTCCCTCCCACCCTGCCTATCCCACCCCTCTAGGTTGTCACAAAGCACGGAACTGATCTCGCTGTGCTATGCGGCTGCTTCCCACTAGCTATCTATTTTACATTTGGTAGTTTATATAAGTCCATGCCACTCTCTCACCTTGTCCCATCCTACCCTTGCCCCTCCCCGTGTTCTCAAGTCCATTCTCTACATCTGTGTCTTTATTCCTGTCCTGCCCCTAGGTTCTTCTTAACCATTTTTTTTTTTTTTTTTAGATTCCATATATATGTGTTAGCATACAGTATTTGTTTTTCTCTTTCTGACTTACTTCAGTCTGTATGACAGTCACTAGGTCCATCCACCTCACTACAAGTAACTCAATTTTGTTTCTTTTTAAGGCCGGGTAATACTCCATTGTATATATGTGCCACATCGTCTTTATCCATTCATCTGTCGATGGACACCTAGGTTGCTTCCATGTCCTGGCTTTTGTAAGTAGAGCTGCAATGAACATTGTGGTACATGACTCTTTTTGAATTATGTTTTTCTCAGGGTATATGCCCAGTAGTGGGATTGCTGGGTCATATGGTAGTTCTATTTTCAGTATTTTAAGAACCTCCATACTGTTCTGCATAGTGGCTGTATCAATTTATATTCCCACCAACAGTGCAAGAGGGTTCCCTTTTCTCCACAAAATCTACAGACAGTAAAGGCTGGAGAGAGGATTTTACTTCTTGGTCTTGTTTCTGTTTGGATGGAGAGGGGACCTGTGGCTACTTCTGGCCAATAAGTGGTGAGCAGAATCAACATGTGTTACTTCTGTACCAGTGTGTTTAATTGTTGGTGTAAGACCTTCCAGAACCCACTTTTCAAGTTTTAGCTGTTCATTGTCTGCAACCCTGAGCATCCCTGCCAACTTATGTTGGACATGTAGCATACATGAGAAATAACTTATTTGTTGATTTAAGCTACTGAGATTTGTATGTTGTTTTCCATAACTGCAACCCAATTAGTATGTCATTTCATTGCACCTATTGTGTCTAAGCCATGATGAAGCTGCTGTGTAAATCAAAAGTAAGTCAGTTTCCCAGTGCAGACTTTTCTTCTGAGTTTACACCCTGCCAAATTATATTCTGAGAGCTGAGTTAATGTAAGCCTTTTATTATCTTAAACTTTCACTCAACTTGTAACTCCTCAGGTTCATGTTATTCTCCCTCATCAATGAGGATGATAATAAAGCACATACAGTGTCTACGCTTCTCACTAGATGCTAAGTAAACAGTAAAGATTTATTCTCCCAAGAGAAATGGAGAGCTGCCACAGGGAAAAGAAGAATATTGCTTGACAAGATGGTCTCTCTCAGCCTGATGTGCCACTCCCAGGCTGGATCTCTGGAGTTGCCTAGTGGTGGTTCCTAGTGGCAGCTTGAGACAGATCCTTCAGAAGTCATATTTGCCCGCCACTCTCAGTCAGTCACAAGACCCAACTGAGTCCACTAGAGCCAATTTGAAGTTCTTCAAAAGAACAGGTCTTTCTCAAAACAAATACTGTGTGCTAACACATATATATGGAATCTAAAAAAAAAAAAAAAAAAAAAAAAACACTTCTGAAGAACTTAGGGGCAGGACAGGAAAAAAGATGCAGACATAGAGAATGGACTTGAGGACACAGGGAGGGGGAAAGGTAGGCTGGGACGAGGTGAGAGAGTGGCATGAACATGTGTACACTGCCAAGTGTGAAGTGAATAGCTAGTAGGAAGCAGCTGCATGGCACAGGGAGATTGGCTCAGTGCTTTGTGACCACCTAGACGGGTGGGATGGGGAGGGTGGTGGGGGGAGACACATGAGGGAGGGGATTTGGGGACATATGTATAAGTATGGCTGATTCACTTTGTTGTACGGCAGAAGCTGGTACAACATTGTAGAGTAATTATATGCCAATAAAGATGTTAAAATAAATAAATAAAATAAAAAAGAACGGGTCTTTTAAAGATTTGTCTATAGCATTGCTCTGGCATCAGGCGTAGGTCCAGTGAGCAAGTGGGAAAAGCAAAAGATCTTGCTTTTATCACCATGTCATCTAATAATATCTCTACTCTGCTCTAAAATGAATCATGGGCCCCGTGCCTTATAGGCTCTTCCTTGTCTCCAAGCTCATTGTTCATCTCCCTCAGAGATGTTCTTCCAAGGGGTTGGAGTTTATATCCCAATATTTTCTTGTGTCAGGACCTGAACTCAAAGAAAGAGACCAGAAAGTCTACTTCACATAACAACCAGAAAGTCTACTTCAAAAACCACCCCCTCCCATATGTTCAGTCCAGATTAGGTACTTTTAAATTTTTTTCTTGAAACATAAAAAAGTCCTAGCTCATATTTAAAACACTAAAGCATGAGTTTTGAAGTGAGATACTTTCTCTTTAAGCAACATTTTTACTTTATACAACATCGATTAATGCATTCGAGAAATTTTTTCTGGAGCATGTACATGCAAGTTAGCCACCATATTGAACAAAAGGGGGAAAGTGGAAAGAAATAAGGCTGAAACATTTTATAGGAACATGATCATGAAGGATTTGTAAGACACGTCAAAATGTTTGAATTTATCCTAAGGACAATGGAAAGCCATTGAAAGAGTCGGTGGGTAACAAGATAAGATTTGCATTTTAAAATAACCGCTCTGGCTACAGCAAGATGGTGGGGTCAAGACTGGGAGTTAAGGTAAAAGTAAGGAAGTTGTTTTAGACATTCAGATGAGAGAGGGTGGTGGCTTTGACTTGAAGATCAAGAAGGAGATTTAATATGGAGGTACTAATTTGGGAGTCAGCATAGACATGAGCACTGAAGCTCTATGAGTGGTTGATAATACAGGGATTGTATGGGAAGAACATGATCAAGGATGGAGCCAAGACAAACATCAATCCTTAAGGGTCTGGCAGGAAAAAGAACTGTGAAAGAAACTAAGAAGTATTAGAAGACAGATATACCAGGGGAGTGTGGTATCACGGAGCATAGGAAAGAGATTGTTTCAAAAACTAGTGTTAAAAGATTACATAGGTTAGGGACCAAAATATTTCTGTTAGATTTCATAACTTAGGAGATTTCTGTTGGAGCAAGCAGTGTCAACGACCATTGTAGGAAAAAGCAGATTGTGGTAGGTTGATGAGTAAAAGAAAAAAGTAAAGAGAATAAATAGAGATAGTTCTTTCAGGAAAATTATCTTTGAAAGAAAAAAGAGGAGAATAGCTGGAAGGAGATACAGACTCAAGGAAATTTTCTTCTGTTTTACTGCTAATTTTAAGGAGAGTATAGAAAAAGAGAGGTAGAAGGTCTAGAGAAAGCAGATGGAAGGATTTTCTTAAAGGGACAAGAGGGAATGGGTGGAGGGATTAACATTAGACATTAGGAACATCTCTTCCCTTGTAACTGGAGGGAAACAGAAAGGATGGCTGTGGAAATGGCTAAATTTCTAGGTTTGGTAACATACAGTTAAGGGATTTACCTTTTGGCTATTTTGCTTTTGAAGTTGGAGGTGAGGTCATCGGTTGAGATTCAGTGGTGAGGTTGATGTTGGAAGTTTGGGGAGAGAGAGTGGAGATTCTTTGAAATAACTTCTGTAAAAAACTGAAGAGAGCTGATGGTGGATGAGTACATCTTGCTCACAATTGGGGGGAGGCAGTTAAATGAAATGATGTATGGAAAGGTGTATGCGGTTGGTACAAAATAACTCAATAAATAGTAGCTATTATTATTATTAATATGATCGTTTTCCTTCTCCTTTTTATGCCACAATACTAATTCTAGCTTTTATTTACAGCTCCACTTCTTTGAAATTTGATCTCTTTGGTTTCTCTTAAGTTTCTTCCTTCACTCCACCTCAAGGCTCTTGCTTTCAGCTCATCACTTTCATCTCTTTCAACTCTTTCCGCTTGGTTGTTTTACATAATGCTTTATTGATACTGTCCCTTCCAAGTTGGCCTGGTCCCCAGCATATCTTCTTCTGATTATTTCCCTGTAGGACAGTTCGTCACCTCTCTCTTGAGCTCATCATCAGAACTCAAACAATACCGAGGCCAGGGAAATCATGAGCATTCTGTGGTTTACCAAAACTTATTGGCAAGAGAAATCTGAATCATAGCCCTGAGTTCCAATAGTATGATTCCATGAAAATAATCAAATAGATTAGAGGATCAAATGTAATCAATTATAAGACTATGAAGCTGAAAGTTTTAGAGATCTTTATGGCTCTAGCAGGCAAAACGAGGTATTTTGTCTTTATGTATTTGCAATTGCCAATCCATCTCTTAGGTAAATCTGTATTTTTTTAAGTTATAGTTGAAATCTGTCTTTAAAAACCCTTTTTGTAACAAAACAAAGCTGATCTCCCCGACAACTCTGCCTCTTCTACTGTTTGAGCTGCTGTCAGAGAAACTTCCTTCCATTCATCTAGTGCCTTTCTCCCTAAACTTGAGCTTTATCTCATGACCTCTCCAAGCTCCATGACTGGAACCCTGGGGTCTTGGCTCTGACTAGCTATAGTTTATAGTCTGAGAAGGTGGGGCATCCACCCTGCCTTTCTCAACTCCTTTCCTTATTTATTATCCTGTCTAAGCATTTTCCCTCACCTCTCACCACTTTCAAGTGAATAATATGAAACTGAACATTTTATTAGTAAAATGACCACAGTAGATGATTACTGAGTGGAGAAACGAATCTCCCTCCTGAAAAAATGATAAGCCATTTTCATTGGCTGGTGATCCCACAACTATATTTCATGAGGTTGACTGTGCATAGATCAAACTTTAAACCTCTTACAACTCATACCTTGGCTGCATTTTTAGGGGTACCTAGTATATACTTCATTTTGATTATTAAAGCAGTGCAGCTTCATCACTGCTCACTGTGTAAGAAATCATATGAAAGCCTGCTATCAATTTAAAAGTATGCAAGGAGTGTGTTTTTGAAACCTGGCAGAGGGCACATGTAGACACACCAGAAACAACCTCAGCCTCTCAATCCCAGTGAACTTTGTTGGAAAGAAACTGAGTATGCAGGTACAAAATGGTTGAGTGATTTTTTTTTTTCCTGACCAACAGAGCTGCTTGTTAGCAACTTGAAAGGACGCCTAGATCCAAAATAGTATTAACCAAGTGTTTCTTCAATATGAGATCATTATGTTTCTCTTCTAAATCCAAATACTAATTGCAACCTTGCTGTGAGCATACAGTATTAGGGCCATCATAGCCATGGCAACAGAATGCAACATAAAGTGGGATCCTGTCATTGGCACAGCACTGCTAGTGGTTTGGGTGGCGAATGAGCACTTTCTTACAGCATCTCCAATATCCAACTCCAAAGAAGGGATCCTACCGCATACCTTTAGGCAACTTTGCCATACAGGTTCTGTGACCTTTGAATGTTTTGTATATTTCTGTAATTAATTTCAGTACAAGATAGCTTGTTAATCCATGGACAAAAATACAAGCACAAATGAAAATTTCAACAGGCACTTTATAATGGCCATTTACATTTCAGAATTAAACCCGTAATAAAAACTTTTGTGTACTTATAATTGGACTGATTTTTAACAGCCAGTGATAAACATCTATGTAAATAGCCTCCCAAAGATTTTACACTTAAGAAAAAAAAGCCCTTTAAATGAGCTTCTTAAAGTCACCTTCTCTGCTTTGCATGATAATTGTAATGCAAAATAATAAACAGCACAGGGCAGGAGTACAACACTACCAGGATGATAGGGTGCCATTTATACGAAGATAACTGGGCATTTAAAACCCACCAATTAAAAAAATAACAACAGTGTGCTTACAGTAAACTCATTGAAATAAATTTACATTCGCCTTTGCCATGTTTTCATTGCAAAGGTGTCCACAGCTTGTGCTGCCCCAAGGATTCTGTTTTTGTGTGTAGGAAGTGAGGTGCAGATTAAGAGTTCATAACCCAGCCTACCTTTCTATAAAAACAAAAAGTATTTTGTAGAGATTTGCTGTAAACATATGAACCATATGCCATTGTTAAAAAGAAAGGAAACAGTTGTGTTGGCGGAAAGACTTGTTACTATTAGGAAGATTGAAGCGTGAACAGAACTCCACACTCATTTGCTCCTAGAGTAGGCAGGAAAGAGCAAAGGAGACAATGGGATCTGCCATCCACATTCAGAAGCACATGCATCGGGCTTTGCTTTCATATTCGCTTCCTCAAGAATTTACCTGAAAACGGGCCACGAAATTCATGTGAAATCAATCAAAAGATCATGTTGCTTTCCCAGATGTACAAAACATGACATGTCATTTTGACCACAAAAAAACTCGAACACTTGAGCAATAAAGAAGTCCCTAGCAGATAGATCAGTAGATATATATATATATTATTATTATTAGTGCTTCATTGATTCATCCATTCATTCATTCACTCCTTCATTTTTCAAACATGTATTAGTCACCTACTTTGTGTCAGGCATTATACTAGATGCTGGCAATTCAACACTCAGAGATGAAACATGTTAACAAGTAATTTCGGTAAAAACAGGGAAAATTATGAGTGAGTTTTACACAAAGTGCGATGGAAGCAGAAGGGAGAAAATGACTTAATCTGCTGCTGTAAAGGAAGAGTTCATAATAATAGGCAACATTTGAACTAAGTGTTGAAGGATAAACAGGTGTTTGCTGAAGGATGAAGAGGGGGAAAAATAGGTAGAGAAATCTGTGGGGGGAGCTTTAGAAGCTGGAGGCACCTAGGCATTAGATTTTAGTGCAGCAAGTAGTGCCTAGAACATAGGGTGTTCATTTGGAAGACATTCACTGTTTCCCTATTTACCTTTCCATTAAATCTTATTTCTTCATCCTGGTCTGCAAAGCCTTTCATAATTGTGTGTGTGTTGGGGGGAAGTGGGGACGGAATTGTTGACTTAAATAATTGTGAAACCCAGGAGAATCATTTTGGGCATAGCTGAATTTAAGTGCTCAGAAGAATCTCTCAGTTTTACTTTCCTCAGTTTTGGGTCCATTCTCAAGGTTGTACTTACTCCATGTATGACCCTAGAAACCCAGAAGACATTTGGATTTGTTTAAGGGATGATTCTTCCAAAGAAAAAACTGGGATATTGTCCCCAAATTGTTAACCATTTTCTAAGAACCATTTATTGAATAGTCAAATTTGTTTTATATATACCAAAAAATTGGAACAGCTAGTGCTCTTGACTATATATTTGGTTGAATTCATGAATTAAGTCAATAAATATCTATTGGATGCTTCCTATATGCCAGGCACTGTTCCAGTGATTTGTGTATAATATCTTTGACACACTTTTATTTTTTAAAATCTTTGTGATTTGTTTTATTGTGAGTCAGTGTTTCCCAAAATGTAAAACACATACTTGTGAGGATACTTGAGGTTATTTTACACTCAGAAGTAAAAGATCAACCAGTGCAAATGACTTTTCCCTTTCAGTTCTCCTTTAATCCTTCTAATTATGTCAGCAAAAAGTCTGTCTAGTACCTGGGTGTCTATAACATCCTTTTTAACAAAGAGAGCTTCTGGTAAGCTCAATAGCTAGCCAAAATTTAGTGACAGTGTTTTATTTATTTTACAAAACTTTTGACTAAACAACTTTTATGCAATTTTAATACAATTAGTTTACAAAAGTTTTTATATAAAATAATTTTATTTATACAATTTCATTCTATTAAAGGCAAAAAAATTCTAACTTACCAGTTGCAGTATTGATATGAAGTTTCTTCTTAAGTGATTTAAGTAATACATGCATATTGTTTAATTGAAAGATTTGAAATAATTAATTTTATCAGTGATGCGTGATTAAGGTAAAATTTGTGATGGCTGTAAGTAAACAACTGAAATTTGGAGTATTCCATATTAGGGCAGGATCCCCCCGCCATTCTAAAATTTCTCATGTATTTGTATGTGTTTATTGGTTCACATGATCTTCATAATAACTTTGTAAATTTCTACGAAAACTCATTGGATTTTATTATAATTTAATTATATCTATAAATTCATATTTAAATGAAAAGTTCATTTGTTATAGGCAGTCTTCTTTTCCAGGAACATGGCACAGTTCTTCATTAATCAATTCCTATGTACCTTATTAGGAGTCCATCATTTTCTTCATTAAATCCCATATATTTCCTTTTAAACATATATTTAGATATTTTATGATTCTGTTGCTATTGTTAAAGGGATTTTTAAAAAATGTGTTTTCTACCTGATTATCTCTTGTATATGATACAGCTATTGCTTTTGCATACATTTGTATCCAACCATTCTTCGAAATTATTTTGTTACTTGGGATAGTGCAGTGTTTCATTCTCGCTTTTTTTTTCTAGGCAGACAGTCATAATTTGCAAATAATGATTGGTTAATCCTTTTCTTTCCAATAGTTACTACCTTTATTTCTGTTTCGTGTCATACTATCCAGGACTTTGAAAATAAGTTTATTTGACAGTGTTGATAGCAAGTATACTTTTTATCTGCTCTTAATTTTTTTTTTTTTTTTTTTTTTTTTTTTTTGCGGTACGCGGGCCTCACTGTTGTGGCCTCTCCCATTGCGGAGCACAGGCTCCGGACGCGCAGGCTCAGCGGCCATGGCTCACGGGCCCAGCCGCTCCGCGGCCTGTGGGATCTTCCCGGACCGGGGCACAAACCCGTGTCCCCTGCATCGGTAGGCGGACTCTCAACCACTGCACCACCAGGGAAGCCCTATCTGCTCTTAATTTTAATGGGAATGTATCTTCTTTTGTACCACTAAGTTCCGTATTAGATATTGATTTAAGAGGTTTTGTGGATTTGGGTTTTTTTTTTTTTTTTTTTTATTTAGGGAAATATCCTTCCATTTCTAGTTACCTAAGAGTTATAGAAGTACAATTTTCTATGTTCATAAGACAACAATAATTTTAGTCTTTAATATGTAAAGTGTTGTGTTTGCACATAATACTGGACAGAGCCATGACTCTCATTGAATTTAAATTGGTGGCAGGAACTTTGTTTTCATAATAGGCAGTTTGATTACATTCATCGGTCTCTTTCTTGACCACCTCAGACTAGACTTTGTATGTGGCAAAGTCAAACTTAATTGACAAATGTTTTGTTTTGTTTTGTCCCAGTATTTTATTGTGAGAGTGCTTACACATTCACAAATTTTTTCTTAAGTACAATAATTACCAATATACTCACCATCTAGATTTAACCATACATATATGTATGTACACATATTCTTTTCTTTTTAATTGACAAATATTAATGAAATAAAATTTTTGCCAGATGGCCTCTCTGGAAGATTATATATCAAGAAGTTAAAAGTTCTTTGCTTCTGAAAAAAAATCAGAATTTTTTTAAACTAGATTAGAATTTACAGATTATCTAATTAAAATACTTTAATTAGATTTATTTTTAAGATTTATTTGCATAAGTTACCAATTATTTATTTAATATTAGTCTAGTAGCACTAGCTAAGGAAACGCAAAATTCTTATTCTTCACTGTCTCCAATGTATATGAAGTTAGCATATATCATATTATATATGATAGAGAAAGAACCAGGAATGTCCAAAAAATAAAATAAAATGCATTAACATGTATGAAGTTCAGTCAGACTTTCATAATTTCTATTTTACTTTGCATTTCTTAATAGTTAGTGGACATGTGAGAACTGCTGTCAAAATCTACCTGTTAGAAGAAAGAAAGGGAAGACCTAAATATCTCATTCTACCTGTGGGTGAAAATCAGACAGGCCAATTATGATTCAACCTAACAAAGAATTCTTCAAGAATGAAACCTTCCCCAAAAAGGAATGGAAAACTTCATGAGGTAGTCTATGTCTTAATCAATCAATGATATATGGGCTGCCACGTCATCCAAAGATGTTTTCTCTAGTAAGTTCGTATGAGATCACTCTGTTTATTTCTCTTTGCATTTATTTCTATTAAAAAGTATATGGTTTAAAAATAGTGGAATAATACAAGAGTTTTGTCTTTGTTATACTGGCTTTGAGTTATTTGTAGGCTATTGGGTTAGAGATAATGTGAGGTTGTCAGATGCACTTGAACAAGGAGAAAATTTGAAGTTTGGAAAAATCTATGTAAGAAACAGAAGAAATAAGAAAAGTTAATAGGTTCCCTCAAAATTAAGGAGAAATGGAAAATAGCCTCGCATGTCTATTGACACCAAATAGATGGTAAAAAGTTAATTAGAAACTTTTACAATTTAAAAAAATAGGAGGGCTTCCCTGGTGGCGCAGTGGTTGAGAGTCCGCCTGCCGATGCAGGGGACACGGGTTCGTGCCCCGGTGGGGGAAGATCCCACATGCTGCGGAGCAACTAAGCCCGTGAGCCATGGCCGCTGAGCCTGCGCATCCGGAGCCTGTGCTCCGCAACGGGAGAGGCCACCACAGTGAGAGGCCCGCGTACCGCAAAAAGAAAAAAAAAAAAAAATAGAAGAAAAAGTCATCATAAAGAGGAAAATGGTCATACATTTTCCTGAGTTTTGTTTGTTTGTTTGTTTTTTAATATAGGCACATGTAGGTCTTTAACAGTTTTTAAAAAATCACCGTCAGGCATGAAGGTAAGAGAAATTGACTGTTTCTTTCACTGTTTGTCTCAATGCCGCATGGCTTGCCTTAGCCTTTTTTGTTACCTTTGAAATTAATGCACACTGAGTAAAATGGTATATCAGACAAATACAAAAACAGATCTCGACATACAAAAAAACCTGAACTATTTCTGCTTGCCAAAATACTTGGATATTAACAAAGCTGAAAATATTTAATTATCAGGCAATAATAAATTGATTCAACCATGATTTACTTAAATTATTTTTATATATCTCCATAATTATACCCCAAAAGAAGAAAATATAGGACAAATTAGAAGTGGAAGTTTTATTACAATGTTAATAATAGTTCGTATTTAATTGAGTTCACATCTTTAATCTTATCTTTCTCCCACCAATGGCTCGTTTTTATTCTTAACATCTTGTTTTCAGTACAGAATTGTCACCCACTGGTTTTCAATTATAGAGACGCCCATATTGATTCTACTCTTGATTTTAACTCACAACTGAAAAATTACTTATTTGGTCCTATAAAGCTGTATTCTGTAGCTAGTTTAAGCCCTTTTATAAATTTATGTGGACTCAAAATACATAAAGATAAAACTCATAAACAGACTTTAAATTATTTTAACTCAAATCACTATTAAAATGTAAGAAGACAAATAGTAATCAAAAATGTCATCACCATATGGAGGAAAACTTGATGTCAGTCACAGCATTTATAAAGAACAGGTGGCGCTTAAGCAATCAAAAACCCCTTATGGAATTACACAAATGTAACCTAAATTCCATAGATCTGTAAGAAAGTGATGTACATAAATTAGACAAAAGATCTTTCATTAACACATACGTCCTAAGTTGTTTGACTATAATTTCCAAAGTTTCAGAAGGAATGAAAATATTCTCCTGCACACCACACTGTTTACTTCTACATTTCCTAAGGAAATAATTGCATCCTTTGTTTCCTGTCAAAGACTGTGCATGTTATTTATTTTAAAAGAGATCTAGGTCTGTGAAACCACCATAGGTGTTGTAATACCCTCTGTGCCAAAGACCTGGCAACAAGAATGGGGGGAGGGAACGGATACCGAGGTCAGTCTGGGCTTGAGACCATCAGCTGAGCCATTTAGAGCCTGACTGGTCGAAAAGCATCCAACCATAGCATCTGCTGTCCAGAGAAGCTGTTCTGAGTCCCCTCAGTCTGACAGCAGTGCTGAGTGTGCAAATCTTAAACCAGAACCAATTTTTCTGAACTCAAATTTTACACGATTCACGGGAAGTCATTTAGGGGATAAAAAGAGCTATTTAGGAGTAAGTGAAAACGTTGAAGCAAAAATCATAACTTCAAAATGGTTTGAGGAAGAGTAGATTGATATTTTGACCTGTGGTTTTATAGTATTCTCATAAGAAAATCTCTTCACACTTTGGCCTTTCCAAATAATATTGGTGGTGACGCCCATTGATAATTGGAATAAAACTCTCATTTTGAAAAAATGTCCTGGGGTTGTATTTCATTTGAGGTCACCTATCTGACTTGAGAACAATTAGCAGCTGCAGATTTTCCACTGTTAATAGGTGAGCCTTGTAATTACCTCCAAAAGGAAATTCCCCTGTCCGAGTTCTTCCATATCAATCTAATTTCTGGAATTGACTGAATAGTGCAAAATCCCAGATGGCGGACTAGAGTGCTACTGACTCTGTTTCACATTTTTATTCAGAATTCACATAAATGTCAACTTTCCACTAATTTTTTTCTTTAATATGAAAACTCAAGGTTAAATTTTTGGAAGAAAATAAATTGAGTTTCAATTGCACAGACACGCTAAGTAGAACTCAGGCACAAAGATCAGAACTAAGCTGCTTCCAGTTTTTATGCATTTTATTGCTTTTGTGTCCATTTCCTTCTTAGAATATGTTAAAAATATGCTAGTTTCTTTTGAACTACTTGATTTCCTGATAACTTCTTTCTACTTAAAAGATGTTATATACAACCATACATATATATTTCCAAAGTAGTTGGTATCACTAAAAGTTGCAGATTCAAAGTTATTTCCCCATACAAAATCACTTCAATCATAAGGCATAATTAATATTAACATTTCCACACACTAATTCTTATAGCGCTATTCTGTGCCTCTCTTGGAAAGCTTGCCATTTTCTACTTGGTTCAGTGTACATTTTCATACCTCCAACTGAACTTCCATTAGTCCCTTGTTTATGTTTCTGTCCCCTCTACTGTGTCTCATAGCACCTGGCATGAAATAAACTCAATTAATATCTGTTGAATAAATAAAAGAAAGGATGCGGGAAAGTATGTTACATTAGCTTCCTGATATTTTCTCTAGCGTTCTATATTTAAAGTTTATTAAATCGAATACAATACAATTCAGTAGTGACTGGATGTTATTCAGGTTCTGATTTGGGGATAACTTTGAATATCCGTGTTTAGGGTAAGAATTCTCACACCAAGAATGTCTTCATATTTCTAGATGTATTTAGGTAG
The DNA here is from genome assembly GCF_011762595.2 of Tursiops truncatus. Taxonomy (NCBI): domain Eukaryota; kingdom Metazoa; phylum Chordata; class Mammalia; order Artiodactyla; family Delphinidae; genus Tursiops; species Tursiops truncatus. Next base: position 82,781,279 of record NC_047044.1, read on the forward strand.
ATTCCGCTTTAACATAATTTTTTAGTCTGTAAAATGAGCATACTACTTCCTACCCAATGTATTCATAGTAAGTGAGGAGATAAGAGCTTTTCCAAATTATATCAAGCATCTGTAAATACCATTTATGGTGAAGAAAAGAATTGCTTTCCTTGTTTTTTCAGAGTATTCTAGGGCACACTGAGTTGCTAAAATACGAGTAAACAGATGCAAAAACCTTAGTGTAAATTATATAAAACAAAAACAGATAAAATCGGAGACAGGAATATTCATTCTCCTGTTGAAACAATAATACAGTATAAAAACAAAAACAATGATAGTTGTTGATTTTTTTAGAGTTTACAGTTGCTCAGAATGCACTGTGCTAAGTGCTTTACATGCAATTTCCAACTTAATCCCAACAATGATCCTATGCTACAGGTACTATTGTTACCCTTTTTCCCAGAAAGGAACACGGAGGTTTTCAGAGATTAAATAATGTATCCAAGGGTGATAGATGATAAGCAGCAGGCTAAAGATTCAAACCCAGGTATCTCTCACCCAACGCCTCCATCCTTTCCTTTGCTATGTGGTCCCTGTACTGGTGTGTGAGGTTGCTGAAAACCCATCAGCGTGACCAGCATGGGGAGTTACATCCAATGAAAGATACCTATGTTTATTTCCTAGGTGAAATCTTTTCCTCCTCCCTTCACCCATAAACATAGGGCGGTCAATGCCATTCAGTTGCCAGTGAAATTTTAAATAAAATCTTTCTGAAAACGTGCAGTAAGGTAAGAGATTTGAGTGTCACCACCTTCACCCACAGGGTGAGGAGCTGGTGCCCTCCTAGAAGAAGTAGGAATAACTTGAATCCATCTGCAAAGTAACATTTTTCTGGTAATCAGGGGATCTTCCCCCACTGGGTTCAAAGGCCTTCCCTCTTCTTTGTTGCGCAATTCTAAAGCATTATGCAATACATAAAGAAACGACCAAGAACATATCATTGCCTTGGAAACTGCTATGGAATTTGACAGACTGTAGGTTGTTCAGAGCAAATGTTCTGTTGCTGCAGTCCGGGCAGTAGCAGTGACTGGCAAGGTGGCTGAACGCTCATCTGCTGATCTTGATGTCAACCTAACTTGTCATCCCTGCCCTAAGGATGAGACAGGGAAGTTCATCTTGTTTTGCTTCCTTTAAATAAGGATATTTGAATTATTTCATTCCCAACTGACAATGATGAAATACAAAGATAAGGGCTAAAGACAAAACATTAGCTTTCTGGGGTAGTTATCCCTAGTTCACGGAGATGAGAATTTGCAACCTATGTTTTTAATAAATAAATTCTAACTGTATAACCTTGGGAGACCCTACTGCCTCTTTTAAACATAATTGTGACTCTTACGCTGCCTTTATAATGGCCAAAGTTAAGGGAAGAAAACCTTCTGAATTCAGAGAATGCCACTCACTGTGGTCCTTTCTAATGAATGTCTGGGACAACAAATAAAAGTCTGTATAAAATAAGAGGGAAAAAATTAAGGAATGAGGGTAGGGAGTCAGTCCTCAGGAGCTATTTCCCAAGAAGTGAATGTGACTCTGCTAGTTGTACCATTTTATTTATTTGTTTGTTGGTGGAAACACTGAGAATAAAAATAAAAGTGATCCTTTTGTGATCCTGTTTGGCCGTGACAGATTCCTTCAGCATTGCCATAGTAACTGAAAGAAGTGCATTTATGAATAGACTTAGATTTCTAAGGCTTGAATTTCCTGCCAAGAAGAGAACACAGGGTGGAGAAAACAGAGGAAAGTCAAGGCAATGGGAAAGAAAACAGATTGAGGTGTTGATTTCCCAGCTCTCTCATTTGGAGAGTACAGGCACACACCAGGTGAGGCCAATCTCACCTTCTTGGGCCTCCTAAGATTTTTAGATCTTGAAATTAGTCCTCTTTCAGCAGAATAAATTTAGGCAATTTCTTCAGCTCCTTTTGATACCAGGAAGGGGAAAACAATACTCGAGATTATCAAAATTATCAAAATAATAAGGAGACTCTCCTCAGATGTGGTTAGGTGAGGACGTGGAACAGAGATGGCAGGGCCAGGTGAGCAAAACACTTCATAAGTGAAACGACCTCGATTAAGGAAAAGTCCTACTGTTTATTTGCTAAGTGTTTTGAGAGATATTTCTCTAAATAATAATAATAAAACAAACAATGAAAGAGGGGTGATAAATGGTAATGGTTGTATTGGAGAGAACAGTGTGGTAGGGACCACATGGTAGAGAGCACAGGCCTAAGATGGACAGGTAGTTTCTGGCAAGAGGAATATGAGCTTATTGTTGCCAGATCTTCCTATTTTTCAAGAGAAGCTGGAAGTCAGTATTTTTACTTGAAATCTTCTGATATTTTTGTTATGCTCAAAGATTTTAAAATACAATTAGGCCAAACGAAATATGCCCAGAAATTACATTTAGCTCATAGATGAACAGTTCGTGACTCCCAGAGTCTGAGTCTAAACTCAGAATTGTGTCTCTAGAGCACAAGCCAGTGGTAACAAGGAAGTGGCCAGAGCTGAGAGAGATTCAGGAGATGGAGAGAGGCAGAGGGGATGATGTCTTATGAAGCCTGGTAGAACTAAGACCACGCTGAGAGGCAGACGCCACCAATCTCCAGGGCTTGAGGTAGAAAATAGACACTTTGGGCTTCACATTTGAATATTCAATTTTTATTGAGTGCCTGCTTTATTTCAGAAAATGTACTAAACAGGAAACTGCCCTAGGATGCTGGGTTTTCCAGTTTGATTTTTATGTGTGTGATATAATTTTTATTCAGAAATAATAAACACATATAGGATTAGACATACACATATAGGATTATATGTAGTATATACATAAAATTTAAGGAACTTTAAATTAAAACCAATGTTAATAAAGTGAATATTTATTCACCCACCTCCCAGTTTAAGAAATAGACCATTGTGAGGACTTTTGAGGCTCTTTGTAAGCCCTTCCCCAGTTACATCCCTCTCTCCTACCCAGATGTAAGTCCTGAATTTTGTGAAAATAGCTCCCTTGCCTTTTCTTCTTTTAGTTTTTATAGTCTTGTGTGGTTGTTTATATTTGTTTATATATGGTTACTTCTACTACAGTTGTTTATAGTGTAACATACTGTATACACTATATATTTATCTACTTTAGAGTATATACTCTATATTCTCTCCCAAGTATAGAGCATATATTCTAAAGTATATAGTATATATATATATAATATATAATACACTAGTGTTATTAGTATATTTACATATAGTATGTTTGTTTATAGTTGCTGTTTATAAGTATTTCATTTTTCCCTTATTTTAATTCTACATAAATTGAATCATACTCTCTCTATTTTTCTAGCTTGCTATTTTTTGTTGTTTGACAATATTTTTAAATTCATTCACACTGATGTTTGTAAGCTATGTTCACTATATTCTTATCACCATCTGTTTATTCCATTGTATTATGGAATGTGTGTATCCATTCTTCTGTTAGGAGTCATTTGGATGTTTCTATTTTTTGCTGTCATAAACTATGTTGTTATGAATGTTTTAATCCATGCTTCCTGTTTCAGTCATAGTTCTCCAGAGAAACAGAACCAATAGGATATATACAGAGACACACCTCATGGTACTGTGCTTTGCTTTATCGCACTTTGCAGATATTGCATTTTTTTTTTTACAAACGGAAGGATTGTGGCACCCCTGCCTTGAACAAGTCTGTTGGCACCATTTTCCAACAGCATTTGCTGGCTTCATGTTTCTGTGTCACATTTTGGTAATTTTCACAATATTTCAGACTTTGTCATTATTATTATATTTGTTACAGTGATCTGCAACCTTCGATGTTACTGCTACTACGACCAGCTGAAGGCTCAGATGTTGGTTAGTACTTTTTAGCAATAAAGTATTTTTTAATTAAGGTATGTATACATATTTTTAGACATAATACTATTGCACACTTAACAGACTACAGTATAGTGTAAACATACCTTTTATATGCACTGGGAAACCAAAAATTTCATGTGACTTGCTTTTTTTGCAATATTTGCTTTATTGTGGCAGTCTGGAACCAGAGAGAGAGAGAGAGAAGGGCAGAGACAGACAGACAGAGACAGAGAGAGACAGAGAGAGAGAGTAAAAGAAATTGGCTCCTGCAATTTCATGCAATTATGGAGACTGACAAGTCCCAAGATCTGAAATCAGCAGGCTGGAGACTCAGGAGAGATGGTGTGTAGTTCCAGTGTGAAGCTGGCAGGTGTTAAGGAGCAAGAAGGGCTGCCCATGTTCCAGTTCATGTCTGAAGGCAGGAAAAGACCAGTGTCTTAGCTCAAGTGGTCAGGCAGAAGGAGCTCCCTTCTACTCCTGGGAGGGCCAGCCTTTTTGTCCTATTCAGGCCTTCAACGGATTGAATGAGGCCCACCCACATTAGGGAGGGCAATCTGCTTTACTCAGTCTACCAATTCAAATGTTAATCTCATCCAAGAACACCCTCACAGACACACCTAAACAATGTTCGGCCAAATATCTGGGCACCCTGTGGCCCAGTCAATTCAACACATAAAATTAACCATCACACTTCCTGATCCACTTGTTCAAGAATTCCTCCAGGAAATATAGACAGGAATATAACTGAAGAAGCATTAAGTATGTGCATATTAAACTTCAATTTGTTTTTCAAAGTAGTTGTACCAGTGTACGTTTCTATTTGAAATCTTGAAAAGAGTTGCCATCGCTCCACATGCTTGCCAACATTATCAGTCTTTTTGAAGATGTGGTGGATCTGGAATGATGTGGTGAAATGGAATGTTACTGTGTTTTTGATATGCATAAACTAAATAGCCTACCAAGAAAGTAGGAAAACAGAAGCAGAATATGCCCAAAGAAACGAAAAAGAAGGAAATAATAAATACAGGAGCAGAAAACAGTATAGTATGTTTTTTAAAAAAAATACAGTAAAGAAGAGACAAAGCTAAAGGTTGAGTCTTTGTAAAATGTTCAAAAATATCTTCTAGCCAACATCATACCAGAGTCCCTGAGCAGCAGATAAGGGAAAAAAAAGTCTCAAATTGTCAAAGAAAATAACTGCTGTTATTCACATATGGTTTGATTGTCTACATAGAAAACCCCAAAGACTCCATGGCCAATTTATTAAAATTAGGAGCTTAGCAAACTTTCTAGATGTAAAACTAACATATAAAAGTTAATTGTCTTTCTATAAATTATGTAAAAGTACCTAGAAAATGTAATAAAATAAGAAACAGAATGGTAAAAAAAATGGTGTCATAAACGAATAAATCTAACAAAAATGTTCAAGAATTTTAAGTAGATAAAATTTAAACTTTATAAAGATACTAAAGGAGATGTAAATATGTAGCGACACATGTTCTTGGAGAGTAAGGCTTAATGTTCAATATACGGATTCCATATTATTCTAATGAAAATCCTAATGGTTCTTCATAAAACTTGGCAAAGTGGTTCATATGTATATATGTATATGAACAAAGGGTGAGGAATAGCCAAAACTCCTTGAAAATGACTTTCTCCACCAGAAATCAAAACTTATTGTTACAGCGTGGCTAGCACATGCTCTCCTCTGACTGTTCAGAATTTGAGTATCTCCTAGGTGTGTTTGGGTGCCAGCAATATTCAGGTCACAACTCCCCAGCATGTATTCTTTCCCTGGCCTCCCAGGATCTCACCCTATGAATGTGCAGTTTAATTTTCAGTCATTGACTCAAAGAGAACGCTGAGCATATTTCTGGAGCTCTTGTCTCTTTAGCTGCTCTCTAGTGCTCTGGCCATCAAATGCCAGCTGGTTTTCATCTACCTAAACGGCGATCTCTGTCTTGTGAACTCAGAGAGGCTACTGTGCTCTTCTTGGACTCCCTTTCTGTGCTGCCTTTGGAAGGTACCTCTAGATAAGGAGGCTTGGGAGGCTCACCTCGTGAGTATCCTTCCTCTAGAGGATCCAGTTGCTGCTGTCCAATGATTGAAAGCAGAGGTTGAAATATTTTGTCCTGTTTTTCGGTTGTTTATAGCAGGAGTTTTATTATGGTACCAGTTAGCCCATGATGGCTAGACTTTCATGACTTCTTTTGACACGACTCTAGAAATCTGAAGACCTCTTTGCTAGCTGGTATGACAAGATGTCCCAGGTTAATCTGGTCCAAAATTTTGTTAGCAGATCTGGCATCAGTTTTTTTCTGTAAGGAGTCCTGGTTCCTTTATGGAAAATGGTATTTGAATCAAGATGAGAGGAATTCATTACTGCTGGGTTATTTTGTTTCTAGAACAAAAGCTCTTTCAGTTGCCAGGGCTAGGATCTATCTAGGTCTGTATCTACATCTACAGCTAGAGCTAGATACACAATGAATTCATGCTATTCTCTATTGAATCCACTCCATCAGGTTTTTACCCTATTTATCTACCAACATTTATGTTATTAAGATCACCAATGTCCTTCAATTTTCTAAATCCCTTAGTCAGTCTTCAGTCTTTCATCATTTTCAGCATATCAGCAGCTTTTGACACAGTTGCTCCCTCCCTCTCCTTTTTGAAAAGTTTATTCCCTTATCTTCTGGGACACACGGCTTTCTACTCAACATGTCCACTTGGATAGCCCAAAGGCCTCTCATATTTAACAAGTCCAAACACAGATTCTTGATTTTCCTTCTGAAATTTTCTTTTTACATAGTCTTCTTAATCTCACTAAATACTAACTCCACCCTTCCAGTTTCGCAGGTCAAAACCTTGGAACAAGTGTTGACTCTGCTCTTTATTCCAGACCCCAAATTCTATACATCAAATCTAATTTCTTGGGCTCCAGTTTCAAAATATATCTAGGGTCTGACCACCTCTCACCACTTCCATCACCACAATCCTGGTATAAGGCACCATTATTTCTCAACTAGATTATTGCAATAATCTCCTAACATGTCTCCCTGTTTCCACACTTAGCCCCTAGGCAAGAATAAGTCCATTAAAAATTAAGTCACTTCATTCCATAACACCACTCAAAACTCTTTAGCATCTTCACTTCTTTGCAGAGTAAATAACCAGCGTTATTAAAATGACTCACAAGAACTGCGTGTATCACTTCTCTGACTTTGCCCTCTTTTACTCTCCCCTCACCCACTCTACCCCAGCACACTGTCCTCCTTGCTATTTCTTGAGCATGTTAAAGATGCTCCTATATTAGGAGTTTGTTACTTGCTATTCCCACCACCTTTTTGGGAAATTACTCTTTTCTCAGATATTTTCATTCCTTTTTAGGTAATCCTCTGCATAGCATTTTCCACAATCTACGATTATATATATTTTACTTGTTTATTGGTTTATTATATATTCTTTGTCCCTAGAATCTAAGGCGGTCAAGGAGAATGCCTAGAATACTACAGGAATTTAAAACATATTTTGTTTAAAAAAATGAATAAACAGATGTTTACTGAGCACCTACTATGTTTCAGGGACTGTGCTGCTGCTCACTAGCCCATGTATGTAACATATAACCCCTTCCTTCAATAGAAGTAGGGGAAGCAAATGGTCAATTTCCTTTTAAAGCCCCTGACACTGGTCTTGCACTTCCATGCACTTAGGCTACTGTTATTCCCACCCATTTCTTAAAGCTTTATGTGTGAGTACCTTTGATATATTATAGCCCTTTGACCTTTGAGAAAGCCATGCTCTAAAAATAGTCTAGAGGGCCAGCTCTGAGAAAACCAAACTGGGGATTGATACCATCTCTCTCTGTGGCTTTGGGCAAATTCAAGAACCTTTCTGCTTCTGTTTCCCCAGCTGTAAAATAGGATTAATAGTTCCTCTTGATGGGAGTCTTCTGAGGATTCTTTCATTCATGTAGTAATATTTATCGAAAATGGTAAGTGCTAAGTAGTATTACGCCTAATTAATTAGGTCCTCATCTCCCTGGTGTGGGTTATGGTGTCTGGCTGGTCATTAATAAAATATGCTGGAAGCTTTGCAGATTATCCTTTCAGAGCTCTCCTGATGGCTGCATAAGCAGAGCACGAATTGGGCGTCCAAACTTGCAGTTAAATACATACAGCTGTTTGAGTTCTACCGCGCTCGCATTTATTTAGTTCTCAGAAAATACAAAATTGGAAGGTGCTATAAACACCAGTTAAGAAAGAGAAATACTACAAAGAATCCTAGGGTGGTTAGTAATAAAGCCAGGAAATAAAACTAAGGCTCGGGCTTCCCTGGTGGCGCAGTGGTTGAGAGTCCGCCTGCCAATGCAGGGGACACGGGTTCGTGCCCCAGTCTGGGAAGATCCCGCGTGCTGCGGAGCGGCTGGGTCCGTGAGCCATGGCCTCTGAGCCTGCACGTCCGGAGCCTGTGCTCCGCAACGGGAGAGGCCACAGCAGTGAGAGGCCTGCGTACCGCAAAAAAAAACAAAAACAAAAACAAAAAACTAAGGCTCAATTTGGATTTGCCAGATAATACCCATGGGAATCCTAACACCTCCCCTGAAAATTTGAGTGGTAGTGAGATCATAGTGAAATAATAAACAATATTATAACTAGTTGCCATGGATGCCATTATAGGAGAAATTATATAAGGATGTAGGGTAAGACATCACTTAGGGATGATATTTATATTATTGTTTTGTCACATCACAGGAGAAGATTTTTTCAGAGACTATACTTGTAGTAAAACTGTTATCATTTGAGTTCCCCAGAAAGCAGAGTCTCTGTGCTCTTATTTTATTTTATTTTATTTTTTTTGCGGTACGCGGGCCTCTCACTGTTGTGGCCTCTCCCGTTGCGGAGCACAGGCTCCGGATGCACAGGCTCAGCGACCATGGCTCACGGGCCCAGCCGCTCCGCAGCATGTGGGATCTTCCCGGACCGGGGCACGAACCCGTGTCCCCTGCATCGGCAGGCGGACCCTCAACCACTGCGCCACCAGGGAAGCCCAGCACTTGTTTATTGAAGGAAAAAAATCAGATGACCAAAGTTGGAGCCTGGGAAATACAGTCATTTAAGGGACAAGTTGATGAAGAGGAACTGGCAAAGGATACTTGATAAGAAGTAGCCATAAATACTGGAGAAAAAAATCAGGTGTCACAGAAGCTAAGGGCGGATAGAATTCTAAAAAGTTTCAGACATGTGAAAATGGTAAGTACTAAGTAGTATGATGTGTGGAAATAACAATAGACTAGGTGCATGGACGTGCAGACAGAGGCTCAGTGACAGCCACTGAACAGTGTTTCAGGGAGAATTCTTCCATTAGGTAGGAGATTGTATTAAACAATCTATTTAGTCCATCCTCCTAACTCTAAGATAATATGTTCTGATTCAGGGGGAGAAAAGGAGGATTGGAAGGGGTGGAGTATAAGCCCTGATAGGGAGATTTTATTGACAGGGGGCATTTAGGATTCAATATTGTGTCAAGGATTCCTGGAACCAGCCCTAATAGCTTATCGGGATGGCTCCTTGAAACTTGTATGTAACCATGGCCAACAGCAAATGAAGACACCAGATCTTCCTTGGCACAGTAGGGAAGAAAGGATTAGAAGGCTCATGGATGTGGGAACGTTTGAATGGATATGTGGTCTAAGTACAGAAACCTCGCAACCTTGCTGTGTTTTCCTGAGAAGGTCTGGAGGGGCATGGTCCCATGCACTGAGCAATCAATTGCAGGTAGCAACAGCCAGTTCAGTAACATACCATAGTGTTGTTTTTCCTTCCTTCTGTTCTTCACTTTGCTTATGCCTCACTCCTGCTCTTTGGGATTGCACTGGATTTTAAAATAAGAGCCTGCGCGTCCGGAGCCTGTGCTCCACGGCGGGAGAGGCCGCAACAGTGAGAGGCCCGCGTACCGCAAAAAATAAATAAATAAATAAATAAATAAATAAATAAATAAATAAATAAGTGCTGTGTGTCCTCTTATAAACCTCTGTCTTCAACTACCAGCTCCCAGTTCTGCGTCTCTAACCCAGAGCACTCTGAGCGCTCCAGCTCTGTAATTTCAATTCTCTGCTGCTCATCTGTACTTGGATGTCACATAGGCCCCTCAAATGGAACGTATCCCAAACAGAACCCATATTTTTTCCTTCCAAATCCCTTCTTTCTGCTGTTCTCATATCTTGGTGAATGGGATTCTTAGGCAACCGGCTACCCAAACCAAAGGTCTAGGAACACAAACTGGATGCTTTTCTTCTCTCACCAATGTAAACCTCCAAGCGATTCTAAATCCTAAAAAAATATTTAAAAAAAAATTGTACTCAGGTTAGGATTCACATTTCACAAACAGATTTTTTTTTTTAATAAATTTATTTATTTGTTTTTGGCTCTGTTGGGTCTTTGTTTCTGTGCGAGGGCTTTCTCTAGTTGCTGCGAGCGGGGGCCCCTCTTCATCGTGGTGCGCGGGCCTCTCACTGTCGCGGCCTCTCTTGTTGCGGAGCACAGGCTCCAGACGCGCAGGCTCAGTAGTTGTGGCTCACGGCCCTGGTTGCTCCGCGGCATGTGGGATCTTCCCAGACCAGGGCTTGAACCCGTGTCCCCTGCATTGGCAGGCAGACTCCCAACCACTGTGCCACCAGGGAAGCCCCCACAAACGGATTTTTAAGAGTAAATTCATTATGCCTCAAAAACTAATTTTTAAGTCAATGCCCAACATGTAGTTCTCTCTAGCCACTGATTTTCTGTCTTATCATCACTCCCATATTGCTCTATACTTTCTTAAACTAACCCAGACCTGCACTTCTCCCCTATCCTCTAAACCCTCCTACTCTACCATCTGGGACTAAGCGCCATAAAGAAAAAATTTCAAGACATCACTAAGCTCTTCTGAAAGTATTCCCCACACTTCCTTTGACATATTTGAAATCTACCTCTTATTAAAGGATACAACTTTCCCTGCAATTCTGCACCTACCCTGCAATTTTTCCTTGTCATCTACATACCTCAGGGTTACGATGTTTCACCATATCCTTGGTTCTTAGCATTAAACTTCGTACGTAGTTGAAATTCAATAAATGTTTTGATTGAATAGACCCATCCCCTTCACCTGTCCCCACTGCTGCTGCCTTAATTCAGTTGTGCATCAGCTATAACTTAGATGACTGCAAGTACGGTTGATCCTCATTATTCGTGGGTTCTATATTTGAAAATTATCCTACTTGCCAAAATTTGTTTATAACCCTTAAAATCAATATTTGCAGGCGTTCACAATCATTCCTGGACATACTCAGAGTGTGAAACATTTGAGTCTCTCAGTGACCAGTGAGCATTTTCCCAGCTGAGACTGAACAAGGCAGCACTCTGCTTTTTTGTTTCAGCTCTCAGACTGTAAACGAGTATACTTTTGGCGGTCTATTCAGTGCCACATGTTTTGCATTTTTGTGCCTTTTTTCTTCGGTGATTCTGCTGTTTAAAATGACCACCGAGCACAGTGCTGAAGTGCTGTCTAGTATTCCCAAGCGCAAGAAGGCTGTGACGTTAGAATAAGCACTGTTCGGGCATGAATAACAGTGCTGTTGGCCATAATTTCAGTGTTAATCAGCAGTGGGGTACATCCAAAAAAGGAAGATGAAATTTGTTGATCTATACATGAGGCACTCCAGAAAGTGCTACAGTACCATCATAGTACGTTATGAAGCTATGGAAATGGTGGAAAGGTGGATACATTTGTGGATTCATGAGATGATGACCGATTAAAAATAACATGGCGGACAGCAATGTTGTGAGGCTGAAAGCCAAAGAATAATGGTCATATTAACCAGGGTCAGGAAGATGTTACACCCTTCTCAGCTAGAAATGCTGCATATAATTTTTTTTTCTTGTGATGTGATTTTTTTTAAATTGAAGTATAGTAGATTTACAATATCATGTTAGTTTCAGGTAGCACAGTGATTCAGTTATACATATATATATATATGTATTTAAGTGTTTTTAAGATATGTATTACATAAGGTATATCTAAACATAAATACACATAAAGCCAGATTATATGTTGATTGGTTGGTGAAAATGTTGTGACCAGAGGCTTACAAGGAGCCCAACCCTGTCCTTTCCCCTGAGGCAATGACTCAGTGTTCGTTAGTCCAGTGTTTGCAACAGCTTTCTAGAGCAAAACTACTGCAAACAATGAGAACCAGTCCTAATGCCTCCAGCCTGCCCCTCTGTTGCTTAAGGGATCTTTCTAAAACGAAAATCTAATGACGTCATTGCCTAGTTTTAATGCTTCAAGGCTCACATAGCTTTCAGGATAAAGTTCAAATTCCTTAGTTTAGAATACAACTCAGGCCTCATTTCCTATCAAAGCTACCACACACGTGTCCTTTCTTCCAATTATCAGAGCGTCTTGAGTTTTCACCAATTCTTTTATGCTCTTTTGATTTTCCCATACATTTACACATGCGGTTTCCTCTGCTCCAGAGGCCCTTCCTGCCTCCCCTTACTTGAGCTACTTAATGCCTATTCATCTCTCTAATCTTATCTCAAGTGCACTTTTCTCTGGGCCTTCACTGACCCCACAGCCTGATCCAGATGCCCTTTCTCTCTGCCCCCAGGAATACCTCTAATATAGCCCGGACTGTGAGACTCGATTTTCCTTATTCTGACTCTCTCACTAGGCTAAAAAGTCTTTCAGAGCAGGAATCATGTCTTTTTAAATGTTTTCTTCTTAGTACCAAGGACAGTGCCTGACATATTTAGCATACAGCAAAACTGAATATATATGAATTATTTCAGAATGAATATGTGAATGATGAGCTTTGAAATCTACTCCCTTCAAATATTTGAGGAATTTGCAGGCTGAACACTGTAAGTTCACATACCTCTTTCTCAATAAACATGTGCTCCAGAACTTTTTCCCTGGCTTCTCTCCAAGACCCATCTTGGGTCACATCCGTTGGTTCAAAAGTTCATTTTAAACCATGGTACGCCTGGAACACTGTGAGCCATATACGAGGTATGGTATGAAGTGTATCGAGTACAATGGTCTTTTATTTCCTTTGATTAGTGTACTTTAAGTAAAAATGAATAAATAAATGAATGAGTGCTAATGCAGCCTTAAGATTTCTTCCTCCTCCCACGTCTTTTTGTCCCAAATCATTCTGCTGACTCCTGTTGACGCTGCTATTAATTAAAATCCCTATGTATTTTTCATACATATTGCCGGTAAACCAAATATCAGTACATGCTTAGAAGATTATATTTTTAAATTCTGAATGCACGCTATATCATTTAATCCTTAGTTAATTTTACCCAGTAGGTTTTGGTCCATCGTTACACTTTGTACATACTATTAAAGATAAATTCTTTTACATAAAGCATTAGTTATCCTTCTCAATTTCATGAGATATGTTTTGACCCAAGTCATTGACAGTAATATTAAAAAGGCACAAGGACCTTGACCTTGACCTTGGTTTTATATCTGAAATTTACCAAAATGCTTTTAGTACAATTATTTACTTATTTGGAAATCCTCCTAGCCATATTATCAACTGACCCAAATGTATACCTACAGTTCCTAAAGGAGGCTGTGCAGTACAGCTGAAGAGGACAGGTGTAGAGCAGCCCTGCATTCAAATCCCATCTCTACACTTACTAGCTGACAACTCCGGCAAATTAGTTAACCTCTGTCAGTGTCACTTTCCTCACCTTAATTCAGAGAAATTGCACCCACGCATGGCTTTTGTAAGCATTAGAGGTAATGAACATGAAATGCCTACCACAGTGTGTGGCTTATAGTTCATAAATGGCTAAAACGAGAGAATTGTTAGACGCCCTCCTGAAATCTAGATATCTACGGCATCATGTTGAACTTCCGTTGGTAAGCACACCAGAAAAAACCTAAATGAGTTTAGCATTCAACCTATGTGATCCTAATAGAAACCTGCCTCCTGATCAGTTTTTGCTGCTTCAAGTAGTGCAAAGAACGCTTTTAGCACAAAAATTGTAGAATAAGATCATATACTGCTCTGGTCCAATTGATTATTGTTTTTTATTCCCCTCCCACCCACCCAAAATAGTCAGAGGAAAATGTGCACTTCGCCTCACATTATTAGCGCATGATAATGACCAGGGGTGGTACACGAGCACTAATCTATTTTTCTGAATTACTGATAAATGCTTGCATCCATTCTGTTTTCAGTCTGACATTAGCATACTTTTGCTAATTTTAACATTTCCTGCTAGCACTCCTCCAGAGTCTTTTACCTTTCTATCACTCAAGTTGGCTGCTTGCTTTGCGGTTCTTTTTTTCATCTCTTCCCAATTTCACCTCTGGCAAACAGATACATACAACATAAGGGCAAGTACCAATTTGATCTTGCTGTTGCTTTACTTTGCTTCTTTAGATCGTTATTAATTCCACTCCCTTCCCTCATCTTGTTCCTAACAAGATCCAAGAGGCATCTTGGTGTGGTCTTAGCAAACCCATACCACTTCGCAAGGATTGCGATATTCTTCCCTACGTCCTTTCAAAACCGCTTTTAAACTGCTCTCTAACACTTTTCCAGGGATTATTGATGATCTCAGCTTTCGATTGTGTTTCTAATATACCATTTTCCACTTGTATAAAATCAGAACGTTTACCTATTTCCAGTCTTCTGCCTTCATAAGTCTTTTCTGTAAATACTCGACGGCCTCTGCTGACAGTATTTCTGAGATCACACCTGTAAATTCCCCCAGTTCCCTGGGAATAATTTCCCTGAATCTGGGGACTTGAATTTATTCAAAACAGCTAGGCGCTCTCTCATCATCTCTTCACCTAATTTGAGCATTATTTTCCTCTTAACCATGTTTGTTCCACTCTTTTCAGTTTGAAGATCATTTTCCTTGATAGAGAAAATAGAAGCAAATTAGGAGATGAGTAGTTTTTTCTTGCTGTAATCTGTTAGCATAATAAGATGAAAATCAAACAACGAGCCTGTTTTTACCTTATTCCTTTTTCACTCTAAGATAGACTTTAAAGTTTTTTTCCCCTGGTCTTTGGCTATTTTACACTCAAACTTATTCTGAAGCTTGATTTTCCTGATGCAATTCTCTGCCTTTATTTTTCTGTTTTGTTTTCATTTTTGCTTATGTGCCTTTCTCTCAGACTTTTTAACATGTTTACATGGTTTTACACATGAACCCAACAAAACTCCCCAAGCAGCCTAAGTAGTTGTGTTTAATTTCAACCTCCTTTTGGTCATGTCTGTATAATTAAAAATTAATTTTGAGATGTTTATATTTGAGTGTGTCCCCATCTTCCCCAATTTGAGCCACTGAAGCAGATTGATCCGTGGTGGAGCCCGCATTCGGAGCGTAAGCTGCCACTAGAACGAGTCTCGTAAGCCAGGGTGGCAAGCCGGCTGGAAGTCTATTTTGCGTGAGCTGAGGAGCTTTGCATGTCAGCTTGGCCCAGTAAAAACCCTCTGATGAAACAGGCTCTGTTCAGAAAAAAAGAAGAGTGATTCTGAGTATAATGTATGGTGGTGACTGTCATTTGAATTCATTCCTGTCCTTGTCTAATTCTCAGGGAGAGACAGAGCTCTTAGCTGGGGCTATCAGATATATAGATAAACTTAGCTCACACTCCCAATTTCATGACATGAGAAAATCCAAATCCCTTTTTTTTTTAATGTCTGTAAATTCCTAGAATTGGGTCATTTTCCGAATACTCCAAGAAGTATGTGTGTGTGTGTGTGTGTGTGTGTGTGTGTGTGTGTGTTGGGGGAGAAGTTGCAGAGCCTGAAATCTTCTGCAAGAAGCTTAGGAGCCAGATCCAGAGAAATGTGAGTTATCATCATTAACATGATACCTTTGAATTCACAGAGTCGTGAATCTGGGGCAGGAGGGAGTTTTGTTTCTTCCTTTAACCTTTTTGAAAGTCTTCAAGGATAAAGACTCCACACACACACAACCGCAGGCAAACACACAGCACACACGCACACACACACACACACACCTGGTGAATAGGTAAATACAGCACACAGTAGGTCCTTGCTAAATATTTCTGATAATAAAACCATTCAAATGGAGGGCATGAATATAAATATATCCAGCACTACTTTATTTGGTTGTTATGAATTCTGAAATGACATAATTCCTTGAACTCCTTTTTCCCAAATTCCCTGTGATGCCCACCTGACCAAGTAGCCCTCCCTTATATTCAGAATTACTTTCAGAGATGAAGCTCCCTCTGTCCCCACCTCCTCTTTCTGTGAAATGGCAGTTAGCAGGCAAGCCAAGAAATGATCAGACATTCCACTTTTAGCAGAATGATTTTGCTAGCAGCTCCCTCGATAATTGAAGTCTCTCAATACCACTACATTTGATCTCCTTGTCAGTTACGCCATGTGGGTTAGAATTATATTCAGAATTACATAAATGAATATAACATACTAGAATTAGAAAGAGTTTTATTTGTCCCTGTTTTTCTTTTTAACCCTATTATGTTCAAAACATCTTCACATCATCATTTTTGTATGTTACCCTATAAAATATTACAAGGGAAATGTCCCGTTCTTTACCCTGTACACTTCTGCCTTATCCTTCACCAAGGAGTAAACTTCATATAGGAAGAAGTGCATTATTATCTTCAAGGGCTTTAATTGGTCTTCCCAATTTACCCATGTCCAAAGATACATGTAAATGAAATTTTGTCCTTCACCACAATCCCTAATTGCCCTTCTGACAAACTTTAAGACCCATCAGAACCTAAGTGGCAAAATGTCTTTGGCAAAGTCTTCCTTGTACTTCCTTTGAACTAGTTCTCAACCTTGCACATATTTCTATTACAAGACCTTTCACACTACTTCCTGATACCTTTATGTTAGGCAAATAAAAAGCATGTAAATAATTCCAACATTTTTCTCCTGGCTGCTAAAGAGATTACTGGCCCGGGCTTCCCTGGTGGCGCAGTGGTTGAGAGTCCGCCTGGCGATGCAGGGGACACGGGTTCGTGCCCCGGTCCGGGAAGATCCCACATGCCGCGGAGCGGCTGGGCCCGTCAGCCATGGCTGCTGGGACTGCGCGTCCGGAGCCTGTGCTCCGAACGGGAGAGGCCACAACAGTGAGACGCCGGCGTACCGCAAAAAAAAAAAAAAGAGATTACTGGCCCAGCTAGATCTGTTTCTTCCCTTACTCCTAAGATTTTCTCTGGCAGACTTAAAGCAGAATCAGGAGATAAGGATGTCTTGAAGCAAAATTTCATGGGGATTATGCAGTTGGGGGAGGGGGAGAAAAATATTCCATGAGTTTGGAAGAAAGGCAGGAATAGCTGCAGTGAGAGTAAAATGGGTGAAAATGGGATTTTTAAAAACAAAGGTTGTACTTCATTTTTTAGAGTTTGAGATACATAAGTTGACCCTCTTCAAAAGCCCTTTTTTGGTTGTTTGACTGTGCTTCTGTAATTGCTCTGAGACTGGACCACGAGAGATCCTGGTTTCCATAGGGTTACATTTTGTTTATTGGTCTCTGTGATCTCTTCTCTAAGCTCTTTGCGGGGAGGGACTACGCCATTAATTTCTACATTCCCGGTTCTTAGCCCATAATACGTATTGAATAAACATTTGTTGAACTGAAAACTAGAAGTGTTTCATCTAACAATTGAGGAAGTCAGGAGGTTCCCCCAAATCTGTACAGCTGTGCCCTCTAGCAAGCTTGAAGTGCTTGAACCTTTAATGTCATCAACACTTAATTAAAAATTTTCTTTAATGCTAACGTTGCTGCTAATTTTAGTGGAAAATAAATCAAGGGCTCTTCTAATATGATTCAACACTATGCCACAATGAACAATTACAATAGGAGATTTAGGGAGACACATATAGGACCTTCTGATGCTAGGGCCAGATAAATAAAATTGTTAAACACACCTGCCCTATGGCATACTGCTCCCTCCATCTGAGAAGTAGTTCTGTTATATAAATGACCTTTCTAGTCAGTTCAGTACAGATCCTGTGCTCTAAAAAATTTACGGTGCTCTTCTTGCCAGAAATATAATTCAAAGATTTTTTAAAGTATTAAGGTGAAAAACAAAGGAATAATAACAAAATTCTGATTTTTCCTGTGATGCATGTTTGAATTTTTAAAAACTATAAGGTATAAAAAACTTCCACAAACTTATTTTCTTATCTGTTTGAGCCAGCTCTGTTAGTGCCCTCTCCCTGTTGAAACATGTGATTTATTTTTTTAAGAACTAAAGTTGACAAAACTTTCATCATGAAATTAACTTTCTACCATCCTCTTATTGATGGTGAAAGTATATAGTGATGAGAAACATATGCATTTGAGTTTCAGGGACTTAAACACTCTTTTAGGCTAGGAATTTGAAATCTAGAGAGCCCAAGACAGGATTTTGCCAAATGACATCAAGTCTGTTTTCAGAAAAATAATCTAGGCTTTTAGACACCTATTCTAGCATTCCTTCAGCCACACCCAATATTTCAATACAAGCCTATTTTTCCAGAGTAAAAGTGTAATAAAAGCTTTTCTCTGCTTTCTTTGATGTTTTACCTTATACACAGTGAGTGGAGAAAATATTAATCATTCTAGTATTCACTGAATCTCTACTATGCATTGAGATTTATATGATGGGTCATGAGAAATGCAAAAAAAGAAAAAAAGAAAGAAAGAAACAAAGAAAAGAAAAGAAAAAAAAGAAATAAAGCACTATTCCTGCCAGCCCTGAATTTATTGCATTGTTGCTATTGATTATAGAAAAACTATTGCTTATATCGCTAGTGGGAAGCAGCCGCATAGCACAGGGAGATCAGCTCTGTGTTTTGTGACCGCCTAGAGGGGTGGGATAGGGATGGTGGGAGGGAGGGAGACGCAAGAGGGAAGAGATATGGGGACATATGTATATGTATAACTGATTCACTTTGTTATAAAGCAGAAACTGACATACCATTGTAAAGCAATTATACTCTAATAAAGATGTTTAAAAAAAAACTATTGCTGTTCAGAGGCTAGAAATAATAATTATGCTAATGATCTTTAATTATAATAATCATAATGCAGTCTCTCATTTGTTTCCAGTTAGTTTTCAGTGAGAGCTGTTCCACATGTAGATATATTTTTGATGTACTCATGGGGGGAGGTGAGCTCCATGTCTTCTTACTCTGTCATCTTGTACAGGAGCCCTGTTTTCACAATTGTTTGTTCCTTGGCTGCACTAGTGAAGCTTCTGCAAGAGTCCAGGATGGTTTTTTCTGCCTTTTTCATCAGGGAGGGTGGTCAGTGGGCCTGGGTACCCATGCTTAGAGAAATGGGGGGGCATCACTTGACCTTGAATGTGCGTCTCAGACAGGTATAGCAATTTAGAGTTTACAAAAACATAATCTCAGTTATCCTCATAACCCTATGTAAATTGCTATTTCTTTCATTTTAGTGGTGAGGAAACAGATTCAGATTGTCTCAGTGGCAGAATCTTTGAGTGACAAACAGAAACAGACTAATCACTTCTTATTTGTACAGTAACTTCAACATGAGGGAAATTGTTTAAAAATGAGAATCCTTGTAGTAAATTAAACAAGGACAATCTTACAGTAACTTAACATTGAAAGATTGTAATGTACAAGAAGGTTGAACGTCAGCAAATATACAATATTAAAGTGATAGAGTGGTCAACCAAAAGAGGAAAATCTCACTTTATTTTTTTTAACAATTTTATTGTAGTGATGGCATACAATAAATTGTGCCTATTTTAAAGTGATGACAGATGTTAACTAGACTTATTATGGTGCTCATTTCACAATGTATACAAATATGGAACCATTGTGTTATACATGTGAAATTAATATTTTGTTATATGTCAGTTATACTTCAATTTAAAAAAATATGTGTATGATTTGATAAGTTTTGACATATATATATGTGTGTGTGTGTATATATATATATATATATATGCCCATGAAACCATCACCACAATCAAAATAATAAACATACCCATCATCCCCAAAAGTTTCCTCCTGCCCCTGTGTAGTCTTTTCCTTCTGCCCCTTCCCTCCCCATCCCCCTTTTCCCAGGCAACAACGGATCTGTGTTCTGTCACTATAGATTAGTTTGCCTTTTCTATAATTTCATATAAACACAACCAAAAACTGTGTATTTTTCCCCCTCTGGCTCATTTTACTCATGATATTGAGAGTTATCCCTGTTACAGCATATATCAGTGGTTTATTCCTTTTAATTGCTGAGAAGTAATTTCATAGGATCGGTATAACACAGTTTGTTTATCCATTCACCAGTTGATGAACTCTTGCATTGTTTCCAGATTTCACATGATACAAAAAAGCTGTTGTGAATATTTTTGTCCAATTCCTTGTGTGGACATATGCTTTGATTTCTCTTGGGTAAATATCTAGGGACAGAATGGCTGGATTAACTTTTTAGACACTACCAAACTGTTTCCCAAAGGGCTTGTACCATTTTACGTTTCCACCTGCATTACATGAGAGTAATAATTCCTCTGTATTCTCACCAACACTTGGTATGGTCAGACTTTTTAATTTTAGCCATTGTAATAGATATATAATAGTATCTCATTGTGATTTCAATTTGCGTTTCTCTGAGAACTAGTGATATGAGAATCTTTTCTTCTACTTATTTGCCATCTGTATATCTTCTTGGGTAAAGTGTGTGTTTAAAACTTTTGTCTATTTTTATTGTTTTTTGTTGTTTTCTTATTATTGATATATCAATTCTTTACATATTCTGGATACAAGTTTTTTTTTTAATCAGGTATATAATTTGAAAATATTTTCTCCCAGTCCCTGCTTGGTTTTTTATTTTATTAACAAGATCTCTCAAAGAGCAGAAGTTTTAAACTTTGATGTAGTCCAATTTATCAATTTTTTTTTCTTTATGGATTGTGCTTTTGGTGTCATAGCCAAGAAACATTTGCCTAATCCAAGGTCACAAAGGTTTTCCCCTATGTTCTTTTCTGGCTCTTTTATAGTTTTAGATTTTGCACTTATATCTATAATCCACTCTGAGTTAATTTTGGTATATTGTGCAGAAATTCTCACTTTAACATCAGATAAATTTTCTGATTTAACTGTGGCGTGGCCTGTCAAGAAGAGTAGTGGGAATTGCTCTGTTGGAGTCATTTTCAATACAATTAGGAAAAAAAATTAAGGGATTGACTAAGTAAACAGCCCTGCATGTGCAAAAGATGATACCACCTGGGTGTGCTTTCTATCATGCCGTTTGCCTATTTTCTGATTCTTTGTCTGCTTTTTTGAAACAATTTTGATCATATCAAGGAAGCTAAAATCCCTTAAATTCACAAGTTGATGAATTTCACATAATTTAAGGTTACTGGATAATATTTTCATGCAATTTCCAACTGGTACTCATTTTATCCCCTTGAAAATACGAGAAGCACAGGTTTCTCCCCAATCCACTAAAAGTTCATATATCTCCTCTGAGTAGCTTATTCCTTCTATTTGACACTCTAATTGATGTCTGGGGTGATATTTTAGAGTTTTCTTTGAATTCATTTACTCAATTTTTCAGCAAGAAGATTCTCCTGAGTACTAGCCTTTATACTGGGTTTTAGCTGGAAGATAGTATCTTTTGAAAAAAACGATAACTTACTGTCATATCCATTGTTCCCCATAGATTTCTTCTTTGTAGTTTAATCTTTATAATTAAACATTTAACTAGGTGAAAGATAGGCTACCAGAGTTCTTTTTAGAATAATGACTAATGTCGTCTTATTCAAAATTGGGGTCATGACCCCTAGGAAGTCTTAGAGAGGTTTATGGGAAATATGGAAATTTCCAAAATTATCTCAGAATCCTGAGTTTTGTAGGGCATTTAGCTAGCTTTCATGTAACCACCAGGGTTATGTGTACTTAAGAAAAAATGGCCTCTTCCATCTCTAGAGTCTCTCCCTGCCTTTTGTCATTCTCTGCCTTGAACACACCTTAAGATGCAGATACAGGTCTTAGAATTGAGACAATCAGTCTTATCTAGACTAATATTTGTACCTGCAAAATAAATTGTTTGATTTTTGTGCAAGAAAGATGCCATGAAATGAAACATGGATTAGAGGAAACTATAGAGGAGGAAAACTTTAAATTCTTACGTATAAAAATGATCTATGTACATCCAGGATTAGCAACCTAGCATCAAGCAATTATTTGCTCAGTCAAATTAATTTGCCAAATGAAACTTTATTTAATTTTGGTAGAGGTTTCGCTGATAAGCACAGTGGTCCCCTGTCCATTATATTCCTGCTCTTCCCTCACTCAAAGGAAAATATAAAGGCAAAAAGTACATAGCTGCTATTTCTTTACAACTTCTTCAGGGCGGCCAGTAGATACTTTTGGCAAAGGCTGCCAGAAGCTACCCAGTATCTATCCTCCCTTTCTTTCTTAGTAACAGAAACTCAAGTTTTTCAGGAGGACAATGTATCCAGCCAGAAAATTACATTTTCCAACCTCTTTCTAGCTGAGGTACACCTATGTGATTAACTTCTGGTCAATGAGGCATAAGCATAATTGTTTTGTAGGATTTCTGAGCGAGGAGCTTAGAAATTATTTGCCTCTCCTTTATTTTTTTGCGAGAGAGCAATAAACTAATTTGATAAATTGCTACTGTTTGGGGTTTTCTGTTATGTGCCCCTGAACCTAATGCTAACTGATACAATATGCAGTAATGATTACAAGCAAATTCTAAAGGCGGTTGTAAAGGAGCAAAATCAGTATCTCAGCATGTCCTGGGGTATCCCTGACCACCCTCCTCAATCTAAAGCTTTTGTCTAAACCTAATTTGAACCTTTCAGTCTGTTTCTAGAGTCAACCAGGAGGAAGTATTGTTCTAAGTAGTGTCTTATTACAGAAACCAAGTTTATCACATTTTCCTTTATAAAATTAGTGCATGCTCATTATAGAAAATGTAAGAAACTCAGAAATATAGTAAGAAATGGAAATGGAGAAAATAATCCATATTCTATCTAAAAATAACTACAGTTAATATTTTGATATACTTACCTAGGGTTTTTTTCTCTGCTGAGTTTCTATAAGTATGTTGCATATATGATTTCATATTCTGCCTTTTTCCTCTTAAAGGATGCTAAAAACATTTTGATAGTCACATATTTTATTGAGTGGGCATAACATTTTCTACCTAATCATTCACATGCTGTTGGATATTTTGGGTTTTAACTGATGATATGATGCAGCAATAGGAAGGACTGTGTATAACCCTATTGAAATTGTGCACCCACAGCTTGGTTCCATACCTGTGTACATTTAGAAAGTACAATCCTAATGGGGAAAAAATAATTGGAAAGATATTCCACTCTTGCTCATGTCTCTTAAAGCCGTGCTTCTCAAGCTTACACACTCATAGGCTCATTAAGGTGCTGGTTGCTCCCCCTACCCGCAAGATTCCGATTCAGTAGATGTGGGTTGGGACCTGAGAATTTGCACTTCTAACACATGCCCAGTTGATGATGATGCTTTTAGAGTCATAGTCTTGAAAGGCATTAGAAAGGATTGTTTCATGTCCACCCTTATATTTTCATATCCCTCTTCTCCCCAATTCTCAATCCCTAAATTTGCCAGTCTTTCTTTGCTAGTAACTTCCCCAAAACTTCTAGGTTCCCCAAACTTTCCTTTATCTGTAAGTCATATGGCTTTTACTCTCTGACAGTCTATCTCTTCTTCTCCACTTTCCTGCCAACTTCCAGTTCCTGGCTTCTCTTACTTTCTCAGATTTTGTATAACATTAGCAGAGTCTGGCCAAGATAGACCCATCTCAGAGGTTGGGGCAGGGACTGAACTGAAAATGATAAAAGTGTCTTTATACAGGGGGAAATCTAAGAACCCTCCAATATTAAGAAAATTAATTCCATCACGAGCAATAAAGATTATTTTATTAGAATAAATTCCCAGGAGCAGAATTCCTGGGTCAAGAGGTGAGAGCTGCTTAAATCTTGATCTAGATCAAGAGGTCAAGAGTACAGATGCTAAAGTCTGACACACATGAGTTTAAATCCCACTTCTGCTGGTTGTGCGATTTGGGGAAGATCAATTAACCCTACCAAGTCTCAGTTTCCTCATGTGTAAAGTATAAAAATTATAGCATTTACTAATAGGGTGGTTTTGAGGATTATATGTGACAGTGAAAGTAATACTTAGCAAATTCCCTGGAATTTAGTAAGAGCTCTATTGATGTTATGATTGCTCTTGCTGTTGTTATTATTGTTGCTAAATTACTTCTGGAGGGTTTTCCAGATCCATACTCCTATGAATAATGTAGCAGAGTAGTAACTTGGTAGTTATTAGGGTCTAACTACACCAAACAGTCTTCGTGGCTATGTTGGGGATGAAAAGAAGGAGTTCTTCCTAATTAATTTAAAAAGTCTGCTTACTAGAATTTGAAGGAAACAGTGGAACTAATGATTCACAATATAAGAAACTTACTGAAATTAATTCATGTTCATACAACATGAAGCTGAATTGGATGGATAATTTCCTACCCACTATAATATCTTTTAAATAATTTTTTACCATTCTTCTGGTCAGAAAGTTCCTCATAGTTTTTAGCCGTAGTTAAGACCCGAGTATAAATGGACCCTTTGTGGTTACAAGAATGTGAAGCATAGCATGGCATGCTTTCTGTTTTTCTCAACCAAATATCTCTGATTTTTGATTCTATTATTCTTTCCTTATAGCTTTTGTTTTTCAACTCTTCACTCATTGTTGTTGATTAAAATTATCAAACTGGGAGTTTTAGTTTCAAATTTTCTGTTGCTCTTATGTGATGCTCAGAAAGTAAGTCAAATTCCTAGTGCCTCAGTTTACATTTGTCAAATACGCACATAATAGGAACTACTTTACGGTTGTAATACACTTGAATCTTTCGATCCCTAAAAATAAATTTGCAAAGTCTTGGTGCGATGCGCCATAAACTGCAAAACATATTCGATCTTCTACTTATTATCGGTGAAATCAGAAAAGCTTCAAAATCACAGTCATTTGTTTCAGGAATGGCAAGTACGGCTTCTATTGTGTACATTAAAGTCTATTATTCAAGAGAAACATAAAGTAAATCTTGTGTGAGCTGAGTCGATTTTTGTCTTACCACGCAAAAAAGGCAGCAGATAAAGAAGATGACCTTTGTTAAAAGGAAAAAAATCTTCAATACCTGGTGTTCACTGCCAGTGGGTGTTCTGGTGTTGGCTCTTAAAAGAAGCAGGAATCCTATTGTCATTCCTTCTAGCTTTAATGATAAAATTTACTTTCAAGTTTGTGTTTAGTCTCAGGCTATAAAAGTTCAGTACCTCCCCAGCACTTGATTCTGGGTCATTTCTTGGGGACCCTCACCATACTCTGAGACAAAATAAGCAGCTCCAGATAAAAAAGCTCCAAGTTTCAGCACTGAGTGCTGAAACTGGTATAAGAGCAAGGCTGTTAACAGCAGTCAAATTGATTTTGAACTTCAGGAGATTTGCCTTCTCCCTGACTCTCAAGGCTTGGCTCTGACTTAGATTAAATCTCTTTCTATTTAAATAGACAAGAGCTGTACTGGAGGAGAGGAGGAGAAAGAGAAATAAATTATAAATTATGAAAGCACAAATATATATGCAAAAGCAATCGGGGGCTTTGACAGAAGAGTACAATTTATAACCCACCCCTAGATATTCAGTCTATATTATTGTTAAGAATTTTAGCAAGTGATTAGAGTTGGGTTGACCCAGCTTATTAGTAGTTGAAGGCAAATGAAGACCTTTAGTTTGAAAAAACATTCATGCTTCTAGATGACTATATTTCAAGAAGGAGAATGGTTGTGAAGTTTGCAAATTTTTGCTCACTAAGGACATAAATGTTCTGAGACCCTGAGAATATATAACTAAAACATCTTTCATAA
This sequence comes from Tursiops truncatus, assembly GCF_011762595.2. Classification (NCBI taxonomy): domain Eukaryota; kingdom Metazoa; phylum Chordata; class Mammalia; order Artiodactyla; family Delphinidae; genus Tursiops; species Tursiops truncatus. Next base: position 82,807,126 of record NC_047044.1, read on the forward strand.
AACTGTTAGGATATCAATCATGGCTTCTCGTCAGGAAAACATTGTTGAACCCTACTTGGTATATACTGCATCCTCTCTCTCAGGCCCTTTTTATCCTTTGGCAAATTGTGGGATTAACATAGTAACAACTGACTCAACCATCCTGTGAGGTTCCAATGTGCATTGGTTCATTTATTCTTTCATTCATTCTTTTGTGATTTCATTAATACAATACTAAGGGCTGGAGGTACACATATAAAACAAAATTCCTGTCCCCAAGGGGTTTTCAGCCTGTTGAATACCAGGCCACGTCTTCTAACTCATTTACTTCGGTGGTCCCCGAAACGGTCAGCGACGCTTCTGACTCTCCAAGCATGCATTTCCGGGATTAACACTGTCTGGTTCCTATTGCATAGGGACAGCTTTTGCCTAGGAGTTCACTCATCCCACTTTAAAGGCAGTCTAGCTGAGAGGAAAGAGGCCCTTCTCTATTCCTCCATCTCCACTCTTACTGCTAATGCTATTACCTTTGACAGGTAACATTTGGATCCTTGGGCTGGTTGTCATAAGAATTTAGAAAACGAAGGATGGCCTCTCTTTAGGAAATGACTGGAAATCTCTGCTTTAGATACTACCTTGTCTTTTGCCTTCTCACTTTTTTTTTTTTTTTTTTTTTTAGCTTTGGCAAATGAATAAGAGAGGTTACAACCATTAAATCTCAAACAATAGAGACAATTTAAAGTTATCAGGTGAAGACAAATAAAAGGAGCTCATTAGAATCCTAACAATCATAATTTGTATAAGAACTGAAAAACACTTTTTGAGTCAAGCAACAGAGTAATTTTTAAGTGTACAGATAATGATAATTGGATATTAATGACATAATACAACATCTTGTCTGAAACTAGAAAATGACATTAAGCGTTGTTTCCATTGTCATTTCAAGATTTGGTGCTGGTAACAAAGTGAGATTTTAAATGCCTTAGGAGTTGTACGACAAAACCACAATTTGGAAAGCTTTTTGGTATTTAATTAAACATCAGTGTGAGCATAACTTTCCTAGTACAGGTTGGCACATACCAATTGGTAAAACATGACAGTGATAAGACTATTAATCAGATTTTAGATTTTGGCAACAGAATGTATTGTTTTAAATTTAAGTAAGTACAGTGGTCCCCACTTATCCACAGGGGATACATTCCTAGACCCCCAGTGGATGCCTGAAACAACCGACGGTACTGAACCCTCTATATACTATAATTTTTTTCCTGTACATACATACCTATGATAAAGGTTAATTTATAAAATAGGCACAGGAAGAGATTAGCAACAATAATGAATAATAAAATTGAACAATTATAATAATATACTGTAATAAAAGTTACGTGGTCTCTCAAAAACCTCATTGTACAAATTTAATGCTTTTTCCATCTTAACTAAGTGCTTATCATGCACTCTACCTTAAAATTTCCATTTTGAGGTTCGACAGCAAGACTAGCATGACTTTCTTTTTCTTTCTTCACAGTTTTACAGAAAGAAGATTCATTCTTACCTCAGATCTTAGCAGCCTCAGCATACGATATTTTTTCTTTCCTTATTAAGTGAAGAACTTTCACCTTTTCACTTAAAGGAAGTACGTTAGGAAATTCCCTGGCTGTCCAGTGGTTAAGACTCCATGCTCTCACTGCGGAGGGCCCGGGTTCAATCCCTGGTTGGGGAACTAAGATCCCACAAGTCGTGCAGTGTGACCAAAACAAAAAGTAGGTTATGGGCTCCTCTTTGTCATATTTGAATTGCCAGCATGACAACTCTTGCACTTTGGGGCCTTTATTAAGTAAAATAAGGGTTACTTGATCACAAGCACTGAGACACCACAATCTGACAACCAAATTGGCTACCAAGTGACTAAAGAGTGGGATATGCTGGGCAAAGGGGTGATTCACACCCCCGGGACAGAGCAGAATTTCATCACACTTTCCATTTAATATTTTCAGACTGCAGTTGAACATGGGTAACTGAAACGTCAGAAGGCAAAACTGCAGATAAGGGAGCACTACTGTAATGTACATACATACATACAAGTAAAGATTGTTTTTCTCATAAATGAGATTTTATCATTCTACAATTTGATTTTCACTTACTAATGTGTCTAGGAAATAGCTAAATGTCAGAACATGTACAATCTTCATTCGTACTAACCGACGCTTTGTATTCCGTACCACAGATATACCATAATCTACTTAATCATTCTTCTTAATATGAATACTTGTGTGGTTTTCACTATTATAAGCTATGCCAAAATGAACACCTTTGCACGTTTCTATCTGAGTACATATATATGTATTTTTGTAAGATAAATTTTAAAGTGGAATACTTGGGTTAAAAAATACAACCAAAAATCTACACAAAATATTATGCCAGTTTACCTACAATGGCTGTATGTTTATATCCACTTCTATCTTTATCAATGCTAGATATTATAATTTTCTAAATTTTTGACACTGGAGATTTTATATATGTATAATTATTTCACTTGAATTTTCACAATTACTAATTAAGATTTACTTTTGTATTTTAGAAATGCGTGTTTTTGTCATTATACACATATATTCAATGTATGTTGTGACTTGCTTACATGTGTTCTTTTCTCATTTTTCTACTGGACTGTCCTTTTGTTATTGAGTGGGGATTTTTAACCCTTTGTGGATTATATAGGACTATCATGTTTTCCTACTCTGTCTGTTGTCTATTTTCTTAAAGTATGGGGTTGGGGCATACAAAAGTTTAACATTTTTATGTAACCAAACCTGTGATTATTTTTATGGCCTCTGGATTTATGTCTTGCCTTAGAAAGCCTTTATTACCATAAGATTATAAAAATTTTCTCCAGCAAATACTTCTAATATTTTCATGGTTTAATATTTTATATTTTTTGCTTAATCCACTTGTAGTTTATTTTCATGTATTTTGTTCTGTAGGAATCTTATATTAAATCTAAATTTAATTTTTATAAGAATTTCCAGTTTCCAAACACTATTTATTAATTATTGCATAATTTCTCCTGATTTTAGGAGAAAATATTCCTGTATGTCTATATATGACATTCCTAAATGTCTATATATGTGTATCTCTTTCTGACTTCTCTATTCCATCAAATAGATAAGTGTTTATCTCTTTGTCCAAGCTACTACTTAAATTTCTATATTTTAAAGTTTTTTTTTTTTTTTTTTTTTTTGCAGTACGTGGGCCTCTCACTGTTGTGGCCTCTCGTGTTGCGGAGCACAGGCTCCGGACATGCAGGCTCAGCGGCCACGGCTCACGGGCCCAGCCGCTCCCCGGCATGTGGGATCCTCCCGGACCGGGGCATGAACCCATGTCCCCTGCATTGGCAGGCGGACTCTCAACCACTGCGCCACCAGGGAAGCCCTATATTTTAAAGTTTTGAAGTGGGAAAATTCCCAGTATTGATTTTTTCTCCTTCTCTGAAAAGTTTCTTGTTTATTCTTATACATTGTATCTTTGTGAATTTTAGAATCAGTTTGTTAAGTACTGTAACCAATTCTGTTATAATTTCTGCATCCTTTATTGATCAATGTTTATAATGATCACAGAAATTTTTATCTTTTCTTATTCAACATGAAAAATGTCCTTTGAAAATCATTCATACTTTAAAATAACTTAAAATGTATTTGGAGAAAATAAGAATTTCTACAAACTCCTTATGAACAGCCTCCTAATAAGGTCGAGAAAAACATGTATTACGCACATTAAGATCACTTAAAATACTAGGAACATTTTCAACGGTAAGCAGAAGTGATTTTTGAAAGCAAAGTAAAACCATCTTCAAATAGTTCCTCTACTTGGGGTATTTTATAAATCCTGAGAAATGACATCATCAGTATGGCTTCTCAAATATTATGCTGTGTCAGGTCAGTGGGAACATCTAAGTGAATTAATCATTTAATAATAAATAAGTTGTGTGTTTGATCAATGATATTTTTCTTAAAGCTGTTGAATAGGAGACCATATACTCCCGCATGAAGCCACGAAACAACTATGGCCTTAAGGTTTCAACATTCTGACAAAGTTTGGCACATAAAAATGTTCCTTATAAGTATACTGTCTTTTAAATGGTAATGGAGAGGGAGAAAATTACAAGATGACTTGTTCCATCATATCATACATTTTAAATTTTACATCATGGATTCAGATCATAATTACATTTTTTCTGGTCCCAAGTGCCCCTACATAGCCTAATATGTACATGCTATATCATCCTAGCCAACCACATACATACATATATTTTTACAAATAGACAAAGATTTACAGATAGACAAACATATATACATATATCAACATACAAATATATATGCTTCACCACATGCACGTGCGTGCATTGGAAAGAGTAAAGCAAAAGGAACAAACAAAACAAACAAGCAAAAATAAAATAAAAAGATGAAGATATGTATATTCAGAAAACACTGAGGAGAGAACCCTGGGTGCACAGTGAAAGAAAACATGGAAGAAAACAGACACACGGAAAAGGTAGGGAGTGGTGGCAAGAAAGCTGCATAGAAGTGGAATCATTTAACACAAAGTGCAGTTACATCAGCAAGTATTGCATCTGACCTAGATTGTTTGACCTTCTCACCTTCCAAAATTAAATGCAAATATAAGATTTTGTGAAAGGCCATGCATTTTTCTAAAATTGCGTATGGAATGAGCTTAGTAAGTTTATAAAAACTTCCTCATTTGACTAAGAATGAATTCACATGTTTGCTCTAAATAGGTATAATATACATACCAAATATGAAATGGAGTTGTCTTAGAACATTGTTCTACGTTTATGTACTAGCAGAAAAACTATATATTTCTTGGGAAGGGAGCATAATACACAGCATCTAATTTCAGCAAGTCATTTCTAAGTTTTCTTACTTCCAAATGATTTTTTTTTAATTAAGAAAAAAAGAAATGCTTTTATCAAAGTTGCCTACAGTGCAGAAAAGGGCACTTAGTTGGGAAATATTGATATTACTTGAATAATGGGCTTTTACACATTTAGCTCACTATTTATCTACATGATAGAACCTCATTTGGGATACCTGTGAGTAGAGTACTTTTCTGAGTTAATGCAGCCAGATTTATGGACGGTCCTTCGGGAGGATACTGCCTTTCTGGGATAACACACTGTGGGAAATGTGTCTCCCGATATATTCATCAAAGGTTAAGCTTAACACAAATGAGACATCAACAGGGGCAGCCTTTGGCTAAACACCAACTTTTATCTTCTTAAAAATAATTCCTACTGTTTTATTTGCCTTAATTGCTATTTGTTTAACTACCAATGCTCAAAGGAATTAGGGAGAATCTTTAGAACCCAATTGTAAAAAAAAGCTTAAATGCAAACACTTACCGTGATATTCAAACCAAGTAGTATGAATAACTACAAGATTTTTCCCAGTTACTGTATAAAGTTTCTGTATGTATGTGTTCTATATAATGTTAACATTTCTCCTATTAAGCTGGTTGTAAAGTGATGCTATATCTAGAAAAATAAATGCCATCTTAAAATGAAAAAAAAAAATCTTATTGATACGGCAACTTGCATGAAAAGTTAACGAAGTGAGGAATGGTCATCATGAGGCCATTCATGATTCTTCTTGCCTTTTTTCCCAGCAAAAGAAAAGAGGACAAGGGTAACTTGTGAAGGTGACAAATTGAGTGAATTTATCTCAGTATTTCAAGAATTAATTACTGGGACTTCCCTGGTGGTCCAGTGGCTAAGACTCCACGCTCCCAGTGCAGAAGGCCCGGGTTCAATCTCTCAGCGAACTAGATTCCACATGCTGCAACCAAGAGTTCGCATGCTGCAACTAAAAGATCCCACGAGCCGCAACTAAGACCCAGCTCAGCCAATAAATAAATAGATTGATAAATATTAAAGAATTAATTATTATGTAAACTACTTGTTGACTTCCCTCCCATCCCCACCCCTTGTTTATTATTTCTCAGAAATGTAGAGTCATGTAGGCATGCAATTTGCCAATGCAGAGGGCGTACAGATTTACCCCAGTTCTCCTGATTCTCCATCCGGGGGCTACAAGAATCTTCTCAGATCTTAAACAGGAAGGCACGTCCTTGTGCACAGGCCCTATCGAGATTTTTTTTTTTTTTTTTTTTAACATCTAACAGAAATACAGAAATGGGGCTTCCCTGATGGCGCAGTGGTTGAGAGTCCGCCTGCCGATGCAGGGCACACGGGTTCGTGCCCTGGTCCGGGAAGATCCCACATGCCACGGAGCGGCTGGGCCCGTGAGCCATGGCTGCTGAGCCTGCGCGTCTGGAGCCTGTGCTCCGCAACGGGAGAGGCCACAACAGTGAGAGGCCCGCGTACCGCAAAAAAAAAAAAAAAAAAAAAGAAAGAAATACAGAAGTGTGGCTCTAGTGGACAGGAAGAGATCTCCTATTCCCGCTGCCTCATATTATATGAGGGAAGGGCTTGTTTCTGGGTGACATGAAGCATTTGTCATCATTTTTCTGCCAGAAGAGTACAGAGTAAATCTAGAACCCACAAATTCATTGCTTCCAGGACACCTCTGTCTCTGCCAACTTCATTTCCCAGAATGCAATGTCACTCTGCCCTCTGTCCCTTTCCTGGGTTGAGCTGCAATACTGGTAGTTGTAGACTTCAAGCAAATGTGGGAAGAGGACTGCTGACGGGACAGAGAGTAGCCTCTTCATAAATCAGTTCCAGGACATAGCAGAGGGGTGGCTGCTTCATTTTCAAGTTCTGTTTTAGGGTGGGGTTGAGTGAGTAGAGGTCCGAGTGATGCTTCTTTCCACCTTCAGTTTTGGTTCAGCTGTTTCAGAGATCATCGTGATTAATGGCAATTTCATACAGAACCTCATTAGTCATTGGTTAATTCAACACATATTAATTGTTGACCTACTACGTTAGTCACCTAGCAGATGACTACTAGGTTAGTCATCTCTACCTGAAAATGAATATTCACGCTATGTACTATGGCAGATACCCAGTACAACTAAAATCTATGAATGGATAACAGCTCTCCATGTGTTGCTCAAAATACAGGCTCCTGATGACCTATCAAGTTAAGACAAACTCTGTGGAATGATGTTCAAAGCCATATTTAGTCCCAAACTACTTTCACAAAATCTTGCCCACATTTTTCTCTCCTTTTTGTCCCTCTGGAAACCAAATTAGGCTTGACTTTCTGAGCGGAATTCTTCCCATCATTCATTTGTTGGTTTTCCTCCTACCTATGCTCCCTTTGTTATTTTTGCATGTTGAAAATATGTATCATTTAAATTAATTCTCCTTTCTTAAAGCCTTTTCTGGTACCCCCAGATTAAATGGGAACTCTCTCCTATATACTCTTAAATACTTTGTACCTATTCCTGTAAAATTAACATTTTGATTTATTCTTAGCATTTGTATACTTGTAGTGATATCCTAAGCTCTATTAGAGTAGGAATTGTATTCTGCTTGCCTTTCCACTAACTAATTTATACAAAGTAAAATCTCAATATATATTAGAAGGGAAATGAACTAACTTTGACATATTTCTCTGATTTGGCTTCTAGTGGTATGTAACTTTTTTTTGAGTTCCATGTGTTATCTCGAGAAAAAGTATTTCCATTGTACAAATCTAAAAATAAATATAGAATTTGATATTTTCCCTCCTTTCTCTCTTCCAGTGATAATATGTATTTGATGATGTTAATTCTTGTGAGGGTAAACCTTTGATGGCATCCTTGGAAGCCAGTTTCTGGAAAGATATTCCCAACCTGCAATTGTCATTCTTTACTATTGGAAGTAGACTTGAGACTCAGGAGAGTGTTATCTCTATTTTTTAGAAAATGAAATGTTGAAATAAAATATTTTAGTTAGACTCGTCTAGTGCAAAACAATTCTTCTTTCCCTACACCCATCATGTATAACATTCTTCTTATTTCTGATAAATTACGAAGTTTCTACTTTTGAATTTAAGAAATGTGTCCTAATACACATTATCTTTTCCTCCTGGGGCAGCAGGTTGAATTTGTCTAAATGTTCTAATAAAGAGTTCTGTGTATTTGGCCTTATCGGTGGCATAAGTAGAAAAACTACTACTTACAGACACCGCTATTGTTATCATCAAAAAAAAAAAAAGAAAGGAAAGAAAAAAACCTTTGTTTTAAAATTTGCTTGGACTGAGTGCATAGACTCCATTTCCTGAAGTGTAGAGTGATATAGGCCGCTACATAAATAATGAAAGTAACTGCAAAACCCATGTCCCGCTAATACTCCCTTGACATTAAACAAGGGCAGTTCTGTCTTTAAAATACTAAACCGTTTATTCTTATAACATTCAATCTCTTCTAGGAATTTCAAGTGCTTTTGAACTTATAGATTGTTTCGGAGTATTCACAGTAAGTGACCTGTTTCTCCTGGAGTTTCTTTGAATTGAGAAGCCCCCCAGGGATGCCAGAAGAGAAGAGAAAGGAAACAAACCTGACTCACCATAGTCTAGTTAGTTTACAGTTGAAAGTGAGTAATGGAGCTGTGTGACCAGCAGCATGACCTTCAACTAGTAAGTGCTCCTCATGGACTTACAGTTAGGAGCCTTTTAATTCAGGCTCTAGTCTTGTCCAATATTAGGTTTAATTAATCCCTCTGCCTTCTTGCAGCCTAGCTTGGAACAATAATACTAACAACTTCCGGAGATGCTCTCTATCGATTTAATTAACCCATGATCTGCTAAATTTCAGCATTCAAATATATTACTGTTAACTGATGGATCTTGTTTTAGGGGTGGTGGTGATTACATATATATATATATATATATATATATATATATATATATATATATGTATATATCACAAATCTCTTACTATTGTCTGTATTATTTTATGAAATTTTTACTTTGACATAGCTTTACTCTTCATTTCAAGAGACAAAGTCCTGAAGAGTTTAGAATAATGTCATTTCCCCCTTGCTCACAATAAAACTAATATGAAAGAAGAAATACAATCTTGCCTTAGATACTTATATTGGCCAAGGGCCAGTTAGAATAAGAATATTAAATCCCAGTCCCTCAGATGGCAAGAATTTCCTCTTCCCTCAGCTGCAGAGGCTGGTGCTCGGGAAGTGGTAATATCGTCATGTTTTAGAAGTATCCACTAATTTTACATAGAATTGCCTGTATAAAAGTAATACTGCTGGAGACAGAAAAACAGCAATGTATGAATAGCGAAACTTTAGGAATAGTTATTCTCCGTTTTTTCCAGGTTGAGTATGTTTATGCTCTGTGTACCTCTAGGGAGATTAGTCTAGTAGTATTTGTTGAACACTTTCAAAGTGCTTGGAAATGACGGTCAAACAAGAACATGATCCCTGTGTTCAAGCGTCTCTATTAAAAAGAGACAAAGATCTTTTAAGCCTGCTCCAGGTACATTGGCTTAATGTAATAGTGTTCCTTGAAAGACATATGTAAATTTATAGTTTTGCAAATCGAATCACGTTTTCTTATATATTTAAATGTAATCTTCATACCTGCTTTACAGTAGGATTCTGTCTGTCCAAGGAGATTCCTTAAGATTTGAGATTTCAGTGATGAAAAATCATTTTAAGGGACACAGAACAACCACTTCTCCCACTTCTGAGAGGTGTGGTGAGCTTGAAGAGAAATCATACAATTTTCCTACTTTGCTTCAGAAAACAATCCTGAACTGAGTGAGCCACCCATCTCACATATCTCAGAGCCAGCGTTTGTGTTGGTGACACTAGGTATGCAGCGCCTCCAGGGTGAGCTGTGGATAAACGCCCCTGAAGATACTGCTGTATGTTGCCAAACCTCTAAGTCTCTATAAGGGGTGCTCCCACTCCTTCCAGTTTGGTCCCTCACTGAGGGACTGTGGATGCTGAATGAAATCAAGGGGACAAAGCTGCATGGGATCCCCAAAGACTCTGCACTCATATATGAGACCTAAGTCAGAGCACCTCTGAAAGTATCTTCTGTTTGAGAGAACAACATTTTCCCTGAGTTGAAGAAGTAGGACACATTTAAAAATATTCCTTGAACTCCAGCCAAATTAACTAAAAGAACTTCATCCTATAAATTTTTAAAAACTGAGGTTTTACTGTACTTTCACTATTTTCACCTAACGGAATTGGCTATGGCCACTTCCCTGAGCTCTGTAAAAAGAAAGTAATAGTTAAAGAACAAACACTTAAATGTAAAGAGAAGTTTGTAAAAGAGATGAACTTTTTGAAGGGGGTAATTTGATCACTTGAAGAAACCATCTAGAGCAGACTTCAGGAATCTAGAGATGAAGATCTGTGACCTGAAAGTGGTATAATCAGAGAAAGAGACTGTTCCAAGCAGAAAACGAAGCAGGAGATAGAATTGGCAGAGTTAAAGGCTGTGATGAGAAGAGTAAAGATTCAAAATGGACTCAAAACCACACACAAAAGTTAACTCAAAGTGGATCGTAGACATACATGTAAAACCTAAAACTACAAACACAGGAGAAAGTTTTTGAGATCTTGAGTTAGCCAAAGATATCTTAGAACCAAAAATTACAAACCATAAAAGAGAATTTGATAAATTGGACTTAATCAACTAAAATCTTTTGTTCTTTGAAAGAAGTTGTTAAGAAAATGAAAAGTCAAGCTGCAGACTGGGAGAAAAAATTTTAAATCGTATATCAGATAAGGAGCTTAAATCTAGAATACACAAAGAATTCTTAATAAGAAGGTGAACAACCCAATTTTTTTAAATGGACAATAAAGTTGAATACGTATTTCCTCCAAAGAAAGAATGCAGATGGAAAAGAATCACAAGAAAAGATGCTCAATATCATTACTCATTAGGGAAATAAAAGCCACAATAGGATACCACTACATACCAATTAAAATGGCTAAAGTGATAACAGTTGACCATGCCAAGTGTTGACAAGCATGCAGAGCAACTGGAAATCTCATACATAGTTGGTTGGAACGTAAAATGGTACAATCAATTTGAAACAGTGAGGCAGTTTTTAATAAAGGTAAGCATACAGTTAATATACAATCCAGTAATCCCATACCTAAGTTTTTACTGAAGAGAATTGAAAGCATTTAACCACACAAAGACTTGTACATGAATGTGTATAGCAGTTGTATTTGAAATGAGCAGAAACTGGAAACTATTGTATTCATCAACTGGTGAATAAACAAATTATGGTATACTTATAAAATAGGATATTACTCATTAACAAAAAGGAACAAACGACACATATATACAACATAGGTAAAAAAAACAGACATAAAACTACATGCCGTAAAGATACCATTTCTATGAAATTTCAAAACGGGCAAAACTATAGTGAGAGAAAGAAAAGTGACTGCCAGGGGCCAGGCTAGAGAGAAGGGGACGTGAGGGGACTTTTTGGAGTAGTGAGAATGTTCTGTGTTTCAGTTATGGTGGTGTTTATACAACCGTATCTGTTGGGCAAAACTTACCAAAATATACACTTAAAATTCATTAACCTTACTGCATGAAAACTATACTTAAATAAATCTGATTTTTAAAACTGACTCAAAGTTACTGAACTTGAAAGCAAAACCAGTGAAGGAAGAAATTAAAGAGACCAGACACTGTCCTGCTTTAAGTTGAGGGAGGTAAACCTGTTGGAGCAGAAGCATCCTTGTCTCAATAACCAAACTGGTGATCTTGGACAAATCACATAACTTCTCTGACCCTCAGTTTTCCCAGACAAATTGCAGAGATTGAACAAAATGGCCTTTCTTTATAGCTCTGAAATTGACAAAAGGGTTGGGTATTCTTGTGTCAAGGAGAGCCAATTCTGAGGAGCATTTAATCAAGAATTTTGATTCCTTTTTATCAGGCTGTGTTAATAAAATTGAAAAAAGGAAAACTCTGATTTATGTAGCTTGACAGTGTTTCAAAACAAATTGAAATGGAAAGGTTGAATAAGAAAACACAGGAAAGAAAGTGGCTCTCTAAATAAAGTTTTCATATAAAAAAATTCCTCTGATGTACCTCTATTTGCACAGAATATTTTAACAGTGCTGAGGATTAGTCACTATCAACACAGACCAGTGGAGTTTAGGGTATCAAAAACACATGGGGTTATTAAGTGGTAGACTTGAAACTATCCAATGGTGCTTGTCATTAAGAAAAAAAGAAACAATAGATGAAGTGTTAAAATGGTGGAAATGTAACAGGGAAGCCTTGTATTTTAAGAGCCACAATACTGAAATAACTTCAGGAGATTGGCTTACACTCAAACAGGAAATTGACCAAATCAACATTTGGCTTGAGATAATGAAGTGATAAAAGGAGCAGTGGGGGGAGCACAACTGTGAGTGAGAAAGAGGCAGTGGAAGCTCTGTGTTAAGCTAGGAGGCTGTTTCTGAAAAGTGCTGTATCTATGGTGTGCAACCTCTAAGATGGCCCCTAACAATCCCTGCCTGCGGGTATTCACGGCCTTGTGTATTCCAGGAGGCAGGGAATACATCCCCTTGATTGTGGGCTAGACTTAGTGAATGACTTCTAATGAATAGAATATGACGAACTAATGGATCTTCACTTTGGAGATAAGATTATAGAAGTCTGCAGCTTCCATCTTTGTGCTCTCTCTCGCTTTCTATTGAATCATTTGCCCTAAGGGAAAAGAGCTGCCATGTTGTAAGGCGGCCCCGTAGAGAAATTCATATGGTAAAGGACCGAGGACTGCCAACAACCATGTGAGTGCATTTGACAATGGATCTTCCCCCTCAACCCCCAGTCAGGACTGCAGATGAGACCACAGCTCTGACTGATAGCTTTACTGCAACCTTGTAAGAGACCCTGAGCCAGAGACACCCAGCTGAGCCACAGCTGGATTCTTGGTCTACAGAAACTGTGAAATATTAAATGTTTATTATTTTAAACTGCTAAGTAAAGGGAGAGTTTTTAAGTAGCAATAGAAAATGAACACAGTATCCAACGATCAGAGTAAGTAAGTAGCCAAATTCAGAATTGAAACTTATCCCAAAACTTTGTCTAGCTGCATTTTATTCTTATCTCTACCCCAATTTTCAGTACAACCTGTCTCCTTTCTTTTTGTAAACAAAGTTGCATCACTACTTCTTTTATTTTTAAGGGTATGGTCAAAGAAACATTTTTGCTGTGGTAACAAACATCCCTAGATCTCAGTGGCCTTGAACACTGAACATTTATATTTGGTTCACGAGCCTGTCAGTTGGTTGTAGCTCGGCTGGATGCTTCTCAGGTCTGTTCAGTTCTGCTCTATGTATCTTCACATCCCAGGCTGAAGGACCAAGGCTAAAGAAGCTGTCCTTAGCTGGAAATGCTGTTCTCATGGCAGAGGCAGGAAGACAAGAGGCCAGACTGAATCATTTAAATACATTTATAGTTTCTGCTCAGAAGTGGTATACGTTGTGTTCACTCACATTCCACTAGCCAAAGCAATCACTTAGCCAGCCCAACAATGGGATAGGATAGAATATGCTGCCTAAAGAGGCATGGCGTTGGAGGACAGAGAGAATGAAAACTGCCCACCAAACTGAGAAGTGTCTTGACACTGAAAAAAGAGGCAGACAGCTCCATATAATCAGTGGATCAGTGTTTTATACAGTAAGTTAGTACAGGGTGGTACCAGCGTCAGGCAGACAATGCTTCCAGAAAATTCTCAGCTACACTCTGCACCGTTGACAGGCCATTGGGAGAATTTTACGGTTAACCTAGAGAAGGGGGGGTAGGTGCTTGGAAACAGGACATACATTCCTTAGTCAAGACTTATGAAAGGATAACTAGTCTCGTGGCCACTGCGAATAAGTCAGTGAAGGGTTTCATCATTGTTTGGGGAGTAGCAGAACATAGAGGCTACCTGGTCCTAATGATTATCAAACAATATCTATTAACTACAAAGCCCTTGATGACAGAGAAGTGATTTACCGCACAGTACAGTCCTGGGTCTGGGTCTACTGTACAGTCCAGGGTCAGCGGAAGGACAGGAGAAAGTGTAAGGGCCCAAAATGGATTCAGTTATGCTAACAGCCATACACTTGGGAAGTTACATGGCAAAGGGTGTGGATTTATAATGCATGGGAGCTACAGTTAGGAAGAATAATATAATCTACCACATATGATTATGAATGGTTATGAATTTAGACCATATCAATGGTTGAAAAATTAATGCTTAGAAATTTTTAAAAATTAAAGTATTAATTGTAATAAATTGTCCCCCTTAAAGTACATCATAAAAACACCAACACTCATGGAAACCATTGAGCAGAAGGGTAGCAAATGCTAGACTATCATTTGGAAAAGCAATTGTCAGAGCAACCACATCCAAAATGAGTGACCTTGGTTTAGTCATTATATCTTTCCAGTCATAAATTTTCGAGATGAGAATTGTTCCTTTCAATACCATGCTCACTTAAGGTGTATTTTTCTACTTTGTTTTTTAATTGGACATGAAAGCCCACAGGAAAACATGTGAGATCCCTTGCTTAATCCATGAAATGGTTAACACATCCTATCAACCCTGAGTTGGCCATTATTAGAATTTCTAAAAAGTTGTTACCACTATGCCTTGGAGAAAAAAAAAAATAGAAAAGAGAAGATGCAAATTTTTTTTTTTTAACAACCAAACGTTCCGGTAATGATTTTCCACTCTTTGCCTATCTTGATGCTTTATATAGATTCTAGGTTAAAAATATCTGCTGTAATAAAGAAAAAGGCAGCCAGCAAATTAGGAAGTAGGCAAAGCTAATTAAAAGAATTCTAAAGACTATTGAAGGTACAGTCCTACTCGATTTTTTAAAGAAATGTCAATGTTTCAACCTTTTCTAGACAGTATTTTCACAGTTGATTTTTAGATTAACTTCACTGGCATCATCACACTTTTATACAAAAGTATCACAGCAGTGATGTATGTTGATGTCTGGCAGTCCAGCTTATCCTCTGGCTGGACGCTAAACACATCCCCTGTGTTTTCTGATGGACCTGTAACAAAAGTGCCCTAAGTACAGTAGCCACAGAGGAGAGAACTGAGGGGGTTGAGGAACCAATGGTACATATGGATACGCAACACAAAATCAGTCTGCTTCAAAGGGACAGCACCAGGAGAGAAGGCGTACATAGAGTAAGCTCTCTCTCCTTTCGCGTTAGCCTAACTAAAGCCAAGAGAGACCAATGCTTTCAGGTTTGTATAAGCTTAATTTCCAACTTCAAGCAAAGGTTGGACCATCACTTTTTTTTAACGGTAAGAGTAATAGGGAATTCAGTTCTATTAGCTATTTCTAGCCTCCAGTTCTTCCAGAGCTAGTTCATCTGGGTGGAAAAATACTTAGGTGTAATCTGCATGTTTATGACCAAGGTTGTATAACTGCAGCGCTGTTTTTGAGTCTTTATACCAGAGTCCTAGAACAATACAATGAGCATATTATTCTCTGAAAGTTTGTTAATGTAGATGGGTCCCTCTTCTATCTCTTCTCTAGGTCCTTCCCCGAGTCACTGGGTCTCTAACTTTCCTTATGTTTTTACTTTCCCCTACTTATTTTTAGTTTCCCAATATATGTATTTTGTATGTTTCTCAAATTAACTAGGCATAAAACTGCAGGGCATTTCAAGCACTTTTTTTAATATAAATTTGTCATGCAGATACCTAAATTTTCTCTTTAAACATAATTTTTTGCCCTAACTTATTATGCACCCTATTTTTTTTATTGTTGTAGGGGGCTTGATCAGTAGATTTCAACTTAATAAAAGGACCTCTACTGTTTCCATAACACAACAGGATTGAACACTGGGATGTTGACTCTGATGATCTCCAACTGATGTCATTATGAGCAGCATTTAAACACTGAACTTTTTAATACGTGAGTCCCATGTTAACTCAGATTAAATATGTTCTATTAAGTATTTGATTCCATAAAGAGCTACATAGCTTGTTAATGCTTTGAAAGAATTAACACTATCTTTAAATGGGTAAGTCCATGCAGTGGTTTTGGAGTCTCTCTCTATATATATTTTTTGGAGTACACAAACTCTGGGTCTTAGTTTTCTTGTAAACCAAGATGACTGACAAACTTCAAGTTCTGTTAACTTATTTTATTTCTATATTTTCTGAAATCCATTGTCTCATATTTAGCAAGTCACATTAAATTCAGTTACTCCTTCTTTGAGATTGGTCATAGGGAGAATTATAATAAGGCCTCAGATCTTAAAAGTGTGCATAAATTAAGTAAAGCTGTACACATTTTTAAAAAGTTAGCCAAAATGTACTGAGAAATTGTATTCTAATATGTATGGTTATGACTTCATTAGGTAATATTTTGTTATGTTTGAAAATACAAAAATTACAATTTACCCACTTCTATTAAACACATTTAAAATATAAATAAACAGTGCCATACATAATTTTGTGAGTTCTAAGCCTCACATGTTAGTTTACTGTTCACATTTTTGTTCTCATTCTTTCAGCGTAGAAAATCTAAACTCCTATTACATGTTTGGATACTAGTATTACACGCATAGATTATTTTAAATATATGAACTTATTACTTAACCAAGAATATGAGTAATAAGAACCAGGGAGTCACCCAGGGAATGCCATTACTATCTGATATAACTCACAGCAAAATTTCATTCTAATTCTTCAGTGAGTCAGAACACTTGGTTCAAACTCTTTCTGTCCTCTCTCTCGACAGTGCTTCCTATTCTTGGTCACGTGCACAGCCATAAGCAGAAACACCAAAAACTCTGAGGAAAGGCATTGTTGAAAAGAGCTGGAAACCGAGCCTTTCTCCTAAGACGTCTAGCCACGAATTCAAAATTAGAGGGATTCAGAAATATTGAAATCCCTGGCTAGTCATTAGAACTATGTTTCCAAATATGTATTATGTGTCTATCCATCACTGACTGTAAGAAATATTACTCAAATATTTATATGAAAGTAATAAAAATCAGTGACCATAAATGTTATAATGTATTTTTATGTACAGTGCTACTAGCAGAACTTGAAATTTAGTTCCGTTTTTAGTCTAGGCTCTCTCCTCAATGACTAACTCAGGCAACTGAAGCCCGAATTAACTCATCATATTCATGGTTCCTGGCTGTGCAGCTTGGCAGCTCTGACAGGGGAGCCTCCTGGCATACAGTATAGACAGGACAAAACCGACATTCACATTCAACCTGACACTCAGGTTGCCTATTGTAAGAAGAGATATTGAGAATAGAGCCATATTTTAGGCCTAGGTAGTGATACTGAATGGATGCTACCCGTTATACAGAATTTTCTTTACATGTAATATAATTTCATTTCACCAACAGTTGCTAAAAAGTGGATGACAACCCAAATGAGAACCACTGTCCAAAGGAGCCAATTTTACATGTGAATGACTGTTTTTATCGTGTGATTTCAAGTTGTAAGTGGCAGCCCTTGCTCCCAAAATTCAGTCTCCTCTGTTGTCTGAAATCTATCAGCAATAATTCGGTATCATCACCCTGATACCGAAACCAGACAAAGACACCACAGAAAAAGAAAGTTACAGGCCGATATCACAGATGAACACAGACACAGAAATCCTCAACAAAATACTAGCAATCCGAATCCAAGAATACATTAAGAGGATCATACACCATGATCAAGTGGGATTTATCCCAGGGATGCAAGGATTCTTCAATATCCACAAATCAATCAGTGTGATAAACCACATGAACAAACTGAAGAATAAAAACCACATGATCATCTCAATAGATGCAGAAAAAGCAATAATTCCTTCCATTGGAGAACATAAATACTGCTCTGGATGGCTACATTTCATTGGAAATAATTTGGGGAGGGATGCCCAAATTAAATACCCCAAATTTTAGAGTGAATAAATTTGTTAGGCATTTTATTCATTCATTAATTTTATTCATTCATTAATTTTTCATTCACTCATTCATCTAACTGATTCCTACAACTGATAGAGCACCTTCTATGGGCCAAGCGCTCTTCTAGGTGATGGAAATCTTGAGGGGAGCCCTTGAGAGGAGCACATCCCCATTTGGCAGCAGAGCACTGAGCTGGTGAAGTTACCCAAAGTGGGGAAAGAGGCATGGAACAGGGAAAAGACATTCACCAAATCTACTCTGCTACTTCAGAGTTTTGCCTAAAGCTGGCACTGGCAGTGCCCACAGGTGTCCAACTTCAACCACAACTGGTGAAGCATGCAAAAAGCTGCCTTGAAAAAGGGAAGTTGACTTCGGAAGTGCAGGATTCCCTAGAGTCCAAGATTTCATTGGTGGAGAACAAGTTTTCCTTAGCATTTAAAAAATGTTATACTGTAAATCCTTCAGTGGCAGAATCCAATTAGTCTCCCAAAGAAGCTGCTCAACATATTAAGACGCATATGTTCAGCAAATCTAAAATGGAAAATTTCATCTTCCTGATCAAGCCAACTCCCCTATTTTTGTAAATAGGACCAGACACAAGACTTGAAACCACAAAATCACCTTGGACTACACGTTCCAATCCTCTTTCCCACCTCCCATGTTCCATTTTGGCCATGTTCTTTTCGTTCTCCTTCTACGATCCCTTCCCTCCCCGCTATGTTCTGCCTCAATCTGAGCTAATGTATCAACAACTTAAGTCATCTCCCTGCCTTCGGCATTTCTACCTCTACTATCCATCCTGAAAGCTGCCACTATAAAATCATTTTGATCATATTTTTCGTCCTTTTGCTGCAAGGTAAACACTCCTAAAATTTAGCTTCAGGCCGTTGTTGTACCTCAAATTGTGCTACAGCCGACCCTTAACCTTGCTGAGCTTCAGATAAAACCTGAACCCCTTAGCTTGGTATTAAATTTATCTACCCCCTATCCTTACCATCTTATGTATAACCACTATTTTAAGGCTTCTATTTCAGTCCGGATGGTTTACTCACCCCTCCTTAACCACTCTTCATTTTTCCAGTTTCATATATTTACTCATAATTGTTCCACACACACATGCACACACGCGCGTGCGCACACACACCCACACAACTACAGATTTAAGCTTTGTGCAGCACTCGACAGTTCTTGGAATGTCTCTGAGTCTGATTGTCAACTGTAAATGAAATTTTAAATATCTAACCTCTCAAACTTGTAGGCTCTTTCTGAGGACCAAAGAAACTAATATTTTATTGACTCCTTGTTATATGCCAAACACTTTGCTAGTTTCAATAAGGTATCGTGTTGCCTTATTAAAATCTTCCAGTGATTCTGTGATAGAGGTAGATCTTATTTTCATTTTACAGATAAGGAAACTGAGGCAATCGTTTGTATGTAAATACTTTGAAAACTGAGAAACAGCTAGAAAAATGTGTGTTTTTGTCTGTTTGTGACCTCCTATTAAATCTTCTGTTTTATGCAATCTTAACTTTTTCTCCAACTACATTTTAAGGTATAAATGATTTTATGTATTTCTTTAGAGTATATCCTCTCATGATAGTTACTAGAGTTAATAATTGCTTTGTAAATATTTTCAGGTTTATTTTGATATACAGCTTATGTGATAGTTGATTGATGATTTTTACTTTTCCATCAGAGGAGCTTAAAATTTTCTTTCCTCCATTTTTGCCTATTAGGAGGCAGCCACATACCTGACATTAAAGAGGCTATGGAGGGGTTACCAAGGAAAAGAGATAAGCCTCACTTATGTGGGCTGCCTCAGGGTGTTATACGTAGGTATAATTAAGATTTGTCCTATTTGAAAATATTTCAAAATATATTTAAATAAGCCAATCAAATCTGACCTAATGAAGGGGAAAATATTAAGAGTAATTGAACATTATCCACGGCATGTTTTAAAGAGATCTATTAGTGATGAGGCAACTGAGGATAACTTCACTTCCCTAGTGCTACATACAATAGACAAGATAATGATAGAGGCTCATCAGACTCTACCTTTGAAACTTGCCTTTGATGATTTAAATAGAGGAAGTAAAACTAGTTAATGCTTGAGCAGGGATTTGTTTATTCTATTTATCTGAAACTAAAGCCAACTATCATAGTAAGTTGAATGACCTTAAATTTCTGTATTTGAGCAGAACTTAATGGACCATTTGCTGATAGATGAATTCAAGAAAATAAACCAGCTCCCAAATATGTGTGTGGGTATACTATATATACTATATACTTTGCTACTCAACTCTAAAAACAAATGATTCTTTTGTAGAAAAATTAAAGTGATAGATTCTAAACAACTTTCTATATAAATAAAGATCCTAGACTCAAAAGGTGGCTGATTCAACTTAATTTTTTAAATTGTACTTTAGGTATACCTAATGATTAAAACTTTTTGGTTAAAAAAGGTGAGTTTGATTTCTACTACTTTTTTCCCTGTTCTCCAATTAGAAAGAACATGTTTTCATGGTACTTTGCTCAGTGGACGTAAACATTTAAGGATGGCTCCCTCTAAGTCCATTTTTTCCGACATGAAACAGGATGCCTGGCATGAACTATATTTCCTTTATTGCACTCTGTTAAGTTCCAAATACAGTTATACATCTTAATATAAGAAATATGTGCGACATAGCACATTTTCCAAGACAATATGTTTGAAATGAAGGATGAACTAGGGAAATTAATCCAGCAGTCTATTAGATGATGACGGTTTAAGGAAATGCAGTCTTATCTTTTCCACGCATCAAGGCCATCAGTTTTGCCTTTATCCACTAGAGGGGGTAATGTTCCTCCATCCTAAAAGGACATGGAATTATCCCAATGAGATTTAAATGCGCACAGTGACCTTATTTCTTTTGAAACCAGGTTAATTAAATAATATAATACAATGGATGCCAAAAATACCAATGAAAGTTGCTTCAAAAACATTTGTGGAAAAAAAAAACATTTGTGACCCCAAGATCAGAAATGGTTGTTTTTGTCCACCCTAAAACTTTGCAAAATCCGTGGTTGTAAAAAGGATGGGTTAAATGTGTTTTAGCTAAGAGAGGAAAATTTTACATAAAGTAATGTTTTCTATGACCATTCCAAAAAGTACTGTGTTCTTTTTCATGTGATTAATTTCTCCTTACTAGAGTTGGTAACTGGATTGTTGTCTGTTTGGTTCAGCAAGGAGGCAAATCACCTCCTTACATTTAAGGTTGCATTTAAGAAATAATTAAAGAATTAAATAGATTTATAGAAGTTTATAATAAACATCATAAATACATGAATTTGACATATTACATGGTTGAATAGTGATACAGGATTCAGAATACTTAAAGATCAATACATATATACAGAACTGGTTTTTCACATATAACTATGTAATTGTCGCTGTTTATCATGGTAAAATTTTCTTTTAATAAATTCCAAGTCAATAAGACAAGAATGTTTTTTTCTTTAAACCTACTGAAAAATAGTTCGAATTGGCAGAATAGCCAATCATATTTGGTTGTTAAAAGATAATCAAAGTAATTGGTTAGAAATAACCAGTTGCCACACTGATGAGATGTCATAATTATAATTAACTGTGCTATTAGGTCAGTTGTTTAGTTATTTCTGTGAATAAGAAAAAGCCTCATCAAAATGCGGAATAATTAGTTCAGTTGAAAAGAAGAGATATAATTTGTGAAAAGCAAGTATATTACATCAACCTTATTTTTCATAATCCTAATCATTTTCTAAAATAAAAAATATTTCTAGTTCCTGGAGATTATTTCCCTTGAATAATAGCTACAGCAGTGGTTTCAAGTGGTGGGTGAATACCATACTTATCATACAACTTTTAAAAATATTCATGCCAAGAGCCCCCCTGCAGGAATGCTGATTCAGTGGACCTGGGTTGGGATCTCAGCATGGGGACTTGTAAAAAGAAATCTCCGTATTCTAATCTGTAGCCCTGGCTGAGTGTCACTGCACTGCCCAATTGTACCTGACTAGGGTTTTCTCCTTGTTGTTTGACCCCTAGAAAGTATATATTAGAAAGTCTTTGGAGGCAAAAGAAGAAAATTACTGTGAATTATTATGACTTTTTACAGGAAAATCTCCTATTGTATGAATGAGAGTAAAGACCTCAAAATACCTATGTGTGATAGTGAATTCCACATTACAGTGCAAATAAACATGCTTTTGAAGTTCTGTATTGTTTCTTAGTAATTTGTGCTGCCTGGAGATTTTCCAAAGACAGCTAACAAAGGCTTGTAGAAAAGACTTACAGCATTATGGAAAAATTTTTGCTATAGACAAGAACAAATATTTACAAACAATAATTCCAAATAGACCCAAAACCCTATAAATAACTATTGTGTTCTTGTAAATATATTACCATAAAAATGCAGTTATTTTAAAAGCAAGCAATAGCTTTATCTACAATACACATTAAAACAAATTACAGTGAGGTCACATCTCAAATGGAGACTTTATAATAACTGAGAAGTTAAATTATATGCATCTAAAACGAATTCGGCCTGTTTTCACAATGAAATATGTGCCACCTATAATTTATTTTACTATAAATAAGATTTCCTATGTATGTTATAGCTACTTATTATTAATTTACAGTGCATGATTTACTTTAATCAATATAAGAACAAATTTACTGTAAATTAGAGAAAGATGCTATTTTTTTTCTCCTAGAAAGTCTTTTTTTACACTTACTAAAAAGGCGCTGTGGCTACAAAGAGCAACAGGGCCAGTGGAAGGAATTAATATGTATCCAATTTGCAATGCAATAGCATATTCTGCATGTATTAAAGATGTTGGGAGCTATGGGTTCCCAGAAGAAAAAGTGTCCAACTCTGCCTCTAAGAAGTCCAGATGTGGTGAAGGTGGCAGTTGTGGAAAATCAATGAAGCGTCAGAAATAGTTTCAGGATTCATTCATTAAATTCATCAAAGTATATAGAGAACTTACTAGGCACGTGTGCAGCATTTTTTTTTTCAAAAAGCAGATAATCCTTAAGAGAGATGAAAACTAGCCAGAAGAACAATGCAGAGAATGATGAATGACAGTGGGGATGGAAAGTGCTATAGCGAGTTTAAAGAAGGAAAGATCTTAAGAGGTATGTGGCATTAACCAGGACTTGAAGTCCAGGTGAGATTGTTTCTGGAGAAAGGAATAGCATCAGAAGGCACAGGCAGGAAAACATGGCGACAAAATATCATATACTAACGCTCTAGAAAAATGGTATAGATGATCTTATTTGCAAAGCAGAAATAGAGACACAGAGGTAGAGAACAACCGTATGGATACCAAGGGGAAAGGGGGCGTGGTGGGAGGAATTGGGAGATTGGGATTGACACATAGACACTATAGATACTATGTTTAAAGTAGACAACTAATGAGAACATACTGTATAGCACAGGGAACTCTACTTAATGCACTGTGGTGACCTAAATGGGAAGGAAACCCAAAAAAGGGGGGATATATGTATATGTATAGCTGATTCATTTTGCTATACAGTAGAAACTAACACAATATTGTAAAGCAACTATACTCCAATAAAAATTAATTAAAAAAAAAACGTGGCGACAATCTGGGGATGCTTTTTTTCTCTAGTTTGCTTGGAGAGTGTATTTTGTCCCTTAAACCCAGATCACATCCTTCTTCACTCCAGGAATAACTTCTGAGCTGTTCCATTCAGATCAACTCCTGAGTTTCTACTAGATTTATCACTGGAACCACTTAAACAATTAATTATGTGCTACTTTGCATTGTTTTCTAATTGTTTATTATATTTTTTAACTTCTTAGCTCTCGACATTGTGAATTCTTTGAGGGCAGGGATTGCTTTTGTACACATGTGCTATCTTTCACATTGTTTGCTATCCTGTTTAGACACACAGTTCAAATTCAGCAAGTATTTGTTTATTGACCGATTATATGACTAAATGTAGTAGTGGTAGGCTTGCCAGGTAAAAATGTAGGAAAACCAGTTAAATTTGAATTTCAGATAAATAATAAAAATATTGGTGGGTCTTACTTGCACTAAAATATCATTCATTGTTTATTTGAAATTGAAAATCAAATTTAACCGTATGTGTATATGTATGTATACATATATATACTCACACAGCTTTAGGAGGAAAAAAATATATATAAATATATTTTTTCTTCCTAAATCTGGCAGCCCTAGGTAGTGGTGTATTCTTTATGGCTTTGTCAAAGTTTCCAATGTACTGAATGTCAATTCCTGACCATTCGTCCAAGAATAAACTCACTTATTTTGTTGTTTGGAGGCTGCTTCTTCCCAGAATAAGTGAACTGCATAAAATAAGAAGAATAAACGAATAACAGACATTTTTCAACCAAAGACAAGTGGCTGAAGATGAAAGGATGAACAAAACCCAGTGGCTGAATCAGAAGGGATGAACATGAGAGCCCAGAGTCTACCCAGAGGATAGGAGGTGATACAGGTGGGAGGAGAATGCTGTCTGAAGACCTAGATAGGGAGATGGGTTGGGAAATAAGTTAAAAACAGGAAGAGACAGGAGAGGCAAGTTTAAAAAAAAAAACAAACAGCAAAAGAATTTTAAAAATGAAAAGAGAGAAAATGGTGAGAATGAAAAGTTGATGAAACTAGAATAGAAAAAAAGCAGGAGATGAAGAAATAGAATGAGATTGAAGAAGTATGAGGAGTAACACACACACACACACACACACACACAGAGGAGGGAAAAAGCCTGATTGGGATGGTGTGACAGGAAAAAGTTCTAGGAAAGGAACATGGGCTAAGAATTAATGTTTTTTAAAAATAAATTAATATTACATACAATATTCAAACTTAAAAAGAAGAAAATTCTGCAATATGGGACAGCATGGGTGAAGCTTGAGGACATTATGTTAAGTGAAATAAGCGTGTCACAGAAAGACAAATACTGCACGATTCAACTTATATGAGGCATCTACAATAATCAAATGCATAGACTCAAAATGCAGAATGACAATTGCCAGTGGCTGGCTGGAGGGAGAAAAGCAGAGTTACTAATCAACGGGTATGAAGTTTCAGTTAAGCAAGATGAGTAAGTTCTAGACCTGTGCCAAACAACATGGTACCTATAGTCAACAACACTATATGGTGCACTTAATAATTTAAGAGGGTAGATCTCTTACCAAAATAAAATAAATCATGAAAATTATAGAGTGTGAGAGAAAAATGTCAATTTTATGACATTATAATCTGCATTTGTATGGTAGCTCTTTCTGAATTCTTCCAGACACTTTTTTTCTTCCCTACCTACATAGGCAAGGACATAGAATACCAAATGTCATCTCTGGCCTTTTGTGGACTGAGAGACTTGTTTTTCCTTCCTACAGGAAGTATTGAGGCATTAACCAGGTATGAGACAGGCATAGATAAGTAACACTTTTAATTCATCTACTTCAAAATCTTGTAAATTTTTTTTTTTTTTTTTTTTCTGGTACGCGGGCCTCTCACTGTTGTGGCCTCTCGCGTTGCGGAGCACAAGCTCCGGACGCGCAGGCTCAGCGGCCATGGCTCACGGGCCCAGCCGCTCCGCGGCATGTGGGATCTTCCCGGACCGGGGCACGAACCCGTGTCCCCTGCATCGGCAGGCGGACTCTCAACCACTGCGCCACCAGGGAAGCCCGAAAATCCTGTAGCTTTTACCAAAATCTTAGATAACTGCTTGATGGGTAGTTTTATAAGCCAACAACTTACTTCCCCATCTAGTTCTCTGCCTTGTTCAGTGGCTTCTTGGTCATACCGCACTTACAAATGGGATGCATTTTTTAACATTTAGAATACGTTGAAAATAAATTTGACTTATAACTCTGATTCTTGCCATGTATTTTGTACATGTGTCGGAAGGACTGGGAGGGGTGGGAATTGTATTGTTTTGTTTCCAAAACTAATGAAAAACAAAGAAAATCTGCCCTGATGGTCCAAGTTTGTTTTCATTTCAACTTCAAAGATGGAAAACCTGCTTTTCTAGGAAACAGCAGGAGGGCTGCTCAACTGTCCTGCCTTGAAAACCTGTCTCCCACATAAATCAGTTGTGTTGACAGAGAGCACTTCCCTGAAAGAAATCACCATTTCTTCCCCTGTCTCCTGCTTATTTTTAATACATAGCACTTACCGAACCCAGATAGGATGAAGAATTATGGGCTACATAGCCTTGTATTTATATACGTTATTAGTTACACGTACAAAAAATAGGACTGAAGTTCTTATGTTAACCTAGAGGATAGTCTCTAGAGGCAAGCCAAAGGGCTCTGTCTTGTCTAGTCAATGGTTTGTTTTTTTTTTTGGTCAGAGACTTAGATGACAACATAAAAAAATACTTACCAAATATGTGTTTGAGCATAATTTTGGGAGTTGAGAAATTCCATGTATGATGGAGTTAAGAGTTAAGATCCACAAAAACCCCAAAACTCCAACATGTGCAAAGAAGGGACAAATCTAACAATATGAAATTTAATAGGGGTAAATTTGGAACTTAACACTTGAGTGCCCCTCCCCTCCCCTCCCCTCCCCTCCCCTTCCCTCCCCTCTCCTCCTCTCTCTTCCCTATTCCCATCCCATTCCTTCCCTCTCTGTCTCTCTCTCTCTCTCTCACACACACACACACACACACACACACACACACACACACACACCTGCATTACTGTGCTTTCCTGGTGGCGCAGTTGTTGAGAGTCCGCCTGCCGATGCAGGGAACACGGGTTCGTGCCCCGGTCTAGGAAGATCCCACATGCCGTGGAGCGGCTGGGCCCGTGAGCCATGGCTACTGGGCCTGTGCGTCCAGAGCCTGTGCTCCGCAACAGGAGAGGCCCCAACAGTGAGAAGCCCATGTACCACAAAAAAACAAACCAAAAAAAAACCTGCATTACTCTCAGTTGAGGGAAGCATGGCTTATTGGAGATTGTGTAACAAAGATTTCAAAGATTTATGGATTTTATTTCAATAAAAGCCGGCAGTATGATGTGGCTGCTGAGAAAGCTAATTAATGCACCTTTGAGTGTGGTAATAGACCTATAATGGTTTGAATGAGGGAAGTGATTGTCCTGCTCCAGAAACTGGTTTGAACAATCTTGGTGTGTTACATTCAGCTCTGAGAATCTGGGAAACATAGACAAATTAGACTGTATTCAAAGGAGAACAATTCTTGGATAAGGAAACTCACAATAATTTTCCATGAGTTTCATCTGAAGGAATGGAAATATTAGCCTAGAGAAGAGAATATTCTTGGGCAATGGTAGTTAACTTCCAATTATTCATCAGATATCTGAAAGTGTATTAAATGGAAAAGAAATCAGATGTTCTCATGAATGGTAGAGGTGGAATTAATAAGTTGATGTTGCAAGGAGATAGGTATTGGCTCAATATAAAGAAATACTGTTAGTCTGAACTTAGAGCAGGTTGTTATGGAGGAGTTCCCCACTGGGGGAAATTCAAGTATAGTCTGGAAAACCATTGGTGTGGATGTTAAAGAATTCAACATCAGAAGGATGAATGTATTAGATAATATTTAAGGCCTGGGACACAGTATATTATAACCAATAAAGTTACATTCTCTGAAGTCAAACAAATTAGACCCAACATTTAGAGTCTATGTGACACTGACAGAGTATACAACCTCTTTGTTCCCCAGTTTCTTTATCTATAAATTAAAAATAATAGAAATTAACTCAGGATTATTGAGAAGATTAAGTGAGAAATTCAAATACAGTGATTAGTACAGAGTAAATATTTAATACATGATGCTTTGTTTAATTTTAAGATTTAGGTCCATTCCAACTCTGACAGTTGGAAGTCATTTGTAATAAAAATTTGGATTTGACTTGGATATTCTTGCATTGGGTCCTCTTCCAATGCTACCATATGTGATTTTCGTTCACTTTCTCTCTCTCTCTCTCTCTCTCCCTCCCTCCCTTCCTTCCTTTCCCCACCCTCCCCCACTCCCTCCCCCACTTAGCATAATACAGACACTCCTAGGACTCATTTACTCTCTGCTGGCTGGGACTATAGTTATAGCTTGTTAAGTGCCTAGAAAGTTTTTATTTCTTGCGAGTATTGTTACCTTGGGAAAATGCAGAAGAGAAAGAGTAAATTTATAGGTCTTGATTTCAACCTATGACACACTCCTCACATATAATTTGCACCCCATTAATTAACAGAGTGTTTTTATCATTGCTTCTGATGTAGCCTATTAAACCATAAAGAGAACTATATGTAGGAGCTAGAATTCTTTGATCTTTAAAAAATGTGTTTTAATTCTTGATTCACATACCAAAAATAAGCATAAATGAAATTTGAGAGATATTTATAGTCTAGGCATGTATAAAAGAACTACAGGTCCTAAATAGTCTAGTATTGGTAATAGTACAGTAGAATGCATGAATGAATGAATGAATGAATGAGTGAATGAATTTAAGAGCAGGACGATATATTTGCTCCTTTAGTTAAATATATAATTAGCTAAACTACTTAGTTGCTACTGTAGAGTTGCTTCCTTATATGGTTCCTTTTTTGGCATTTCAACCTTGATCAATCTACGGAGTAAAATACTAAATTAAATGTGAAATTCTTACTTTTTTTGGAAAGGATATTATTCTTTTATACATTGTTGGATTCAATTTTCTAATATTTTGTTGAGAATTTTGCATCTATGTTTATGAGAGATATTGATCTGGTTTCTTTTCTTGTAATGTCTATCTGGTTTTGGAGTTAGGGTAATGCTGGGCTCAAAGAATGAGTTGGGAAGTCTTTTTACTCCTATTTTCTGGAGATTGTAGAAAATTTGTCATATTTCTTCCTTCAAAGTTTAGTAGAAGTTGTCAGTGAAACGATCTGGACTTGGTGCTTTCTTTTTTGGATGGTCAGTTATTGATCAGTTTCTTTAGTAGTTATAGGGCAATTCAGGTTATCTATGTTTCCTTGTGTGTGTTTTGGCAGTTTAGTTCATTTCATATAAGTTATCTGATTTATAGGCATGTAGCTGTTTATGGTATTCCTTTATTATCCTTTTCTTGTCCATGAGATCAGTAGTGATGATCCCACTTTCATTTTTCATACTAATAATTTGTATCTTCTCTCTCTTTCTTTTTCTTTTTTTTTTTTTTAGTTAGCCAAGGCAGAGGTTATCAATATTATTGATCTTTTCAAGGAATCAAGTTTTGGTCTTGTTGATTTTCTCTACTGTTTTCTGTTTTCGGTTTCAATGATTTCTGCTTTAATCCTTCTTATTTTTTTTTTCTGCTTGCTTTAGGTTTTTCTCTTCTCTTTCTAATTTCCTAAAGCAAGCTGAAGTATTGATTTTTAGATATTTTTCTTTTTGTAATATATTCACTAAATTCTATAAATTTCCCTCTAAGCACTTCTTTTCCTACATCCCACAATTCTTAGTAAATTGTGATTTCTGTTTCACTTATTTCAAAATGTTTTTTAATTTGTATTTAAACCTCTTTGACCTATGGGCTATTTAGAAGTGTCTTGATTAACATTTATATTTCCAAATAATTGGGGATTTTTCAGCTGTTTTTCCTGTCATTGACTTCTACTTTAGTTAAATTGTGGTCTGACATTACATGAAATTTCTAAAAATCTTATATGTTCTGGTATGTTATAAATCATAATTCTAGTTATTACTTTAAAATGTATATCTCTGAAATAACTACATTTCCTTGTCAATTGCATTATTATAAACTTTCATCAAATCTTTAACCATGGTCACTTTTAAGTCTTTTGTCATTTACAGACAGTTCTGGGCGTACTCTGATGCTTTTGCAAAAATGTTCCTATAAAAGGGTTTCATCTTCAAGGAATTCATAGAAAAGACTCTGACAAGTACAGGTTTCTGGTAACTGACGATACTGCTGAACTGAATGAATAAGCATTTTCAGAACTCTAATGGAAAACTGATGAATTCATAAAGTGCTAACAAAAGATCAAGATGAAAAAAAATTAATTACATGGGACTGAGTGAACTGATGAGGATGATTATAATTTTTGTGACTTTCTGTTTGAATTAAAAAAAAAATCCCACAAGGACTCAGAGGCAAAAAATATACAAATCAATTTTCACTGCAAAGTAAAGGAGCTGTTACAGTGGAGGATTACTGGACTGAATGTCAATATTATGACATAGTGTGAGTGTGTTTCATGTTTGGTAACTGCAACATTGTTGCTTTTGTTGTGGTCACCCATTTACAATACTTGGTGTCAGTTTATTTATCTCTTGTAAAAATAAAATACAGTGTGTGTGTGTGAAAAAAAAATTGTGGTCTGAAAGCAATACTTTATATAATTTTTATACTTTTAAATTTGTTGAGGTATGTTTTATGGTCAAAATGTAGTCTATCTTGGTGAATATTCTATATGAGCTTGAGATGAATGTATATGCTACTGGGTTGTTGGATGGAGTATTTTATAAATGTCAATTAGATCAAATTGATTGATAGTGCTGTTCAGGTCACCTATATCCTTACTGATTTTCTACCTTTTTGGAATAATCAATTACTAACAGAGCGATGGTGAAGACTGCAACTGTAATAGTGGATTGATCTAGTTTTTTTCAATTCTATCAGTTTTTGCCTCATGTATTTTGACACTCTGTTGTTAGGTGCTTACATGTTTAGGATTGTTATGTCTTCTTGGAGAATTGGCCCCTTTATCATTATGTGGTACCCCTATTTATTCCTGATAATCTTGCTTGTTCTGGAGTTGACTTTGGCTGAAATTAATATAGCTACTCTAGTTTTCTTTTGATTACTTTTAGCATGGCATATCTTTCTCCATCCCTTTATTCTTAGCCTGGGTCTTTACATTTAAGTTGTGTTTCTTATAGATAACATATAGTTGTATATTCTTTTTTATCCACTCTGTATACCTTTTGATTTGTGTATTTATGCCATTCACATTGAAGGAATTATTGATGGAATTGGATTAATATCTATCATATCTGTAACTTTTTTCTCTGTTGCATTTGTTCTGTTTCTCCCTTCCCCCACTTCCCCTGAATTCTCTGGTTTAATTGAATATCATATATGATTCCATCTTATCTTTTCTCTTAGAGTATAAATTATACTGTTTAAAAATAATTTTTAATGGTTTTCCCTAGAGTTTAAAATATATGTTCTAAAATAATCTAAGTCCATCTTCAAATAACACAATACCACTTCACATATAGTGCAGGTTCCTTATTCCCAATTCTTCCCTCCTGTCCTTTGTGACATTGCTCATTTCATTGATCCATTTACTCTAATCACCCAATACATTGTTACTATTATTACTTTATACTATTTTTTAGGTCAATTAAGAGTAAGGAAAATAAAAGCCTTTATTTTACTTTTATTTATTCCTTCTCTAACTCTCTGCCTTTTTTTATATAGATCCAAATTTCTGACCTGTATTAATTTTCCTTCCACTTGAGTAATTTATTTTAACATTTATTACAGGTTAGGTCTGCTGGCAATGAATTATTCGGTTTTTGTTTGTCTCAGAAAGTCTTTGTTTCTCCTTCACTTTTGAAGGATAAATTTTGCTGGATATAGGATTCTAGAGTGGTGAATTTTTTTTCCTTCAATGCTTTTAGATTTTCACTTCATTTTCTTTCTTGTTTTGCCTAGTTTCTGGTGAGAAGTCCACTAAAATTCTTAACCTTGTTCCTCTAGGTAAGGTTTATATTTCCCCTCTGACTTCTTTCAAGACTTTGACTTTGGTTTTCTGAAGTTTGAATATGGTATGCCTAGGTGTGGGTCTTTTTTTTTTTTTTCATTCTGCTTAGTGTTTTCTATGCTTCCTGGATTTATGCTTCGATGTCTGCTAAGTTTCTGGGGTTGCCATAACAAATTACTACCAACAGGGTTGCTGATAAAACAGAAATTTATTCTCTCACAGTTCTGGCGTGTAGAGGTCTGAGGCAAGGTGTCAGCAGGGCCATGCTCCCTCTGAAGGCTCTAGGGAAGAATCCTCTCTTGCTTCTTCCCAGCTTCTGGTGATTGCTGGTAATTGTTGGCATTCTTTGATTCGCAGCTGACTCACTCCAATTTCTGTTTGCATCTTCACATGGATATTTTCCCTTTGTGTATGTTTGTGTCTTCACATAAACTTCTTATAAGGACAGCATTCATTGGATTTAGGACCCATCCTAATCCAGTATAATCTGCTCTTGATGAATTACATCTGCCAAGACTCTATTTCCAAATAAGATCACATTCTGGGGTTCTGGGTGGAAATGAATTTTGAGGGAAGACAATTCAACCCAGTACAGTGTCTACAATTAATTTTGAAAGTTATTGACCAATATTACTTCAAGTATTTTTTCTCCCTTGTTCTTTCTTCTTCTTCTGGTATTCCAATTATGCGTATGTAACACCTTTTGAAATGATCCCAGAGCTCTTGGATATTCTGTTCTGTGTTTTCCTTCTTTTATTCTCTTTGCGTTTCACTCTGGGAAGTCTCTACTGACCTATGTTCAAGCTCACTGATTCTTTCATCAGACATTCTAATTACTGACGAGCACATCAAAGATCTTCTTCGTTTCTGTTACAGCATATTTTCTTTCCAACATTTCCTTCTGATGCTTTCTTAGAGTTTCCACCTTTCTGCTTACACCACCCATCTGTTCTTACATGTTGTCTACTTTTTCCATTAGAGCCCTTAACATACTGATCATAGTTATACAGGTTTCCCCTGCTATCCAAAACTAGAGCATTCCTATGAAACCTTTCATGAGCTGAAATGGTGTAAAGCGAGGAAACAATTACCGTAGGACACATCTTGCTAACAGATGCACAAAATAAATTGAGATGAAAGCACAGATGCTCACAGACACAGTTCAAAGCTATGGCGGCTTGATGCTGAGATGCTGAGTGTGGTTCCTGGGGAAGGAGCTTGGTGGTACCACTCTCACTGCTCAGGGTGTGCGGCCTCTGTAATGGGTCACTGAAAAATGAATGCTGATTGCTATTTTCAGTTTTCTCCTTTTTTTTCGTAAAAGTGAAGATCCTGTTTGGATTTCTTTTGGTTACTGAAAACAGGTACTAATATGGGTGTTTCATAAAAGTGAAGTGGCATATAATCAATTTTCAAAAACTGAAAAATACCTGTATTAATTTCAGTCTGAAAATTCTAATATCTCTAATATCAGAGTCTGATTATGATGGTTGCTTTTTTTCTTCCAACTGTGTTTTGTCATGCCTTCTGCCATGCCTTGTAATTTTTTTTGTTGAAAGTTGGACATGGTGTATCAGATAATTGGAAACTGGTGTAAATAGGGCCTCACAGTGAGAATTTCTATTAATATGGCTAGGATTCAGGCTGGGTTTATGTTTGATGTAGCTGTAGGTGCCAGAGGCTTCAAATTCTCTCAGTGTCCTTATTTTTATTTCCCCTCCTTACTTTGGGCTTCCCTAAGTATTCCTACTTAGAGGGAATCTGTGTCTTGCAATTCTTTCACCTCTGATCCACTGTTATTACACTGAAGCCTTGCTACAGTGGTGGTAAGGTGTACGGGAGGGGGAAACATTCTATAACCTGAATTAAATCTCAGTTTTTTAGTGGGGCTGTGTCTTGGGCTCGGCTATGACCTTCACAAGTGTTTCTCCTGTGGTATAGCCTTTCCTCCCAGCTCCCTTCCCTGGCTGCAGGGCTCCCCCGTCTGTTTCCTTGATGTCCTATTGACTATGTTTTCTCCCTCTGAGGTGAGATAGGTGAGACAAGAGGGCTAGAGGGGCTGAATGGGTGGAATGCCTTTCCTCCAGCTGGAATAAAACTCTGGTAGTCTTTTCCCCTGGAGAATAGACCTTTGTTATGGAGAAGACCCCAAGTATATTATTTCACAATGATTACTTATTTCCTCCCCCTGCCAGAGCCATGAGTCAGTGAATCTACATCATGAGAACTTTACCTGGAGTTAAAGCCCACCCAAGTGGGATGGGTGCTATTTAAGATACGAGTTTCTCACTCTCAGGCTAGTTCACATACAGCCTCCAGCAATTCATCATAATTACCATTGAAGTGTTCCTGCAAGTTTATGGCTTCAGCGTCTTCTGATCCAGGTAAGCAGAACTTGACTGTGGTGCTTGGAATGTGCCCATCTCTCCAGGTTTTGGAGTGACTGTTTACCTTATGACCTTAGTTCTCTGATGGGTCCAAGAAAAGTCATTAAATTTCAGTTTGCTCAGCGTTTTCTTGTCTTAAGAATATCTCGAGTGATCACTTCCAAGATCTTTACGT
Source organism: Tursiops truncatus (assembly GCF_011762595.2). Classification (NCBI taxonomy): domain Eukaryota; kingdom Metazoa; phylum Chordata; class Mammalia; order Artiodactyla; family Delphinidae; genus Tursiops; species Tursiops truncatus. The sequence goes on from NC_047044.1 coordinate 82,841,292, forward strand.
GTCAGAGCTAAAACCAGAAATCCATTTGAAATATATTTAATATTCTATTTGTAGTCTAAAGTTCTTTTTTGCTTTTTTATAATAGCAAATTCTAAAGTCTTTAAAAATGTGAAATAAAAGTAAAAAAAAAAGAAACTTTTTAGACTTCAGTTATGATATAAATGTTATATTTCATAAGATTTCAACTGGTTTACCTTAATTCTATTTTCCTAGGAAGTCATCTGTTCTTTCTCGGTTTTGCTAGTATTGTATTGTACTGAGGTATTGGTGGTGGAAAGAAGATGGGGTGAGCAATTTCAAAAAAGGTCTTGCATGATTCAGAACTGCATAACTGTAAGCCCATTTCTAAAACTCCATTTACAGCAGGGGCCAAGGCTGGAAGTTCTGACAATGCCTTAGGGGAGCATTCTCCCTGGAAAACTGTGGCATTGAATAATGATGAGCACCAGTACAAACCAGGGTACTTTTTTTTTCTTTTTGCGGTACGCAGGCCTCTCACTGTTGTGGCCTCTCCCGTTGCGGAGCACAGGCTCCGGACGCGCAGGCTCAGCGGCCATGGCTCACGGGCCCAGCCGCTCCGCAGCATGTGGGATCTTCCCGGACCGGGGCACGAACCCGCGTCCCCTGCATCGGCAGGCGGACTCTCAACCACTGCGCCACCAGGGAAGCCCCCAGGGCACTTTTAAAGAAAGTCAACTTTAAAGGATGCCTGAATCTTAAAAAGTCTTTAGATGAACTTTCAATTGGCAGGTTTTCTGCATTTACATGTAAAAGAGAGGAGAAATCTAGCCTTAATGTCATAATTTCTTACTTATTTTGGTACATTCAATTAGTTGAGTCTATTCCAGTTTTTTTCATAATACTATCATTTCCTTTATGAAAATGATGGTAAATTTTTATACACATATAAATGCTTTAGTGCTTCATGGTTTTATACCATCAGTGGGACACTTGAAGGGACAGCAAAGGTTTGTCTAGCCCAGCTCCTAGTATGCTACATTCTAATAGTTTATCAAAGACTGACTGATTTATAGGCTTTCATTTAAAATAAACAAGAATGGAATTCTATAACCTCTTTATGATTTTGATAAGTGTACAGATATTTAATTTTGTCAGATTTCTTTCATAATCCAGTAATACTTGATGTAATCATATTTGAAGGTTACAAAATACATTTGTAACCATCATCTCTTTTGATCTTTATAACAACAAGTGAAAGAGGGAGGGCAAGCAGCTGTCGCTAGAATTCTGATGTAAGCAAGTCTGCATGCTCATCTAGAACTGCTGGGGTACTTAGGCAGTCTTCTAGGAATAGTTTTTACATAAGGGTGTGATGTTTCCTGGTGAGATGCACAGAGGATTTGCATTCTATGTCTCTAGGATTCTCATTCCCAAAGAGGAAAAGACAATTTCCGGTATGGGACATGCATGAAGATGTCTGGATGTGGGGTACTCCAGAAAGCAGGGAACTCTCTGGGGTCTCTTTCATAAGGGCACTAAATCTCATTCATAAGGGCTCCATCCTCATGACCTAATAACCTCCCAAAGCCCCACCTCCTGATATCATCACATTGGAGGTTAGGATTTCAACACAAGAATTTTGAAGGGACGTTAAGAATTTTGAAGGGACATAAACATTCAGTCTATTACAGAGAGATTCCTCTAATACCTGTATTAGTTACTATACTTTTGCATATGACAGACATTGAACTTAAACCAACTGAAGTAAAATAAAATTCATGAAATCCATTGGAAAGACACCAGAGTGGATCAAAATGAGAAGAATGAAAAAAGTGAACAATAGAAACTAGGTTGACCTCAGACAACGTTTCAGGTTGGAATAATGGCCTCAAGTGTGTGAAGAACATTTCTCAGTCTCTTTTTTGTGTTGCTAGTTTATTCTTTCAAGTTAGTTGCCATCATAAACTTGGATTAATGGCTGAAAGCAGTTCCTGGGCTTAAATTCTCACAAATGAGTCCTGAGGGAAAAAAAGGGCTAGCTATTTCGCCTAGTTATACCTGTCTCCTAGGAGGTGGAGCATGAAAGAAAAGGACCACATAACTAATGTAATGGGAAGACCTGCTCACATAGAGAATAGAGAGCAATTTCTGGAAGATGAGAAAGGATGCTGAACCCAAAGAAAAATGTTTACTTAGTAACTGTACTCAATTCCAAGTAACAGAAGACAGCAAAATTGTGGCATAAAAATAAAGGTTTTATTTGTCTCACATAATGAGAAACCCAGAGGCAGGCAGTCATGCAGTCCTGGGAAACTTCCTAATCACTTCTAGAACCCAACCACTTCCTTATTTCTTCTGAGCCAACCTTCTTATGCACTTGTCCCTCTGGGTCACTGAATGGCTGCTCTAACCTCTAACCTCATGCCCATGATCCAGGTCACTCCAGTCAGGGATGTGCTGTGGAGCTTAGTCTGGATCACCGTTACACTGTTTTGTTTAAGCCACATGAGCAGTGTCACCAAGTAGTTACAGCCATGATGTTGTACACGACATAACCCAAGGAAGCTAGGGCATCAGGGGAAGCGTTTGAATTTGTATTAGTCAGAATGAAACAAGAGTGTGACAATGTGTGTGTGTTTGTACTTATTTGAGAGGAGCCGCATTTGAAGATGCTCTTGATGGCATCAGGTACAGCAGAAGAGTTTGGGGCCAGCCAGGTCCACTTGAGTTTTTCTGCTCTTATAACATGTTGATGGAACTGATGAGCCAGCAGGTAGTCAGATTGCCAGCTGCAGCGGCTTCTTGCCAGACTGTGGTGCTGGATCTAGGACACAAGGAGAGCCTTAATTGTTTCCCACCCCTCTCTTACCACCACCCCAGGTCTGGGGTGTTCCCTCTCCAAGGGCCAGGATTATTGTTCTCCTTCCACAGCCATAAAATTGGTGTGTTCATCCCAATAACTATAACTTCATCTTTTTCTAATCACCTCTGACTCAGACCTAGCACTTTTGTCTAGAAAGATATGGTGCACATGAAACAAGGCATTTTTACAAAAGTTACAGAGACCCATTATGTCCCCCACTTTGACCAAAGAGGGCCATGTAGAGGAGCTCAATGAACAATTCACTAAAACAAGTGGTCATCATCTCAGGATCTAAGACCCCATTGAATATCTCTCGGGAGAGATATTCTGGATGGTTGAACCAGAGGTAGGTTTGAATTCCCTATATCCACTTTTGTCTGGGCTACCATCCAAAGAGGGTAGCCAACCAGAATAGGCCAGGAATGCTGTCAGGGGAAGAAAGATGTCACACGTCTAGGAAACCAGGTTAGATTCTATGCATGCAGTGGGTTTGCATGTAGGATGAGGAACACTGAGCTTGGAGAATTCACTGCTTTTATAAAAACCAGTAAGTAAACTTACTCTTCGTTTTGGAAGGAGATGTTATCTCACCCCTCAAAGTTTGCTTGTTGTAAACATAACCCTGAGAAATGGCCTGGGGTAAAGAGTGGTAAAGACCCTTACAGGGTCTCCTGTAGGAGTGCAGGAGACCCATGGAGAAGTGTCTTCTCCCAACAGAACTATAAGAAACAGTCTTCTGAAACTCATTACTGTCTTGACCCCTAGGAAGTACTTCTTAATGTTACTCAGTGTCATTGAGATGAAAACTCCCCAAGAAAATTTTCTATTTAGTCTTGAGGTCAGGAATAATTGGTCTTCTCCTGAACAATTGTAAATATGGAAATGGACCCTTTTTCTTCCTTCTAGGCTGCTGGAGCGGTTGAAGTGTAGCTTCAATATGTGGCTCAATTCTAACACTGTCTCTGGCACAAGGAGGTCTTCAATAAACAAAGTTAAGGAAGGATACAGAACTGTCAGGTGAGATGTGCATTTTGTGGGGAACTCACTCCTGGTTCCATTTCATTCCTCTGCTCTTTTATCTCTTTATCTCATTTTTCTTACTTTAATTTAAAATGGTAACAAAGATCAACACATTTTATTTTTAATAAACTGGATTTCAAATCCAGGTGTTCTAATCTTGGTGCTCTATCTTGTGTCTAATTCTATTCTCTGTGAGTTGAAAAACACCTGGTCAATATTTTTATCTTAAAATATGCCTGAAGAAAGTTATGCAATCACCCATACTGTGTCCCCTCCTCTGTCACTACCCTATTGGTTCTGTTTCCAATGGTTGTCAGTTTTGTCATTTTCCTCTGTAGTCCAGATACTCTCGTTTTGTACATGTAGACCCAGACCCTCTGATGTTAATTTGAAGATTTCTTCTCGTTTTTTCCCAAGCCCATTCAACATTCTCAGACCTTTTAGTTACATATATTACTGAAAAACCATCTTAAAGCTATTTTTTTTTTCCTACAAGCAATACCACACTCATTTATGTCCATTGCCCTTCATCCTGTTTTGGACAAATCATCTCACTATTTCTTTATTTTTGGGCTGAAAGATTTATGAGTCTTTATATATTGTAATTTCCTGCTATAGGAAGGCAGAAAAAGAACATTGTGGGCCCTAGCTGTGTCCAGATAAACACTCAGAATTCAGAAACGGCCTACTGAAATAAAATATTTTTTATTGTATAAATGCTTGATCATTTACTTATGTAACAAAATTAAAAATAGCTGAAAAATTAATAGATATATTGCACAAAGTAACTAGAAGTGGTGCATGACAAAATCTGACCTCTGGGGTAGTGATCAATTGATTACTCTGTCACCTGGAAAGCAGGAATTTTGAGCATGTAACACAGTTTAGTTTAGAGTGCAGTAACTTACCATATCCTTTAAAAAAAATCAACCTATGAATTAAATTCTAAATTTGTTTAAGTGCATAAGCATTAATGAGAAAATAGGGGGTAGAAGTCCCAGATACCTCGAGATTGAAATTTTATTTACTGTCTTCAAATAATATACTGAAATTCAACTACAAAGGACATTTTTTAGTGATTTTTTTTAACCACCCTCCTTGTTTTATGTGCTTTTGTTGACTTTTCAATTTGTTCGTTCTTTCATTTGCCCACCATATTTCACATACTGTACTGCATTTCACATACTGCATTTGATAATACAGTACCAAAAATCTGAGAGAAGTAACAGAAACGGGAGTAATCATGAGTTCCTACACCCAAATACCTAAAACTTACTGGAACTCAAGCTTAAAATATTATTGTCTCATTTGATAACTCGTTCTGTTACCAGTTCTAAATCAGCAAAATATATCAGTCATTACCTTTATCCTTATAAATCAAATCAATGTGTCTCATTGCATGTAAACCTTCATTATACTTTTGCTACAAAATTTGTAGCAAGGGAGAACACAGACTACATTGTGAAAGCTACACCTGAAAGAAATCCACATATTAAAAAAACCTATTTTTACATGTTTAAATCCTCCCACACTGTATACTCATTATTTAAAATTAAAGGACAGAAGTCAAATTGAAAAACAGTAAAATTAAGAGACAAGATGTGGGAACTACAAGTTGTTTCACTTGAATAGAACCAATCTTGTTCTCTCTGGTTTTTCTCCCAGGAAAGGAAAATTTAACAATCAGAATAATAAACACACTTCCCTAATAAAAGCAATGCAATTGTGGTTTTGGTTGTGTAAAGTATTGGGGTTTTATACATTATTTCCTCTTTCCAGAACTGTGACTGAAATAAAAAAAAAGTTCATTCTAAATACTTACCATTAAAATGAGAAAGTTTAAAAAATTAGAATTCACTTTTAAATGTATATGCTGCCTGACATTTCAGTCAACTTCGGTAACAAAACCAGTGTTGGCAGTTTTACCAACTGTCTTTAACCAGTTAGGTCTGGTTCCCAGTTAATATAGTACTACTGATCCTTAATTCGTAGAACCACAGGGGAATGTTTAAATAAAAGAACACTCGATTTCATAGTAGTTTTTAAATGAAAACATATGTATCTGTAATAGGGATTTAAAAGTTTTTTTCAGTAAGAACTTAATGTGTGGCATCTGTTAGGTATAGGGTGTCTTTTTTAGTTTTTCTGAAGAGGCACATTAGGCCCAGTAAAGTTAATAGTTTAGATGTCAGCATCTCAGGAGTTATCAACATTAAGAGCATCCAAGGAAGGAAGATTTTTGTCAGTTATTTTTCCTTCCTTATTGTATTTAGGGAGAGAAGGAGAGAAAGAGAAGATCTCACAATACTTTCTCAAAGCTGTTTGATTTGGAGAAGCTCACTTTTCAAATTTGATATGCACGCTGTGTTTGGTGAGACAGGTAAAAATAGACGTGGCATAAACCACTCATATACCTGGGATTCTTCTCAAATATTTTAAGGTTCCTTTGAAGGATGTCAGTGTTTGAGCCCATAATGGTTCAACATAAATCACCATTTTATAATATACTCTTGTTAATGGAGTGAGGGTTGACAAACTACCTTAACTTGAAAAAATAATAAAAATGGATAATTCGTAAACCTTATGATGACATGACATATTTGGTTTCCTGCATTCTCTAAATTTCCCTCTACCTCTCGGGTCACAGATTTTCGTATTTATTAGCATCCTTCTCGATCTTCTTTAGGATTGCCGAGCACCCTGTCTCTGCTCTTTTTAACATATACGACCAAAAACATCCAAAATGAACTTTGTACAAGTCAACTGGGGTCAAATATCGTCCACTCCTAATACGTATTTACTAGCACTCCCCCGATGCCTCCAAATATGTTGGGGGGCTTGAGATTGCCTCAAAAACTTTTAGAGAATCTTTAATACCTTGGACAAATGTAAATACCTCTCCCATCAATAATATTTCTAGTGCCTTAGGAGGCAATTTGAATATGGGGATGCAACAAATCTCAGTTGATATGCCTTTATCTTTCCCCCAAATTTTGAGAGTCATATCTACATAGTTGTCCCTTGGTATCCATGGGGGACTGGTTCCAGGATCTGTCTGGATACCAAAATCCCTGGATTCTCAAATCCCATAGTCCACCCTCCGCATCTGGGGATCCACCAACTGGAGATGGAGTAGTACTGTGGTATTTACTGAAAAAAAAAATCTGCGTATATGTGGACCTGTGCAGTTCAAACCTGTGTTAATCAAGGAACAACTGTAGTATATATTTCTATGAGTACATGTATGTACACTGCATATACAATATACAATATTTCAATATATATTGAAAGGTAGCATAACAAAGTGGATAAGGTCTTAAATCTAGAGTCCTTTGGCTTGAGTCCAGGCTCCCTCACCTACCAATTGTGTAATCTTGGACAAATCATAAAACCTCTCTGTGCTTCAGTTTCCTTACCTATAAAATGATATAATAAAATTATGTACCTCATGGGATGGTCGTGAGGATTAAATGAGTTTATACAGGTAAAGCATTTAGAACAATGCTTGTAAAATGATACAGATTCTAAAACTTTAGCTATTATTATTATTTACGTCATATGAATATATACATATAATATAAAGTGCTTAGCCTACAAAATAAGACAGTTGTATATATTGCTAAATACCTTTTGTATTTAATATATATGGATACCTTTATACGGCACATTTAGATTTTCTTGGAAATTTCACAGTTATCTAATAACCAACATGAGTGAGAATAGCATCATAGCTCATGTCTGGACTGCACATAGTATAAATTTCGTATTTTAAATCTACGCATTTAATGAAATAATATTTCTCACTGAGAAACTTGCCCTAATATAGTGTCAGTGAGCCCAGATGCAGTGGAAAAGCTTAAGGCTGGAGCAGTGTGGATTGGCATCCTGGCACACCCACAGAAGCTGCATGATTTGGGACAAGTCATTCAACCTTTCTGAGCTCTAGCTTTCTCATCTGCAAAACAGGGATGTAACATTTCTTACAAGTTTGTGGTAAGAAGTAGGGAACAAATACATTAAAAAAGCACTTGGGGGCTTTCCCTGGTGGCGCAGTGGTTGAGAGTCCGCCTGCCGATGCAGGGGACACGGGTTCGTACCCCGGTACGGAAAGATCCCACATGCCGCGGAGCGGCTGGGCCCGTGAGCCATGGCCGCTGAGCCTGCGCGTCCGGAGCCTGTGCTCCGCAACGGGAGAGGCCACAACAGTGAGAGGCCCGCGTAACGCAAAAAAAAAAAAAAAGCACTTGGCCAAGAGCCGGGCACGTGGTAAATGCTTGATAAATGGAAACATTGATCTTTCTTGTGTCAGTCCCGCTTTAAATATGGGTATTTTTAAAAATTTTAACACAAACAAACATTCCATTGGAGGTTTTTTTTTTTTTTTTTTTTTCCATTGGAGGTTTTTGATCAGCTATGCTGTTGCTATATAACGATCATGTGTTAGTCTTAAGGCCATGTGGTTTCAATAACCGTAAATGGTTGGAAGTTCTGCTGCCTGTAGGAGCAAAAAACAAGGAGAGGTTGGTGTAATTCAAGTTTCACCAACATCTCACCAGGCAGCTTGTGACGGTGCCCCTCCTTCCCTCTGCCCAGCCTCTCCTCTCCTGCAAGTAGGAAGCCTGCTGGTCCCCGAAGCTGTTACGCTGAAGAAGAAGAAGCTGAAACCCTGAGAAGGCAGCACTGCTCTGCTTGGTGAGGTTAGGCCAACCAGGCACGCTTGTCACCCATTGGCTAGAGAGGTAGGGGGAAAGGACTCACTCTGTCCCTTTATTTTCACTGAGTATGGGCTGAGAGGAAGTAGTTCGCTGTAAATAACAACCCCCTGTCAAATGTTACTTATTTTCATATAATTGGTAGTGAGGGGCCCCCTTTTTTTTTTTTTTTTGCAGTCGGCCTGATTTGCTTCTTGCACATTATATAAGGATCTGGGTAGTGATAGCTAACTGTGAAAAGCAGCTACATATGTATTATGAGAATAAATCATTTAATGTATGCCAAGAACTCTTTAGAATAAAAATTACACTTAAATTCCAGGTATGATACAATTATTGATGCATTCTTATGAGTTCTTGTATTCTTATTACACAAGTGGCTCAGACTTGAAGCTTGCATGATATAGTCAATGTGAGGAAAAGTAACATACAGGCAAGATGTTTCATGCACACATGCACAGAATTTTTTCACACAGTTGGTGAGGCCACATTGATCCAGCAATTTGAATATTATTATTATCCGTGGTCTCTCTCATTAAATACTTAAGAAAACATAGTAAAATTGTTTAAGGATACACATTAAGAATGCTATATCTAGAGCAATATCCAAGTTGGCAAATGACTACCCTGCTTATAAATTCCAGGCAGATGATAATTTAGAGTCCCCATGAAAGCCTGGAGTTTATTTGATTGTTCTCTTAATTACTGGGCTCTATGCTATCAAATATTTGTGGAAGAGGAAGTTTTCTTTGTGGGAGTGGATAATAACTGTGCTTACACTTTGAAATTTTTGCCTTGAGTTATTAAGATTTGCATTTCTCACTTTTGTTCTAAGGAAAGGTGTTTAGCCATTTTTAGAAAGCAGGTACCAAATAATCAATCGTCAAACACCCCAGAAAGTTTCTGCCCTAGACAAGTGCAAAAACCTCAGGTATTAGCAATCCACCTCCAGAGACAAATCTACCAAGGGTGGAAAGGGGGAGAAAGGATGTATCACTTTTCTCGGTGAATATATTGTGATGGGTATGTGTTGCGTGCTTTAAGGAACTCTTATTTGCTTGCTAGCTGCCGTTTAGAAATCAGCTAGAAAAAGTCTGCGAGAGATCGCAGACAGGCAAGCCCTAAGCCTCCCTCCCATGCTCCTTCAGTGCCCTGCTCTTGCAGGAGCGTGAAGAATAAACAGACTGGCCATTGATCTCCGGGTGGTGTTGTTGCACTCTGGGAAATGCTGGGGGTGCCGAGGGACGTGGCTCAGTCAATGGATGCGCGCCTGAAAAAAATCGCCCAGAAGAGGAGAGAGAACATGCAAATCAGCCTCAAGCTAGAGAAGAGGAAGGGAACAGCGAGAAAAAGAAACGTGTTGCTCGTATTGTGTCTTAGTCCTTTTCTCCGCCACCCTCCTCCAGACCCGCTGCCTCCCTCGAGACACCTCCCTCCCTGTTCCATTCTGGACACCAAATCTGGGAAGATCTGTCAGGATTCCCCCGCTCCACCCTAGTTTTGAGATTTAATACGATTCCCCTCCCCCCTCCCACCACCCCGCCCCGGGGCAAACCGGCAGCTGTTTTAAGTCAATGAAAGTAAGATTGGTAGAGAGAAGCGCTGGAGCAGCCCGGGAGCTGTCAGTGCACACACAAATCAGCCCCACAGCTTCTGCTCGGGGCATCACCTACGGAGTTTCCTCCGATGGTGATGCAACTCCGAGGGGCTCGCTCTCGCCTTCCTGCGCCGACTCCACTGTCGCAGACGAAGGAGTCGAAGCCCAGGGCCGAGCCTTTTTAGACCCCTGAACATCATTCCCCGGTTCTTGGGCACTGGGATTTCGGGCTTCACACACACGCAAAACAAAACCAGTTCAACCGCCCGGGAGGCAGAGATGAGAGCGTCTCAAAACTTTTCTCCCCCCCTCCCCCCTCCGCCAAGGAGTAGGTGGGTGCAAAGTGCCGGCGGCGGGGACCCGCGGGCGCAGAGCCGCTCTCGGGGAGGCACTGGTCGCTTTAAAAACCCAACCTCTCGCCGCTCCAGCCTTGGCGCTGGGCGGACGGCGGCTCGCCTCTCCCGGAAGGTTCCGCGGACACCCGCAGACCTCCACGCGCGCCCTCCGTGCCGGCTTTACCGCGTGCAAACGGGGGTGGGGGGCGCGAAGGGGCCCAGGTAATGGTTACAGGACAGCGGGTGAGGTTCCAGCGCAGGGAAGAAGTTGACAAAGGGGACTTGACCAAACATGAAGGCGTATTTACAAACGCGAGCTCCACCGAGATCTGGAGAGATTCCCCTTCTCCCTGCCTCCTTCCCCTTCTGCCATTTCATTTTATCGCTCTTTTAAGTGGAGGGCAGATTGTTTTGTTGTGTTTTGTTTTGAAACATTCCTGCATGGTGTGGGTCATCGCCGCGTTATTTACCATCTAGTTTACCCTGCAGCAGCCGGGGAAGCAAACTCTGGGGCTCCTTCCCTTCGGATGGACAGAGAGGGCGGCCGGGCGACGAGCGGCAGGAAGGAGGTCAGGGTGGGTTTGCGGGAGCCCGGGGGCGACCTGGAGGGAACGCGAGCCCCCGGCACCGCCCCCCGGCGCACGCCCCCGCCCCCGCCGCACCCCCCCGGGGCGGGCGCCGGCCGCGCTGACCCGCTGCGGGTGCGCTGCCCTCGCCTCCCCCATTGTTCCGACTGTCTTTTTGCCTTTTGTTATTTGCACTCGCATTGTGTTGTTTGTCTCTGAAGCCGCCTCATGACCAGCAAAGGGATTTCACCTCGTCCTTGAGAGCTACACGGGGAGCGCGAGCGAGCGAGAGAGCGAGCGAGAGGCTGGGGGAGAGGGACGCGCGCGCGCGCGCACACACACACAGACACACACACACACAGACACACAGAGACACACACACACACACACACAGAGTGAAAAAGGCGAGCCACCAAACCCATCTCCAGTCTCCTCCCGGGGGCCCCCAGCCCGCCACTGTGCCACTTTGCATCCCGCGCCTGAGGAGACGTTGAGGAGAGCCGGTAAGGTGCGTGAATCGCAGCGTTTTAACTTTGTTGTCGGTCCCGACGTGGTGGTGGGCAGCCCTCCAAGGCGCCGAGCTCCCCTCTGCCGCTCGCCGTGCCCGCCGCTCCGCACTCGTTCGCGGCTCCAGCTGGAGAGCCGGCGGAGGAGGGCGGGGGCCGCCGCCGGAGTTTTCCTCAAGTACAGAGGGAGGGGGACGGGGTGGGGGCGAGGGGAGGCGGGAGGCGGCTCGAGGCTGGCAGCCGCTCGGTCCCCCTCGCGGGGCGGCCGTCCGCGGGGACCCCGGCGTGCGGGCTTGGACCCAGTTCAGGAAATGCGATAACTTTATATTTTGCTTGGGGAGCCTGCGTGCTGTTGCCGGTATTGTTTTGCAAGTGGTGGCGGTGGAGGTAGTGATGAGCCAGGAGGGCAGGAGCGCAGGGAAAATCCTAGGCTCGCCCGTGCATCTCGGCCGGCGCCAAACGGCAGCCCCTCAAAGTTGGCCGGAGGGCCTGACCCTTCCCAGGACAGAAGCGCGACCCGCGGCCCACCCCACAACCTGAGCGCTCCCCCTGTTCGTCTTTTTGTTTCGCTTTCTGCCATCCCTGTCCCCAGAAGTACCCCCCTCCTCCCCCGTCCCCCCGGCGCGGAATTTCGGAAACGAGTCTCATCCTTCAGGATTCTAGGGATTTCAGACACCGGAAGCTTTAATTTTTAATTGCAACTACTTTTCCCCCCTCACCCCACTCCGTGTACCAAGTGGAGACCGCTCACGTGTTGTGTCACTTTAAGCGCGGGTTTGGGAAATCTCGCTTGCACTTTTGGGCTACAGTAATAAGCCAGGAAAAGAGGTTATACGAGTTGAAATCAAATTGGATTTGGAAATGTTTGCGTTTGATAGCAGCAGTTTGTTGAGTATTGGTCTGCTGGCATCGGATGCACACGAAGCACTGTTTACATATTTTGAGTCATTTTCCTTCAACGTTACAAAGCAAATCTATTAATAAATAGATTGACCCTGGTGAATATCTAAAGACGTTGGCCCCTGACCAAATGCAGAGTGTGGTGAATGTGAATCCATTTTGATGTCTTCCTTTCTCAATTAAAGGGGTCAAACTGAGGAATTCTTTGAATGTTGCAGAACGATATTCTCAGTGTCCACCAACTCAGGCACTCTGGGTGGCAGTCGACAGTACTTCTTGAGAAAAGTTTAGCGATTTGTTGTCACCCCGTTGGGAATCCTCACAATATCCAGATATCCAAAGGAGTTTGTCAAGAAAGGCATGAGCCGATTTCCCCAGAGACTGCCTTTAGGCCCAGCACAGTTCTTGAGTCAAAGGCAAGACCAAGGGAGATCTGTGGGATTTTGGGTAATAAGTGTGGGAATCTGCAAAGGGACTAGACAGAGTGATTTGTTTCCTTGCTGTTCATAAATAATGGCCCCTAGTATCCTTAAAAAAAACCCCTCCCCACAAACGAAACAGGCCAATCCAGTAGGCGCGTGGGAGATTTGTAGGCAATGGACGTTTCAATCAGAAAAACCAGAGCAGTTTTTGATCAGGATGACAAGGAGTGAGGCTCGATTGCCAAACGTGATTAGGTTAAGGGCCAGATGGTTTTAAAGTATACAGAAATGTTTTTTAAGTTTGACTTTTATAGCATTTAGAAGGAGGACGATTTCTTAGAGTCTTTACAGAGCTGCTAAATTTTGATCTAATTTTGAAGGAATTCAGCTGTACGTGAACTGCTATTAGCTCTGATAGGGAAGGAATCTGGTTTCAAATGCAGATACATGGGACAGAGTTTCTGGGGGTGCTTCTTCCTGATTTAAATATAGCTCTGAGGCTGAAGCCTAGATAAATTCAGCCACAGTGATTTAAAATCGTAAGTACTTACACTGAAAGTTCTCTGAGGCATTGTGTAAAGTTCTCCTGCAGATTATGTCATCAACTGTTTATTCCTCAGAAGTATACAAGATAAAAATCATAAGCATCACTTAAAACTGATGCAACACAGCATCAGTTAAATCCTTACACTGGTGGAGATTGCTTTTTTTTGCCTAAAAGGTAGATCTTTCATCACATGAGTTGTTTAAAAACATTTAATTGTGGGCGTGGAAGGCATGTGCATAATTATTTAGTTATTTGTGTTAATTATATAGTAACATACTTGCTTGAAATTCTTTCTTTTTTGTCCTTTCTTTCCAGTGGTCTTCTAACATCCTTGTACATGAAGAAATAACAGAGTTTTTGTTTGCCTGGGGGTTTTAAAAAAAATCTCTTTTTGTAGCCTTTTTGAATGGGCAATAATGAATCAATCTGATATAGACTTGCAAGAGTACTCTTAATACAGGAAAAAAGAACTTCAGCTCTTAATACGGAAACCCTATATAGTTTCCTTGTTGAGATTAAGCAGTTCTGGTTGAATGCCATACAGGATTCAAAACTCTCAAACTTATTTGGTAAATAACTAGGCGTTTGAGATCCAGTGGTTATTTCAAGTTAACTTAGTTCTATACATGTAAATGCATATCCTGTTTAGACTGACACATGGTTTTGTAAAAGAAAAAAAATGAATATACGCTTATAAAGATGTTATCTGTGGAGAATATGGAGTAAACAGTAAATAAGAAGAGTGAAATTTATGCTCAGGTATGGCTTCTTCCTTTTTTTTTTTTTTGTCCTTTTTGAGCGTAAAGCACAAGCTGTCGGGAGAGTTTAAAATTTCATTTTCCAAAGAATTTGAACGCTTAGAGGATTTTTTCTCTTCTAAAGCAAATGAAAAATATAATGATAAAAGAATATACCGTCTTCTTGTAAAAGCTCTATCCCTTTATTGAGTGATAGACAGTCATTGTTTTCAAGGTATGTCTAGATTATATAAAAAATGTAATATGCAGGGCAGGATAAAACTTGTTTTTATTAGTCTAAAATACACTGGATTTCAAATAACTTAGAGTTCTAATGTTGAACACTATTTAGATTTCCAGCAGGTAGCATTGTTGGATATGATCGATTGGTGTAACCTGGATGGTTCACCCAATATCTGATCACCTCTAGTGGTAGAGAATGCTATAATTAGAGTTTTGAGAGTAACCTGGAAAACTTATTGTCTAGGCCTGAAGTCAGTGCATTCCCTCACATACTCGTCACAATTTTTAGCCTGAGAAATGTAGATTTATTTTAAAGGCAAAGAGAGTGCTTGGCTGTTTCAAATAAACTATCCCCTGAGCTTAGAGTTGTAGATAGTTAATAAAATAAAAGTCCAATTTTGTTCCAAACATTGTTTTAAAACACCCATTTGTAAATTGTCTACATTTGGTTTTCATATGTTAATGATTTGGGATCTGAAGCTTCTTTCAGAAAGGCATTTTGGTTTATCTTAAAAAACACCATGCAAAACTGTCTAAACAACTCTGTAAATAAACTGTTCCAAATGCCTCAATTTGATGAATGAATTAAAGAATTATAGTTCTTAATCCAATTATGATCAGTCTTGTTATTCCATTTCCCATTTGAGGGTGCTTAGGGAGTGGGGATGGCAAATGATTCTCAAATGTGAGTGGAATCTTTGTTGTTTATTTTCCGTGTGTGATATAACTTAAATCACTCATACCTAACATTTAGGAGAAGGATTTTAGATGAAGAGATGCAATTTAACAATCTTCGGTTAAACCAACAGTTCATTTGCATGTAAAGTTGCTCTTCATGGAAGAATAAAATGAAGTTTTTAAGACTGTGAAGCAAGGATCTAACCTTTTGCTTAAAAATAATGAATTTTTATATTTAAAGGGGCAGAAATGGAGCCCTTAAGGCTCAGTAGCAGGGCGGACATTCAGGCACTTTTAGTCACTTTCAGCTGGGCCATATTGGGACGTTTCCGTGAGACTTTTTAATAAACTTGGCTGTTTTCAGTGTTCTTGTTTTAAAAGAAAGGGGAATATGCTTTTTTGGGTTGTTTCCTCCAGACCCCTGCCCCTTTAGCGGCCTATATGGGTGCTCTTGAATGCTTTCCTGATCTGGGGCCTGAACTTTAGGATGGGCCCTTGATTACCTCCCAGTTTGCTTTAATGGACTCTTCTGAATTTCTGCCCCATTTGCCCAAGTTAACCTCTGGCTCATAAGCCAATGGATTCACAGGTGATAACAGCTTATTATGTGTTAATTCTCTAACTAAAAGTTGTTATTATTATTGCAGTTTATCATGACTATCTAATTCCTTAGAGAAAGACGTGGAGTGTCATGTGAAGCTGCCAGGAAGAAATACTTGTAAACATAGGGAGTTTTTGTTGTACCTCTCAGAGCATACCTTACAGGAAAGTCATTACTCTGCTTTTGAGTAAGGATGACATTCAGTGGGGGCAGTGTATCGATGGAATTACGGGAAAAATGAATACATTTAAAGAATACATGAAATAACCACTCTTTAAAAATTGAGTCTTTAAATAAAACACCCAGAAAAAAAATGAGTCTCCAGGAAGTGGCAGTGGTGGTGACGGTGTTGGTATTGAATTCTACAGATAGACGTCCATTCATTCTTTATTGCTGAAAGTTCATTATAAGTTAAAAAAAAAAAAACCCTACCTGATTATATCTTTGAGGCCCAATGACTTGTCATTCAATTACTTCGTGATTCTATGCTACCCCATCTCCAAAGGGGACAGACAGTGCAGCAGTCAAAGGGATGACCTCTACCTGGCATTCCCTGGAAGCTCACTGCAGCAGCAGTTCAAGTCTGGGAGCTAGGGAATTCAGGAGGGACCCAGGATGCAAAAGAAGCCAGCCCACTAGCGTTTGGAGTTCTTCAGTTTAGGTCTATTTATAATTCTTGCAAGACTTCACTTGGAGTTCTGAACATTTAGTGCTCTGCCCCTTTTCTTAACCTCTGAAGCTCGGGTTTATAATCCTTTTCTTGTAGGGATATTGCACGGATTACAGTAGGTATTGTATATCAGATTCCTAGCGTAGGGTCTCTCATGAACGAGGTGCTTGGTAAATGTTAGCTACACTCTCCTCTCCCTTCAATCAAGTCTAGATTTTGATCATTTATAATGTTCGAAGCTTCATTTTGTACTTGCTTTGAACTTGTTTGAATCCAAGAAGAAAAATATATCACTTTCTTGAGGCTGAGATCAACACTTTAAAATGGTGATTCAGTTAACGTCTATACATGATCTCTGACAATGTGGTTTTATTAAGATGCTGTGTTTGGTGCAAGTGTGAATTCTATCTTTTATTCATATAAATGTTCCTTCCGTGAAAGGAGCAAAAACTTTAGGACCTAACTATAGATCTCTCTTCTTGTTATAATTTTTGATTTCTTGTTACAGATATAAACTAGTGAAAATTTATTGTGCTGTTATCCATTCAGAGTCATGTACCACTGGGTTATGTTACGTTTAGCCCATGTGGATAGAGAGAAATTCCACTTGGAAAAAGAGATAAGTCTGACTTTGCAATGTTTTGCCCTAAAGAGTTAACAGTTCGTTCATCGGGAACCTCATAGGTTTGCTTGTTTAAATTGGGTGCAAGGAGAAAGGTACAATCAGCGTACCATTGTCTATTTGAAGAGATGATGTACAGTAACATGGAAAACTTAGTGCTTGTTTTCTTCTCGCAGTGATTCAGATAATTTCTCTGTAAGTACAACTGACCAAAGATAAAGAAAAGGCTAAGAGAAGAAAAAAAATGCAAATAAATGACTTGGTTATTGCATTAGTTTGGGTCCATGAAGAAGCAGACCCCAAGATGGGATTAGACATGTAAGACGTTTTTGGGGGGAGGGCACGGGAGAAGACTGGGAGAGCCTTTTAGCATGACCCAGGTTTGACACTTATGTAAGGAGGAAGGGAAGGAAAGAGGATTGAGTAGAAAGAACTTGACTGTAGTGCAGTCTGAGAAGGGTTTGGCTAGGGAGCCGGGAGTCAGCCATTGGAGGAACCCTCTGTCTCAGTGGAATGGCCTGCATTCATAGCCCCCACTGTGCTCAGTCCTTAGCTAGGAGCAGCCCCCTGGAAGCAGGGCCTTGGAGCACAAATGATACTGGAGACAGAGAGGGGCAGCCGGTGGGACACTGAGTCCATTATATTCTGGCCACAGGAGATGTGACTGGTGTAGTTGTGGTTTGGAAGTATAGCCCTGAGCACTTGCTCTGGTTGGGTGGACCTGCCACTAAAAAAAAGACCTGGCATTTCTTTGAGTTCTGATGCTTTACTTTCCTCCATTGTAAAATGAGAATAATGATTGTTGTCACCTCACAGAGTGCTAGACAAGATTAAATGAGGTTATATGAGATTATATATAAACACATAGTACCACGCATGGTACAGGTGAAATGCTCAACATATATTTCTCTCTTTTTAATGTAGTCATAAAATGCAATTGAGAGGTATAGGTGAATCGTATCAGGTGATGGTAAATATATTTAAATGGTAGGTAGTTCATGTAATTAGAAGGTGTTGTTTATGCAAGCAGACATCCTTAATGCCTTTTCAGAATAGCTCACTTCGGTTCTCGTGCTTCAGTCCTTATTTTTATGAGGCTGTAAACAGTGCAACAGATAGACCAACTGACCTTGACCATCTTCTGGTAATTTGCCCTAAAGCGTGAGGTAGACAGAACAGTCTCTTCATTTCCTTACCCCTCTAGGCTTCCTATTCAGTTGAGAAGCAGCTTGCACTGTAAGTCTGCATTTTATCTTGAGCCTCAAACACCTTGCGAGTCTTTGCTCCCCTGTGTTACTGTTCCTAAACCAACTTGCCGCGCGCGGCACAAAGCACTGAACTCAAGTGGCCCTCAGCGCGAGCTCCTGCTGTGATGAGTCACAGAGCCACCAGCACTTTGTTGCGTTAGATTTGATCACTGCCATGAGCAGTCCTTCGATTGTCAGCTAAGAGACCCTTCAGGGAGTTGTCCCTTAATAGAAAGTCTCTTTTCTTCCCTCCTGTTGTAACTTTAAATTAAAAGAAACTGTAGAGGAGCTGGTGGCCTTGCAGCAGTTCATTCTTCTACCTACTGGGAGAACAACATCTGAGAAAAGACGTTATTGGACTGAGAATTGAGTTGTTGCTATTTTTGGGGGGCCAGCGTCGGGGGAGGGGCGGCTGCGGGGGAGGACGAGGCTCTCGGTAATGTCGTGGCAGGACGGCTGGCGGGGTGCCGATCCTTCTGTGCCTGCTGGGAAGCATTTGGGGGATGGAAGACATTGACTTAGCATGTTGGGATACATGAGACCACTGGTATTTTGCCCCTGATTTTTAGGTGGTTCTGTGTATGGTACTGTGGGAAACTGGCACCGGGACAGCTTCAGAATCCAAGGAGGATGGGAGGCAGGAAGAGAGAGCTAATTTTTGACACATTCCTCAGACAAGTGCCCCCTCTAGGGAATCTGTGCCCAGGATAAGGACTGCTTACTGTGAGGCTTTTGGCATAGTTTTCCCCAAATAGCGAGTGCTGGTTGCTTCAATGTCGCTAGTTAAAAAGGTTGACAAACTGAACATTTGGAGAGACTCTCTGCTGAGCCAGGCGTTGTACCCTCTGCAGTTGCTGGTCCATCCCCATTCTGGGTTAGGGCCTGCCCTCAGATCGGATGCCTGCTAGGATTCCCTGGGGCACTTCACGGCTGCTGAAAGCTGAACTTGTTTGACGTGTGGTATCAGGGGCTGACTGGGGTTTGCATGTATGTTCTGGCGATGCTCGGTGTCACTGTGCAGTATTGGCAGCCTTTCACGTGTATCTGGCACAGTCAGTCTCATTACTTTACTCTTGCACTGGGAGCTGCTTTGGAACAAGTGCATACCATTTCTTATAACTCTGTCTTGACTCTCCATACTTCACTTTCTCAGCCTCCTCTCCACCGTACCTTTACTACTAGCAGAATAGTAGTGCCTTTTCTACATTAAATCAGGAAGTAAAGTGACAGTTTTAATGCACACGAACCAACCAACCAAACCAATCTCTAAGTTTGTAAAGAAAGTTAATGGGCTCACTCTTTATTTCTAGGGACCTCCTCAGCCCCGCAAACGTGCCTCCCTTCCCCTGTCACTGCTTACTGGGCTTTTCTTAACCCTTCTGTTCCCACAAGGTCTTTCTCCTTCTGGCACCATCAGCATTGTGCATTGAGTTAACTTCACCAGAGGAAGTGAGAACTGGAGAGTTCTCTAAGTACTCTGCTGCCTGGTTCGAAAGGGGTAGCCATAGGTGACAGACATTTGGAAGGTAAGCTCGTTGAGGGCACGGTGTTGTGTTTCCAGCACAATCACAGTACCTGGAACAGGGCAGCCACAGAATCAATGATTGCTGAGCCAACTTGTCTTGCCAACTGAGCTTCATTCCTATTCAAGGCAGCCCTGCACGATGGGGAGGTGGGGAAACTAACAGTGGTTGAGCCTCGACCATGTTCCAGGCACGTGCTAGGTGCTTTACATGGATAATCCTCTTTAATCCTCACAGCCCACAGATTAGGTGGCAATTATCCCCTTTTCACAGATGGCCAGACAAACTCCAGGGGGTCAGGTACTCACTCATTTTCCTCAGTTAGTGAACAGGAGAATCACTGCCTGGATTTCAGTCTTTTTGACTCAACCACATGTATTCTTTCATCCTGCTGCGGCCAAGATACTGGTGTGGGGTTCCCATCCATGAAATGGGAGCACTAATGCCTGCCTACCTACCACAGGGATACTTAGGAGCAGGTGAGAAGTGGTCACTGGAAGTGATGCTTGAGCTGTAATTTCTTTTTTTTTTTGCGGTACGCGGACCTCTCACTGCCGTGGCCTCTCCCGTTGCGGAGCACAGGCTCCGGACGCGCAGGCTCAGCGGTCATGGCTCACGGGCCCAGTGGCTCCGCAGCATGTGGGATCTTCTCGGACCGGGGCAAGAACCCTTGTCCCCTGCATCGGCAGGCGGACTCTCAACCACTGCGCCACCAGGGAAGCCCTTGAGCTGTAATTTCTAAAAGTCACTTACTATTATCAGGTACCCACTGATCCATTTATTAACCAAATGAGTATTTACTGAACACACAGTTAGATGTTGCTTAAGCTGTACTTAACAGGAAATATTTTCTGATTTGAAGCAGAGTTTCTGACTACATAAAAACTGATATCAAAGGAATTTAATAGAACAGTGTCTCAAAGGTGATCACCCTGTCACCTCGCTGAAAACCACTTGGGATGTTTTTGAAAATCTACCTTTCTGGCTCCCCCTCAGATGTAGGGAACCTGAACCTCTGTGGTTGAAGCCCTGTAACCCTGAATTTTTAACAAGCATGACTGGCGATTCTTTTGCACATAAAAGTTTGAGAACCAGTGATAAAAAACCTTTTATTGATTTAGTTTGGTAGTGAGTTATATATATGGCATACGGAGATCAAGTAAGATGCTCAGAGAGTAGTGGCAGGGCCAAGATAAAGCACAGGTGATTGCTGGATTGCTAGAAAGAGTTTTTTGGTGATTTGGTGTTAGGAGTTTTGAAATAAAATTTAAAGAACCTAAGTACATTTGAGTATATAGAACAGTAGCATGCTTAAGGTCCAGAGTGAGGGGACCTAACACAGAGTGGGTTGGGGCAGGGGCAGGGTGGCAGTTCTGTGCATTCCAGGCTTGAAAAGATCTTTCTTTTCAAGGACAGGTGGTTAAGTAAACTGAAGACCAGGGGTTGATTTATTTTTTTCAGTTCTGTATCCCAAATGTTCAGAACAGTGTCTGGAACATAGTAGGTGCGGAAAGACCTTTGCTTAACGAGTGAATAAAAACAGATGGAGGGAGAGAGCAATATGTGGAGAACAGATTAGAATAGCTTGATTATGATTATTGTGGTTAAAGAAATCGAGAAGGAGTGTGCTGGAAAGGAATCCTAGTGAGATCAGACGAGGACAAGGTTGTAATTAGACTAATCTGGTCCTTACAGGAGAGTGCCCTCATACACACAGATAAACAACGCAGAAACAAACCTGAGGTTTGTATGGGATCGAATCAGCAGGCTGCTGTTTGTGTGTATTATCTTGGAAGCAGCAATTACTGCATGAGGATAGGGACTGAGTCTGTTTTGTTCTCCAAATGATCATGGTACTTAATAAATATTTATTGAATAAATGACCGGGTTTCTACACGGACTGGAAAAGAAAGCTTTTAAACGATACAAACATGTCTTGTAAAAAGAGAGAAAAAAAAAATCTTTACAAATGCTAACCAGTAGCTTGGTGATCGTGAAAATAGCAAATCTTCATAAAACTGGAAGTTCTTAGTCTGTTTGGAGTTCAGTAGGCTGTCCGTCGGATTGTTTGCCTGTCACCAAGCAGTGCTTTGCTGTTCACGTCACTTTCATTTTACTGTTGTCGAAAGTCCACGGTAATGCCTCGCACAGTGGCTTGCCGATATTAGCTATTGAATAAGTATTTGCTGCAGAGTTCAATCTGTGAATGAAGCGTATTGACTGGGGCTGGGGGCAGGGGAGGTGGGAAATTGGAGGCAGATGAAGAGAGTTGCCTTCCTTCACTTAGAATTCCCAGAGTGGCCTGTGATCCAGTGACCTTTAGTAGGCATATTTTCCATATAACTCAAAGCCTGGTTATTGTAATCTTGAGAGGAAGGATGCTTGCTAAGGTACTGACTGCAAAGGTGGGTTCAGCATTGTTTGAAGAGGCAACCATTCGTTTGATCTCGAAAGTCAGGCTGGAAAATGTATTGGGGAAAAAACGGTGAAAAGTAATTCTAAACCTAACTGGAGTTTCAGTAGAAAAATGGCTCTAATTCAAACGGTGTAATGTTAACATCAATGCGCGTCTTGTGGCTCAAGCCCCTCATACTGCTTTGGAAATAAAAGGAGATTGTGTAAAGAATTAGCAATACAAGGCATTTTTAAGTGCTTTATTGCAGAGGCCTGTGATACTCTGTGAAATCTATGCAGGCTTTTTCTTCCTGCTGTGCTTAATTTCAGAATCTGATGCTATTACCCATCCTTGGAGGAAAAAAAAAAAATCATTCTCCGTTAACTCTTAAAAACCGAGTTTAACATTGCACTTGCTTTCAACATAATCTTTCTGACATTTCTCAGGAGGAGAGAAGCGGTGTATTTAGCCACGGAGGGTTTTTGTCTCCTAGTATCCAGGATTGCTTCTAGGGGGCGGCATTAGAGGAAGAGGGCAAGTTGGAAAGAAATGTTAAAAGCTTAAGTTTAGAAATGGCTCAAGCAGCTTGAAGAATAAGGTCCCTGAAAGAGTCGGCAGAGCTTGTGTTTGGCATGCATTCAAATCAGAAGCCAGAAAGGCGAATGTGTTATAAAGAAGATCAGGCAGAAGCCAGGACAGGAGTTAAATCTTTACCATATCGGCGACTATCTTCCTGTGACATGAAGACAAGCCCCCCCAAAGTAAGTTCCTTGGCATGCCATTATTGTGCCCCTTTGCCTGTCTAGCTTGAAGTAGCACTTGATGTTGACTGATAGTTTACTGTTGCTAGGCGTTGTGCCAAACAGCTTATTTTTATTTTTATTGACTCTTCTCAGGAATTCTCGGACGTAGATACAGATGTTGCTCCATTATACAGATAAGGAAACTGAGCTGGCCCAAAGCAGTGGAGCTGAGACTCGAGCCCAGAGTGGTCTGATTCTGAGGCTTGGGCCCTTACCCATTGTAATATAGGAAGTAGATTTTAAGTCCTGCTGAGTCATCCCTCAAAATTATGCTTGTGTTTCCCCCCTTCCTTTATATATGTACTTCTGTCACTCTAGGACAGGCTCTTTTCAGCTTATTTCTGAACTTTTGCAAAGTTCCCCAAAGTGGGATCTCTCCCTACAATCTGTACTCTGTACAATTGTCAGGTGAATCTTCCTAACGTGCTATTTAGGTTATGTTGTCCCTTTCTTAAACGTTCACGGTGCCTGAATACTACACACAGATGGGACCCAGACCCTTACGTCTGTTTCTTAAGGGCCTTACCATCTTCTCCAACTCTTCTACCTTTTCAGGCTCGTATTTGAAACCTTCCTTTTGAGAACAGTTTGCTTCTGATCAGGATTCATGCTGAGCACAGTTTCCCAGATGACTCTCAAACTGTCTGTGACATGTGAGCCTTGTCAACTCCTCTCACAATGCTCATGCCAGGGGCCTTCCACGGGCGTTGCACTAAAAGCCATTGCTCGCATTTGAACCCTGTCTGACAGGGAATTCTTCCGGAGTTGCTTTTCCATCTGCTTCAAACCTCCTCATCATTTGACTTTCCTTGGTTCCCAATCCACTTGACTCTCTCTTTCAACTTTCTCTTTTGATTTTGTCCCTTCATTCATTCAGTAATCAACAAATATTTGTTGAGCACCTACTATGAGCCAGATGCCACATTAACTGCTAGGGAGTCTGTGATGTGTGGAACAGGCACACACCTTGCATGCAAGGATTTAAATTCTATTGGGGTAAATAAATTTTAATCAGATAATCAGCTGCATTTCTGATGGCAAATTGTGGAACTATATTTCACAAAATTATATACAACATAGAGGACAAGTATCTGATATTTTGGCAGGACAGTCAGAGGAGGATGCCATGAGGAAGTCACGTTTGAAGGATGGTTAATGACGTCAAGAGGACATAGGGAATAGCATGTGCCAAAGCTCCAAAGAGAGAGGGAGAAGGATGTGTTCCTGGAATTAGAAGGCCAGCATGGCTGGAGCAAAGTGACTGGGAAATGGACATGGATGGGGCTGTAAAGGTGAGTCTTCTTAATGAGGCTGATAAGAAACCTATTGAATAGTTTTAAGCAAAAGACTAATAAAATTTGTGGCTAGAGCATGTAGACCAAATTTAAGAGAGGAAGGAATGGATTTGGTAAGCTAGTAAGAAAGCTATTGTAGCGACTCACGCAAGAGAAAGATAGTGGCTTGGATTTTGGACTTTAGCAGTTGTGTTTGAGATGGAGACAAAAGGAAAGGTTTCACAAGCACACTTGGAGGGGAAATTGCCCAGTTTCAGGTGCTTTGTAACTGCCCCCCGGCCATTCCCCCTCCACCAACCTAATGGAATATTCCACCTGGGAATTACCCATTGTTTCCATGTTCCATAGGTTTAGAAACGAGATGCATAAGTCCATACACCTCCGAGGGATCCTGCTGGCTGGATCTGTACCTGCTCTTGAGTATTCAAGCAGAGAGATTTGATACAAAACTTACAGTCCCTCCCGTCTACGCATATGTATTTGCTCTCACGTTTCTATGCTTTCCTTCTGTATATATCATCCCTTCATATAGATTTTCTGAAACCCTACCCATTCCTTAATTTCCACATTAAATTTTGCTTTTCCACAGCATCCCCACAGAATATACTGACTGAAGATCTCTCCTTCTGATCTTATGATATGTATACCTATAACCACTTTTAAGGCTTTAACTGTATACTGTACTGTATCGTAAGCATGTCGTGAATATGCCTTATCCGTTGAGGGATACTGTGAGTTTGCCTAGGGATGTGGATGCTGTAGTTCAATGTTATACTCCTCTTTTGGATCATCATTTACGTCGTTAGCATGGCAGCCTACTTAACCTCTCTCAGTGTGCGATTCCTCATCTGCAGAATGGGGATAGTTAGATGTACTTCATAAAGCAGTTGTGTGGGATTAATGAGAGAAGGAGTACAAAGTCTATGAAACAATCCTTGGCCATAATGAGCTCCACCATGTGATGACATTTTATGGTCATAAATGTTATTGTTTGAAATCAGAAACCTGTATCTTATTACTACTTTTGTCTACTTGGAGCTCAAAAAAATTATTGAGTTCAGATTCGGATTTAAATTTATGTATCATTTCTGCCAGGGGGATACAGATATAAGTAAATCCTGCTTCTTGTCTGCACAAACCTCTATTTGATAGGGAAGCTAGTAACATAAACTGGTAATTATATATCAGTGTGATAGGTAGAGCGATAGAGTATTTTGAGAGCACAGAAGAGAGGTTGGGGGAAGATTTTCTAAGTGAATTGATGTATGAGCTGAGTATTTTATCAGTCAATTAAATACATACTAAAATAAAGTATGTATATCGTATAAAATTCAAAGCTACATAACAGAATAGTACTCCTGTCTTACTGACGATCATGCCACTCCATTCCTATTACTTCCAACTCTGTATTTCTAAATAAAATGTTTACTCCTTATTTTTCAAAAAATGTTAGTTATTGATTAACCTCCTACTAGTTGGCTTTGTTATTCTACTCTTCCCCCACCCCTGCTTCCTAAAACCACACATACTCCTTTTCCCATTGTCCCAATAGACTTTCGTCTCCCCCCTTTTTTAGGGTTAAATCAGTTCAGTAAACACAGTTACGGGAATTCCCTGACAGTCCAGTGGTTAGCACTAGGCGTTTTCACTGAGGGGGCCTGGGTTCGATCCCTGGTCCAGGAGCTAAGATCCCGCAAGCCCCGAGGCCAAAAAAAATCAAAAAACCAAAATAAATAAAAAACCAAAAAATACCCCAAAAAGCACACAGTTACTTTGACTCTTTAAAATGTTATTTATCACTGAGAATATTATATATTGATTACTTTTACTTTTTATACAACTTGTTTGGTTTTCCTGGAGTTAATAATGGCTTATGTTCAAACTTACAGGTTTTACTAGAAGTGCCCAATGTTTACTGGAATTTCTGAGTTAGGCTGAAAAAGGTGGAGTGACATATCCAGGGTGGGCCTTGGGGGCAGTCCGCTGTGGTTGGAAGGATCATTTTATCACTGACATAATTTAGAGTTAGTCTTAGAATTAGATAATAAAAAGACCACTGACTTTTAGTCATTTATATTGTGCTTCTTAAAATTTCTGCAGACATTGTGCTCCCTTATTGCCTGTACTTGGGCACTCTGCTTCTGCCAACCTGCCCTTGGAAAGGCTCTGAGTTAAGCTAAGAAAGGAAGAGGGTGGTGCTTTGAGAAGGGAGGAGGGTATTCCAAGCAGACAGGACAACGTGAGTAAAAAGGCAAGAAGGTGAAAAATAGTGTGGCGTGTTTGTGAAATTACAGAGAGTTTGGTGTTGGTAGAACATAAAGTACATGATAGGAACCAGCTGAGATGAGGCTGTGATGTTGGCAGCGGTCAGAATCAAGGTGGTCTTTTTATTATAGACCAAATGCCCCAAATTCTGTCTTTTAGGCCATGGGGAACCTTATGATGTGCAGTAACATACGGTCTGCTTTGCCTGTGAATGAACTAATGACACATTAGCCAGAAAATGCAAAACTGGCTCCTTAAGTCAGCAGTTAAAATGCATGTTTGGTGACATGTTAATACTTTAGGGGTACCCTATCAGTAGAATTTTTAGAGCGCACAATCCTGTAGAATGTGCATGCACGCACAGACACATATTCATAATTTATGTACATGTGTTATACTTGAGCTAATATTCAGGGCACAGTAAACTCTGAGAGCAAGGTTTAGTTTAAATAATAGTTGAAGTAACAGTGGTATTACATCAGAGTTCCCTGGAAACCAACTCTGACGTGTAGATTTGCATGCATTGGATTTATTGGGAGGGTTCTTGGCGACAGCACCTGTGAGGGGCTCAGAGAAGCAGGATGCGCCTGAGGAGAAGTTGACTATGATGCAGCTGGGGCTTCAGCTAACCTATGAGGAACTCTGGAACTGGATAGCTCCTTGGAGATGTCCTGAACTGAGACAAGGGGCCCAGGTCTTTGTAACCATACATTGGTGCTGGATGTGGGCCATCCCTGGGGAGCCGGCGGAACTTTGGATGAGGGCAGTTCTTGAGAAAGGCCTTAGATGTGAGTCTTCAGCAGCCAGCACTCTTGGTAGCTAGGAAATGAGCGCTGCTAGGTAGCACACTGCAGTATCCGCGAAACACAGCCTTCCCGAGACTCTCTATTTTTTTGAATTCTCATAGATTTTTCTTGAAATGTGGCTGACAAAGAGCTAGCAGTTGGTCTAAAAGATACAGTTCTGCCACTTTCCCATGTTCACTTGTATTTGCATTATTAGTACTACTTTGAAAATTCCTAGGTTTTTGTTTTGTTTTGTAGGACATATTTTAAAACCACTTCTCTGCTTTATGAGGGTTAATTTATCTAAAAATTAGACAGTGTAGTCCACAAGCCACAATGTGTGACAAAATGGTAAAACAAAAGAGAGAGAATGGCATTAACATTAAGTTCTTCCAGTTGTGAAATGCAGGCCCCTGTGGCAATCTATTAATAGTTAGATGAAAAAAAGGAATACGTGGATCATCTTGAACTTCCAGCTTTGGAGAAAATGTCTTTATGGAGTGAGACCAAGGGACATTTTAATTGGAGGTAGGACAGCTGACTGGACATAGACATATGGTGGTGGTAATGGTGTCTTTGTGTATTTATAAAGCAGGAGGAATTCTTGCCCAGTATGTGGACAAGAGTATAGGCCTAGGTTTTTCAGGTTCCCAGATGGGCATCTAAGTCAGTGTTCTCCTAACTTTTTTTTGACAATGTATATACACCATCAATAAAAAAAAGAAAGTATTACTTTACTAACAGTAAACATGCAAAAGTAGAAATTAAAAGGCCTGAGATAAAGAGGGAATAAAGGATATCTATAGAATAAGAAATATAAATAAAAATTGTAATATTCTCTTTTAGCATGCCAGTGGATTTTTTTTTTTTTTTTGAACCCACCTTGAAGACTCTTTGAGCTAGTTTTCTAGAGCATAAGTTATATACTTAATAGGGGAGAAAGTGTACTGGTGTCAAACTTTGACAATTTTTATGAGTTTGACCTACGCAACTATTTAAATGTGATAGTATGAACTACAGGTATTAAGAAATAAATAAGGTTTTAGAACACAGTTGTGGTACTTTAAGATATTTTAAAAATCATGAAAGGAATGTGTGTGTGTGTGTTTGTGTGTTTGCACTAGCCAGCATCATAATGACTTAGCATTTCCTTCTGTTTAGCAATTCCTCATAATTAACTAAAAGGTTGGGGCCACACTGACACCATTACCCCTCTGTATATCTGGCTCTAATTTACGAGCCATATCCTGCCTAATATGCCAGAATGCTTTTGAATGTTCTCTCACTGCTTATTTTTCCTTGGATTCATGAATTTATAAATGTTGCATGCAACAATTAAAAGATATCTTTATTTGTGTCTCTCAGCAGTAGAGAACCTGAAAAGGCAAAACCTTTCCTAAATGTAGTAAGTTCCTTCATGTCCTTTTGGAATTTTAAATGTTTATAAGTATTTTTATAGCAAAACTCAGCCTGGCTTTAAAGAATTATTCCAGATTTATCTTGTGCCTGAACTTTAGATAGCTTGGCTTCCTTATTAACATCTTTTATTTTGTTAATAAAAGTTCATTTCAGTTGTGTTTTCATTTTTATATTTAACACTGCTCACAAGTGTTGGTTGCTTTGAATTTCTTGGAAGGAAGGGGGATAAATACATTTCAGGTAGCATTATTACTACTTTTCATTATAGATTAAATTAAAAGGTAGCCAGATTTGGAACCAGTATATAGAAATCTTAATAAGGATATGGTAATCATGGTTGGATTCCTAAGTAAGCCTAATCATATAATTTAAAAATATAGTTCATAAGTTAAAAGGCAGAAACCTCATTATGCTAGAGAGTGCTATTTTTAAAAATAATAAAGAATTAAGCTTCCTTTTTTTTTTTTTTTTTTTTTTTTTGGCGGTTGGCGGGCCTCTCACTGTTGTGGCCTCTCCCGTTGCGGAGCACAGGCTCCGGACGCACAGGCTCAGCGGCCATGGCTCGCGGGCCCAGCCACTCTGCGGCATGTGGGATTTTCCCGGACCGGGGCACGAACCCGTGTCCCCTACATCAGCAGGCGGACTCTCAACCACTGCGCCACCAGGGAAGCCCAAGCTTCCTTTTTTATATACATACAAATGATCTTACCATTACTGAGTAAAGGACATATACTGTCTCTCAAAAGAATACTGTGCCTTGACGTTTTCAGGTGATTCCATCCATATTTTTTCTTATTCTCTTTATAACCATTTGCATATTGACCTTAATAGCAATTTAAAATATACAGTGTTGTATTTGACTATGATTAACTCTTAATTCATTCATTTAAAATATGTTTATTGTGAGTCTGTTCTTTGTCACATATGACAAATGTTGAGTAATGGAGTTACCATGGTAAGTAAAAGAGATTTGGCCCCTGCCCTTATGGAGTTTCCAATCTAGTGAGAAAGATGGAGGTTAATCAGCTAATCATGCTGGAGAGACATTCTCTACTTCGGTGTAATTGTGACTGGCAACTGGATTGTTAATTAAAAAAAAATTGCTAAAGCATAGAGTCTTAGAGAAATGATGTCATCCTTCCTTAAATATTTTAAGATTTTAAACAATGTTTAGTCAGTTTGTTTATTGGTGTTCCATTGTTTATCAGTATTTATCAATTTGCCAATTAATTGATGTATAGTTGAAGCTTTTAAGGATGGGTCTCTTGAGTAACATATCTTGTCATCTTCACACCCAAAATATATGTTCTGTGGTTTTTACTTTTGATTTGCTAAAAATGATAGGAGAATTTCAAGGCATTTGGCAAGCAATCCAAGTGCAGAAGTTAGTCTAGTTTTTTTAATTTTTATTCCAATTTTATGAAGCTACTAGACACCTAATTTAGTGGTCTTTAAAAACAATTTACCTTTATTCCTTAAAGAAGCATTCAATCTAGTGTCACTAACAGCATCCTTTTTGCCCTCATATTCTATTACTTATGTAATATTTAATGAATTTACTCAGTTACAGTGGCAAATAGAAACGGTATAAAGAGCCCTGGGATCAAGCAGATAAGTAAAGCAGTTAGAGTGGGAGTGTGTGGTGCGCTACAGTAGCCTTTTTGCTATGAGGGTACCCTGGCTAATAGTGTGTTTCACGGAGGGAATGGAACACACCCGTTACTCTGGTGACTTGCTGAACTTAGGTTGGCTATGAAAGTTGTATTCTAGGGCTAGTGATGAGTACTATGGAGTATATCATGGAGGATGAATACAGGGGGCTATAAGGAGATATTATAGCGTAGCCTGATTTATTCTAGAAGTCACAGCAGGACTTTCAGGAGGATGAGACATTTGGGTTGGAATATGAAGAGAAGTAAGCTGTGGTTGAGTGTGGAGAAAGAACACTTTGTGCAAAGCTCTGAAGTAGGTTAAAGGTTGGGATATTGAAGAACCAAAGGAGACCAGAGTGGCTGGGGCACAGAAAAGAAGGGCAGGAGTCATGAGGAATGAGGCTGGAGGAGGAGGCCGGCGTCCTGTCATGTAGCGTCTTGTAGATGCTGCTGAGGTTCTGGGTTTTTATCAAAAAAGTAAGGGCAAGTAATTAAAGGATTCAGATTTGCATTTTGAAAAGATAATTCTGGCTGTTGTTTGGAAAATGGAACGAACAGGGCATCAGTTATATAGTGATTAGAGTAGTCTAAATAAGAAACGTTGTCCTTGTCTCCAAAACTATTCATTCTTCCATTTTTCAGGGCCTTATCCTGCTACAAGTCTAAACGGGTCCTTGAAATACTTGAGGAAAAGCAGAACCTAAATTCATCATAGGTATAAATCTTTTCAATACCCAGAAAGACCTGGAATGGTATTTTCTATAGCGTACTTTGCTTACCATTTTCTCCTTTTATATTTGTATTTATAGTCATGATTTCAGCACATCATGTTGTCAAGACAATAGAAAAAAAAGGAAAAGTCATTCTTTTAAGCTTGTACCATGCTATTGATTTTCTTTGAAAGGACAACAAGTGTGTTTATTTTATCACTGTGGATCTAAACCTTAACCATGAAACACCATTCTTTACTTCTAAACTATGTGTAACAAAGAAATTCTTTATTGCAACGTCATCAATAATTCAAATGCAACTTAAAGGAAAGTAGGGCAGCATAAGGAAAAACACACTTGTTCCATAATTGAGTCGATTAAATAGTATTGAGTCCCACTGTCATATTCATATTGATGAAACAACTTTTATAACTACAAAGAGTCTAATAAGAAGTAAGACCTCAGAATTATGAGACAATGTCATAGACATTTCTGTATTTTTTCGTATTGTAAAATACAAATAGTGAAAGCAAGCTTTTACTTGTGTGCGATAATGAAGGAGCAGCTTTTGAAAGGTACTCTTACTGGGATTTTCATAGTTTTCAAAGCTGTGCAGTAATAACCCAAGCTATTTTGGAACTATGCATACATTAGTGTTCTGGTGCAACATGATACAATAATGTGTGAAAACGTATACGATCGCACCTTGTTTAAATTTGCAATTTTTCAACGTAATCCCACAGTGAGCTCTTGTCAGGTTTTGACTGCATAGGGGAGGAAAAGTTTATAGAAGCCTAAGAATGGGTTTGGATGTAAATATCTGACTATGAAAATAAGACTTTCTAAAAATTGTACTTTTTTGAAAGATCAAAAGAGTTCAGTTTATCTTATATATAATATTTTGCAAATCAACCTGTTATTAGTTTTGCCCAGTGGAAGCTTAAGAACGTGCATAAATAACCTTCAGAATGAATATGTATATCTGCTCTATTTTTTATTTGCAGAGTGAGTGAAAAGTACAGAGTTTGATCTTTAAAGACAATGATCACATTATAATTTATGCATTCATATTAATGTTGTTTCTCAAAATTTCACCCAGAGAAGCAAAACCCGGATTCCATTGATGCCCTTGTCCAAAACATTTTGGAAAACTTCCTCTCAGAACTGTCTTTTGAATCATTTGCAAGCCTGACTAAAACATCTATCTCATTACTTTCTATTCGCATTTTATACCAAGATTCATCATGCTTTTTTTTTTACTCACCAGAGTTGGCTATAAATGTCTCTTTGAAATGATGAAAATGGCTAAAATTGACTTTCAAATTATGAAATTTGTCACCATTGAGGATATTTAGAAATGTGTATGCCTGTGTGTGGCACAGACTTAGAAAGCAGTTTCAGAAGGAGGTAGAAATACTGTGAGGAACGGCTGAGCTTTAGAGTGAGTGAGTGGTGTTCTGAGGTGACCACTGTGAAGGGAAAGCACATTTGGATGACATGGTATGTTTGTTTAAAAACCAGTCACATTACTTTTTAATGACGCTGTGTATTAGTTTTTACAACGTATGCAAAGAAAAATGCAAACATGCCTTTTGGAATGCAAGGCCAAAATATCTTAAACAATTAGCAGCATATTTTATTAGGAAGACAATTAAAAGATTAAGCAACTACAGTGCTAATCCTGTGTTGGCAGATTCTTCAGATAATGGTCTTTACGTGGGAATGTCTCTGCACAGTTTTATTTTATTTAAATACTGTCATTTACTGTCTGATCTATAAGTATGTGTATTTCCTTTAGCATCTTACATAATTCATACTTATTTTCATGTCATTTGAAGGTACTAGTTGGTAGCACTTGAAATTTTCATTTCAGTTGACCTCTTCCTATAAGTAATTGACCCGGTTTTCAGAACTATTAGTGCTTGTTTTCTTAACCATCAGTAAAAAAAAGCAAGTAGTCACATGTGCTTGAAATGTAAAATAATTGGATTGACTTCTAAATATTTTCTTCATTTAAAAACAATCTGTGGTCATTCAGTACAACTCACACAAGTTTATGTGTTAAATAATTTATGAATAAAATGAATTAGTAATGTACATGTCCAGAATGTTCACCACTTGCCTCCAGTTTGAACATCTTTACTGTGTTCTCTCTTAAATGGGTAGGAAGTGAAAGAAGTGATTGCCAGAGAGACTTAGTTGAGTAGCTTTTATTTTCTGAGTGTTAGAATTGGTATTAGTGCCGTCTAATAGAAGGAGAGGAAACAATTCAAATATAATTTTGCCATGGTTGGTTTTTGCGACCCTGTAAGATCAATGAAGATTAGAAGCCCAAAGATCTCAGAGAGTTTAGGACAACTTTCTGAGGCAGCGGATGGCAAATGATAGCCCCTGGGCAGGACTCTTGTTTAGTGAATAAAATTTTATTGGAACACAAGCATGCCCATCCATTAACTTGTTATCCACAACTACTTTCAAGCTGTAAGAGCAGAGTTGAATAGTTTGTGGCAGATAACATACAGCCCATAATACTAAAATAGTTACCATGTGGTCCTTTAAGAAAAAAATTGCTGGACTTGTAAGATAAAGGACCACTAGTTGTACCTGACATCCCCATCTTTATGAAAAATCTAAAGCATTTAGAGAGCCTCTTTGGAAATTAGAGGCAACATACACAACATATTTGGAAACATGGTTATGATCCATTTGTCAGAAGATATAAAAAGATTCAAAGTTTAAGGGGAGCTCAAAGCAAGAGTGGGCCCTATTGCAAGTCTGGGCTGCAATCAGTGCAAACGGTTCTGCCTCTTGGGTCATAAGACTAGGCAGAAGCCCAAAGGTAGTTTCTGACTTTCAGCT
This sequence comes from Tursiops truncatus, assembly GCF_011762595.2. Lineage (NCBI taxonomy): Eukaryota > Metazoa > Chordata > Mammalia > Artiodactyla > Delphinidae > Tursiops > Tursiops truncatus. The sequence goes on from NC_047044.1 coordinate 82,875,225, forward strand.
TTCGGTGTTATCAACAGGGATCAAATGTCATTTATAGCTGCTTGAAAATGGATAGATGTAAGTGCAAACCAGTGTTTGAAGATCTGGTATACACTTTTGCACCACTTTTCGGTATAGCTAACACACCCTTTGGAGATAAAGGCTTCTTGTTTAACATGGTATGTAGTTTGTGTAGACTGATTTGTGTCATAGTGATTCTTTTATCCTGGATTAAACTATGTTCACATTTCTTTTTTTCTGGTTTTGTGGTACTAAATGGGCTTTCTTTTCCTGAATGCCTTTATCCTTGACTATTCTAAAAATTTTAAAGCACAAGATTTATGCAGGAATTGTTCCAGACTAATAGCTACTTCCTTCATATTAAACACCTTAGTTTGTATTAATGAAATTGGGTGCTCTTTTGTTCCTTTTCCCAACAAGGGGAACAGTTTTGGAGACTAAATCAGTCTTAACATGTGCTGCACCTTGAGTTCTTTGGTAACTTTATTTTACCTACTAACTGTCATGGATTTTTGACGGCAAATGTCATATTTGAAATTCCATTGAAGGAAAGTATAACACTGTGATAATGTTCATTTGCAATATAATTATTCATTGACAATTTCTAAAATCTATAATAGGTTAAAAAATAAAATCCCAGCAACTTTCGTGTTCCCCATTAAGAAAAGTAGATTCAGAAAGCTTATATCATGGTACTGCTTACCAAAAGTTAGGAGTTTTATTCTTGTAGGAGTTAGGCTATTAAGTAATGTTTATATAATCCTGATAAACATTTCTCCATGACTGAATTTTGAGTGGAAAACTTTCTTTCCTAAAAGGCTCTAAGTGAAAAAAAAAAGGCCTGTCCTCTGACTATGTGTAGTGTGTGTGTGTGTGTGTGTGTGTGTGTGTGTGTGTGTGTGTGTGTGTGTATATTTAGATCTATGTTAATACCAACTAATGCCAACATCTGGCAAAGAGATGGAGATCTGGGAATTTGTTGCTTGAAACCCTGGGACAAAGTGTTCTGCTCTGACCAGCAAACATAGCTGTGGACTTGAACTGGAATCTTCAGGGGCAGAAACGTCTTAACTGTCTGGAAAATTGGCCTGAGTCACCATGAAGGCACTAAAACAAAACTAATTTTAAGCAGGTCAAAGTTCAGTGATTCCCTCTGGAATTCAAACTTTTTAAAAGAGTCTCATGTTTAAGTGAAAAGGGTCAAAGTTGATGTACTGTTACAATGTTTTGAATGCTTTCCCTTAAGAACAGCCACCCAAGCTGGGATTAGCATGAGGAACTGCAAGGCTGGCACTTGCGTCTAGGTTAAAAATATTTTAAAGCAGTAAATGCCGTCAGTACAGAGAGATCCCTGGGAGCCTTTCTATTCAAAAATGTGTGAGCTCAGGGCAGCGACTGCAATGTAATTTAGGGCAGTGTATGCTTCATAGCTTTGGAGAATATTGCTTCCTGCTAATGTTCCATCAGAGAATGGTAGGATAGTAGTAATTTTAGAAGGTGGTATTCCTGTTTGTCTTACATCGAAAACTTCAGAATAAATAAGAGGACACAGCAACTGAACGAGAAATGTAACTATGGAAAGGTACCAATGAATCTAAATTTGAACTGAACAGATACCAAATCAGCATGGGTGTAGGAATATTTTTAAGGCGAAGCTACGGTGCAAGTGACTTCCCAGGGAATGAACTGCACAGGTACGTATGGTGTGTGACAAATAGCCTGCAGAAACTTTCAAGGAAGTGCCTTGTCAACAGTAAGGTCCTTTGACTATGACCGGATGTAATGCTGTTGAATATTTGAATTGAGGAATTATTTTCGAAAATGGAAACATAGGAGATTTCATTTCAGTATCTGGCATTCAGATGCTATCTAGATATCCCGAGGATGCCAAGGAATTAGCTAGAATCAGAATTCCTTGAATGAGATTGTACTGGAATTGTATGGTCGCCTTAAACTGAAGTGTGTGATTCTAGCACTTCTGATGTTAAAATGTTACACACTGCAGCTTAAGGCGATTGACTAGGTATTTTCTCAGTCTGAAGATCTTGTTGCTGACTAGGATGAGACCTAAACAACATTCTTAGACGTTAAAAAGAGCCTATCATTTTATGGGTTGTGTCTAGGAAAGGGGAGAGAAACATTTGCTCTGCCTTCAAATTTAGAGACTCAGCTAAAAACTGCAGCTATGAAATTTGGCTGGTGTCCATAGTCTACTCAACTTCCTATAAAACTTTGGTTGTTCATATTAGCTGTTTTCTTTTTCCTTGATACCAGGGGCAGAATAATTCTGTTGCTCTTCATCATAAACCTATGATACTGACTTTGAAGAAGCTTTACTAATTTAGTTATTTATTCAGTAAATACCAGTTATTCCAATTGGAGGAATTACATTTTGCATTGTGTTTACTGTGTCTCAAGAGATTTGAACTCGGTCATGTCTGTTTGTTTTAATAAGTCAGTCCCACGTGATAATTTTTACCAACAGAATAAAAATGCATGAGGAAGAAGGAAAAGTCAAGTTATGGTGTGACGTGATGATTCTCTCCTGTACAGTTTTTAACTGGAAAGTGATCTGAGTTGGGCTGAAAGATGAGAAGATGTCATGCATGTTCTTTGTGCTTCCTTCACTAAGACAGGTTGATAGAAGGTGGTCTTCGATTTGGATCCTTGAATTCAGTTATGTTTATAATTATTAAGATCGTGAACGATGCTTATCTTAATGTAGCGATGCAGAGAGAAGAATAAGAGAGAATCAAATATTACAAAAGTTAAATTAGGAGAAGTAAAATGATAACTGTTTTCAAGAATTGGTGCTAGGATTATAATGCAGGAGTAGTTTTAGGGTAAGTTCTTAGATTTCTCAGAATCTTAATTATAGACCAGCAATTTAAATTTTTGAGCAGGGAATTTCCAAAACAAAATTTATTTACCATCAAAACTATATGAAGAAATGGTTAGAGAAACGTCAGTATATTCAATATTCTAATTTATTATTTCAACAGGACTAGTTAACAGTTTTATCACAAATGACCTTTTGAAAAAATAGTTGTTGCTCTGAACTTTTGCCCCTCTATGTGTCTTCGCAAGGAGAGCTTTTGAAGAGTCTTAAATCTGTCTGATAGTAAAATATCGTGATACGTTCTCGTTTCCCTACATCTCCAAGCTCTGTCAGCTGTTAAACTTGTGCTAGTCGACTGCTGGCTCGACATGCTGAGCCGGTCCTTTTGTTTAACTGGCATTGCTCTCAGCTTCCCCACTTAAACTAGCTATCAGAATCCTCTAGGTCAACCAGATAGTTTGCCTTACTGCAAGCTCACCTGAACCATCTTCTGAGGTAGGGCCTATGATTTCATGAGAAATAGTCACCTCAGTGGGGAGCTACAGAACTCACCTCTATCTTCCAAGTGTTAACAGTAACCTATAATAATAATTTGGTGACACAAAATGCTTCTTTTTATGCATTACCTATTTCCAGAGGCCTAATTTAGGTTTGTATCAAAATGGATATCACAAACAGTACAGCTTCCTGCTGAGAAGCAAAGTGCTACTGAGAGACTTTCTGTTATTCTTTTGGTGGCATCTGGGAGGGGTGAAGAAACATGGGCGGGGTGGGGAGGGAAGCAATTGTCAGTCGCTTAAGCGTCACCAGGACAAGCCGTGGTGGAGAATGGTTTTCAAAGGCAGAATAACTTGATGGAATTGTTGTATCAGGAGCTGAACTTTGTTCTATTGCACTTGATAGGAGGCAAGTTTCAGAACAAGGAAAACAGCAGAAGTGGTTATAGCAGATATCTTATTTTTCCGTATGATTTTCATACTTCATGCTCCAGCAACAGTGACAGTGCTTACTTACCCAGGTGTAAATACAAACAATAATACAGTGCTGAGAAAGTTTTAAACTTTAAGTCTCCACCGAAAGTCTTAATTCTTCATCACAGAATCCCTGGCTGTGCTAGAGTCAGTCCAATCGAAAGAGCAGAGCTAATGGCAGCGTGTCCCATCTTTAACCTTTTACCCTATTTTTAAATCGCCCAGTACCTACCCCAAACATGCGAGTCTCCTCCATTGTCCTAGTTCTTCAAGCAAACAGAAATTTATCATAATTTTTCTTACTTAACTATACCCAGGAGTACTGTACTTTAAATAGAAACTTATGAAGGGCTGTTTTTCTTAAATGTTTAGAGTTAGAATTTCGGGCTGTGCTGGTAGTGAGAGATGGAAAAATACGGCAATATTATTTCACAGAAGGGGTCTTCCAGGGAGTCCTCAACTCACACCTTATAGGTAAAATTACCATTACAGCGAAGCCGTGAGCTGATTTTTAGCCCAAACGTGGGCTAGTCAATGACCTGCGTTTTAGAATTCAGCGATGGAGGCGTTGATGCATTTCCGTGCTTTAGGTTCCGTGGCAGCTTCCAGCTTCTGCCTTTGCCCTGACTGTACCCAGTCCTCTTACGTGGAAAAGGGATGGGAAAATGGCAGGGAGCTGGGCAAATTGTCAAGAACTCCATCCCAGAACTTTAACTCTGGCTCCCACTGCACCATTTCGCTCTTGCGTGTTTTCTGAGAGTGCAGGGTTTTTCTTGGCCTGCTGCTTCCCCAAGTGGCCAGCCCTTGCCTCTTGTCTGCACTGTACCCTGGGGATGTGTTCTCAGAATGCCCATTTCCCACCGGCCCCTGGGAGCACTGCGAAGGAGCAGCTGTCCTCGCGTTCCCACTCCCACTCTGAGGAGAGGCTTGGGTGCACAGGCTTCTGTCACATACTCGATTTGTGCATCTCAAGCACAGCTTGCTCGGCTCCGCATTTTGGCTTAGTGATCAGGCTGATCGTGTTCGTATAGGTGTTCATCTCGGGGCATGCTCGTATAGGGATATCCATATGATTTCTCTTTGCAAGGACTCAGTTTTTAAGAGTAATTTAATGGCTATTGAAAAAAACATTAATGTTTTCGATGTGCTGCAAGAACATATTCATGGCATTCTTTTTGATTCTTTAAAAAGCTGTGTAACAACTAGATTTTTTAAGGCGTTGCTACCATAAAGACTGCTTTCAGACACATTGTATCTGTTTCCTTATTTAATGGACCATAATTCATTTTGTAAACATGACTCTTTCAAAGCAGGAAGACTTTCTACCACCATGGTCTAAGAGTTCGGTCACTTTTCTTAGGGATTGCTCAGATCTTCCTTGTAATAGCAGCTCCCTGAAGAAAACCAGAGAAAAGAAATAACATCAAACCTTCAACTGCAGCTTTTGCCCCATTTAAATAGCAATGGATAATTCTGAAAAACTGTAAGTGGGGTGAGGTGTAAGATGGACTTTTAGCTCTCTTTTCAAAGTTTCTTCCCATTTTTGTGCTTACTTCAAAACCTTTACTTAGAATGAGAGTGCATTCATGTAGTTTATTGTCCTTTGTTTTCAAGGTTTTTTATAATGATTCGTGGGTAGAAATGTGCCAGGGCTTTGGGATCTGAGCTTCCTTTGGACCCCATAGGATGTCAATGGACTCATTAGGATTTAGCCAAGTTTTATGCATTATTCATAATATACATTCACAGCGTGTACACTAACGACCGTCTCCTGTGTCTGCTTAGTCAGGACCATTTGCATGCTGTATTATGGAAACATAATACAGGATGCATTTAGCCACATTTTCTGTATTATCCTTAATATATATTGTCATCATATTCTGTTATAGGGTATGTGGTGAATGTGTTTAAACAATAGCACGCACTTGTGCATTGTGATTCCATAAAAACAAATGTATAATAAAAGTCTTGATGGAAGTAATTATTGCACATGTGCAATAATAGTTTCTAAAAAAGCCTTCATATTATTTCTAGTTTGCTTTCATTGTTTGATTATCTAGTTATTTGTTTTATGTTGTTTTATGCCTGCTGGACGGATGTCCTGAAAATTTTAATTTTGAAAACAACATACCTTCTTTATCCCTCTCATATCTTTCCTCATTAGTTTCCCTAAATGAGTATTTAAAAATATAATATTTAAAAGAGACTCAATGATTAAGAAAAGCATGTTTCCTAGCTACCAATTAAAGATCTGTGGGGTATTTGTTATAAAGAGCCTGTGTTCCATGTACCTACAAGAACTGTTATGTATGTGAGAAATTAACATCAAATCATTAACATGAAATTATCTTCCATATCTAGGATAGAGGGGTTCTGAGTTCTAAAGTTAACATGACTCTTATTTATTTAAGGAATTGACACGTTTATCTTTTTCTTTTGGACATCTTGCTTGCAAAATGGAAATGACCCCTGCTTAATTGCAATAGCATATCAGATTCATTGTCTTTTAAAAAAATATAACTTGGATCAGAAGGAAGAAAATCTAGAAATACACCTATGTGTCACAGGTGTGAAGAAAACAAATTATTTAAAACTCTAAATGATAGCTTGTTGAAGAGTTATGCTGTGATGGAAATTTTAGGTACAGAGTATGGTAAAAGGATTCATTGAAATTATGTCTTTTCTTTTCGAGGGTTATTGGTGGTTTTTCAATACTTTGAAGTCATTTCGTTTTGGTTAGTGACTAGTAAACTTATTTTAGAATGTTCACTTTGAGAACCCTACAGTTCGTTTAGTGTCCTCCAAATCTAGTGCTTTTACACATGACCACATCTTATTTCATTATGAAACACTTTTTTGGAACAGATTTGGAGTTAGAAGCATATGAAAGGTGGGAGCCTTAGTTTGAAGGGCCATTAGTCTTTTTATTGATAATGATACCTTTATCAGTAATCTGTTTACTTTGCAATCAGTCTTATGAAATTTATCTATTCTGCTAGACATTATTGATGAATTTGTTTCAGATAAATGATCTCACTGAAAAATCGAAGTATACCCACTTGATAATATTGTAAACCATCCTTCTCTTGTCTTCTCTCTTCAGCAAGTTTGATATTATGCATCCAGATAAAATGGCCCTTTCCGTAGTATCCATATTCTTTGGAAATCTGTGGGGAAGTATAGACTTGATGCAAAATCTGGTTAATATCTTTTCTGCCTAGCTCAGTGTATTATTCTCTTTTTCTTCATTGACTTTCACATAGTTGTTTGAGTCATGTCTGCATGTTGAGAAGGCAGTAGATTAAAATCTTCTGGTTTTAGATATAGTTCCAAATGTGATGGGTTAAATTCCAAGTAGCCAGACCTCAAAATAGGACAGAGAAGTATATGGTACTCATCAAAACCTAGATAATTTTGTTATCTGGTATAATATGAGTTTGTCAGAGAGAGAGAATAGATTGAGTATTAGAGAAGTAGACAAAAGAGGGTACACCTTTTTAATCGATGCTTTTCTGACATAGAGAGAGGATCTCATCGGCCCTTGTTTTAACAAGCCATATTCTTTCTACTTTTATTTGAGATTTCCTCCCAGTGGGCTTATTTAACTAAGTTGATTGCTTTGTCTAACTTTTATCGTTTGTTTAAATAGTTGCTCTGCACAAAAATTCCTCATGTTAATTTTGGTAATTTTTTTCAACTTTTTAGAAAAGCCATTGATCCTTGACATATATGTCTGGATGAAATGGAATGCCTAAGAATATTTTACTTATATCTTTACTTATTAAGATACATTTATAAATCAGATGGCTAGAAACTAATTCAATTTTTTAAAATAAAACTTTTTATATAAAGGAGTGTTGAATCTGATTCAGTATAGTCACTTTCAAGGCTGTATATACCTCTTTCAGTGATTCTGAAATTGCTCAGAATATTTCAGGAACGCCTCCTTGGGAGCTGCCATAGAGCCTGAGGCATACTCTTTTGATAACCTCAGTGGACAAATTTTCTAACTTTGAAGAAAGTCTTTATATTTCAACATAGTCAAAAGATATATTTGAGCCAAATCTGGTGAATAAAACAGGTAGGTAGTCAAAAGGGGAGTGGAAGTGGCGGGCAGCGCAAATTGTGGAACCAAAGTAGCCGGTCTGTTTTCTTGGGTCAGTCATAAATTGGAGGATTACAAAACAGGACCTCCAAAGTCTTTTAAGCAATAGTAGCAACAGAGAGATGAGTATGTGGTTTCTTAAGCTCAGTTCGTTGAAGAATCACACTTATTTGTCTGCAAAAGTTTAAAATTTGGTTTAAAATAGATTTTAAATATGTTACATTAGTTTGTAGTTATACCTTACATAGTCACAATAGATTTCATGTCTTTCTGTGTTCATCTGTTATAACTGACATGCAAAGCTGTGTCCATTTTTAGATTGGTGTGCCTGTTTTTTCCAAATAATGAAAAATGCACAGAGTTTTTCAAAACCATTAATTCTGAGCTAAAATAAGTTGTCCAAATGGAAAACTAATCTGTATGTCTTTTGGTTTTTCAGATTAATTTTTCATTTAGTAATTTAGTATTTCCAGAGTTAAGTATTTTAAATGTAGACTTATTTTTTTCTGCTTCATTTTGGTCAGAGGTTGCTTTAGGTTTCATAATAATAAAATTTATTTCAGGGAGTTTCTTCATTTGAGTTTCCTTTCTGGCTCTTCCAGACCAGTTCAGCCGCTCATAGACAGGTACAGTTACCTGCAGACAGATCACTTCCGTAGATGAACACTAAGAAACACACACAATTTACACAGACACATTGAGTTTCATGACTAACTTCCACAATCATACATGTAAAAGGACCATAATTTTGGAGGGTTATTTAGTAACAGAGTGAATATTCACAAATGATTTGATTCTCATTTTGGGGTGGATCTCAGATATCACCATGTCTGAATCCCTTCTTTTGATAACTGTTTGGAATGCTCGTCTACTAGGAATCATGTTGGGAGGGTGGATACAACTAAGAGCAGGTCCAACAAAGAATGTTGGATTAAGAGGAAATAGTTGAGTCCTGTTTTATTTTACTGTAGATTATTTGTAAACTCAGATTACTTCGGGAATTGACATGTTTTTGAGGAGGGTTAAGGCAGGAACAGCAATTTTCCTAGTGAGGTGACTAAGGGGGAATATTCAAATTAATGTGTATACTAAAAATAAGGTTTGGATTAGGTATCAGTTTTTCAATTTAAACAGTTTTCTTTATCTTAATATTTCTGTTTAAATTTCAATTACAGATTTTTTTAAGGCCTCATTTTTAAAAAACAATCTTCACTTTATTTATTTATTTATTTATTGCCACGCTGTGTGGCTTGCGGTGTCTTAGTTCCCCGACCAGGGATTGAACTCCCGCCCTCGGTGGAGTTGGAGTGCTAACCATTGGACCGCCAGGGAATTTCCTAAGACCTCATTCTTTAACCTACGCTGTACAATTGCCTGTTGCCATCACAATCTCTAGTCCAGAGAAGAGAATATTTAGCTAGCTTAGGAAATGTATCCTTGCTCTGTTTCTCCCTCTCTCCCTGTGTCCTTCCTTTCTCCCTTCTTTCTGTTTGTGTCTTTTTTTAAAATGTTAAATTCTCAAGTTAGTTCTTATTGCCTATTGGATACAAGTGGAGAAGGGCAATAACAATTGGCTTTCTAGGAAAGTTCTATACATTATTCTTATAAGACTTCTCCTAGTTCTTAATGGCTTAAATATATTTGCCCATTAGTCCCATAGTACACCCTGCCTGCTTTTGTATTACTGCTTCAGAAATAGCATGGGAGAGTGAGGACCTAAAGCTATCATCCGGGTTTTCTGTACTCAGGCCACTTAATTTCTCTTTCCTTACCTGTAAAATTGGGTTTAACTTACAGGATTTTTGCAAGAATTAGATGAGTCAGTTATATGAACTTTTTGCATTTTGTAAATTGCGACCTTCAGATGGATGTTAGTTGTTCATTCCTTGATTTGGTGAAATGCAGAGCAGCAAGTACTGCAGCTACATTTGCAGGGTTTTTTGTTGATGGTTTTTAAAAATATTTTGTATGCCTTTTGATGAAGTTCAAACTTTATCACTTTTCAACTGGAATGGCACTAGGCCTGAAAGTTATAACCCCTGGGAAAAAAATACAAGGTCTTCCTTTGGGTTATGTTCATTTTGGTTGTTCTACAGTTTGGAGTAAGGTTTCTGATGGTACCACTGAGTGTGGACAGTAACCTTTATACTTGAACTCTTCTAAGATTCTACTCCTTTTTTTCTTTTTCTTTTTCTTGAGTAATGTAAATATAAATTTCAGTTCAGGCCTGGGGACGATGTGTATATTTTCTTATTGTTAATAGGTATGTGGTATAGAAATGGACCATTTATATCTCATTATTTTGATAACACACTACAGAGATTCCAGTAGTCGTGTTTAATATTTATTTTAGGAAATTTGCCACTGCAGACAAATTTATTTTAGACTGCCTTTTCTGAAGAACAGTGAATTATTAAATGGTGGGGGAAAAACCCAACATGGTAAAGTAATGTGATATATTATCTGAGTTCATGGGAACCATTTGTAATCTTTCTTAATTCAGGGCGTTTTAAAAAAAATTCTCTCCATAGTGACTGCTTGTTTCTATTTCCTGCGTAGTAACTGGCCTCTAGATATGGGCTTGTACTGGTGAGTTTTAATTCCAAGTGAGGCGATAGGGACAAATACTTCTGGGTGTTGGTTGTAGCACCTCCATTCTAAGCAAGTCACTTCATCTTTTGTCTCCTTCATTCTCTTTCTTTCTAGCTTGTCAAGAAAACAGTGATAATATATTTTGCAGGACCGCTCAGATGACAAAATGAGATAATGTATATAAGGCTCAAATATTCTAAAATTGAAAAGTGGTAAACCAATACCAGCTATCAGAATACTGAATGTTTGCCTACTGAAAGAGACAAACTACAATGCCCAGACTTTCAGGAGGGTTTTGTAAAAATTTTCTTCAAGAATTTAAATTGGCTGTGGAAATAAAATTTTAGAACTGGGACATGTTTCATAGCCTATAATCCTTCCTCCAAACCCACTGAAGGAAATTGAGGTCCAGGGCTTCTAGGTGAGAGTCTTAAAGTCACATAGATAAATAGGAGAATTGATCATAGAACCCAGGTCTCCTGGCTCCCTTGCTGGGCTGTATTATTCTCCGCTCTGCACATGGCTGGGTCTATCATTTGGCCTCCTTTTTTGGTGGTAAGATGTCTCTCAAATGACAGTGATAAAATATGAGTAGCATTCACCCTTCTCTCAGAAATGAAGGACTCTAGAGAGGCATTTTCCTTTTGCTTTCTTTTTCCCCTTGTGGTTATTGACAAAGCCTGGGATCATGTTGAAACTTGTTGCAACCACCAGGAAACACTTTCAGCTTTAAAAAATTTTTTTAAAAATTTTGTTTATGTTTTTAAATTTTTACATCTTCTTTCTTTTTTATTAAACATCTTTATTGGAGTATAATTGCTTTGCAATGGTGTGTTATTTCTGCTGTATAATAAAGTGAATCAGCTATACATATACATATATCCCCATATCCCCTCCCTCTTGCATCTCCCTCCCACCCTCCTTATCCCTCACCCTGCTCCCAATTAACAAGTAGCAAGCATGATTATGCTCCAGTTAGTCGGAAAGACTTGTCGGACTTTAATATTTAGATGAGGAAAAGACCTTCAGCCTTGAAGAAGAAAATCCCTGTTGATATTTTCCATAAAAGGGGATGTACAGTTACTTCAGCAGAGCCGACTCTGCCACTTTGTGTAGATGAAACCCTGAGAAATGGCTATGAAGAGAGCATGTTAGTCACGGCTCACATTAACACAGTGTTCCCTCCAATTTGTTGGTTTCTTTCTCATGAAAATGCTGTAGAATGAACCATCAGGAGGTTATTCTTTCCCTATGGTTTGTCTCCCAAAAAAACAAAAAATAATAAAAATTATTAAAAGCGCTTTTATGGAAGTGTGATGAAGACAGCTTTTTGTAAACGGATGTTTCACTAGTGTCATCCATTTAAGTCAAATAGGTAACATGCTCCAAAGGCAACTTTTAAAAATCACGTAAATTTAATTCACCTTTTCTAAAATAATTGACATTTACACTCATTACCACTTGCAGTGACTCACTCTCTCTCAAGAAAAAAATTTCTTAAGAAATCAGTAGGACATTCAGCTCCCCTGAGAAACTAGTTGGTTACATGCCCCTGTCTGGGTGCCCCCAGCTGCTCCCAGGTGAAGAGTTGGCCTTCAGTGATTGAATACGGTGCTGGGTAATGTGCCTTGAGCGTCTCGCAGAATGTCAGAAAATTCCCTTTATTTTCTTTAGCCTCTATTTGGCAACACTTAAACATTCAAAAATAGAGAGAAAATGAAAAGAGATGTAGAACTGGAGTCCTCATTGCCAATCGTGTTTTTTGGTAGACTTAGAAAACTGAATTGTTGTCTCAGTGTCATAGCTAGAGGTTAGTTCAAGTCATGTCCCAATCCTAGGCTATCACTGGTTTTAGTGTTGTTACAGATAGTCTCAGCAAGGACATGGATGGAGCAAGTTTTAACTTTTGTTCTTCATGTGCTTACAACAAGAACACAACTAGGTTTACTATTTCACTTCTCTCCTCAGTTCCTATATTTATGTGGTTTTGAGAAACCTACTCTAAGCAGATGTCACATGAAGAGAACATTTCTCTGGGGAGGTTAAGATCTCCAAAATGTAGTCCATGGTACCTTCAATTGAATACCTACCATGTGCCATGCCCTCTTTTTTGGCATTGGGGATAAAGCAGTGAACAAAATGTATAGCCCTTGCCATTGAGGAGCTTAAAATCCAGTGTGCACGATAGAAAATAAACTATACATAAGAAATGTGATAATTTCATATGAAGAAGAATAAATAGCATAGTATGATAGAAAGTAGTTCCCAGTATTTGCTTTGGTTGGCATGGTCAAGGAAGATGATGGTCGAGTTTTGATCTGAATGATGAGAAGGAAGAGTCTGTGGGATGACCAGGAGAACAGATTTCTCAGGAAAAGGAATAGCATATACCGGGGTCCAGTGACGGGGGAGAGCCTAGCTTGTTCTGGGGGGAAGAGCCCACTCTTCTCACACTTGTCATGACTCCTCTTCCATCTGCATTCTCAGCTCATGATCTTGCTTCCTATTTCTTCTAGAAATTAAAGGAACGGGAAGAGGACTTCATGAAACTTCTGTCACGTAGCTATGCACCTACCTGCATACACTGTGCCTTCTCCTTGCCCCTACGTGTAAACTCTAGGCAGTCCTAGTAAAGGCTGACTCCTCTGTTTATGCACAATCTACAGTCTCTTCCCTCTGGCCTGCTCAGACGTTCTTCCACCCATGTTCCTCTTTCTCTCTGGCATCGTCAACTTTTCCCTCTACCTGATCTTTCCTACCAACCTACTGTCAACATTTTCCTCTTAAAATATTATTTCTTCCATTTTAAGAGGAAAAACATTCTTTTGATGCCACTCCTCTCCAGCTACTCCACATTTGTCTCCATCTGTTTAAAGAAGAACTCCTTGAAAAAGTTGCGTAAATTTTTTGACTCCAAATTCTTCCCTCTCCTTTTCCCTTGAAACCGCTCCAAAGAGGCATCTGTCTTCATCACGCCACCAAAACGAGTCAACAGTGGCCTCCATGTTGCTATGCCAATGATTAATTACCAGTCCTTACCTTACTTGTCCTGTCTGCAACATTAGAAAGTGTTATTTACTCTTGTTGCCTCATAACATGCTTTTAACTTGGCTTCCGTTTCCTTGATTTTCCTTCTACCTCCTAGCTGCTGCTTTTCTGTTCTTTATTTGGTCCCTCTTCATTGCTGTAATTGCTAAACACTGGTGTGCCCTAGGGCTTAGTTCTTGGACCCCTTCTCTTTTCTATCAAAACAGAAATCTTTGCTAGTCTCTATCCAGCCTAGCAGGTAAATGCCATACATGTACTGATGACTTTGAAATACATATCTAGAACCCAGAACTCTCTCCTGAACTTTAAACTCATATATACAACTCCCTAGTTGACAGCTCTTCCACTGTCTAATAGGGACTTTAATATAATAGGTACAAATATGAACTCCTGATCTCTCCCAACCCCATGCCCTCTGCTTCTTCTGCAGTCTTTCCCATCTCAGTTATGGCCACTCCTCTCTTTCAGTGGCTCAGGCCAAATTCTCAAAGTCATCCTCACATAACTCTTTCTTTCAGGAAGCCTGTCTTCTCTACCTTCAAAATATATTCAAATTCTGACTGTATAAAGATTTTTTAAAAGAAAGAATGAAGATTTTTTTCAAAAGAATAAAGGGTTTTAGACTCTCTCTTAGAAGTTTAATGATCGTGCAAAGCCTACACACTTATACCTTATTTAAAGGAGTTAGAAAATACATAGAAAACTATAGAAGATTGCTGTATATCCTGCAGAAGTTTTGTTTCCTAAATACTAATACAAATATCATGTTAAGGAAGTAAAACAATTTAAAGTAATGGTTTTAGAAAATAACTTACAGGTGTAAAAGAGAAGCATATGGTTGAACAGAGATTGCCAGTGAAATTGACAGATGATTAACATTCATTATAACTTTTAATTAACACCTTGGAAAATTCCATCGAATGATACTGTATGTAAATGACTATGTGTGATATCTTGGAGCATTCTCTTACCTGTTTCACAGAGGGGGAAAAAGGGATCACAAAACTGCTTATGATAATGGTTTTACCCAGCCTGGTGTTTGTTTTGGGTGTTATCTACTTGTGTCAATCATGCCAATTTGAGCTGCCAGTATTCTAAATATATTTGTCTGAGGTATAAGTGATTCTCTGTATTCTGTGGAGGAAAGAAAAACTACGTTTTAGTTTCTTATCATTCCTTCTTTTCAACATTTCATGATTGAGTAACTATGGGAGAATTTGGGCTTTTACCTGGAACTTTTCCAAGGTGATTTAAAATCCGGTTCATTCAAAATCTGGTTAATAAAATTTGTGATCAATATATATAACACTGGAGGTGGTGAGAAACTGATTTTTGTGAGGGATTCAAAATCCTAAATTGTACTTTTTTCTGTATGTTGAGACTAATTTTCTATTCACTGTTTGTGGTGAAATGGGAGTGTTTCCTGTTGAAAATAGTGGTGGTTGGTTTATATACAATGTTTCCAAACTTTTGTAGAGGTACAGTTACTATAAGATTTTGTTATTAATTGTTGAACTCTGATAAAAGTCTGCCTTTTAGAGTTCTGCTCAAGAGAGTTGTGGTACAAATATAAGCTTACCTACCTGTTGCTGATTTCAAAAACTGGGGGTGGAGAGATGGTGAAAGACATAGAAATATGTTTTCTTTGACAGAAACATCTGTCAGTTGTTACTAGATAACATGTTTGGTCACCATTATACATTCATTGGTGGTCTAGGGTAATCCTTGGGGACATGAGTTATTCTCTCAAACTGTTATCTCTTGAGAGTCTCAAGGACTGCAAAGGGTGTATGGCTCTCTCTTTCTGTACTGTCTACCTACAATTATTGTGTTTAACTTCCTCTGCTTCTCTCTTTTGCTACTTTCTCCCTCTCCCACCCACCTATCTTATCTTCTCTCTGCCTTTCTTCACTGGGTTTTCCATGCTTCTGGGCTTAGTGCCAGTTGACTTGACCATTAGAATCATACCCAGCAAGTGATGGCCCTCTTCTCATGAGCTGCGTGGTCATGTTGAGTTATGAATGATTTTAGGTCTTCTTGGAGATTTCTGTTTTTCAAAGCTATTCAGAATTTATTAATTTGCTGTTCAAGATGTTGGTCAAAAGGCAGCAAGTCAAGGGAAGGTAGAACTGGGTAGCACAACTGTTTCAGATGGCTGAGGTTTGCAGAACACTTGCTACATAAACAAGGCATTCTTATAATTTAAATTACTAAGTATGACTTTAAAGGATCAGTTATAATATGCCTGCTTTTGAAAGCTAATGTCTATTTTAGGTTCAGTATTTAAGTTCCTTAGAATAATTTTTTATTCTCGTTTATTGTTTAGTGAGTATTAAGATTTTAAATCATTCTATGGATTAATTTAAGGAGTTAAAGCATTAGAACTGAAATATAAAAGCTTTAAAGATACAAAAGAACGAATTTATGTTATTATTTTTATCTTTTCGAGTGTTAGGAGCCTAAATGTGTTGAAGCTGAAACATGAAGAATGGAGGAAGAAACAAAAAATCACACAGAAAATACCAATTAAGCGTGAATGTTGCCTGATTTATAATTCCATGTACAGAGATTATAAAGAAGAAATATAGCTCAAGAAGGATGAGATGCTCTAAAATTGTGATTCTGACTATGTAATTGAGAATAATCCTGCTGAGAAAGAAAAGGAGTTACATAAAAGTGTAACTGTATTATCAGGAGCTCTTTGATAAGCTCAGAATTTAAAGGGGGTATCAAAGATAGAAGGCGTACAAAACTAGGGCTTATATAAGAAAGGCAGGAACTTTGGGAGAGTTAATGATCATGGTCATTCATTCATTCTGTCAGCATTTATTGGGAAAGTTTATTATGCCAGATTATCTTGTTTGCACTGTGGATACTAAAATATAATGAGGTCTTTGCTCTCAAAAAATCTACCATGATAACATTGGGCAATAAAATTAATAATTGGCATAATAAAGGAAGAACTCTTCACACCCTCTTTCGTTTCCAAAATGGAAGGTGGAAATTCAGCATATTTCAGTGGAAATTTAAGCCCAGGCTGGGATAAAGAATAGAGTAAGAACTTCTTGAAGTGAGTTCAAGGTTCTAGTCCCAGACAAATGGGGCTTACAAAAGAACTTGCTCATATAATTTTGAGAAAAAAATGTTGGGTAAATAGTAGCTTGAGATATTTAGGTAGATTTTTGGCAGGTAGAACAACTGAACTCATAGGTAATTGATTAATGGATGAGTGTTAATGGAAACTGGACTGTGATCTTGCCCTTGGCTTTGAATATTTACTGACAACTTCAGTCAAAGCGTGCTTAGCAGATCTTTAGATGACAGGTAGCTGAGGGGGTAGCTTATATATGTTGAATCAAATGATCAGAATTCAATATTCAGATAAATGTAAGATTAGTATGTAAGGCTAAAATAGAGACTCTCTTGAGAGTGGTTCCTTAGAAAAAAAGAATATGAAGTCTAAATGGTTAATCATCCAGTGCTTTGATGGCACTATTAAAAAAGAAATAATTGGCTAATTGTTGCAAGGCCTTATTGATACACTTCAATAGGTCCAGAGGCCTAACTCGGGACGTCGCAACTCTCTTCAAATATTTAAATATCCAGCACGTGGAAGAGATGGTATAGTGGCTTTGTGTTGCTCTCAAAGTACTGCAAGAGATAAATGAAGATCATTTTAGTACTATGAAATGGAAAACCTCCAAAAAATCAAAGTTGTCCAACAATGGAGAGGACTACCTTGTAAGATGGTGAAAGTCTTGTTATAGAGAAAGAAGTGGGCCATATATGTCAAGACAAGAATTGTATTAGGAAATCTCTAAGGTTTCCTTTCTTTCAAATTGCATAATTCTGTAATTTCACAAACTTGTTATGACAGTTTGAGAAGGTAAGAGGGATTTGCTCCAAGGGAAATACTATGCCTATGAGTGGGGGCATTTTTAAAAAAAGATCAAACTAGTGGCAGTCCTGAAAACTAGAGATTAGAGTCAGAATGGGGAGTGGCTATAGCATTTCTTCCTCAAACATTCTTGGGCTTTTCTCAGATAAATACAAAAGCATGTAAAGAAACACAGTGGTCTGAATTTGACCCCTGGTTTGTTGGGGAGGTAAAGCATAGACATATATTGGAGATCCCTTTAATTATTCCCTAGTGTTCTGCTCTCCTTTGACTAGAAGATATGCTTGCCAGGTTGCAAACCAGAGGTTTCATTTGGGAAACCAACAATCCTTGCCTTTGTATTGAATTAAATATGGAGGTTTCATCTGTAAGAACTAACCATGTTGGACTGGACTCCTAAGTACCTAAAAACCACTTCTAATGTTGCTCAAATTAACCTCATTAGGCCTACCTGGTATCTTTTCTATCAAGTTAACACAAAAGACTCTGGATGGATTAGAGTCCTTGGTTGAACAGATTCTAATTGAATTTAGAGATAACTCTGTATGTACACTGGGATCCTGGATTTGGGAAAGACCTGGAAGATGACCTGATATCAAGTTCCTATTTTACAGGATGCAGAAACTGAGTTCTAGGGCTCCTGACTTGCCCAGGATAATTCTGTTTAGTTAGAAACAAGGTTGAGAACCCAGCTCTTAAGAATTTCAGTGAATTCACATCTCTTTCTATTATACCACACTCTCATTTCCTCTTTTAAACTAAGCTGAAGGTAGGCAGTGTCTCAAGACACTAAAGAAAAAAAGGAGCTTATATCTACATTGTCTTCATTAAGTTAAAAGTGTTACATTTAAGTCTTGAGTATTTTTCAGTTTTATTAAACTTTGATCTCTGCAAAGAAAATGAGTCAGTTGTTAAAGTTCTGTTCTGATGAAAATGGAAAGGCTGGAGATAGGATTCTGTGGTTAATTTCGAAAAGGATTTAGAGCTTATGATAGTCTTAACGACTTCCCTAAATTATGTAGATTACTATTCCAGTAGTAGATAGATCAAGTATCTGTGTTTTAGGACAGCTTTTAAGGTGAGCAAACCTAAGACATCTGAACAGAATATCACTTTACCTAGAGTTAATTCAGGCTTCTGAACTTGTGTCAGAGAGGAAGGTCAGCATACTTGAGCACTTTGCTGCAAAGTCTCTAAGAGTTAAAAATCTTTTTATTATGATTCTTTTGTTTATTCTCCCTTGTGACTGGAATATAAATTTAAGTAGTGGTACTTCATTGTTTTCAACAATAATTGACTCAGTATTGGATTTAATCATGATGATGGCTTATCAGTTAAAATGTATTGCAGTGATAATTTCAATGGAGTTTTTATTGAGCAAACTCCTAAATGAGTATCTGACTCACTAAAATTTATGATAAAAGTAAGGTGTTCTCAATAAATGTTTGTTGAATTAATTCCATTAAGATTTTGAATAATGAATGCATAAATGTTTTAGAAATGTATGTTATTTAGAAATAATCAAATTGATGCAATTTGATGTGACCGTGTTTTTTGGACAGTTCCTGATCAGTAATTCCTGTGTTCATGCCACGTAAATTAACGTAGAGATTTAACATAGTCATGGAACCTTGGGTGTTGTGGGGAAAGATGT
The DNA here is from genome assembly GCF_011762595.2 of Tursiops truncatus. Taxonomy (NCBI): domain Eukaryota; kingdom Metazoa; phylum Chordata; class Mammalia; order Artiodactyla; family Delphinidae; genus Tursiops; species Tursiops truncatus. The sequence continues at coordinate 82,894,332 of NC_047044.1, forward strand.
TTGAATAGGCTAAGTGAACCTATTTGAATGGGGAAGGTGAACAGATTACTGAATTAAATTTAGAAAATTAAAATCATATGAATTTAAAGGTTGAATTAAAAATTAAATTAGGATATTTGCAAGTAAAAACCAAAAGAGAAATAACTTTTCTGGTTCATGTGACTTCAGGGAGGAAGACAGAGAGCAAAGGTACGGGGAGTGGTTTAGAGATTTCCTTGTAACAAAGTAGTTTTAGTAATTTATTGCACGTCTTCTGTATACTGTCTATTCCAATAAAGTACAAGTCACTTTCCCTGGTCCTGTGGAATTTGCCTTCTTTGGGAGTGGAGACAGGCTAAGACACTCACATATGAAGCAATTTGTTATAAACGCCTAAGATTTGTGTCATTGTGCAAATAAGTGGAAAATACTCTAAAGACTGTACTTGGCTTCTCTTCCTTCATTGCCCCTTCCCAGCAATACTAACTTGCTGCTCACGATGAGCACTCAATAACCTTGGACCAGCTCCTGATCGAGATTCATGACTTTCATGTCATAAGAAATTCTTGTTGGGGCCAGGTCCTCACCTCAGAATCATGCTCGTACCTGGCACGTGTTTCCTCTGTTCAGATCGCCTACCTTGTGCCTTCGACCCTTTGATTTCAATCCCAGCCTATCATCAGAGTCACTTGTGGAGTGTTAAAGTTCAGGCACTAGCAGACTCTCTGGGGCTGTGGCCCATGCAAATGGATTTTGAAAAGACTTGAAGATGTGTTTCTGATAACTTTTAACTATCCAGCTTCTGGGGCCAGTGATCTGCATCCCATTTGCTCATCTACCTGGGCTTTACTTCCTGCCTGCTTGTTCTCTTCCTGCCTATATAATGACCCGTCCTTTAGGTGTTTAATTTGATTTGTCTTAATCAACATTCCGGGGGTGGGGGGCATAACTCTTTTAAGATCATTAAAAATTTGAAAACTGGAACCAGTTGATTGAGTTATAGAGAACCAGACCTCAGTTAAAAACCTCTGCCATATGCCTAGCGTCTATTCTGGTCAGTGGTGATGTGTTTATCCACTCCATCATCTTTCTGTGGAATATCCTATTTTTTGCGTCTTTATTTTGTGTTCTAGAATTGCTTCCAAACATACTGTGCTCACCTGTGTGTTGATTGTAGGTAGCAAGATGAACCAACATCTGTTTTGAGCATGAAAATACACTTGTTTCTGTAACTACCTGATTGTGGGATTAATTTGAGAAAAGTGATTCCAGTCTATTTGAATAAGTTCTCTGATGTTGTAAACATAAAACTTCTTATTCAGATGACAGGTTTCTTTTTATTCATTCTTAAAATGGTTTGTGAAGCCATTAATACAGATTAAGTGAAAAGAAATCAGATCATTTTTTACTAAATTTTGTGGTTGATATTTTCAACATTTATCAATAAAAGTAAGATTGGGAATGTCAGATTCATCTCCTGGTCTTTAAGGCTGTTAATGGATTTCTGGTTCCAATGTTAAAGTACAATCTGTCTGACATGATTTAAATATTTGATGTAGATAAGACCCAAGTTAGCGGATTTGCTGGAGTAACACGAACTAATTTTCTAGTTATTTGCTGGCCCAAGAGCATGACAACCATATATAAGCGCAGATCAAATAAAAGTGAGGACTTTTTTAAAGCTTGCTGACTAGAGGCCAGTGCGTTCCACATCAGGGCATCTCTCTCACTTCCCATAGGGTAGGAGGTTCAGTGCTGTGTGCTTTCGTGATTACTTACTGGGTTGATGGCATTTTGGCTATCACTGTTAATTACTCTTTATCCCCAAGGAATATTTTAGGAATTTATCTCTTAGTATTTCTTATCTTTGTGAATTGCTGACAAATAAATTCTGGGCCTGATGTGTCTCTTCACCTGTCATCTTTTAGTTGTTGCTATAAATGTCATGGTCATTTTTAGGATCATGTAGGGTCCATCACTTTTACCCTGAAGTGATTTAAAGACCACTTATAGGAAAAAAAAAACCCAAAAAAACGGTGGGAGAGAAAATGAGGATGAAGCAGAGAGTGGGTAGAGCAGAAGTCCAGCATAAAATGTAATGGACACCAGTAGGCACTTGGCTCTTACTATCTTTGGAACACTTTAAACCAAAGGGTTTGCTTTTGTAGAATTTTAGAGTTGAATGTAACCTTAGAGATAATATAGTTCGTAGGCTTCATTTTAAAAAGTAAGAAAAGAATAAGAAAGGTTAAATGACATGGTCATGGTCACACAAACAGTGACGTTGTCTACTTACTGGCCATCATGCTGCTACTTATCTTTATTTTTAGGGTGAGCAAAGTAGGTCATTTGCCTCAGAGACTCAGGAAGGCTAAGATATCAGCTACTTCCATTTTGCCCAGTGAACGGACATTTTCCAAACCTTATTTTCCTCCTTCCTTGTCTTTGCCGGTGTTGACGCCTCATCCTTTCTTAAAATCTCTCTTCTCTCAGTGTCTGTGGCTGTGTGGTCTCTGTCCTCCTCCTAGTGTGAGCTTTATTATTTATTTCCTTCGGGGACCTCTTTATGCTTTCACTTGCTAACGCCGGACCTCCAGAGTTCTCCCCTTAGCTCACTGTTCTGTATGCTCTTCTTGGACAGTCTCATTCATCATTTATTTAGTACTTAGTAGGAGGCCCACACCATACTAAATACTGTGCTCGATACTGAATAATGACAAGCGTGACCCCTGGACTATGGGATGAGTGATCTTATCCATTCTTGGGGTTTCAGCTGTTGCCCATATTCTGAGGAGCCTTGAATCCATAGCTCTGGTGTGATTGATACCTTGAGTTCTCCATGTATAACAAGCTTGGCTGTTTCACAGAAATTCGGGATGCTGAACGTGGACTTTGTCATTTCCTTTCCCCCTCATTCCTTTCTTCAAATATGCTTTTCCTCCTGAATTCCCCATTTCAGTGTCAAAGCCACTTAGCCACACCTGCAGATAGTTGAAAGTCAGCCTTGATACTTGTTCGTTCTTTCCCTTCCAGTGACTAATTCCTGGCCCCTCTACCTTATTCCCGCTCCTTTGTCGTTCCTTGTCTTCAGTTTTGCCTTAGGCTCCTAACTGGACTTGACTTCTCCAGCCTTACTCCCCTTTCCATCACCTTCCTGAAATCCACTCTGCACAGGGTCGCTGGAGTGATGGTCTAGACCAGAGGGTAATTGAACCACGTCATTCTCTGCTTAAAACACTCGCTTGGTTTCCCATAGTCTACAGGGTAAAGCCCAAGCTCCCTCGCGTGGCATCCGGGTCGTCTGGGACCTGGCCCTACCTGTGCTGCCTGCCCTTCTTACCCAGCTGTTTGCTGCTCTCTGATGACGTCACGGTGTTTGTCGAGTCAGAGTTCTTGCTTATGCTGTTTTCTTTGCCGGGTACATAACACCCCCAACTCATGGTTTTCTGCTCTGTATTACTTGGCTAAACTTAAAAAATTATTATGACTAATTTCAGATAATCACAGAAGGAGATGGAAACATACAAAAAGTTCCTATATTCAACATTAAGATTTTGACACTCTAGTTCATTTATACCCCCCTCCTCCCACTCCCCTTTTTTTGCAGAAGTATTTAAAAGTAAATCCAAGATACCATACAGTTTCGCCTGTACTTCAGTGTGCGTCTTCAGAAGTATGGACATTTTCATACATAACAACAGTGTTATTATTATGAAAGCTAACAAAATTGACAATAATTCCCTGGCATCACTTAGTAACCTGTGCATAATGAAAACTCCTAAGTTGTTGCAAAAAAATCTTTTTACAGCTAGATTGTTTGAATCATGATCCAAATAAATAATACATTGTTAAATTTGGTTAAGTTTCTAATTCTCTTTTAACTGAATACATTTCCCACCCCCGTGTTTTTTTTTTGTTTTTGTTTTTTTTCTCTTTTTGCGGTACGGGGGCCTCTCACTGTTGTGGCTTCTCCCGCTGCGGAGCACAGGCTCTGGACGCGCAGGCTCAGCGGCCATGGCTCACGGGCGCAGCCGCTCCGCGGCATGTGGGATCTTCCCATACCGGGGCACGAACCCGTAACCCCTGCCTTGGCAGGCGGACTCTCACCCACTGCGCCACCAGCGAAGTCCTACCCCCGTGTTTTATTAATGCTCTTTTCTTGTTGCAGAAACTAGGTCAGTGGTCATATAGAACGTTCCATATTCTGTATTTATTTACTTGTCTTCTTCTGGTGTTACTTGTTTCTATATCCACTGTATTTCCTATCAATAGAAATTAGCTCTATCTTTTAGAATAAGATTGATCAGTGGGTTCAAGTGGTGACAGCCTCATCCCTCCCTTACCATCAATCATTGTGCAGCTAATGGTTTAATCCATTGATGATCACTGCTTGAATCAGTTATGTCATTAAGGATTGCAAAATGTTAATTGCATAATTCCATAATATCTTCCACATTTGCTGGCTGGAACTCTTCTATAAAGAAGAATTTTACTTCATCAACTAAGAACATTTGGTTACCCTGAAATGCGAGTTGTATAGGAGAGGACAGCAAGAATACTAGTTTTCATTTTGGTAACCGCGCTAAATCTTAATCATCCTTCAAGGCTCAGCTCAGGGAATTTCATTTGTACGTAGCCTTTGTTAACCCTGCAGAGCCAAACTAAATGCTACTTCCTTCTTCCATGATATTCCATACTTATCTCTGCCGTTAGCTTTCTCACAGTATATTGAAAGTATTGCATTTTTAAACTGAAAATTCATTTCATTGTGGATGATGTGGCCTAAAGCAATGCTACTGAAAGCAATTTGGTAGAACACACTCTACTCAAGTCATTTGTTCAGAATCATTATTGCATCTCGTTTTTCTCTGAGGCAGTTTTTGTAAACTTTTATACATCTTGGAGCATTTTTGTCTATTTCAGATTTTTTTAATTGTTTTTTCTTTTTAATTTGTTTGTCAACCAGCTGTGCTTATTACTTCATATATTTGTAATAGTTACAAGTTGAAAACACTATAAATGTTTGAAAATGTGACATTGCTTAAATAACTTATAGGACCCCAAGCAGTGGAATAGTATACAGTCATTAAAAATAATTTTGCGAACATATAACTATCGGCATGTAAAGATTTTTATATTATGCAGTGACAGAAAAAGATTACAAAAATATGCTATGGTACCATGAATTTTTTTGGTCACACATAGAAGTGTTGTCATACTGTTACTATGTTGTTGTTATTGTTACACCATGAGGAAAACTTTCAAAGTCTATTCACAAGGCAAAAATAGCCCGGAATCAAATTACTCTCAAAATTCCCATAAATTCTCAAAAATGCAGGACGCTTATACCAGGAGGACCGGTCAGGAGGATGCACTGATTAGAGGAGTACTTAGACCCACATCTTCTACCTCCATAGCTTTGTATACAAGCCCTCTGGGTGGCCAGCAAGCAGGAGAGGTGAGTGTATTCTGATGCTGCTCCTCTGACTGCATATAGGGGATTCAGAAGGACACACACTAGAGGGAGAATAGTGTTTCCCTGGGTGTGCTGGACTTTAGGTCCCAGATGGAAGGTGGAATAAGTTTTCTATATGAATAAACTGTAAATGGTTGTGGTCTAAAAAATACCATTAAGGCTAGACTTGGTATACTGTCTTAAAAAAAAAATTATTATTTTTTTTGTGGTACGCGGGCCTCTCACTGTTGTGGCCTCTCCCGTTGCGGAGCACAGGCTCTGGACGCGCAGGCTCAGCGGCCATGGCTCACAGGCCAGCCGCTCCGCGGCATGTGTGATCTTCCCGGACCGGGGCACGAACCCAGGTACCCTGCATCGGCAGGCAGACTCTCAACCACTGCGCCACCAGGGAAGCCCTTAAAAAATAATTATTAATAAAATTATATCTATGAAGAACTGTGGTCCATATTAAATGATAAAAATCATGATGAACTTGGTAAATGCTGTCCTTCCGAAGTGTACGCTTTTGTATTCTGTATATATCTTGAATAGGGGTTCTTAAACTAGAGTCATGGATGACTTTCCAGGGGTTTATGGATTCCATGAAATTGAGTGTAAAATTTTAGGTGAATGTACTTTTCTTCTGTGTGGAAAGAAATTAGATTCTTAAAGGTGTTCATTACTCAAAATAAGGCCCTTAGTTTTTGTGCCCAGAACTGGAATAAAACAGATTTCTGCTTATATGGAATTTCGGAAACATCTGTGTAACCTGAAATTTGATTAATAGGTCAGCCTTGTGCACGTAGTAAGATATGTTCTGATTCCTCATAACTTCCACTTACGGGGTGAGTCAGAAGTATATTTACTGTAAGAGTACCATCCCAGCAAACCCCAATTTTACATTCTTTCATTGGCACACGAAATAAGAGGTACAGATTTAGAAAATATATGTGTTTGCTGCTCGAAGTAATTAAACTACTTCAATTAACACTTCAGTTTTTTTTTTTTTTTCTTTATTAGTTCTGAGCTTTCCAGTGAGTAATAGCTAGCTCTTAGTGGCAGTGAGTCCAAGGCTCAGAACCCAGAAATCTGTGGACTGCAATGGGGTTTTTTAAGACAGAGAAAGAAGTGGGCAGCGCTGTTAGTGCTTCAGACTCATATTGAGTTAAATGAGTCATGTGTTGATACCATTCATTTACTCTAAAAGATAACATTAAGAAATTCCCCAAAGGGTGAGCTGTGACAAAGCGAGAGAGAGGCATGGACATATATACACTACCAAACGTAAGGTAGATAGCTAGTGGGAAGCTGCCGCATAGCACAGGGAGATCAGCTCGGTGCTTTGTGACCGCCTGGAGGGTTCGGATAGGGAGGGTGGGAGGGAGGGAGACGCAAGAGGGAAGAGATATGGGGACATATGTATATGTATATAACTGATTCACTTTGTTATAAAGCAGAAACTAACACACCATTGTAAAGCAATTATACTCCAATAAAGGTGTTAAAAAAAAAAGAATGACCTAAAAAATATATATATATATCCACAAATAAACAAATAAATGTCTCAAACACACACATATATGGATAAAATCACATAGCAAAATGTTAACAATTGTTGAGTCTAGGTGGAGAAATATATCTTCCAATTTTTCTGTATGTTTTAAATTTTTCATAATAAAACTTTGAAAAAAGAAAAAAAAAAAAAAAGAAATTCCCCAAACTGCTAAAGATAGTAGAGACTGAAGAATATCAGATGTGGAACCCAAATCCCCAAATTCAATCCCAGCTTGACTATTTTCCTTGGATGATTTCCTTAACTCCTCCACATCTCAGTCTCTTTATCTGTAATAATAGAACTAATCTCACAATGTTCTTTTGAGGATTAACTTAGTAAATACATATGAAATGCTTAGAACAAAGTGCAGTAATGTGTGCATCAGCCGTCCTGAGCAGAGTACTGGAAAGGGGTTGAGAAAAGAGAAGGTCGTAAATGGCTGTGAAGAGAGTGGTGTATGTTTGGAGGAGAAATTGCCCACCCTCTGCTTGCTGTCCCCCAGCCTCACCTGCACACACACAGATACCCAGCCGTTGGCCTTCCAGGTATGGGAGTGGTGAAAGCTTAGTCTTAATGACATAGGCTATTAGGACAGTGTTTTACATAAAGTTGATGGACTCATGGTATATATGTGTTTGAGAAGTTGTATAATAATTGCCTATAAAATAAAGGAAAAAAATTGCTTTTTGACCCACTTGGCTGGTTGGTTGCCTTGACGAACTTATCTGTGTAACAGTGGTGGGACACTCTGAATAGTTTCTTGTTTTCAGAGCACCTGTTTTCTCTGGGTGTGTTTACAAAGTTCTTATGGTTAGATTTATCTACCTTATGGCTAAATATGGACATATTCAAAAGAAGGTCCATACTAAAAGCATGACACATACTGACTTCTTATTTTTTTCAATTGTAACATAATTCAATAACATCTCAAGAAACTACCATCTTATTTTTAATTTCTGTGACATCTGTTCTCTTATATTGACCGCATTCCTCCAGCAAGCTTCCACTTCACTGCCTCTTTTGTTTCTGTGGCTTCTTTCCTTTTTCCAGATAAAACTGAAGGTTTTTTACATTGCAACTTTCAGTTCAAGCCTGATACTGATATTATACAGGTATTGTTCTAATTTAGCAGTTTAAGCCACTGTTTCTGAAGCTTCAGAATAAAAAAAAAATCAACAACAACAAACAGGGCACAATAAGGCTTCCTTGTCTTTTCCAGATTTAGGCATAGATTTGCAAACATGGTCAGATCTCAAAACTGTTTTACTAGCGCTACAAGTAAATCCTAAAGTCTCCCACAATGATTCTGGTTTTTAGTCTCTCCTTATCTGTATCACCTCCTCTCTCTGCACAATTTGCAAACCCCAGGATTGAGAGGTAATACTTTAAATAGTTTTGATCTTGTTTTTCTCACCTGCACCTCATCTTATCTTAGATGCAGCATGAAAAAAAAAAAAAAAGTGAGAGCAGCCAGAGTGGTTGGAAATAGTGTAATTGCGCCTTGTTTGGATTAGCTCGAGGCTCAGTTTGCTGGGCTTTTTAATCCACTCACCAAGGTAGATATGAACTCAAAGGAGAACAGGTTTTGTTTAAAAGAGGGAGAAAACTAGAACTGGAGTTCATACCATTAGCTATCACGAGCAGAAAGAAGGCAGGCTAGGTTCTATTTGAACGTTTATGCGTACTATTTATTTAGTTAGTTCTCTACTATTTTTGCATTGGACACCATTTTGGAAACATGGTAGATATTTTGAAAATAAGGTACAGATGCTTTAAATTTTAGGTTTGTCATGAAAGAGGCATGTTTTTTTGGCCACTGGGAGTACTTTAGGTTGACTCCTATGTCCTCTCGAGATGCTCATGTCCTTTTTCTAGCACTTTCCCATCTTCTGGCACCACAAGATGTCCCAGCCTCATCTTATATTTTCCCTGCCACCTCACTGGACTCTGCTACTTCAAAGCATCTCCTTACTTGTAGCTAAATACCATTGAATAATGGTATTTAGAAACTAAGATCTTGCCCCATGAATTTATGAAAAAGACCTTTGCTTTTTATCTTATTTTTTTAAACTATTTATTTTATATTGGAGCACAGTTGATTAACAATGTTGTGTTAGTTTCAGGTGTACAGGAAAGTGATTCAGTTATACATATACATGTATCTATTCTTTTCCAGATTCTTTTCTCATTTAGGTTGTTATATAATATTGAGCAGAGTTCCTGTGCTCTACAGGAACTTGTTGGTTATCCATTTTAAATGTAGCAGTGTGTACACATCAATCCCAAACTCCCTAACTATCCCTCCCCCCTTACCCCCTGAAGACCTGTGCTTTTTAAGAGGTTATAGAAAAAGAAAGAAATAGTAAATAAATAAATCAGAATATTTAGAGGCGTGTAACTGCAACCAAGAAGGCTGTTTCCAAGTATTAGGTCTCGGGAGCTTGTAGAAGGTACAGCATTCTTTTCAGGATGTGAAGACATTGGAAAGCATTGCATCTTGTATCTTTTCCTGAGATGACCTAGAAGCATTTGTAATAATCTTTACTTTTTACAAACAATCTGTTTTCTTTCTTTTTTTTTTCTGACTATTATATCGACTATAAATTATACTGTGCCGGTGAGGAAATGTATTTGTTTTTCACTACTACTTCAAAGTAAGGAACATGGAACAAAAGCAAAAGCAAAATGTAATCTATTAAAATGAACACTTATGTTAAAAAGTCTTGTCTATGCTGGTTTGGGTTGTGGGAATCTACACCTTGTTCATGTTATTTTTCCCTGCACTGGGTCTTCCCAAGTACACAAAGGCATATCTTGCCCCTATCCTGGCCCCTCATAACTAAGTGGGCATCTTTGTGGAAAATAATGCAGACTCAACAAGATCACAGCCTTAGTGCTAAAACTGATCTTAATGAGGTACTGTGTATGAATTAATTAAATTAGTTTGCCCCTCATGTGGCAAGCTCTGTTTAGTGTTTGTCTGGTTGACTAATTTATGAGGATAAAATTATGGTACAGTCTCTGCCTTGCTTGTTTTCATCAAAGAGATGGGCTAATTTGTAATGAAACTTTATCAATCAGATCATGCAGTTGGTCCACCCTCCCAGCTCTGACTAATGAATTAAGGCTGTTTGCGTTCTTCCACAGAGGGCACATCCTGTTGCAGCGGAGCGGGGAGGGTGCGTTGGCTATAGATTGATTGTAAGATGGATGGTTTCTTTTCTAGCAAATAGATAACAAACTCCCCTGTTTTCTGTTTCTTGGCATGTTTATGGCTTTATGATTATCTTTCTTCTTGCAGGGTATGAATTTAAAGTGGAAAGTGTGCAGAAGTGCTGGTTTATATTTGTTTGGCAGAAACCAAAAGTTGTACATTTCATATTGGAACCACAGTAGCTAAGAACTCTCAACAATGGGAGAAGGAATAATAGTACAACTGGCAGAGAAATGGAGAGTTTTGAAAGGCAATATTCTTCAATGTTGGGAAAGTAATGAAAGGTCAAAATGAAGCTCAATAGAAAAGCCATTATGAAAGGAAGGGGGAGAATTTGGCTTTTATGTTGCTGTCAGGATTTGGGATTTGTTTTCTTTTTATTCTGACAAAACTCTTTTGGGGTGTGTTTTTTTCTCTTCAATTCAAACAGTTTATACAAGTGTTATTTTAAACTTCCTTGTGTTTACATCATCATGTCTTTTGAAAAGAAACTATTTTTCAATTTTGTTATCTGGGAATTTTTAAGACAGAGCCACTGTTTGTAAGACCTACACACTCTCACATATATGCGTTAATGTGAATATTTGTATTTTCCCTGCCTGATTGAGCAATAAATAAGCGTAATTCAAGAATACTTTGTAAAGGATTCCATTAAAAGTCTGTACTGATTTCAATGTATTAATACAATTATTTTGAAAATTTATATTACTTCCCAGTAATGGATTAGTTCATTTATGAAACGCTTGCCACAAAAAGATATTTTACAAATACAAAAATGACATGAAGCTCCATGTCAGACAGCAAGTCAGTGGCAGGAGTGGATTTAGGATTCCGAGTTCTGACTTCTGTCCTGTCATCAGGCTACTAATCTGCTTGATTTTCTGAAAGAATTTGAGGCCCGAGGAAAGAAGATGCCAGAAATGCATTTCCAAAGAGATGAGTCATTTTGGGTGGCTTGATATAATAAAATCTGTGTTTATTTTGCAAAAGGCTTTTGAACAGATATTAGAGAAACAAATTTCATCATTATGTTCAACTTTATACTTTATAACATTGTACTTTCTGTTCCAATAGTTAACAGCACTAAGTTCATAGCTCCTCTCTTCCTGTTGTCTCATGAGAGTTTTCTATTTAAAAAAAAAAAAAAAGCAGAGGTTTTTAGTGTTTTATCAGAATGACTTAAAATGTTATTAGTGTCCTTTGACTGCACTATTAAATCAGCCTTTCATCTTCCTAAGGCTATGCTATGTTTTGCCTTCCTTGCTAAGAAACTTTCTGTGGCTCCCCACTACCTACAGAATTCTTCCTTCAGACACTGAACACCCTCCATGATGTTAACTCAATCTCCTTTTCCTGTGTTTGGATGTATACCATCCAAACTAGACTATTCCATCTTTCGAGAACGTGCTCTAGATTTCTCTCCTGATATATTTGTTCTTGTTATTGAGCAAATAACCTTTCCTTGCAGTGTCCATAGCTCCCATCTTTGCTGAGTTGCCACATCTCTTTTGAAGTCCATATCTTATGCTATTGACTTTGTGAAACCTTTCCTGTCCAGGAGGTGCAAGAACAAGGCTCCTGGTCTCAGGAAGCTTGCCTTCTGGTTGAGGATGGGGATACAGACCCTAAGCAAGAAAATAAAATTTAAAAATACTTAAATTCTAATGGTAATGCATGCTGTGAATACAGTTAGATAATTATGATAGAACTATACTTGGGGGTGGGGGTGGGGAGGAAAGTATAGGCCAGATTAGATTGAGTGGTTCAGGGTGGGCCTCTTTGAGAGAATGTGCATTAGACTGTGACTTGAATGCAAAGAAGGAACCAACCATGGGAAGATCTAGGAGAAGAGGGGAGAGGCAGAAAGGTCCTGAGACAGGAGAAATCTTGGTGAGTGACCAGAATAAGAGGAAGGTCAAGTATCTGCAGCATCCTGAGAAAGGGGGTAATAGTAAGAGATGCTCTTGGAGAGGTGGTGAGAGACCGGTTCATGTAGGGATTTGTGAACCAGCATGTTCAGTGTGTGTTGATTTTAAGCTCTTGGTAAAGATTTAGGCAGAAGAGTGTAGTGATCTGATTCTTTGCAGTTCATTTCAATTATTTGTATAGCCCTTTTCCGTAGTGGATTATAAACTCTTTGGGTAGGAATTATGTATTAGTCAATTTTGTTCATAAATAAGAGGCAGTCAGTAAATATTGGTCAAAATGTTGAGTGAATGAAGCTTGGGGGGATTCTGAGAAATTATTTTTGTAGGTGTTTGGAATTAATATTTTACTGAAGCACGGAGAATCAGGGTCATACCTGGCTCTTCACTGGTGGCCATGCTCATGATCCTTTGAGGAAGGAAGAGGTGGAAAGAGCATAGACTAATACGATAGGGGCAGTACAGCGAGAGGGCTAAAAGTGGGAATTTGGGAGTCAGATTTTCTGAGTAGGAGTCCCAGCTCTATCGCCAACTTGCCGGATCTTCGGAAAGTTACTTTATCTCTGTTTCTGTACCAGTAAAATGGATAATAACATTTGTTACCTGATTAGTCTGTCGCGAGTCTTAACTGAAATCATCCACCTAAAACACTGAGAATGATGCCTGGCATTTGACAAAGACCCAATAAATAAATCCGCCAGATGTTAGGACAAAGGCTCTCCACAGTGTATACTGCTGGAAGGCTCTTGTTGAAATTCTTCCAAGCTTTCAAACCAATCCTGAACCTCCTTGCCCACTTTATCTGGAATTTTAGGATGATTCTGTTGGTAGTTAATAAGGTAAAACAGAGGAACTTTGTTTTTAAAAAGTAAACAGACTCAAATGAAGACTTCTACTTTTTTTTTCCCCCGTGACAGCTGAGAAACATCTTCAACAAATAATATTTTGGAGAGAGATATTATAGCCATTTGGTAAACAGTAGTGATCTAAATACGTCTTGTTAGTTTTCTTTTACAGTTGATTCAACTATAAAATTGTATGAGAAACTATACCCTGGCTTTAGCTCTGATGATACCATGTTCTATAACTCCTATGATTATATATGTTTATAGATAAAGCCTGCAGTGGCTTCATAGCACTATCTTCAGTGTCTCTGCTAAAGGACTGTGTTATAGGTGAGATCATTTTCTAACAGCTTCCTCTCGTATGAAGTCCAGGAGGGCTCTGTGTCATAACAAATTCCATGCTTAGTGGCGCTTCTCAAAACCACAAATAGTGGAGAGATGAGCTTTTTTACCTTGGGAAGAAGCCAGTAGAACTTCTATATCCATAAAGAGTAAGGTGTAAAGTAATAAATTCAGTCTATGTTCTTTAACCAAATTATGTTTTAGAAGTTTGATATTTCGGGCAAGCTAGATTATATCACCACATTTGGGGGGGCTCTTTTATTCTCATTAATCCACTGAAATTTTGGATTGGAAAACAATAAACTAATGGTGGAATTCAGACTGGAGCTCTCTGAGGGTGTGGTTTATTGTTCCTTTTCCAACTCTTAAATAATTCTGAACATTTTAACCAGCCAAATACAAAAATCCCTCAAGGCTTTTTGCACAGTTGTTTTGTTTCTCTTCTGCTACTCCCAGTAACATTACATAAGTTACCTGGAACTTGGAAGCTTTGTACACTGAGCCAGACAGTCAGAATTCCTGGAATCTTCATTTCCTCAAACATAAGGGTGAAGCTGGATAATTTTTGGATGATAAGGAAGGATCTGGGAGCAGTGTTAAAAATGAATGATACTTTTTCTCATTTTTGTTCTTTTCCATATAGTCAAAGCCAAAAAGGACAGAGGCAAGCCATGTCTCCAAGGATTTGTAGCCCCGTTTGGCTTTTCTCAAAAAGTTTGGGTAAACTCTAACCTCTCTATGTTTAGGCATCACTCTTCTTTATAGGTATTTTTGCTTGTGCAGGAGTTGTTTGAAAATGAACAGAAGTTGCAGTTATTAAGATGCTGGAATTCTACCTTCACCACTCCCCTCCTAAAACACACTTTTTGGATCAAGGAGTATGGAAACTACTGTTCTTCAACTTCAGCACTGTTTGGTTATGAGATTAGACTGTTTCAAGTTTGTTTTCCCTTGAATAGCTTAGATCTTTGTGGCCTGTTTTACTGAATTTATTGTCATAGAATAAATTATGGGATTCACTTCATGTTTAATTCTCAAATATAGTTTAAAAACCTGGAGTGATTTGTAACCCTTAGAAATTATCCAGAGTCCAATCCCACCTTTGGCTTTGCCAGGAAAGGACTCTCTCACAACGTTGCTCTAGATGTAGGTTTGCGTTCTTTGCTCTACCACACACCCACCCCCCAACGCTATGGTTGTTTCGATTTTTATTCTCAAATCTACAGCTTCTCTGGTTACACTCATTAATATCATTAATAAGTAGTTATTCATAAGTGGTACAGTTTTGGATGTTAGCGTATCATGAGATATACTTCACAACTTTAAACATTTTCTTTAATCAGATTCTTGAAGCTAAACTAGAAATGACTTGTATCTTTTTGATGCTGTTGTCCTGGAAGTCGACCTCGAGGTAACCATTGGTCTCAAATATTCACTCAAACTGAAAAGAAACCAGCATCCAGATTCATTATTAAAACCAGGTTAAATTCTCTGGAATTAACTTCCCGAGGGTGGTTTTGTGAATTATCTTTTCCATATAATATTCCTAGTGTTTTAACTACCTTTTGGACTCATTTATAGTTGTAAGTGGAGGAAGGAAAAAGAATAAGAACAAGAGGGTTTTGGATAATCCCTTCAGGTCTTCTGATTCTGTACCTAGTTATACTGGCTTTCCTTGATTAGACTAAGTTCCCACTACACTGGGTTCTGCTTTATTCGTACTGGGTCCATATTCTAGTGCAGTGCCCACAGCAGACACCCAGTAGATAGTCACTGAATGACTAAGTCACTCTGATACTTCTTTAGTTGTAGCCAAATTGAACAAGAACTAAATTTCACTGTTTCCTGAGTAAATGTCAGATTATAAATAGATATCTTTATTTGACAACGGTTCATTGAAAACAAGGTGGACTATAGCAATTTTATAACAAAAGTGGCTATGGATGGTAGATTAGCAGTGAGTATTTGAAGTTGCCATGCTATCATGGTATCAGAATAACATTACTTTTTAAGGCAAAGATGACATAATATGCAATAATCAGATCCAAAATTAATAGGCCTCCAGTCATGTATCTTTGGAGGTAGACTCGTTGAATTCTGTAAATAATAAATTCTGTACTTAATTCTATAAGCAATACTGTTTTATTGTTTGGTATGTGTTTTCATTACACTGATACTGATGGAAAGACTGATCAGTTTTCTTTTATGCTACCATGGCTATTTAATTTTATTTAGCATTTATGTTTTATATGAAATTGTGGTACATTGGAACTGCCTCACCAGAGACTCCTGTTATTCTTAGAATGCTATGCATTACACTATAAAACACAACATTAAGCTAAGAAAGTTCTTTTCTTGAAAGCACATTATCCCCAGGTATGAGTTAAAGTGAGAGGTTGAAGTTGGGAGAGTTGGATCCTCATTTGAATTTGGTCACTTACTTATGGTGTGACTTCAGGTAAGTTTTATAACCTTTCTGTTTCTTTGTTTTATCCATAAACTCTGCTAATAATAATCTATGCTGTCTGTCTCACACAGTTGTTGTGAGGATAAAATGAAATAATAAATGTGAAGCACTTTGAAACTTTCAAAGGTATTATTATCTGCTGTCATGTTTATTGGATGGTCTGGATTAGAAAACATATTCCAGTTTCTTGCTTGGCAACTGACCTACAGGGAGCAGTAAACCCATCAGGTCCTACAATTGTCTTGCCTTTATATATTTCATAAGTGCAAGAGGAGCTATGTCCATATTTTTTATTACCCTGCGTAGTGCTATCTGCTGGAGGGGGAGGAAGGGAATGGAGTGACTTTCCTACCCAGTCATTCCATGTATACGTTCTATACATCAGTATGATTTACCCAAACATTTTATCTCTTCTTAAAGCATGAAAACCTTGAAGTTATTTTCACTGTAGGCAAGGAATCTCAATAGATATCATTATTTCTAAAGAGCTTGTGTCAATTTTTTCAGTTCTTTCACACCACCCAATACATTCTACAAATGAAGTTATCAATTGATACAAGTACTTCTGCATTTAAAGAGGACTCAGCTGCATCATTACTGACACTGACTTTTAAAAAACACACTTTTTATTTTAGAAGAGTTTTAGATTAACAGAAAAGTTACAGTATAAAGAGTTCCCAGATACCACCCCTGCTCTGGTTTCCTCTATTATTAACATCTTACGTTAGCGTGGCACATTAATTACATTACAATTAATGAACCCGTATTGATACATTATTATTAACTAAAATCCATACTTTATTCCCACTTCCTTAATTTTTCTGTAGTATCTTTTTTTCCTCTGTTCCAGGACTCTATCCAGGATACTGCATTACATCTCTTTAGGCGTCTCTTGACTGTAACTGTTTCTTAGACTTTCCTTGTTTTTGATGATTTTGACAAGTTTGAGTACCGCTGACACTGACTTTCAGCCAGAGATTTCAAGCTTGCTCATTAGAAGAAAATAAGAGAGCCACTCCCAACCCACAGACAAAACCCCATAGTGTGAGGAAGGATATAATTTATTGGGAACTATAGGATAGGCAAGGCTCACGAAGTCCAAGCAAGTATATAACAAAGATGGGATTCCTTCGGGAAACCATGCCCTTTTGACAAACCACCTTGTAAAGTAGGTATGGGGATTGAACACCAGGAAAGACCATGTTATATTGTCAGTTGTGCCCACGACAATGAAAATAGTTTACTTAATGAAGCGGAAGGAGGGAAAGAAGTCATCAAAAGGCTTGAATAGTGTTCATATATATTTGAATTTTCTGATTTCAGTGTATTCTTTCTTAAAAAATTGTAATACCCACAGAAAACTTCATATCTTAAACTTAACATCTGAGACCTTGTATATAGCAATAAATCTAAACCATTTTACAGTCCATTCTTTTGTAAAAGGGCAATTTTCATCAGAAGTATCAAGAACAAAATACATAAGTATCACTTGTAGAGTCCAAGAAGCGATTCAGTTATGGTAACGTTGTATAGCATCACTTGCCAATGACAAGATGGCCTTAAGTGTTTATTATAACCCCGAACCTCTGTTTCTATTAATACTTGAGGGGATTGAATCATTGACTTTTCAAAGCAACTTTACCAAAGTCTATGAAATGATTACTTTTTATAATTTCAGGGTTATTACTGGTCTTGTACCTTGTGGGCTAGAATCTGTCCTTCACTTTTTTGCAGTTGTCTAGTTTTACTAAACGCCCTGAGATAGATGTACCACAGTATGCAATGTATTTTGATTTAGGCAAGATATTTCCTATGGGGAAAAATGTTACAATCTTTGCTTCACACCAAAAAGAGTGAGTGAGACTTTTCAGGGACTTTTAAATCAGGGGGAACGAGACCGAGCAATCAATCAGAAGGCATTTGTGTCCTTTATTACCTGACTTTTAGTTGGTTACCAAAATCAACAGCTATTTCAGTGGTTGAGTTTTCATTGGTACTACATTTGGACTTTGAATTGTGAAACCTTTTTTAACCAGTCTGAAATGTTTGAATCTAACAGGCTAATAGGAAGGGGAGACAGATGGTAGTTCTTCCTTCCTCTTTTGATTAGTTTGAGCTTAAGAATTTCATTATGACCAAGAATTCGGTGAGTATGTGTATCTGCTTGTAGTTCTTGCTTTAACCAAAGCTGTTTATACTTCATTGCCGCAAAACAATTAAATGGAGTGAAGATGTTGGGTTCCTAATTCGGCAAATGCATTTCAACCTGTAGTGACTTGTTGGCTCATAATTTACCCTAAAATTTTTTTTTACTAGGAGCGTGAAACAGCAAATCTCTATAATGTGAAAGGCAAAGCATTCTCTTAGGCCATGAGGGAAAACAGTGCAAAGAAGGTAGACGGAGATCCATTCCTTACTTACATACTTTTAGAGTGAGTGTTAATGCACTGGACAGCCCTGGATTTGAAATGTGATCCCAGTGTTTATCATAATGGATGTTTGTCCTACATCCATTTCTTTGTCCCTTCATCTGTCCTTTATCCCCTTGTTCTCCTATATTGGTCAGTTTAGTATGCCTGGACTTCAAAGGACTTCTGTGCATCTTCTCTTTTCAAACTTCGATTCAAATATTATTTCTAACTTTCATAACCCCCAATTTATCATTTTTCATTGCCTGAAAAAAATTTTTTTAACCAGACGTCAGCATGTGACTCTAGTGAGCATTACTTTGGTGATGAGTGTGGGAGGGATGTTCAGGACACCCATGATTGGTATAATAAAGGAGGTTAAAATACTCTGGCAAGGGCTACCTAGGAAGAGGAGACTCTTGAACACTTCCCAGAAAGCCTTTTAGGTGCTGCCACAGGCTGGAAAAATGTCCATGTAAGGGCCCGATTCAAGTCAGAGTTACAGATCAGTTGCCGTGGGTTTTACCACAAATGTAAATCGGAGAACCCACCACACAGAGTCATCTGTAATTTCCCCATTAACTAGTCCCTTCACTCCAAGTGCACACAAGCCAGCCTGAATGGCTACCACCCAGGCAGCAACCCTGGCATGAAGAGAAAAAGAAAGAGATGTTCGGTTTTTGTGTGTCAGTTTGTTTGTCGATCTTGGTTGGCTTTGGGATGAAAAGAAGAAGGGTGAGCTTGTCTTCCCCTTATTTTGAATGGGGCGGCTTCCTTTGGTTTTTGTTATTTTAAGAATCTTTTTTGAGAGAGTGATGTCATTTTTAGCCATGTGTTTTAGAAGCCTGGTGCTAATGTTTAAGTTAAAATAGGCAGAAAGGAATATTAGAGTATCATGCTACAAGTAAGTTCACAAGTGAGCAATAGACAATAAAACGGAAGTGAGAGAGTTTCTCCATGCCCAGTTTGGATATTTATATGGATTTTGGAGCTCTTCATGTGCCTCCAATCCACCCACACAACACCATTAAAAAAATATGATGTGTGTATCACATGCAGCCTGAATTTCCATGAAAGTGTTCCAAAAGAAACTGTGAGTTGCCCATGTAACCAATTTTCCCCTGAATTTTCCTGTGTAAGTGGAAAAAAATAACTGTTCGGGTTTCAGCCACACTTGGATATACTGGCTTCATACCTGTTTCAAAATGTGCTTGCATAGTAGTAATGGTCATATTTAAAGAAAATGCTTCATCAAAAAGGACAACAGTCTAGTTTACTTTATAGTAAATAGAAGGAAAATGATATTAAAAGTACTATAAAAGCAATCTCTTTCCTTTTTTTCTCCCTTAAATGTCCAATGCCCATCTCACGAACAAGCTTGGGAAACCACAGGGCAAAATTCCAGCAGACAATTCTTTTCTTAATTAAGAACTCCATACAAGTTCAAACTAAAATCTGAATCTGTTCTAGGTGCCCTAGGTGCTTTTCTTGCCCTGCATAGTGATAGAATATGTAACCCGAAGAAAACCGCTCTATAGAACAAATGGTTTCTCTTCTATTCATTGCAGTGTCTGTTCTGTGCCATTGTTTGGCCACCCAAATGTGACAAAGCAGCAGGGTGAATGTGTGAAGTCTGCCATAAAGGGCAGGAGGACTTGTGAACCCAAGAGACATTTGCTTTTAGGGCTTCGACATCAATTTTGCCTTCTGTCTCTGTGGGCAGTACAGAGTGAGCTCGAACCTAGGTGTCTTTATATATCACGTTAAAAGTTAGAACACGTTTCGGGTGCATTTGTGGGTTGTTTTTCATAGACAGAAACCTCGATGTGTGGTTAGCAAAGCCTGATGGAAAAATCAGCCCCAGCTGATCTGGAAGAGAAAGTGAAAACATACACCCCTCTGTCTCCATCAGTCTTTTCTTCGGATCCTTCTTTGGGACGACAAGAAATGTGGCCAGCTTGACCGTGAAAATGGGTAAATGTTCATTGGATAGTTGTTTCATTTTTACCACTTGACCATTCTGGGTTTTATTGGAAGGTCGGGAGGCAAGAATTACTAAAAGCTCCCAGCTATTTGGAAGCAAAGGCTTTTGGTCAAGTGAAACAGCCTATGATCTCAATTGCAAGCCTTATCTTCCCTCTTTATTCCTCTTCCCTCATACCCTTGTGCTTCTGAAGGAGGCCTGCTCTGGCTAGGCCTCCTTGGGTGTCTGCCAGGTACTATGTGGGATGACTGTCCAGTTTCCCAGAGGCCTGCTCAGACCCTGGGGAATGGAAGCAGCTCCCCAACCCCAAACGGATTTTAGCATGTGCCTCTCTCTCCCACAGTCTCCCTTTCACTTGGCAAAGGTAGGCTTGGGAACTTGCCCCTCTTCAGACCGGCATTCAAGTTTGATAACTGGCCCTGATGGTTGATCAAATACACTGAGATCTACAAGCAGGAAAGGATTCTAATTTCTCCATCAGAGGCATTTAGGAAAAGGGAGTTGAAGTAACTGGAAATCCGAGTGCAAACATCACTGCTCCCCTCTTTAAGAGGTTTGGACATCTGTGTTGGCATAAAAAGGTCATTTTAGGCCTGAGGGGTTTCACATTGTTCCTTTAAGTTAGACCTTCGATGTAAACTATTTTCAACACTTGCCATGAAGAACAAATGACCTTTAGTTACTTGCCCAGAAGACAAATGGTACATTAACACAATAAATATAGTTTGCTGGGATCTCATCTCACCCTGGCTTTAACTTTCTATTAGAATATTTTAAAACTATAGAATCCTTGAAATCTGTAATGGATTAAAATTAATATGTGATACATTACCTTTTGAATTCTGTGTAGGTTTATGATAATGCCAATTAATGGAAATTGTCTAATATCACCTATATACTTCAGAACACATTCTGGACTTGGTTAGTAGAGGGGATCTGGGTAAGAATGGGGTTTGGGTTACAGGAGGATTTTAAGTATTTATGGAAAAATAAAAGATTTAATATTGAACATCTTCAAAATTAAATGCAGAATTTTCTAGTCGGATCTAATTGCAAATTTAGTGATATTGTAGGTCCTTTTGTAACACATTGATCAGATCCTTTTGTAACACATCAGATCACAATTCCCATGCATTGTATCTGGGAACTTGGCAGTACGTTGTAACAAATAAATAATAGGACAGGCCTGTAGTATAAGGGGCTGAGGAATTTTTTAACCTTGAGGAAAAGCAAACATTTTAAGTCATGCTTGAGTAGATCCATGGGGAATCATTCAATTATCTGCGTTTTTCTCCTCTTCTTAAAGTCCACATCTTTGACAGTTTGACAAACTTAAAAACTAAATATCTTAGTTTTGCTCCAGGGAAATAAGACTTATTTATTGAAAGTTTTCCTCTTTGGTGAAAAAGAGGACATTGGCTGCTATGAACCCAAAGGTCAGAGGTATTTGTACATCTCCTGGCAGCTGCTCCGTTAGACAGACGTTAGCAGACATTAGAATGTGTGATTATGACAGCCTATTTGAATGGGATCCTGAAGTAAATATTCGCCATTTTCCTTGGGAGAAATAGCTCTGAAAGTAGAATGTTGGTAATTACAGAGATAATTTTTGTTGCTCTGGAGTAACTTCCTGTCTTAACTGGAGTATTAAGGAGGATTGTATATTTTTAAATGAAGAAATGGGCTATGCAAAATATTCAAAGAAGCAGTAGGGAAACATTTTGGCTTTTTCTTGCAGATCCGGTCTCCTCATATACCTGCTTTATGTCCCTTTCAATGAATATTCATAAAATATTCTGGGTTGTGGAGACTTCTCATGTATAAAGTCTCCTTAGAGCATTTTACCTTTTGATTTTTGTGAAGAAACATTGATGATATTTAGAGAATGTGGGTGGGGGCCAGAAAGTTAAAATATGATAAGCAACATTTATTACAAAGATATAAAGATATAAAATATTATGACACATAAAATATTGTAAAGAAAGATTTTCCAAGCATTTTTAAAATTTAAATTTTGTTTTCAGATAAATGAAGCAAGGCATGAATCTTCCTTTGGTTATAATTATAGATTGTTTGAAAATCTACAGTGTTTTCAAGGAATAATTCATTGACTTAAGTAGGGTGTAGGGAGTTAGGAGGGTCAGAGATAAGCTTTGGGCAGCTTTTTTCATAAACTTCTGATTTTATAAATACCTGTGGCACAGAAGTTTGTTTAATGTTCTTTTCTAGGTGGCATATAGGCAATTATACCTAGTTTTTTTTTTATATGCCAAGATAGCCTACAAGGTGTTTCATGTTTCTTTTGTTAAAGAATTAATTAATTGATGAGGGGAATACATTAAATGTAATGTACTTAGATATCAGCAAGGCATCTGTTTATAACATTGAAAACGGTGGCATTAGAGTCAAAGAATGCTGATTACGTGGCTCCACGTAACAGTGACAACTTGGGAGTGTCTTTCCAGAGCGCTCTGTCCCTGATCATGGTATACAACTCTGTTTCTCAACGAGCACCTTGCTGGTAGGAGGATCAGATTTGAAGAGCCTTCAGGACTGGTATAAATTCACCAGTTGGTTGACAGTATCAGGGTTCAAATTCATCTCAGCAGAGTGGAATAGGTCAGTGGGATGAATATAAAGTCCCCATACCCAGGAGATAATAAAGAAGTGATTTCCTTGTATTGCAAGGCCAAGGGTTTAATCGCTTCAGGGGACTCAGTATGGGTTAACACTTCTGTATTAACTTTGTTTGGGCTGCCCCCCAAAGTATGGTTGCATTAACAGAAGTTGAGCGTTTGTTCAAGAGCAGTGATACTGATACGGAACTGAAACTACTGTGTAACGTTCCAGGAGTCTTATTTTTCACTAATTTAAAATCATATCTTAAAAGCATTAAAGGAGAGAGCAGCCAGAATGATGTGGGTACTTTAGGAAGAGACAGGAAGAGAAGAGGCGCTCCAGGGGTCAAGGTGGCTCCCAAATGCAAAAGATCTTTGGACATAAGTGTGCTTAGATTTCTTTCTTGTTTAGCCATCATAGGGAGAGGGGCATGGGCTCAGTCAAAAGAAGAGCCTTTTATTATAACTGTTTCAGATTGGAATGGGCTATCATTAGAAATAGTGGCCTTCCTGGACATATTCCACAGATGTTGAATTAATTACATGGTAGGATGTTAAAGAAACACATACACCTGGTAATGGTTGGACCAGGTCACTTCTGAGTCTCCTTTATGTTCTGAGATTTTTGAGTTTCACATTATTTATTGAAAGGGTTAGGATTTATGTTTCATCTCAAAATAATTACAAAAATTAAAAGCCCACTAGGAAAAAATACTATCAGGAACCATGTAGTAGATTATATGTAGAATGTAGTGGATTGTGTATAAAAATGTTATAGTAATAGCTACTTGAAAGACACACATTTTTTAACAGGTGGAGAAGGGAAGACAAGCATGTCAGGATTGAGGGGAGAGGTGATAAAAATATTTAATCATTATATAAAGAGGCCTTAGAGTGGAAAAGTATATACTAGTAATAGTTACCAATTATTGATACCTATTATGTGTCGAACTTTTTTGTAGGTGCTTTTAGATACATGTTACTAGTCATCACAACAAATGGGAAGGGTATTTGTTATACACATTTTACACATGAAAAAACCAGGTGCAGACTGATTGCCACGTAGAAAGCCAATGGCAGAGACACTAAGGAGTCTTTTGTTCCAGTCTGCTCTCTTTCCCCTGCAGCACTAAAAAGTCTTGCTAACAATTGTTTGGACAGTTCTGTGCTGCTCATATCCTAATCTGAACTACTGGTAAAGTTATTTTTTAAATAGCCTCCAAGTGGAGGAGTTTTAATTATGAGTGCTAGAAAAATCTTGGGATTATTCATACAATTTGAAGCCAAGAACCCCCGCCCCCCACCATGTTATTTTAATTTCTGGCCTATGTTCTCATTATTATTTGTTGGGATTTGGTATTCACATTTTGGGGTCTTCATTCTGCTGTGATATATTATTAGTGTTCTGTTGAGTAACAGAAGTTTACTTCCTTCTACTATTTAACTTGAACCCACCTCAGTTTTTCTGTACAGGCCATTTTCCCAGTACCTAAATGCCCTTATTCCCTTCTCCATCTGTCAGAATCTTGTGAATTCTCCTTAAATTCCAATTCCTGAATCTGCTTTAAATCTTTCTGTCCCTCAGGGTTTCTCATCCCTCTGAACACAAAAGCATTTTTCCCCATAGGTTTTAAAATTAACTTTAGTAAAGGGCCTTATATTATTTTATCATTTGCTTACTTTTTTCCACCTCCAGATTTAAACTTTTTGGGTTCAGTCTTATATAGAGCAGTGGGTTGAGAAGAACACAAGTTATTTATGGCTATAATCATTTGATGGGTAGAATGCTATCTATTTAGGGGAAAAGGTCCAGAATGTTCACTGGAAACTGATTTCGGAAATCTTTGTTTAAAGAATTTTTTTTTTGAAGAAAACCAAAATACGGCTTGTTATCAATCATGCATAATGTTAATTCCCACCGGGAAAATGTAACTCAGTTTCTTTAAGAGAATAATTGCATCACAGGGCATTCAGTGGTAGTAATTCCAGCACAAACGGGTGTGTGCGAGCACACACAGACACACACACACACACACACACACACACACACACACACACACACACACACACACACACACACACACACACACACACACACACACACACACACACCCTCCTCTATTGTCTAAAAGTCTGAAGGTACTCAGCTGTGATACATTCTTTCCGAGAAGAAACAAGCACAAAAAATGCAGCTTTCCTAATTAATAAGATTTAAAACATAGTCAGCTAGCAAAAGGCAAGGGGATTTAAGATTATCTCCAATAAAGGCATCTTATTTCTGTAACTCATTTTTAATTCAAGAAAACATGGTTCTTGCCCTCAAGAAGTTTATAATCCTTTGAATAGAGATTAAGAGAAGGGAGAAGTCTTTTGTAAGGTGCACTACCTTCCTAGTAAACCAGGCAGAAAAAGAGACAAGAGACAAGAAAGATTAATGAGTTGAAGGGATTGACTTATGAGAAAAGATTAGAAGAACTAAATATGGGTAGTTTGGCGAAATGAGTATTATGGTAGGAGACATGATAAATAGCCAGATTCATTCCTTTGTAAGGCTTTTGAGACAAAAGATTCCATACAGGCAAGATGATGTTTATTAATAGTATAAACTTTGTACATTTCTTGCAGCTCAAGTCAGCAGCATATACAAACTTGAAATGTAATGGACAATGCAAATCTAGTTAATCTTTGCCTTTGTGACATAATATATATCTGATTCAGTACACTTTTCTTACATAGAAAGTGAAATATATATATATATATTTTTGGTACGCGGGCCAAAAACTGTTGTGGCCTCTCCTGTTGCGGAGCACATGCTCCGGACGCGCAGGCTCAGCGGCCATGGCTCACGGGCCCAGCCGCTCCGTGGCATGTGGGATCTTCCCGGACCGGGGCACGAACCCGTGTCCCCTGCATCGTCAGGCGGGCTCTCAACCACTGTGCCACCAGGGAAGCCCGAAAATGAAATATTTTTTAAAAATTTAGCAAAAGCACGTTGAAGACTTCATGTATTGTTTGGAGACAGAATAAAGAAAATGCAAAAGTTTGTTTATAAAATGCCTTTTATGTGTGGAGTTTAAAATATGAAAACTTTAGGAAACCAGTTTATAGCCAATTTAGGCTCATTGTGGCCAAATTGTTATCACCTGGTAGCTAAATAAAAGAATAGGTAATTTGGGTATTGATCCCCTAAGCTTACCACTGTTATAGACTAAAATGATCTGTGGGCAGATGCCCGTGAAAAGAGGCTGAGACTCTGTGGACGATCATTTTGCTTCCGTAAAACAAAGGTGTTCCTCTACTTTTGCAAGCCGAAATGATGGTGAAATACACAAGGACTCATTTGCTTTTCAGTTTTGGTTAAGAAGACTGCCTCTATGATTAGCGTCTCATCTGAGAGGAGAACTTGTGGTGCATTTAAACAACTGAATTAAAGTGACAAAGAATGGGGAGGCCCAAAACAAGGTTTAGTTTCTGTGGTGAGTGATTTGGAAACGCAGTAAGGACTTTCACTGAAAAAGAAAATTGCTGTGGAGCTAAGTTAATTCACCTGGTGTTTTCACTTTCCAGAAAAATTCTACGTTTTTCTCTTTTGTTTTGGTTAAAAGAAAAATGCAACCTTATCTTCAGCACACAGTTTTATTTTTGAAGATTAGAAAAGCCTGATGCTTTTTAAAGGAAAATCGAGAAATCTATCTAAAATGACTCTCTCATTAGTTACTAAACTGAGGAAAGAAGTATCATTGTAACTGAATTTGAGTTGTCTTAAACGTTGCTTTAACTCTGTATTTTCACTGTGGTTCTCTGTATTTTCACTCTAGCTGCTACACTGCTGTGGTGTTGATGGGTAAATATATTTATTTATAAAGTGTATTTGTATGTGTATATATTTGCACACGTAACACATTAAATAACAAAACATCCAAAATTGATTTCCCATTACAGGACAAATATCGACATAAGTAACGTATCAATGAGATAATTTAGAGCAACCTTTTATTCACAGTACTCTTACTGTAAATTTTTAAGTGTGCATACGTAATGTGTCAGTAATCCACATTTATGTGGTTTCCTTTGCTGTATCTGGTCCTTTAAAGAGGCAGTCTATACACATTTAAAAGTAGTATTATAAAATGGAATCATAAGAATGAAAAATTATCCTGAAGTATAAATTTTCTAGAACGAAGAACTTTGGAATGTCTACTTTTTGGGTACACTTGGTTCATAAATACACTCTTTGTAGGAGAGTTGGACATACTGGAATGGAAGTTCAGTGACAAAGTGTGGAGATTTTTTGAAAGATCTAACATTCCACACTGATCAAGGATTACTTACATCTTCACTCTGGTATGTATTGATATATATAATAGTAATAGTAGTGGGGAGAATGTAATTTCTGGTAATACTGAGTGTCAGCATTTCAAAGACTGAAAAATCTGTGAGTAAAATTGTTCTTAATGTGTTATCATTGCCAAATGAAAGCTGTCCTGATTTCCCCATTCTCTCCTCTGAGGAATTATACTTATCTTTCATTCTGTGTCAGGAGAAGCTGTCATTTAAGGGCAATTTCTGTTCCTCTGCTGGCATATTTCTTTTATTTATGTTCTTTCTGTTCCCATATGGGAATCTTTCAGTGTGTGAGTGTACAGTTTATCCACGCATAAATGGCAGTACTGGCTACTTCTCCTGTTGTCTTAGGAGTTGTTGCTGTTGAGAGGTGCTGCGTAGGATGGATACTGAGGGGAATGGCAATTGTCTTCTAATGTCTGAAGTTAAAGATAGTTCTTCTGTTCACATGTTTTGTTTTTCTACTTAAGATCTCTCAACCTGTAAGGCTTTTGATGACTATATTAACTGTAATGATTATGAATAATCAAGTGTTCTCCCAGATCACATTGGACAGTTTTACCAAAGGATATTTTAAGAATTTCAAAATATTTCTGAATTTAGGTACATGATTCCATACTACATACTGGATAATCCAGACTGTACTGAGACCCTTGAGAGTAGACAGAATTCCAGTGTTGAGAAAGCAGTATGGCACTGTGCTTCAGCATGCAGGCTCTAGGGCCAGACCACTTCAGTCCGGATTCTTCCTCTGGGTCCTTGCTAGCTCTGGGAACTTGGGCAAATTAGTTAGTCAGCTGTATCTTTGTACTCAAATTATTCTCTTCTGAAAATAGAAATTATGTAGCTTTCAGAATGAAAAGAGTTAATACTGGCCAAGTTCTTAGAATTCTGCCTTTGGTAGGTATCCAATAAGTATTAGTTGCTATGAATTTTTTGAATGAATTCTCCAGCACCTAGCACAGACATATCTCATGTTAGATGGTCACATAATAAGTAAATATACACAAAATTGAATCACTGGATATCCCTTTAGTACTTCCCAGTGTAAAATTTTATAGAACTTCTTTTTCATTTAATATATCTTTGTTGAAATTATGTGTTAAGTATTGTCTTAAGCACTTCGTAGTTGGAGATAACATTATCTATGCCATTTAAGAAGCATATGGTCTTGGGTAAGTTTTTTAACCTCTCTAGCTCATTTTCCTTAACTGTGAAAGGGTTGTTGCAAAGAGTAAAGGAGACTTTACACATAGAAATATCTATGTAGAGTGCTTAGCTAGTGCCTGGTCATAGTAAAACACTTAATAGATGTTAGCATGTTTTCTAGTGTAGAAGGTAAGATATGTATAAAACAAATATGCAGGGTAGAAAATGACACATTCAATAAGAGAGATTAAAGCGTTAGTTGTGCATATTTCCAATGGGGCAGCAGTGGAGGTGGAGAGGGGTGGTCAAGGAAAGTTAGGAGGAGTTGGCATTTGACTTGTACATTGAAGAATGCATGGAACTTAGACATCCTTTGTTCAGAGAAACGGCATTTCAGATAGAAAGAGGTTCTGCTTGTTTAGACCACAAGGGGCATCCACTCATACTATTAGTAGGGGAAAAAGAAGAATAGAGTCGGAAAGGTAGATTGGAACCAGATAATAGAAGTCTGTGAATAAGTTGGATGTTATTTGTCAGGCATTTAAAAGATGTTTAAGATTTTTGAGCAGGGGATGACTGGAACTTTTCTGAGATAATTCAGGAAAGTTTCATTTTGCATTTATAAGTAAGATGGAATAGAGATAGAGATATTGAAAGCAAAGGCGTTTGTAAGTAAGATGGAATGGAGGAGTTGGGTGATGGTTCAAGGAAGGGATGATAAAGTCCTGAGCTAGTGTAAGTGGGAATGCAGTGGAAGGAACAGATGCAAAAATAGTTTAGCGTAAGAATTGTCAAGGCTTGGCAACTAGATGTGGAAGAAAAGCAAGAGGCTGGACAAGTAATGCTCCAGGACTTCTAGTTTCAGGTAACTAAGAGGATGCTGCTGCCATGAACAGGAATAGGGAACACCGGACAGGACACGGAGCAGGTTGAACAGGAACAGTAGTGAGCTCCATTTAGAATTTATCAAGCCTGAGATGTATTGGCCTGCATCCTGGTCATCTGGGTGGAGAGGTCTTCCTTTAAGTAGGTGGGAAGGAATATAGTTCTTTTTATAAACCGTGAAATCTGTGGATGGAAGGTCAACATTGCACTGTTCTGATAAAGCTGTTGAGTTACAGCGTTATAGGAGGGTATTTTTGTTTCTTTTCTTTCTTTCAAGAAAATAATAAAATGAGAGAAGTCAAACAGAAAAGTATAGATGTGTTCTTCAGTGATCTTAACGTATGAATGGAAATCTGATCCTTTATGAACTTGGGATTTTAATATCAAATACAATAAACTATGTTTAAATAGTGGTAAGGTTTTATGATAAGTCAAGTGAAAGGAGAAGATTCAAGATTAATTCTAATACCTCAGTAGTAATTTAAAAAGCTCTTTCAATATATTACCAAAAACATATTTTGGGGGGTGATAATTAGTTATTCCTTGATTTTGAATTCCCCAGGTATTGGACAAATTCACTTTTTTATGCTTAATTATATTTACTTTGAGGGTTTTGTGTTTCTTTTTGGAAAGTTTTTCTGGCTTTTTATAAACTAATAAATAAGTTTGATAAATTAATAAAATATATGATTCTTAGACAAGTTATTTTATTCACTGGTGGCTTCCATTAAAGTCAACTTTATTTAGTTGTTTTTTTTAATAGGCTTTAAGGGACAAACTAGGCTGATCAGTTAGTGTCTGGTATACTTACATATAAATGATTAATCCTTGTATCTAAGTATAAAGTATAACTATAAATAATAAGTAAATAATAGAAGAATACAACTAAACAGTGTTTACCAAGCTCTTCAATTTACAATAGCAGTTGGTGTAAGTGTGACAACAATGTTCTTCTCATTCCAAAGAGAACCTGAAACCCAGAGAACTTAAGGGATTGGTCTATTTCTTTAAAAGTTGTTCTTTATAATTAAACTGAGACTGTCATTCATGTACAGTAGTGAAGAATTTATTTTTTCAATATGTGTCCCTCATTCCTAGGGCATTTAATGTTTCTAAAACCTGCTGAACAGTGGTAATTTTCAACACTCTGGTGGTGAAATTTTGATTATATGTAGGTCGTAAAATTCTTTGACTAAATCTAATACATAGCAGTATATTAAAATATTTAAATCTCCATCCTAGATCTTAAGTATGAGTTTACAAATAGAAATGATATCAGGAGGCTATAAACCCATTAATTTTGGAATGTTTAACCTTATTTTTGAAATGTGGCATGAAATTTTCTTTAGACTGGAATTCTCATTCTTTTAAATCACTGAAACACGGACTAGGTTTTCAATATCAATTTTATACAATTTCGATGTCAGAGATTTATTTTTGCAGTAAACTTTGTGAGCCTCACTGTGTTCAGGGACAAAACAAATATGAATAAAACACTGTCCTTGGACTTCCCTGGTGGCGCAGTGGTTGAGAGTCTGCCTGCCGATGCAGGGGACACGGGTTCGTGCCCCGGTCCGGGAAGATCCCACATGCTGCAGAGTGGCTGGGCCCGTGAGCCATGGCTGCTGGGCCTGCGCATCCGGAGCCTGTGCTCTGCAACGGGAGAGGCCACAACAGTGAGAGGCCAGCGTACCGCAAAAAAAAAAAAAAAAAAGTAAAAACACTGTCCTTGCCCTCAAGGCACTCCCAGTCTTTTGGGGAGGGTGCAGGCGCTGCTGTGTGATAACTGAGAAGAGGGAAGCAGGGGGAGCTGTGAGTCCAGGCTGGAGGAGGAGTCTCAGCTTCTCAGCCGTCCAACTTCCTCTTGAACAATTACAGTGAGAGTTGGTTCACATTTTAGGTCAGCAAACTCTACTCTTGGTCAGTTTTCATTGTTGCAAGCCTTTTTTTTTTTTTTAAACATCTTTATTGGAGTATAATTGCTTTACGATGGTGTGTTAGTTTCTGCTGTATAACAAAGTGAATCAGCTATATGTATACATATATCCCCATATCCTCTCTGTCTTGTGTCTCCTTCCCACCCTCCCTATCCCACCCCTCTAGGTGGTCACAAAGCACAGAGCTGATGTCCCTTGTGCTATGCGGCAACTTCCCACTAGCTATCTGTTTTACATTTGGTAGTGTATGTATGTCAATGCTACTCTCTTACTTCGTCCCAGCTTACCCTTCCCTGTCCCTTTGTCCTCAAGTCCATTCTCTACAGCTGTGTCTTTATTCCTGTCCTGCCCCTAGGTTCATCAGAACCATTTTTTCTTTTTTCTTTTTAGATTCCGTATATATGTGTTAGCATAGGTATTTGTTTTTCTCTTTCTGACTTACTTCACTCTGTATGACAGACTCTAGGTCCATCCACCTCAGTACAAATAACTCAATTTTGTTTCTTTTTATGGCTGAGTGATATTGCATTGTATATATGTGCCATATCTTCTTTATCCATTCGTATGTCGATAGACACTCAGGTTGCTTCCATCTCCTGGTTATTGTAAATAGAGCTGCAATGAACATTGTGGTACAGGACTCTTTTTGAATTATGGTTTTCTCAGGGTATATGCCCAGTAGTGGGATTGCTGGGTCATATGGTAGTTCTATTTTTAGTTTTTTAAGGAACCTCCATACTGTTCTCCGTAGTGGCTGTATCAATTTACATTCCCACCAGCAGTGCAAAGAGGGTTCCCTTTTCTCCACACCCTCTCCAGCATTTATTGTTTGTAGATTTTCTGATGATGGCCATTCTGACCGGTGTGAGGTGATACCTCATTGTAGTTTTTTTTTTTTTTTTTAATTTATTTTTATTTTTGGCTGCATTGGGTCTTTGTTGCTGCACGCAGGCTTTTCTCTATTTGTGGTGAGCGGGGGCTACTCTTCGTTGCGGTGCACGGGCTTCTCATTGGGTGGCTTCTCTTGTTGCAGAGCACGGACTCTAGGCATGCGGGCTTCAGTAGTTGTGGCATGCAGGCTCAGTAGTTGTGGCTCGTGGACTCCAGAGCTCAGGCTCAGTAGTTGTTGTGCACGGGCTTAGTTGCTCTGCGACATGTGAGATCTTCCTGGACCAGGGCTCGAACCCATGTCCCCTGCATTGGCAGGTGGATTCTTAACCACTGTGCCACCAGGGAAGCCCCTCATTGTAGTTTTGATATGCATTTCTCTAATGATTAGCGATGTTGAGCATCCTTTCATGTGTTTGTTGGCAATCTGTATATCTTCTTTGGAGAAATGTCTATTTAGGTCTTCTGCCCATTTTTGGATTGGGTTGTTTGTTTTTTTGATATTAAGCTGCATGAGCTGCTTGTATATTTTGGAGATTAATCCTTTGTCAGTTGCTTCGTTTGCAAATATTTTCTCCCTATCTCAGTGTTGTCTTTTCATCTTGTTTATGGTTTCCTTTGTTGTGCAAAAGCTTTTAAGTTTCATTAAGTCCCATTTGTTTATTTTTGTTTTTATTTCCATTTCTGTAGGAGCTGGGTCAAAAAGGATCTTGCTGTGATTTATGTCATAGAGTGTTCTGCCTATGTTTTCCTCTAAGAGTTTGATAGTGTCTGGCCTTACATTTAGATCTTTAATCCATTTTGAGTTTATTTTTGTCTATGGTGTTAGGAATTGTTTTAATTTCATTCTTTCACATGTAGCTGTCCAGTTTTCCCAGCACCACTTACTAAAGAGGCTGTCTTTTCTCCATTGTATATTCTTGCCTCCTTTATCAAAGATGAGGTGACCATGTGTGCATGGGTTTATCTCTGGGCTTTCTATCCTGTTCCATTGATCTATATTTCTGTTTTTGTGCCAGTACCATACTGTCTTGATTACTGTAGCTTTGTAGTATAGTCTGAAGTCAGGCAACCTGATTCCTCCAGCTCCGTTTTTCTTTCTCAAGATTGCTTTGGCTATTCGGGGTCTTTTGTGTTTCCATATAAATTGTGAAACTTTTGTTCTAGTTCTGTGAAAAATGCCATTGGTAGTTTGATAGGGATTGCACTGAATCTGTAGATTGCTTTGGGCAGTATAGTCTTTTCACAATGTTGATTCTTCCAATCCAAGAACATGGTATGTTTCTCCATCTGTTTGTATCAACTTTAATTTCTTTCATCAGTGTCTTATAGTTTTCCACATACAGGTCTTTTGTCTCCTTAGGTAGGTTTATTCCTAGGTATTTTATTCTTTTTGTTGCAATGGTAAATGGGAGTGTTTTCTTAATTTCTCTTTCAGATTTTTCATCATTAGTGTATAAGAATGCAAGAGATTTCTGTGCATTAATTTTGTATCCTGCTACTTTCCCAAATTCATTGATTAGCTCTAGTAGTTTTCTGGTAGCATCTTTAGGATTCTCTATGTATAGTATCATGTCATCTTGTTGCAAGGCTTTTTGACTTTATTTTGTTTTGCTTTAATGGTTGACCAAAAATTGACCACCTTAGAATGTCTACTTATGGGTCTTAGTTGAATTCTCCAGAGCAGCACCGCACTCTACACCAGTGCTTTGCAAACTGTGATGAGGACCAGTTTTTTTTTTTTTTTCCTAATCGGTCATAGACCGATGCCGTTGTAAAACCCAATAAGAATGGATTTGAAAAACAGATAAAAGAAAACCAAAGGCATGCAAAATCCAAGCTTTGATTTTTTTATTGTTAGATTCGACGGATATAAAAGGACTGTGTCAAATTTTTATCAGTGTTTCTGTGTCTTGCTCTTAGGTGCTATCCCCTTCTCCTTGCAAACCAGTAACAGTTTTTGAAGGCACCATGGTCCTCAGAGCATATGTGGGGTAGCACTGCTCAGCACATATTTTAGCTGTCTTTCCAGAGAGTTGACTGTAAAATTTTCTCTTCTGCTTTTAATTAAAGTTTAGAATCAGCCTGTTGACTTTCCTCTAATAAAATTCATTCTTTCTGTACTTTATGAAATGTAGTCTATCTCTTGCCAGGTACTCATTGTTCCAGTACTCTGAAAATACACAGGATGACCAGAGCCAAGAAACAGGAAGAGGTGACAGTACTGGTCCCCACAATCAGTTCAGAGTGACTCACGCCTTTCCACCTCACACTCATCACTACCAGCTTTAGCTCAGTTCACGAACATTTTGTTGTGCCGACTTTTTATAAGATATTGTGCCGGGCGCTGGGACTGTAAAGACGGATAGCACATGATTCTTATGCCCAAAATGCTTATGATCCTACAGGAGAGACTCTGACCAAGTTCTGTTTTTACATATGTTTAATATGCTAAATTTTGAGATATAAGTGATATAAAATAAATGTTATTAACTTGATTGTTTCTTTGTTTTTTGCGGTATGCGGGCCTCTCCCGTTGCGGAGCACAGGCTCCGGATGCGCGTGCTCAGCGTCCATGGCTCATGGGCCCAGCCGCTCCACGGCATGTGGGATCCTCCCGGACCGGGGCACGAACTCGTGTCCCCTGCATCGGCGGGCGGACCCTCAACCACTGTGCCACCAGGGAAGCCCAACTTGATTGTTTCTTGAATTTTACTACTTCTCATCTCAAATGAGTTGTAGAAATTTTTTAAAGTGTAGGTCTAGGGTATAGCACATGGCAATATAAGTTAGTTCATACAGAATTCTCGTTAATAATTTTCGTAATAAAATTATTTAAAATATTTAAAATTATGATGTAGTAGTCCTCTCAGTTTTTCTTATAGACCACATTTTCCCCATGATAGATATTAAGACTTAAAAGGACATTACGTTGGGTGTGTCATCCAGATGGAGTTATTCAAACACGATTTTAAGGCATCAAATAAAGGCAACCCATTTTCTTAGTTTGTAAGCCAAGTTGTTTTTCGTTAGCACTCATTAGAGAACGATTCTGCCTTAATAAGCCTTGTTAAACCAAACATCTTACTAAGGCAAAATTAAATATATTTATATAGTATTATTTATGTAACAAAATATGTATAAAGCCTCGTTGTTTTATTTCCGCTTTAAAAATGATCCTTCAAATCTGGTAACTTCACTCCTCTTATATCTCCTTGATGTCTTCCAGTCATTTAGTCCTTATGAGGACAATAATTTACAGCATCCTTTATACAAATAAAATATATTTATGTAAATGTTTCTTTAAAAGTTTAGTATGCTATAAAAATGGTCAACCTTTATTGGACAAATTTTTGATCACTCAGGGTTTTTATCACATATTAAGTGATTTTCTAGATTTCCTGAACATTGCTTGCTTTTTATGTTTTGTGTAACCAGAAACAGCAATCAGGTATGCAGAGTAGCTTGGTAAACTAGCACTAAGATCACCTAACTGCTTTTTAGGCTCAAGTCTCTGATATTAGAAAATATTCAATACATTAGGGCATTTGTTAAGAACTAGAGAAGCTAGACCTTTGCGGGCTTCTCTCTGACTGAGGGCCCGTCATTTGTGGGAGGCTGTCTTACACCAGTGCTCACACTCATAGAGATGATTATCATTTGGATTCGTTCAAGAGCAGTTGGACTCTATTTTTTGGTGGTTTCATCTGGAGAAGAAAACCTAAAAGCATTCCTGTGGTTTTGTGAAATCTAAAGACAACAGATATAAATACTTAAATTTACATAGTGGTGCTTCACAAATGTAGATGGTTGAAAACACCATAGTCAGTCCTATTGCTGGGGGTTTGCTGTTGTGTTCAACCAGTGGTGTGACCTCACTGGCTCTTGCCACCTTGCACCAGCTCCTGTGAGCCTACGTGTGTGTCTCTTCCCAGCTCTGTGTTCAGTGACTTCATGGTGGGGTGGTAGCTTGAAGTCGGCCATCAGGAAGTATTTTGCCGTGGAATTTGCAAATGCTACAAGTCAGGGCTTTTTTCCTCCTGGAGAGTTGATTGTTAAACATATACCAGCACAGCACTGGTTTTGGCTTTAATCTTATTATGAATGCAGATAATAGTGTATGCTGATGATATTTGCTTAGTTTTAAAAGTGATTCCCTCAGACACTTTGGAAAGGCCCTCTCTGCATGGTACTATCCTAGCAACGGGATATAAAGAGTAATGGAAAGATGAATGTTTTTTAGTAGTCAGTACTTTGTGAGTAACTAAAGGAGGAAAATTCTTTGCAGAGGTTAAAATCAGGTAATGCTTTAAAAAAATTATTTTGTATATTATTAGTATTATATATCGCAGAATGATGTGCCTATTATATTGGTATATGTATTAAAATAATTGACCATAGGTGATGCCATAGGTATTGTTTTAAAATTATGTTATTTTGTCATGTACATTACATATAACATTATATATGTATAGTTACATAGTAAAGCTTAATTAGTATACTATTTCTTAATTATAATAAGGCAATATACGTTTTTATTAAAGGCTCTGGCAACTGAAGTGTTTTCCGAGTGTCTCCAGGAATTGCTTTTATAGACTATGGAGGTGAAAATTCAGCATGTACACAAACTCAATTCCTGGTGTATAAATCAGAATAGATTCCAAGTACAGTGACCTTTATATTAAGAACCATTTGGGGACCTTAGAAGACATAGGCTACTGATAGAGGAGCTTTTTCATCTGGACCCAAATTCAAATAAAACATCTGGAACTTAGTGAACAATGTATCTTTGCAATTGTATGGCACCACATCCTCTACTGGCAATGTACTGCTGGCTAGGGTAGAGGGAATGATTTGTCTGTTATCAGAGGTCTCTCCTAATTAGGATTATCAGGCCTGCTACTGCTTACCACATTATGAACTAAGGTATGATCCTTTGTGAGGGAATATGATGAAAGGATGGGTAGTTACAGGCCATGCCCTCTTGATTCCCTTTAACCTTTCTGAAGTACCCTTGCCTTTGTTCCACTGGGCTGTCAATCAAACAACAGCCCGACTTCCTCTGGGTTCCTTTCACACACAGCTTTGCTTATCTGTTTGAGTGGCGTGTGTCTGATCTTTTTTTGGGGGGGGCATGTATTTACTTTTAAGATCTTCTCTTTCTTATGTAGAAAAGGCAATTAGACTCATATCTGTTTATTTTAAACAAAATGGCTGTTAATTAGTGTGATCAAAAACCCTGCCATTGTAGACTATGGGTTCTACTTTGTAGTTGCACTAAATTGAGTACCGTTTGGTGCCAGTTGACATGATAACAACGCAAAGTCTGGCTTTTTAGAAATTAATGAACAAACACATTTATGAGGCTTTGTTTTGTCTGGTTTACATGTATAGGCTCCGAACGCATCAGAGTTCTTATTTTTTTACTGACTAATGCTCTTGCTTATTAAAAGTGCAAAAAATTACTGAAAAACTTTTTTTTTTTTTTTTTTTTTTTTTTTGCGGTACGTGGGCCTCTCACTGTTGTGGCCTCTCCCATTGCAGAGCACAGGCTTTGGACGCGCAGGCTCAGCGGCCATGGCTTATGGGCCCAGCCACTCCGTAGCATGTGGGGTCTTCCCGGACCGGGGCACGAACCCGTGTCCCCTGCATCGGCAGGTGGACTTTCAACCACTGTGCCACCAGGGAAGCCCTGAAAAACTTTTTTTGATAACTTAATATAACTGATGTGTGAAAGCTATACCATTTTAATTTAATTGGTTCATTTATGATTTTATAAGTTGGAGTACAAAGAATGCTTATTTATTCCATCAGTAACGCACACTAACATTTCTTTTTATTAAGCTGTCAACTTACCAGAACTCTAGAAACATCTTGAACTGTCAGCCCCCCTGGGCACCTGCTCCTCCACCTCTATGCCCCACATTTAACATTTAGAAGAAACAAGCAGATTCAGGTATTTATTTAATATAAACAATTTCAAGAGCACGGGTCAATCGGAGATGACTCAATCTCATACATCTTTAACATCTTCAGTGCTTTCCAATGATAGTTAATATTCAGAATAATGACTATGGGAGTATTCTAAGAGTCTCCTTTATGGAAAAATGAGATTATGTTCATGATATACTACTTCTAAGGCAGAAAACTATAACAGTGTATACTAACAATGTTTTATATTGAGGATTTAGACAAAAGTAAATTTCTAGTTAGGTAGGCAGAAAGTTAAATCAAAATAAAGTAAAATTGACCAGCATATTTCAGCTCTTTAATTGTTCTGGTTAGTTATAAAGTTTAAAATTCATAATTTATTTATCTCATTGAAGAGAAAGAATAGGATGACAAGAGTATCAGGGATCAAAAGACCCAGCTCTTCGGATGTGTGCAAACCTTTTGAATTATGGTAAGATAGGAGCACCAGTCATAACCTGGTTTTGCTCGATGTCTGAAAAAACTCGATTTAAAACTCATGCGCCAGGGCTTCGCTGGTGGCACAGTGGTTGAGAGTTCACCTGCTGATGCAGGGAACACGGGTTCGTGCCCCGGTCCGGGAAGATCCCACATGCCGCGGAGCGGCTGGGCCCGTGAGCCATGGCCGCTGAGCCTGCGCGTCCGGAGCCTGTGCTCCACAAGGGGAGAGGCCACAACAGTGAGAGGCCCACGTACCGCAAAAAAAAAAACACCACCAAAAAACACATGCCCCAGATCATTTGTGAAATAGCAATGAAACTTGAGTTTTGATTGACTACTTTGGGAAAAAAAATGCTTAGTTGTGAATGGTAATAGATCAAAATGCCTCTCCAAAGTTATTTAGAATTAAAATTCTAATAATAATAGCTACCATTTATTTAATCTTTACAGTATTCCACGTAGTATTCTGTGGTCAACAATTAATTAATGCTTGGATTCATTTATATATTACCGTGTTTAAATTTAACAGTAACCCTACAGACCAGGCTTTTGTATACTCATTTTCAGTTGTGGAAACTGAGGCTCTAGCAGGTTAAATATCTTGCTAAAGTTCATTCAGCAAGTAAGTGATCTGAGATTTGAACTCAGATCATTCTGACTGCAAATGCTTTCCACAACGCTGTTTCCCAATATTTCACAATAATAGATTGTTTTGTAAAGGCAAGTTTTCGTATTTTGTGAGGAAATTACATCATTACCCTGTTTTCTTTATGTTTAACTTTTCCAAAATAAAAAGAGAGAGTTCCCCCATTTCTAGTTCTCTCACTGTTTGGAATCCGTTATCAAACACCCTTACGGATGACAAGCTGTTCTTAATAGATTTAAGTGTTTCAGTGATCTTCATCACTTATCTTGGAAGGTTTCTGCCTTAATCTGTCCTCACTGTTGAACATTCTTTCTTGGTATTTAGCCTAAATTTACTTCTCTTGATTATACTCATTACTCCTAGTTACCTCCCTTATTGTGGATGTGTCAGTAATGATCTATCTTTAGCCAACTGGCCTTTGTTTACAGTCCTTCCCACAAGATTGAGGCTGATCTTGTAATGATGGTTAGAGATGATATAATATAGATGTGGGTAATTGGGCAATCAAACTCAAAGTACAGTCTAAACCTAGAATTAGTAGGAAAATAATAAAGGGCACTCAGTGTTGGTTTTCTATATCATCTGTACTTTGGTTTGCATTTAAAGACATGTGTACTTGATGCTTTAAGCTTGCTTACTCACATTCAGTGACTTTGTATGGCTTATAGTATTAGTGTATACAAGCCTAATTAGCAGTTTAAAAGTTTATTATGTATATCTTATTGGATATGACACCAATCTTATTTTTTAAATTATTTTACAGTAAGTCAGCATTTCATACAGTGTAACCTTTGATCATATTTGCTTTCTGCTTCCTGCCCTCAAGTCCTTGATTTCCATTTCCTTTTCAGTAGTAATGAGACAAATTATCAAACAAGCTCATTTGAGGAAACTCCAATTGTAATCAGTTAGCTTGATGGAGGGAAAGATTTTTGGTATGCAGCAGTCATCCTCCCCTGTGGTTACCCAGTATGGTAATTTAAAGCTTAGTTTAGTGTATCGAGCACCCACAAAGTGAGCTTTACAAAGTAAAACCAGATTTCTTCATTCCACAGACAATGATATCTAGTCATAAGCTGCATGTGTCTAGGGATTTTTTTTTTGTTTGTTTAACGTTTTCATAATGCGCTAACCTGGGGCATCACAGAGAGTGGTTTTTTATATGTTTTTGTACAGAACTGAAGGTCTAAAGATCTGAGCTGAATAAAAAGCATCACAAAGTTGTGAATCTAGAACATGCGTGCACAAGGGGGAGAAACCCAACCCAGAAATAAAGAGCCATCAGAAAGTGAAGCTGACAAGAGAAACCCTAAAATAAAAATCAGGAACCAAAGCAGAAAGAAAGGAAAGAAAGGTTAGAACAAAACTT
Source organism: Tursiops truncatus (assembly GCF_011762595.2). Lineage (NCBI taxonomy): Eukaryota > Metazoa > Chordata > Mammalia > Artiodactyla > Delphinidae > Tursiops > Tursiops truncatus. The sequence continues at coordinate 82,934,753 of NC_047044.1, forward strand.
GGGGTGGAAACAGGCCAGGCACTGTGAAGCTCAATAGAGAAATAATTCATCGTTTTTGAAAACATTGTTAAAATCCCTGAAGACCAAGAAAATAGAAGCACAGGAAGAGAAATGTGAATATTTAAAAATAAAACAGTTAAAGCTATAGATGCTAGACAAGACAGACATAATAAAGACTTCAAGACTGAGAGACTAGACGTTATAAGAAGTTATACAAAACAGTAACAGCGGGAATAGGAGGGGACTCCTGGAGAACTGTCCTGTGGGGTTGTGTTGGACTAAAGCCTTCTGACCTGAGTGCACATGGGAAATTTCTGGATTCTCTGAGGTCTAGGATCAGTCTTACACATTTCTGATATTTGGGACCAAGCCTGGGAAATCAACAAATCCCACTAGATAATCACATCTATAAAAGCTAACACTAACATAGTACTTACTGTGTTCTAAACTCTGTTCTAAATACTATATATATATATATATATATATATTTTTTTTTTTTTTTTTTTTTTTTTTTTTTTTTGCGGTACGGGGGCTCTCACTGTTGTGGCCTCTCCCGTTGCGGAGCACAGGCTCCAGATGCGCAGGCTCAGCGGCCATGGCTCACGGGCCCAGCTGCTCTGCGGCATGTGGCATCCTCCCGGACCAGGGCACGAACCTGTGTCCCCTGCATCGGCAGGTGGACTCTCAACCACTGCGCCACCAGGGAAGCCCCTAAATACTTTATATATTTTATATTAACTATTGGAATCTTCCTAATAACCTGATGAAGAAGGTATAGCATGGTGCATCCCCATTTTACAGGTGAGGAGCCAGATACCAGAGAGATTAACTTGCCTAAGTTACACAGCAAGAACATGGCAGCACCAGGCTTTGCAAGCAGGTTGGCCCAGAGCCCCTGCTCTGATTGCTGTACTGCCTTAGCCCCTTTCAGGGCCCTGGAAGCTTTATGGTGTTTTGTTCCCTTCACCTGTTCTATCCAGTCAGTCACCAAATCCTGACAACTCCAGCTTTTAAATATCTGTACAGTGTGCTTTCTCATCCACCCATTGTCATGATCTCAATGACTCCGGTGCCCTTGACCTCCAGCATTGCCCCCTTCCAAACCTCCTGTTCACTGCATCAGGCTGACTTTTTTCTAAACTGTAAATCTGACCATAAAACTCCTTCCGTTAGAATTGTTCTGTTTCTCCATCACATCAGGGTAAACTCCAAATTCCCAATGTGGTGTAAAGGACCATTTTCATCTGATCACGGGCCCATATTTCCCCTCATGTACCGCAACACAACTTCTGCTCCAGAAAGAGTGGATTATTTGTGGTTCCCTGCACATAGCCATGGTTCTTCACCTCCTCCGGAGTGCACCTGTTGTTTTCTCTGCCCACAGTTTTCTTCCTCCTTTCATGGCCTGGCTAATGTCTGCTCATTCTTCATGATTCAGTTTAGGCAACACATCTTGCTGGAAGCCTTCCCTGGTTCTGTAGGGTGAGTTAAATCTCTGCTTCTGTTTGTTAATTGCATGCTGTGGGCAGCTCCATCGTAACACATGTGCTTAAGTGTGTTCATTGGTTTCTGTCTTCCCTGCCAAGTGGTTAACTACTCAAGTACAGGGTTCATGTGCCCAGGCTCTCACGGGGACTGACACAGAGTAGGTGCTCAATTAATGTTTTCTGAATGAATGAGCAAAGAAATGAACGAAGGTATCTGACAGTATAACTACTTTTGCCTTTGGAGTTTCGGGTGAGGATTTAGTATCAGATTTAGTATCAGACCTTAATCAGACTTTAATCCCTGTGTATTTTTCTGAAATAGGGAATGAGGGCCAGCTCCTTACCTTTGCTGAGGAGACGAATAAAGGGAATGGTTTTAAATTACATATGAAGTAATTAAGTGGAGGAAGTAAGACTTTCCTGGCAGTTTTGGTAATGAGAGTGCATTTAAAAATGGTCTGAATATCTTCAGTGCACTTTAAAAATGGGGTGCATGTACATTTGGCTTGTGGAAAAACCAGCACTGTGGAATATCGTAGGTTAGAGTCTCCGTCTGACCACATCACATTACCTGGGGGGCTTTAAAAAGCATACATTTCTTGGCCTTCATCCTTAAAGATTTGATTCAATGGGTTTTGTATAGGGGTCCACACGCTGTGTTTTTTGAGCATTAAATGAGATATAAAGCCCTTAGCACAATTACTAGCAGCATGTACTCATTCAGTAGTAGATGTCATTGTTATCATCAGCACCGTCACCATCAACACCATCCCCTCCATCTCTATCAATACTGTTAGCATCACCACTATTCCTAAAGTTACTTTAGAATTATCAGTGGTGCTCCATAACCTAAAGGCCTAATCGACTAGAAGGTCGGAAATGGAATATTTTCCAAATACTTCTTATTTCATTGTTCATGTCAAATGGTTTCCTTTGAAAACACACCCACATTACTAGCCCACTTTACTAGTTGTGAGACTCGGACAAGTGATTTAAACTCTGCACCTCAGTTTCCTCATATGTAAAGTGGGGCTAGTAATATTTCCTATCTTATGGGGTTTTTATTAATACACATAAAGTAATTAGAAGAATGCTTGCATAAATAAGTTCTCAAAAAATATTAACTTTTACAAGTAGCAGTAGTAGTAAAAGGGAAAAAAAAAACAAACCCAGGCTCCACATTCCAAAATGTTGAGTATCAGTACCTGTGTACTTACACCCACATACCATATAAGCAAGTATAAACACACATACATATGTTTATTTTTGCAAATACTGATGTTCCCTCATGCCCCAGGGTACAGATTCCAAATTCCATCAGAGGAAAGCCAAAGATCTAAACCTCTTATCTGAAGCAGTCCTTAATTTGTTCACGACTACCAAGTAGGTGACCCCTCTTTGTCAGCACACTTTTAAACTGATGAAAGTTTAGATTCATTTTTAAGTTTTTATTTATTTGAAAAAATCAATAAATAAGTAAGCAAATTTAAAGAGACACATTCAATTCCAGTGGAGTGAATGAGGAGAGAAAAGTTTGTGTTTCTGGTCATGTAAGAAAAAAATAGCTGAAGAGTGTAGATTTCAGTGTTCCAAAATAAAAAATGACGCCTGACCAGGATTGGAAACTTCAGATCAAAAGGGCAATTTTAGAAAATTGTGGTGAGTGAATGAGAGCACTAGTTTATTGAAGAAATCAATTTGCTATCTTAACCAATGGCACCAGTGCCATCCCTATAATCCCTGAAAATAGACAAACACTTTGCGGTTCACCAGTCCGTAGATCACATCTACTTCCTTCCACCTGGCAAGCTCACACCCTTTTCAAATCAGATAGTATCGCTGGAGCTTTGTGGGTTTATGAAGCCACAAGTTTATTAGTTAGATAAAATCTCTAAGCGTTGAGAAGTTTAAAACTGTGTTGTCAAACCAAATTTCAGTTATAATGGCAATTTCCGAAGAAAATATGACACACTAACTTTTAAATCTTGTCATTCTGTTTCCTTGAGAGTGTGTGATGTGTGATTATCTATGGCAGGGCTTCCTGTCTTTGTTTTCAAATTCAGCTGTACATAGAGAGTAGCAATTGAAATACTGAAACTTAGAATCTGCAATTGGTAAAACACCTCCAGTTGCCCTACATGCTTCTACGGATAAAGATGGGGCAAATGTTTTACAAAAGAAAAAAATAAGGCCTTATTTAAAAAAATTAGGTATAATTGATGTATAATATTATATTAGTTTCAGGTATACAATGTGATGATTTGGTATTTATATATATTGCGAAATGATCACCACAGTAAGTCTTGTTAACATCCATCACTATACATTGTTATACTTTTTTTCTTGTGATGAAAACATTTAAGATACACTCTCTGAGCGACTTTCAAATATGGAATACAGTATTATTAGGTATAGTCACCATGCTTTCTTTACATTACTCCCTCTGGACTTACTTATTTTATAGCTGGAAGTTTGTACCTTTTAATCGCCTTCACTCCCTCCCTGCCACTTCTAGCAACCACCAATCTGTTCTCTGTATCCATGAGCTTGTTTTTCTTTGGTTGGCTGTTTAATGTGTTTTTTGGTTTGTTTTTTAGATTCTACATGTAAGTGAGATCATATGGTATTTGTCTTTCTCTATCTGACTTAATTCACTTACATAATGTCCTCAAGGTCCATCCATGTTGTCGCAAATGGCAAGATTTCATTCCTCTTTAATGGCTCAGTAATAATAATATTCTGTCTATATCACATTTTCTTTATCCATTCATTCATATCTTGGCTACTGTGAGTAGTGCTGCAGTGAACATAGGGGTGCACATATCTTTTAGTTAGTGTTTTCATTTTCTTCAGATAAATACCCAGAAGTAGAATTGCTGGATTATATGATAGTTCTACTTTAAATTTTTTGAGGAACCTCCATACTGTTCTCCACAGTGGCTGCTCCAATTTACATTCCCACCAACAGTGCAAGTGTTGCCTTTTCTCCACACCCTCTCCAGCATTTGTTATTTGTCTTTTTGATGATGGCCATTCTAACAGATGTGAGATGATATCTTGTTGTGGTTTTGATTTGCATTTCCCTAATGATTAATGATGTTGAGCACCTTTTCCTGTACCTGTTGGCTGTTTGCCTTCTATGGAAAAATGTAAATATAGCTTTAAGTGTATAATGCAGTAGTCAGAGGAGAAAACAACCTTAGGGCAGGGAGAGGTCCTCTTTAATATATTATTCTGTCTCATTGAAATGATCAAAAAGGTCTAATGCAATAAAAACTTACCAGAACTCAGTATTCAAAGGCCTAAGTAAGCCTTTTTTCTTCTATTTTAACATTTGACTTTAGGAATAGAAGCTAATCGTAAGGAAATAACCTGATATCAGGTAACAACTTTTGAAAAGCAAATTGCAGGGTATTCATTTATATTATTATATTTTCTTTCAAATTTTAAACATGGAATTGCTAAATGAGAATTAATTTTGACTATGAACTATAGGTATAGAGTTAGGAAAATGGAAGTTTCCAATTAATCCCAGGCTTACTATATTACCAAAATGTAAATATGGGTATTTAGCTATATTCTTACTGTTACTCTCTGTGAAAGAGTGACAATAAGTCTTCCCAATATAATAACATGATGATACATAAGCCTGTATATTGTTGGATACTCTCCAGAGCTCTTCCAAATGTTAATATGTGCTCAGGTAATCCTATGAGGCAAGAAGCAATAGAATAAGCTTCATTTTACAGTTGAGGATATTGGCAAGAGAGAGGTCAAAGATGTAACCCCAAATGTTATTAATTAATAACTGAGCTGGCAGTAGAGTCTCCAAGAGCAGGGAATATGCTAGTATATTAAACTGAAGTACAATTTTATGGGGTTGATAATATTAAACAAAATAGGTTTGTGGTTATTGTGAACCTTAAAACATTGGTGCCACGTGGGAGAACGATGTCTCAACAAACAACAGGTTTTTATTTTGCTTGACAGTCATCACTGCCAGAATAAGTGTTCAGTGAAGGTTAGGTCTTATTGTTACTGTTACATAGATTGTGAAAAATTACTAGACATACCACTCAAACCAAAGTAAATTAATGCTCCTGCAAAAAGATGCTAAATTATGATATATTTATGGTAAAGGACTATTGTTATCTCAAGTAAGCGACATTGTTGCTCTTTTCACCACCATTCAGAAAGTAGGAATTTCTCACTTGAAATTAATTAATTAGTGTGAATTGCTGTCTTAATAGGGATAGACTGTAATGACCCATGGTCTTATGCATTTGAGCAAAAGCTGTCACTTCACATCAAATTGCCATCCTCCTATTTCTCTTACCTAAGGTATAAATCTGCGGACATCTTCCGTACGGCACAGTGACAGCATCGCAAGCAAACTCCAGATTCAGTGTGTTCGAAACAAGAATCATAGAGGCCACTTTTATGGCGTAAATGACCAGCTTAGAGCATGTTAGACTTAGTGCAGTGTGTCTTTCTGCAAAATAATGTTTTCGGTTGTACAGCTGGTACAGTGAATTCAGTACGTATCACTGGGCCAATCTGGTGTACTTAGATGTTTCTCCTTATCCTTTCTTTTGTAAATGTATTGTCATTTGGTAGAGGGAACCCAAATCTCAAGACAAGCATATACAGATACCTGAACATTCATGGTTTCTCAAGAGAGCAAGTCTCTAATGATTTTTCAATTATAGGGCAAGTGTGTTTGGTGATACCAATTTACTCTCTCCAACAAAATGTGACCTATAACAGGAAACCAATTCCAAGTTACCCAGGTCCGTTTGGACTGGCCACACGACACAGAAAATTATCTAGGGGCATACAGGGATGAGTTGATGAATCTTCTGGAAGCGTCTGTGAGGAGGAAACCACCATGAAGAGCTGTTACCACTGCTGTTCTCCTGCTGGTACCACTACAACGCTGCTTTCTCACAAATCCATCTGCTCTTAACATAGCCTGAAAAAGGAGGGGGAAATGCATCTCTGAGGGAGTGCTTGAGAAAAGAAAATGGAATAGTCAGGGGTAGCCCCGTGCAGATTATTCCTCATGATGTGAAAATGCTTTTACAAGGAACAGGGAGACTTCTGAACTGAGTAAGTCCAAGTAAAAACAGATCTGGAAAACATTGCTGTTTGAACCTAATCCACTTAACTTGGTCTGTCTTTAAGTTGCCCACTTAGAGTTCAGTCTTTCAGAAGTTGAGCACCCCTGTCACCGAGTAGTGGTCAGATTAATTGTGCTATCCTGCTTGCTTGCTGGCTGAAGTCTTTTTTGTTACTTCTAATGTAAGCTTTTAGAAAGCTACAAAGTACAGTGACAGACACTATCATATTCAATTGGACATGCTTTCTGCAGATTTGTTAAGGATTTACTTTACACATTTGTAACATTTAGTTGCCATGGAGATGACCCCAGTGGTAAGAGGAACAGCCTTTAGGTTGGACCTCAGATTTTCCTTTCATTTCCATTTAATTTGATTTGACTGCAAAATGTCACTTCCATTGCATTGATTAAGCTTCATTGCTGCCACCAGCCCTGTTAGAAGGGTGAAAGGGCAGGCCAGCTGCTGTCATTTTGCACCCCTACCCTTTTCTGATATCAATACAGATAGGCTTTTGAGATGAGAAACTCCTTCGCTACATTGATGCAGACACAATTTCTCTTGCTCACTTCATGAAATATAATAAAACTAAAATTGTGCTCAGAAATCTTTATTCACTCAAAAGCACACTTTTTGTAACCTCAATTTTTCTGTTTGAGCTCCATGTTCCTGTAAGGTATGATATATAGTGTATGAAAACTAAAAATTACTATGTCTTAGGTTTCCCTTAAAATTTTTTTAAACTCAGCAGTTGGCTACTCTCTTGAAATAGTTCTTTTATAGTTCACATGAATTAGAAATAAGTTATAAAGTGAAATTACATATACAAATATAAAACATTAATTCTTGCTCATAGGGATTGGAAGCGCCATCCTTAGGTATTAATCAAGGCAGATTGGAAGCAAAATGATGCTGTAGACAAAGTTTTTCTATGGTGCACCCTGTATTGCTTCTGTCTGCTTCTTTCTCTCTTCCCTCCCTTGGCTTATAATGAATGCTTCAGTAACCCAGAATTCATCCATCTCTCCTTTTAGGTAAAAAAAAAAAACCCAATTTGGTAAATTAATTCAACACTAAGATTTGAGAAAATAAATGCGTTAGGGAGTATAGCATTTATATTTAACCGGAGAAGCAGAGGACATTATTTAACACAAAAAGCTTACTGCTAATAGGAGAACACCAGTCCCAAGTGGGGAAGACAATTTGACAGGAAGCCTTCCGGACACTTTTCAAACCATAGCCCCTAGATTTCAGCCTCAAAGTGGATACTCGGTTCTGTTGTGTTTCGGAGTTTACTTTATTGGGCTTCTTTAAATGTACCATCATTTGGGAAAAAGCACTCAGTTGCTTGATGGAACATATACAGGAAACCTGTGAATTTATGGCTGAAAACATACACGTCAGTGATCACGAAAGATATGCCAGCACTTTGAGGGCAGAGCACCTTGACTGGGGCTTAATAATTTCATGTTTCTGTAAGAAGGGTAGCTTTATTGACTAGGAATGGGAATGGGGGGGAAAGGAAGCAATCTTGCTATTTAGATATTGATTCCTTGGTTTGTGGGGTTATGGCTAGGATCAGGTCTGCTGTCCTTTGGGAACTGATACCAGCGTTCCATCCAGGGGCCCTTTGGATGGGTCATATGATTTCTGTTGGAAGTCCAAAGAGATGTGCATTGGGAGAGTACTGATGATTTCCTTTTTGGTCCCTGCTATAGTAACTGCACTTAACCAGACAAGTTTTGCTCTGTTGGAATATTCTAGAATTCTGGTTAATAATATAGTGAAAGGCATAAGTGTGGTTCCCTTTAGTTGTTATCGTGAAATGATTCAGAGTAGTATCTGTCGGACTGTAATGTGCATGTGAATCATCTGGATATCTTGTTAAAATGCACGTTCTGATTCAGAAGGCCTAGGGTGGGGCCTGAGATTCTCTGTGTCTAACAAATTACCAGCTGAGCCTGATGTTGCTGGTTCCCAGACCATACTTTGTATAGTAGGGACTTAGGGCAAGTTCTTGATCTTGGCAGCACATTGAAATCACCTGGGAAGATTAAAAAACCTCTCTGCCTGGGTCCCATTAGACCCTCAGAGATTAGCACTTAATTGAGTAGAGTGTGGCTAGGTAGGATTTTTAAAAGCTCTCTAGGTGATTTTGATGTTCAGCAAAGGTTGAATATCGCTGGTTAGGTAACAGACCTGTGACGATTGGGAAAAAATATACGTAGATGATAATGTTACAAATAATATTTTCAAAACCCTCCTTAGGGTTTTTAGTTTTGCTATTAGTCTGGAGACAACGTTGAAACAAATATGTAAATAAAAACAAATTTGTCATTCCGTTCATTAATTGCAAATACAAGTCCACAGATGAGCATTTAGCAATATTATCTTCAGCAATTTCTTCTTTTGAGAGTAATTTAGGTTAGGTTGCCAGATTTAGCAAGTAAATATACAGACTCTGAGGCCCTATCCCAGGCCTGCTGCATCAGAACCTGCATTTTAAAAAGATACTCAGATGATTCATATGCACACTACAAATATTGCATGGGACACACTTAAAAAAATTGTTGTTTATTTGAAATTCGAATTTTTTTCGGTGTCTTGTATTTTATCTCACACCCCTATCTAGGAAGGAATTAACATTTATTTCATTACAGAATAAAAATGGAAAGTGGTATTCTGAGTTTAGAGAACACTTTTAATATCTTAGCTCTCATTTCACCTCATCTTCCTGTGTCTGTAAAGCCTCCTGATTTTTAAGCCTAACAGAAAATAAAACCAGCTGATAGACCTCAAGATGTCATGCTGTGTTGGAAACAAATAAGATGTATTGTTCTGTGTTGCAAGAATGAGAGACGGCTGTATCACTTTTAGGGTAATAGTTTACATTACAAAATTTTTTTTTTCTTAAGTTTATTTAAAAATTGTCACATATTTAAAATTCCTTTTATTTATGGAATTCAGAAGCCACCTTATTATAACTAAAGTGTAATAATTGGTTATGCTCATAAAACTACAAATACTAGAATTCCGCAGAAAGAGAATTATCCAAAGGCTTATCTTACTATGATCCCACAAGGCTAAAAATGCTGTGTCTATGTACACAAAGAAGAAATACTAATCTTTTAAAAAATTACTTAGATTAACTAAAATGTCAAAGTCGAGCACTGGTAAAAACAATATCCATTGTTATAAACTCACATTTAACAGGTTCCTATTGACTAGCAGTCTCCAATGAATCACAGATATTGAAAAAAATAGGCTATAAAAGTATAATTACAAAAATTAATTTTCAGGTTGAGGTAAAAAATACATCATTGGCATTATTAGATATTTCTTTTAACCGTCTCCCCTTTTGGAGTCTTTGTCACATATCTGGTGCTCTATTAAGAAGATATTCATATGCTGGTATTGAATAGAGCGATTTGTGCTTTAAAATGTAGTGTTGAGAACTCTACTTGGAATGTGTGGCCGTATATAAGATTGAGCTTTAATAGTGTTATATTTCAATCTATAAATAACTTTTGCTTCCTGTCTGACATTAAAACAATGTGTGGCATTTGGCAAAAAGTAAACTGCCTAATGATTTAAGTGCCTAGTTAAGGGATGTCACTGTAAATTTTTTAAACTGGTGAAAACACTGTAAGAATGTGTCTTAGCTTTATTGATCCTTCAAAATAAATGATTTATTTTGGCACTCTGAAATCATAAATGCTAATCAACATTCTGAAAAGTGTGGCATTGTTGATCTTTATTTATGGTGAGTCAAGTTAACAGGTATATTGTGTTGTGAAGCTCTACTTAATTAGTGAGAATCAGGAAGGCAAATGATAATGAAGGCCTCACACTTACAAACATGGTGAACCAAGGGAGGACAGACCTTGTTTATTTGTAATCTTTGTAGTCTTGGTGAAGGGACACATCACTTCATAGTCAAATCTCACATGACCTAACTGGACCTCCTTTTAGGAGGTTCTTTCACTTGTAAAATGAGAAAAGGAATATTCCGCCATTGAGTTGTGAAGCTTAGTAAAGTAACATGTAAAGCTCCTAGCATGGTGCTGGTAGATATTTGGAAAAAAGTTACTTTCCACCTCTATCACCCTGATCCCCTAAATCCCTCTAACTCATTGGGACCATTCTCCTTCTTTGGTAGAGTTTCTAGAAATATAAGATGGCATGTTGGATGCTGAAAAGAGATAGACTATTAACTGTTCTTTGGCCAGATTTAAGCTCAGATGTGATATTCTTTTTTTTTAATTAATTAATTTTTATATCTATTTTTGGCTGTGTTGGGTCTTGTTTCTGTGCCAGGGCTTTCTCTAGTTGCGGCAAGCGGGGGCCACTCTTCATTGCGGTGCGCGGGCCTCTCACTATCGCGGCCTCTCTTGTTGCGGAGCACAGGCTCTGGACGCGCAGGCTCAGTAGTTGTGGCTCACGGGCCTAGTTGCTCCGCGGCATGTGGGATCTTCCTAGACCAGGGCTCGAACCCGTGTCCCCTGCATTGGCAGGCAGATTCTCCACCGTTACGCCACCAGGGAAGCCCCAGATGTGATATTCTTAGGTGAAGTCTAGTTAAAGTCTGTTGAGGAAAACAGTTTTTAATAAAAAAAAGAACACCCACTTGTAAATCAAAAGATAGAGCATCTGGTCCTGGGACTAACTGGACATTTGATTCAATGCAAATTATTTAATTATTCTTGGCTGAAGTTTCTTTACTTTTACAAAAGAAGTAGAGTTGAACTGTAATATTTCTTTGTTGCCCTCCTTGCTCCTTTTATAATGTTTCTTGGTTTGGTTTTCCTGAGGTGCTGGGTCAGAGATTGGGAGTGTGGTCAGTATCAACACTGTCTACCGAAAAAAAATGCACAACCTAAAAGTTGAGAGTTATGTTTTATTTGGTGGACAAAACTGAGGCCTTAAGCCCAGGACACAGCATCTCAGATAGCTCTGAGAAACTGTTCCGAAGAGGCAAGGCGGGGAGCCAGGATATGTAGGAGTTTTTGCAACAAAGACCAGGTAGTCGGAACATCAAAAGACTACTGTTAATTAAGGAAAACCAGATATCTCAAATTAAGGAATTTAGCACTTCTCTCTGTATGGGAAGATGCAGGAGTCTAGGCTCACTGAAATCATTCCTTTGATATGCACCTCAGCTATCTGGGGCCAGTATCCTATGCTTCTCATCCTGAGTCTCCTTAGGGCGCACCATCGGGGGTGGCTGCAGCAGTTGACTGCTAAGTGAGGGGGGCATCTTGCCTCCATCCTGAGTTCCCTCAGGGCTCACCATCAGGGCGGCTGTAATGTGACGGCTTGAAGGCTGCAACATCCTTTGTTTACTGATATGACAGGTGGCATTTTTAGTTCACAATACCTACGAGGGAGCGAAGGCCCCAGGAGTAGGCAGAGTGAGCAGTTGGACTGTGATACAACAGGAGCTCAGGCCTCAGCCCGTCCCGCAGGGGGGCCTTGGGCGCTGTGTGGCCCTTCAGAGTTGTTCTCAACTGAGGCAAGAGTGCTAGGCCTCTGTCCTCTCAGACCCTTTCTCGGGGCACAACTTTGGGCAAGGCAGCCCCCCTTCTTCTTCTGGGGGGGGGCAGGTCCTGAAGAAGAATCACTTGGTAGTTAGCAGCAGGCAGACCTCCTGGCAGCTAGATTGAGTCCCTCCATCCTGGAGGGGGATCTGACCCAGCCTCTACTACCTGAGGTTAGATTGGTTTCCTATCATTCCAGGACTCAGATCCAGCAGAATACCAGTCGTTATTGGAGTGCTGTCTTTTTCAGAGATGTTTTGGGGAATGTGCTAAGATTTAGAATCTCTGGGTGTACTTGAGAGTGTTATTTTGAGCGTAGGCTCCACTTATGCATTTTCTGAAGTGAAATTAAACAAAATTTCACTCTGATATGAAATCTTTGCTGAACTTTGCAGAAGGATAGACTTTTTGTACTATTTCTAAGGGATCTCTCTCATACAAATCTCTCCAAAGGCACCCACATAAAACAGCATTGGCTTTTGCAGTTTCATTTGTAGTTATGACCAACACAAAAAATGCTCAGGTACAGTATGAGACATTTTAAAAATGATAATAGATAGTCTTACAAGTCACTGAGAAAATCAGCCTACTTTGGAACTTTTTGATTCTATTCAGGTTTTGTTTCAGTTTTGAATAGGAGAACTCTTCCTGTCGCAAAACTCTTCACCTGTCTTTAATTAGCTGATCATTTTTCAAGTTTTAGGATCGTATATTTTACAGATGTGCTGTGGATTAGCCCTCTGGATAGAGACCCTGCAGTGAAGGTATTTTTATGTTAGTTGAAACAGAGGGGGCTGAATGGATAAGACCATCAAGAAGATAAAGCTAACTTTATCTATTATCTAAAGCAGTTCAGTGTATTGAAATATACCAATGCATTCTTGCGGTGGTCTTATTTGGTGGAATAGATAAAGTGTGAACTTCTGTATCCCCTTAGTTGGCCTGAAAATGGGATGTCAAACAGCATATAATCATCTTTCTTGTTTAAAAAAAAGAGAGTGAGAGAAAGCGATTTCTATTTGTGTCAGATTTTAGATGTCTTAATATTCTTTCCTGTCTAATTTTGCAGGAAGTGATAATAGAGTTCCTGTCAAATTAGAGGCTGCAGACTTTTAACCTATGTCGTGAAAAAAACATTAGTTATTATTACCATAAACATAATTCAAATAAAAATTTAGTTGTGTTACCATTATGTTGAAGGGTGCATTCCAAGCATATAATTTTACTCATTATAGACATCAAAAATTCAGAATGACAGTATGTTGGAGAAGAAATTTTAAAAATACATGAAGGGTTTTGAATTGTCTTTTGCTTCCAAAGATGCAGTAAATTTGTAACTGGAAAAATTAGAATGAAAGTGATTCCCATAAAAAATTGTGTAGCTCTGTTCCTATGGAACACAAAATTAGTTTCTAAAATACCATAGCCAGTTACATGTTTGTAATTTTGAGGCAGAGGTCAAAGCGGATAGTGTCGAGTAAGGGAAAAAAGAGAGATAAGAAAGAAGCAAGTGGAAATCTCACACTGTGTCCAACTCCATGGAAAGAGCTACAAGCAAGTGATATTTCTGATTTTGATGAAATAACAGTTGAATCTGTTTTATTATTCACCTGAGAATTATTTGCTTGAGTTAGATTGCTAAATGTGAAAATGACACTGGATCAATCTTTAGAATTTTTCAAGGCTTTCTTGAAAGTCTTGACAATTTTGACTCTCTCATCATTACATTTTCCAAGTGCTGGTAGACAGAGTACATTTTTTCAGTAGTTCAGGTATATGCATGGACTATCTAAGCAGATGTGTTCTTGGTATGAAGGGGTATTTTCTCAGCCAAATTAATAAAACAAGAGAATGAATGAGAAAACAAAGAGCTTAACTCTAGAGAAGTCCTCTCTAACCGCTTTTAGCAGTGTTATCAAATTGGGTCACAGATAATTAGATTAATTTGACTACCCTATGGTTTTATTTGCAGAAATGTAATGTGGCAACTCTCTTTGCTCTTGGATATCTATAGGATACAAGAAAATGGAAACACTCGGCTTTCAAAAATGAGAGAGCTATTATGTCATGCTCAGAGATGTAGACGCTGATAGATTATCAACACCTGAAGCCACTCTATTAAAGCATGCTTTGGTGCTGCAAGCAAAAGTCACAGAAAAGTGGCTCATGGTTCGCCATCTAAGCTTGCTACCATTTGGTTTCCTTTAATTGGCTATCATGTCCATTTACCAGAAATTGGCTCTATTTTCTAGATGCTGGATGTAGGAGTGATTTACTTGTGTGAGTGTGATGAGGATTACACCTGTAAGAATATAGTTTCAAACATAATTTCCTTAGAAAAATGACTAACCACGTGTATCTGAATATGTGTACTGCAAAGGAATCACAAAACCTAGAACCTGAGCGGCTTTTCAAAGAATCTGACTTTTCCTAAAGACAGTATTGGAGTAGAAGGGTCATGAAAGCCTCTGGGTGGGCCCTGGTCTGTAAGGTATTATTAAGGACAATTTAAGGATAGTATCAAAGGAATTGAAAAATAAAGAGCACAGCACAATGCTTGGTGTAGGTATTTTACCTAATATATGCATAACTTATAAACCCACATCTTAATACCACTCTGAGTAGATTGCTTTCATGTTTAGAGCATAGCCACTTAAGCATGTACTTTTGCTCAACTTCTTAAGAAATCAGTTAGGCTTTTTTTTTTAAGAAAAATATTCCAGCATTTAACTTTGCTTTTCTGAACTAACAGGCATTTTTGGTTATCTAATTACTTTAACCATGTATTTCCTGAAATGTGGTTGTCTACTAATGGTTTTAACCACAAATACAGATGCTCTAATTTCTGTTCTTTTATAGGTCTTTTTGAATGAGGTCCACTGCTATGATCAGGAGGAAGGTTCATGTAAATCTAGAATAAATATTTTAAAAGTATAAGAAGTGAGTACTTCAAATGTAAAGGAAAATAAATGTAACATTGTTTTCTGAAACAAGTGTAGCAAGGATTTTAAGACTTTCTGTTTAATTACTTTGCATTGAAGCCATCTGGTTTGGTAACTTTCATGACCTTATATTCCCTGAATGTTCTCATAAATCAAAGGAAGAATATGCTCAATTCTAACAATAGTCCTGGGGAAAATTCCATATTTGAAAACAAAAGAAAGAAACATAGAAACAAGGTTGCCTTGGGAATTTTGAGGTCCTGGGTAAGGTTAATTGGGAGGGCATAAATTCCTTTATCCTCAGATTTTTCTTTTCCTTTCTCTTCTCTCCCCCTAAGCTTTCCTGCCCTCTAACCCATCAATTTCTCTTGCCGCTTGGGCCTTCACACTTCAACATTGAACTTGGAAATATAAATATATTATAACAGACAAGAGGATGGCCTTGATGATCTGTTAAAGTTCCTTTTAGTGCTCTATTTTAAATTCTGAAGATTTCATAGAAACTTGAGGGTGAAATGGCCCTCTCGAGGTCATCAGTGCAGCTCCCTCTGTGTAAGAATGCCTCCCACCTTCTGCGAGTTGGTGTTAAGAGTCCCAAGGAACCTCTTCTTTCTCTGGACTTCTCTGGCACTGTGGACTATCTCACTGACCAAGTTGGGAAATGAAGCGCATATCAGATTGGAGAATTTTAAAAACTATACATTTGACTTTCTTCGTAACCTAGATGTTTTCTGTTTTTTTTTTTTTTTTTTTTTAATTTTGGCCGTACCTCCTGTGGCATGTGGGATTTTAGGTCCCCAGCCAGGGATCGAACCCGCACCACCTGCATTGGAAGACGGAGTCTTAACCACTGGACCGCCGGGGGGAAGTCCCCCTAACCTAGATTTCTAATGTATAAATCATTGCTTTAGTGAGCCACTCTTTTGAAAGAAATCTATGTTAAATGTCTAGGTATTATTTTGAGGGGGAGTGGGGCTTCCGGTGGATGAGAATTTTAGGAAGTCAGAATCCACTGAGAGCAGGCAATTTAATAAACATTAATTGAGGACTTCTGTTGAGACATTTGCAGACTTGGATGCCTCAGAGGACAAGGCTCATAACGTAAATCTATGGATTGAGCCTTATATAAGGCAATAGGGATGGTGTGAGACCCGAAGCAGTCAAGACCTGTCTAGCCAATCATAACAGGTGTTTGGGCCACATCCTGCCTCAAGCATTCAGTTGGCACACCCTTAAGTCTCTTTGCATGATATCTGCTGGATCTTGTGGGAGATTCACAAGTGAACACCTATGATTGCTGACCTCACAGAGGTACAAGAGTAATAAAAATCATTATTATTCTAATGACAGCAACCATTATAGAGTGGCTGCTGGGTCCCAGGCACCATGCCACTGTTATTCAGTCCTTATACTAATCCCGGGCGGTGATCATATTCAACTTTATTTTAAAGATGGGTAAGTGGAGGCCCGTTGAAGATCAGTTACTTGCTCATGGTCTCTCTTCTAATAGATGTTGGAACCTAGGTTAAAATTGAAATCCTTCGACTTGTTAACTTCCAAAACCCATTACTATTCAGGTGTATCTCAAGCTATCTTCTGTGAGATGTTAATAGACACATTTCTTAAAAAAAGGACAATCGATTCTATAGTCAAATAATGGAGAACAAAATTTTTTTATTTTATTTTTTTTCTTTTGCGGTATGCGGGCCTCTCACTGTTGTGGCCTCTCCCGTTGCGGAGCACAGGCTCCAGACGCGCAGGTTCAGCGGCCATGGCTCATGGGCCCAGCCGCTCCGCGGCATGTGGGATCTTCCCGGACTGGGGCACGAACCCGTGTCCCCTGCATCGGCAGGCGGACTCTCAACCACTGCGCCACCAGGGAAGCCCTGGAGAACAAAATTTGAGTTACAGAAAGTTAAACCTCAGACATTACTTACTTTTTTCGTAGTCTTTAATATTACTGTGTATTGTGAATCCCCCGAAGTGGGTGTATTTTACAGTGTTTCCCAAGCTAATGGGAACTTTACAGATTATCTCGAGCCCTAGTGTTCTACAGAACAAACTTTGGGAAATTCTTATCTATAACACCCAGACCCCTCACTGAGATAAGAGTTGTCATTAAGGCGTAAAGTATTTTGGGGGTGCAAAGATATCAATTTGCAATCAGAGAATGCATCAAAGGGAAGGTAGCATTTGGAATTGAGTCTTAAAAGTGGATAATATTTTCACAGATGATAATATTTACATAGCTGATACTGAGGGTTAGAAAATATTCCAGGAGAAATTATTTCAGTCAGAGGGAACAGTGCAAACGTAGACATAGAGACAGGAATGTGCGGTGGTGTATTTGGGGAATGCAGAAGACAAGTGTCATTTTGGTGTTTATCATGTCTTAATCTTATTGTTAATTATATTTCAGAATATTGGTCTTATTTCTCCAAGTATTAGAAAAGCTCACTTTCAGATTTCAAGTCAGATGACAGAGGATGTCATCTTCACTCATATGATTAAAATTATTAATTCACTGAGCAACTATTTACTGGCTGCTTATTAATATATTCCAGGCCCTGTTTTGGGTGCCTAGGCTACAGCTGTAAATAAGGTATACAGGGTTCCTGTTCTCAGGCAATGCGCAGACAAAAGCAATATAAACGTAAACATGGCAACAAGAAAATATCAACTGGTGATAAGTGCTATGCAGAGAGATAAAATAGGCTGGGGTGATAAAGAGTGCATTAATGGCTATTTTAGAAGAGCAAGAAGGAGCCAGACATTTGAAGATCATGGGGAAAACATATTAGGCAGAAAGAACAGCTGGTGCAATATATGCCTAAGGGAGCAACGAACTTGAGCTTATTGGGGAATAGAGACGAGGCTAATGTGGTTGCAGCATTGGCAAGGAGGAAAGTGGTAAGAAGAGTTCAGAGGGATTGATAAGAACCAGACCACAGATTAAAGAGTTAGAATTTTTTCTAAGTGGGTTGGTTAACTATTGGCGATATGAAAGAAAGGGCCTTAAAAAAACAAAACAAACAAAAAAACGCCCCAGAAAACGGGCACTCTTCTGGCGGTCCAGTGGTTAAGACTGCGCACTTCCAGTGCTTCCACTGCAGGGGGCGCGGGTTCAATCCCATTTCGGGGAACTAAGATCCCACAGGCTGTGTGGCACGGCCAAAAAAAAATGTGGTGGGGGGTGCTTAACCAAGTGTGTGTGGTGTGTGTGTGTGTGTGTGTGTATGTTTGTGTACATGTAATCTCTCTGACTGCTTTGTGGAGAGTAAACTGCAAGGAGAAAGAGTAGAAGTGGGTGGAGAGAGCAGTTAGGAAGTGACTGCAGTAGTCTAGGAAGGACTAGCTTGGGTTAGGGGAGGTAGTGGTGATGGAGAGTAGACATTTTTACATATAGATTTTAAAGGATGTGCTAATGAAATTGATGTAGGGGCTAGATGGAAGGAAATTAGGTGCAGGTTGGTGGTATTTGCTAATGGGGAAGACTGAGGGAGATGCAGGTCTGGGTGGAAAATCAGAAGTTTTATTTTGGACACATTCAGTTGGAAATGCCTATTAGACATTCGAGTGGAGGGGTCAGATAAGTAATTGAATAGGTGAGTCTTGATTTCAAGAGTGAGAGGTCTGTGCTAGAGGTATAGGGATATATTATTCCACATTCTTCCATTAACAGAGTTGAGAAGGGCTACCCAGTTAAAATGCCGTTTAAAAGGTAAAAAAAAAACCGAATACATAAATAAAAGTATTTGTTTATAAAAAGTTTAAAGTCAATGCAGTATGTAAACTACTATAGTGTAACATGGATTTGGGGCACAACCAGTTTTCTCATCATTTATTAAGTACCAGTAGAAAAGCAGGAAAACATTAAATTTTAGTATGTAATACCTGGAAGGTCTCCTGGAATTCAAATACCAGTCTCCTCTGCAATGTACTGGACAGTGTCTTTCCACCAGAGGCCTTATTGCACAGTACTGGAATGGCACTCTGTTGCCTCCCAGGGTGGGTGATTCTAGGTTTATAATAGGTTCTTCCTTTTCTTCAGTAGATAATTTCCCACTTGTAATCTTCCCTCCATTTTTACCAAATGCTACAAATTGAGACTTAGAAGACGGTCAGATCTTCACTCTTTATAACAGCCCCTTCTATATTTTGAGATAGTTGCGTCTTTCGTGTTTTCTAGGTTAAGCATCTCCTGTACACCGAGTTGCTTTTCAAGTGGCATGACTTTAATCTCTCTGCTTGTTCTGGTTACTCTTGTTTCCAGAGCATTTTTTCTGCATCTCTCTCCAAGCATGGCACCTGGCATTCCTGCGTTTCCCTAAGTACGATGGCTATGTTCCAACAAGACTGAATGGAGATAGCTTTGGCTTTCATTTTCGGGAACCCTACTTCTGTTGATAGGAACCAATCCAAGGCCCCTATGCTTTTTTCTTTTTTCTTTCTTAAATAAAATAAACCTTTATTTTTACAATAGTTTCAGATTGTAAAGTTGAAAGAGAGTGCAGCATTCCCATGTTCTCTTTAACCAGTTTCTCCTATTGTTAACATTTTATGTTATTGTGACATGTTCAGCACAACTGATAAACCAGCGTTGGTACGCTGCTTTTAACTAAACTCTGTACTTCATTTGGATTTCCTTAGTTTCTAGGGAAAATATACTTTTTCTGTTCTGGGATCCCATCCAGGATACACATTACATTTGGTTGTCATGTTTCATTAGCTTCTGAATTGTAACAGCTTCTCAGATTTTCCTTGCTTTCTGTGACCTTGACTGTCAAGTATTTTGTAGAACGTCCCTCAATTTGTGTTTTTCTGATATTTTTCTTATGGTTGGACTGGGGTTATGGGTTTTGGGGAAGAAGATCCTAACGGTGGAGTGCCATTCTCATCATACCATGTCAAGGGCACATGCTGTCAACCTGACTTATCACTGATGACACTGACCTTGATCACCTGGCTAAGGTTTCCCATTGTAAATTTATCTTTTTCTCCCTCTTCATACTGTGGTCTTTGGAAGAACAGCCCACAGTCACAAGAGGTAAGGAGTTAAACTCCACCTCCTTGAGGTAGAGTTTGTACATAAATTATTTGGAATTCTATATGGGAGATTCGTCCCTTTCCCCCATTTATTTATCTGTTCAGTCATTTATATATTTATGAGTGTGGACTCCTAGATATTTATTTGATACTCTGGATTATAATCCAATAGTACGTTATTTATTTTGTTGCATAAATTGCCCCAGCTTTGGCCATTAGGGGATTTATCAGGTTGCTCCTGTGTGTCTTTGACATACCGCCATTGTGTTGTTCTTGCTTGTACTTAAAAACCTGTGCTACTGCTAAAACATGAATCTCCAACCTTATATTGTGCCGTTGTTTTTGGGAGTGGATTATGGGTATAAAAACAGGTCTTATGATTGTCCTTATTAAATTTCATCTTCTTGGAGTCTCCCATTATTACCATCATCTCTTGCTGACTATAGCAGTAGCCTCTTACCTGGTCTCTGAATTTCCATTCTAACAACACCTACCTGTACTATATTTGATTTTCTTTAACAGCAGCCAGAGTGATTTTTTTCTAAACAAACCAATTATGTCACTCTTCCCTGATCTGACTCTTGCTTATCTCTCTGATCTCAATTCTTAACCTTTATGTCTCTCACTTGGTCTATTTTAGCCACATGACTATGCTTTCTGTTCCTTAGAAATGTCAAGCTTGTCCACGTGAGGCTTGACTAACATTGGGCCTCTGCCTGGAATGTTCTTTCCTGATACCTTCAAATGGCTGATTTTTCCTTGCTATTCAGACCTTAGTTCCAATGCCACCTTGTCAAGGAGGCCTTTTCTTGAATTGCTTCAGCCTTTCCTTGTTATATTGCTATGTTTTATTTATCTCACAGCAATCATCATAATGGGATATTTTCTTCATAATTTACTCGCTTCTTTGTTATCTTCTGCTTCTCCCACCATGAGAATGTTCATAGCTGTATCTCCAGTGCATAAAGCAGTTCCTGGAACATAGGAGATGCTCAATAAATATTTGTTAAATGTTGATTGCTAAAGGCCCTGTTACTTCTTCTGAGTATCACTTATATCTGGGGTCTCCATAATCTGTTAGCCCTTGTGTTGTGATTACCTTTGTTACTTCATATTATTTTTATAGGCTTGTATTGTGCAATACTGATTAAGATCTTACAGTAATTCTTCAGATAACATGTTGTGCCTGTTATAGTGAATTTACTCTGTAGAAAATAAAGCTAACCCTGTTCCCATTAACACTTGCTTCTATCCTGGAAAGCCAAGTCCTCCCTATGTGCCCCCATTCCTCTGCGGATCACCAGACCAAGATAAAAGAGTTCGAGGCAGAACTTGGAGCCACCAAAACTTTTCCTGACAACTAATATCAATTAAGGTAGAAGTTCTCTCTGCATATGTTTGATTGACATTTTATAACCTCACCTTTTCATTTTATTATCCAGCTTATATCTCTGTCTTGACCTCACCAAAATCAACATGAAGTCAGTATCTTTTTTTTTTTTTTTTTGCCGTATGCGGGCCTCTCCCTGTTGTGGCCTCTCCCGTTGCGGAGCACAGGCTCCGGACACACAGGCTCAGCGGCCATGGCTCACGGGCCCAGCCGCTCCGCGGCATGTGGGATCTTCCCGGACCGGGGCACGAACCCGTGTCCCCTGCATCGGCAGGCGGACTCTCAACCACTGTGCCACCAGGGAAGCCCTGAAGTCAGTATCTTAACTGAAACCCAGATACGATATATCTGACATGTTCTTTGTGTGACCACTTTAACCCCTTCTGACTGCTTATAATCCCTGTTTCCTGGTCTTATGCTCAAAAACCGTCTCATTAATAATCCATTTGAGAGTCTTTCTTTGGATCTACACAAAACTCAATAGTCTGTTGCTGTGAAATACACTGTTTCCTTTTACCACTTTTTTTTACTCTCCTTGGACTCATACACAATTACATAATTAAAAAATTTAACAAGATTCTCAAGCAAACATAATGTTTTACCATGATAAGGAGTAAATTAATTAGACTTGTCTGATATGGCCATGCAGATTTGGCCGCCATATAGCCTACATGGGCTATATGGCATTTTACGGTCGCTATAAAATGACTCATGGACAATTCCTCATGTAATTCAATGATTCATAATCATTTTAACTAACTTAAAGATAAGCGCTTCATAACAATGTGAGCCCTTGTGACTTGCTTCCCGTTATAATGAGAATTGCATTAGAAACTTAACATTAGTCCATGGAGGTAGTCCATAGCAGTAGAATCAGTTACTACTTTTCAATCTCAGTTCTTTCAGATGGTAGGAAACATATCATGTACCATTCACTCTTGCTGTGGTGGTGTTTTTGGTCAGCTTCCTTTGGGAACACACTCCGGAGACTCTGATATTTGCAGTTACAAAGTTTACTGTTGTGCGCTCTTGAGAACAATACCTATGAGGAGTGAGGGAAGCAGGATGGGCAGATGGAGAGGTTGAATTGAGATGCAGTTGCAACAGGGGCCTCTGCGGATCCTGCGGGGAGCTTTAGGGCTGTGATGGCCCTTCCAAATGGTCTTGAATTGAAGTCGGGGGCTGTCCTTTGTACTTCTTCACTTAGCAGTCATTAGATGTTTGCTGCCCCGGGGAGGAGTGTAGCCTTTGGCAAGGTAGCTCCCTTCAGCTTAGGCAGTGCCCAGAGAGGGGCTCAGCTGTGAGCTCTTAGCATTGAGTACTGCTGGCAGCTGGGGCAGTGAGTGCTTCCCTACTGAAGGGAAGATCTTCAGCTGTGTGGACAGTACACAACAGCATCTCCTACAGGTGAATTCAAATAGATTTCATGTTCCATTCCTAACTTCCTATTTCTGTGCCATTTGCATTCACCCTCAAGTTATTACACTCCTGTTCTTGCCCAAGGTTCTGTATCTTCCCTGAGTATCTCCTTCTTTAGTTTCCTCATCTGGAGTGGGGATAAAAATATACACATACGTATACACACACAACTACAGTGGCCTGACATACAGTTCAAAGCTGAATATGATGTTAGTTTCTTCTACTCAGACTTACGAAATGCATCTTCAACTGGTCTAAGGCCGTAACAATTAGGTTTCATAGACCCCGATTCCTCCCTTTGAAACAGAATAGTTCCCTTTTCTTGCATCCTGTAGGCATTTCAGGAAGGATGTAACACAGAAATATAAAATGTGTTTAGAGAACTTTCAAAAATCAGCAACCCCCTATGCAGGACTAGCTCAGCCCCTCCCACCTCCTTCACATCAGCCTCCTTGTTAAATGCCTGTTTAAAGACTGCAGGTTTCTGGAAGCTTCTCAGACTTCTGAATATTAGCATGTAATGGAATAATAATCTAAGGATTTACTGACCAAGTCCTTTATTCATAGTTGACAAGAAAGCAGTGCATTTTTGCAGCTATTACACGTAGTACTATACTAGAATGGGTGTTGAAAAAGCTACATTTCCTTGTTCCTTCAAAACAGTTTTTCCTGCAAGGGAAACTCAAGTCTCAACCTGTTCCATCGATAATGCACAATAACATTTGATTCGAGTCAGTACTGATTATTGTACAACTTGGTCTGCCAGGTGGTATTATCCTTCCTCCAGCTAACCAGTCTCTGCTTCGTTATCAAACATCTGACAACTCATTCTTGTTCTAACATCTTACATGTGTGGAACAAAACAAGCAGACACTTGACTGATGTCAAGAATGTGAGTTCCTTTTTTTCTTTGTAGGAACCTGGTTTATGTAAAGGAGTGAATTGTCTCTCTAAGATATGACAGAATCAAATTGATTTGGTGTGCTGAACAGTTCACATTTATTGGCCGGTACCAGGAATCCAATCAGTGATTTTCAGCAGGGTATGACGGAAATCACTGAATTCATGTAGCATCTTAGGTGTTCATCGAAAGCAAGTGAAATCACGGTAACCATCTTACGATAACCTCATTTCAATCTTTACCTCCTGGGCCCATCTTTTCATTTTAGGTTTTGAGGTTTACGAGATGTTTTAAAATTTAAAAGTTTTGATAAACAGCAAGGTCTAACTGTATAGCACAGGGAATGATAGTCACTGTCCTATGATAAACCATAATGGAAAAGAATATGAAAAAGAATGTATATATATGTATAACTGAATCACTTCACCGTACAGCAGAAATTAACACAACATTGTAAATAACTATACTTCAATAAGATAAATTTTAAAAAGATTTAAAAGTTTTAAAAACGTACACATTATAACTACTTCTGGAAAGAAGTGGTTAGCATATGATGTCTCAGATCATGTCATGTTGCAGAAAACACCCGTGTCTTCCCATGTGCCTTAGAATAAGCACTAATGTCCTTACAATGCCTACGATGCCCTGATCTTTCTGGTTCCCTGGTTACCTCTTTAACACATTATGAGGTCTCCCATCTCTAGCTCCCTCCCCACCAACCACACTAGCTTCCTGCATATTTGTCTAAGCTATTGGGACAGCTCCCACCTCAGGAACTTTGAATTTGCTCTTTTGTCATACACGCCTCAGTTAAATCAGTGATTTGGTCTCTTACCTCCTTCAAGTCTCATCAGATGTAACCTCCTTATTGTCTCCTCCTATGACTTTTAAACTCTGATACAGCAGACTCCTTTCCTGAACACCATCTCTTTTGTTTGCTTTATGTTTTCTCCTTGGTATGTACCATCTTCCAGTATACCATATGTTTATCTGTTGTGTTTATTGTCTTCTCTGCTCACTAGAATATAATGTTCACAGGTACAGGAAGTTTTGTGTGTTCTGTCCACCCACAAATTGCTAGTGCCTAAAATAATGCCTGAAACTAAATAAATTTTTTGTGGCAAGAATGAGTACAAGTAAGATAAAAGCATGTAATCTACGTTGAAACACACCTAACAAGACATCAAATATAGACTGAACTATGATTGAGGTAGGATTGTATTCTGACAGTATAAAAAATTTGTCTCTTTTCCAGATCTCAGCAGCTCAAATAGTTTTTCAGAGGTACCTTCAGAAAGTGTATCCTTAAAGTTTTTCCCTCCTCTGTTAGCTGCCTTTCTTTTACTTCTTGCTTTGACTGTTGCTGCATATTGTCCAATTTTTCATACCTTGTTGAGACTTAACGTGTTTACTGATATTCTACTGTTTTAAGCTTCCCACCTCCTTAAATCCACAAAGCACTTCAAGAAAGGATTTCCATGTATTATATTTTGTTCAGAAAGCCTTATCTCAGGCAGCCATATTTGCCCATTTTCTTTTTTATTAAAAAAAAATTTTTATCATCAATATGTATGCAGAGTGTTGTTCCAATAGACTGGGTTAGTATCTCTCCATGAAACCACACACAATAAAACGGTTTCCTAAAAAAAGTTAACAATGCATAAAGTGCTGATACAGTGCTTCAGAACACTTAATTATTTCTTTTCCCCCCATTGTTTATCATTGTTTTGTCAACTTTCCATATCACTACCCACAATGCTTTGGGTTCGGTTTTCTTTGAACATTCCTTTCCTCTGAACTTACCATGAACTTGTGCCTGTAGCATGCCGCCACAGAATGCCACAGCCACTTTATAAAGGGGGAAAAATCAACACTTTTGTTGTACAAGGTGCTAAAGGAAGCTCAGATAATATAAAATAGTAAATTTACTTGTCCCGTTGCTATTTTCGGCTGAAGTATGATGCTTACTTTAAAAGACTATTAGTGT
This sequence comes from Tursiops truncatus, assembly GCF_011762595.2. Classification (NCBI taxonomy): domain Eukaryota; kingdom Metazoa; phylum Chordata; class Mammalia; order Artiodactyla; family Delphinidae; genus Tursiops; species Tursiops truncatus. The sequence goes on from NC_047044.1 coordinate 82,960,579, forward strand.
AATAGTTTGCACATACTTGAGTAGAATCAGGAATTAAGTTTGTGTAGGGGGGAGGACAAGGGAAAAGAATTATGTTTCATAAGATTAGGTGGACTGTAGGAGGAGAATGATTGCATAAATACCAAATATGATACGAGAGAGGACGGACACACTTATCACACATGCAGTGTAGGATGATGTAGAGGATTATTTGTTTTATACAGAAGGACGGGAGGAGGGATTTTTTTTTCATTTCTGATTATTTCTCTGCTTACAGGGTTATGTTAGGAAATTATTGTTCCTTCTATCAAAGTGTCATGAGAGGGTCTCTGGACTGGGAAAGAAATCCTGGATTCTTATCCCAGCCCTACTGGTGGATAACAGTGAATGGGAATGGCCTACAATACGAGTTCTTGCCTCCTCAGGTGATTACTTGGTGAAAGGGGGAATCCATGAACTCTGTTTGTGGGATGTGGCCCAAGTCATAGCAAAGTCATGTTTTTTTTAGAAAACCAGGATATTCAGTAATTTTCCCTATATAACAGGCTGTTACATTTGACTTGCCGTGTTGCATCAGAGCTGCCGCAGAGCTCCAAAGGACCAAGAGTAATGTGGATCAATCTGTCGATTAAGGATTTGCTAGGAGACTGACAAATCTCCGTTTTGTTTGTTTGTTTGTTTGACCTCTCGGCGAGTGAGAGGCAGAGGAAGGGAAACTATAATAAGGTTGATCAAGAGTGTGGTAGTAGAATCCTGTGGAGAGAATTAAGAGTGCTGAGGTGTTTCTCTCGTTCTCTCCTCCTCTCCCCCTCCCCTCAAAAAAAAAATGTGATTGTGGACGGGAAGTCAGAGAACCCCTCAGGGAGCTTGGTGGGTGGCGCCTGGCCTCTGGGGACATGGGTTCTGGTACTTGTCATAAGCGTGTAAAAGTCAAAAGGCAAGAGACCACCGCAAAGAGACAGGGATGTAGTGGAAATAAGCCCCATTTCCACAACCAGCAGGAAAAAGTGTGGTGGTTTCCTGGAGGGTTATGTGGATCCTGTAGAAGGGAGCCAATGGTAACCTCTCCCGCTACTGCCTCCCTCCTCTCACCCACGCCCACACTGAAGCATTTCCTGTCAGGAGGGAGACAGTCTCAGCAGAAAGAGACTAGAGTCTCATAATCTGATGTAGAAGTTGAGGGCGTTCTTCAGTCAGAATTTATGGCATTGCCAGTGCCCAAGAATCACAGTCTGAGGACCTCAGGGAGGCGAATCTCTGCGGAACCCAAAAGCACACACGCTGCAAGAAAGAACTAGGTCTGGGGGGGGAGGGGTAAATCAGGAGCTTGGGATGAACACATGGACACTACTGTATATAAGATAGATAACCAACAAGGACCTACTGTATAGCACAGGGAGCTACCCAGTATTCTGTGATAACCTATATGAGAAAAGAATCTAAAAAAGAAGGAATATATGTATAACTGACTCACTTTGCTGTACACCTGAAACTAATACAACATTGTAAACCAACTAGACTCCAGTAAAATTAAAATATACATAAAAAGGAAAGAACCAGGTCTGAACATTGGCCAGTGGCAGAATATGACTGTCTCAGCTGAGAAAGACCTTTTCTACCTCTTACTTCTTCCCCTTCCCCTCATCCTCTACTCAGTCAGCTGTCAAAATTGGACTCGGATTTGTACGGACTAAAACGTCAGATTGTCCCCGACTAGGATGTTGGCTTATTCAGTAAACGTTTATTGAACGGGTACGTGGAAGGTATTGTGTTGGCATATGCATTTCCTGATCTCAAGGCATATGTCTACCAATGAGTTTTTCCCTATTCTTATCCTTAATGCAGTTTTAGTCTTCTCAAAAAAAAAATTGGCAATTGCATTGCTAGATCATTTCCAGGTCTGTAAGCATAGTTTATAATTTGAATACCCCACTTTCACTTGAGTGAACAAGTTGAGAAGGAGATTGAGCTCAGAAGATGGGGGCAAGAATAAGCATGCTTAGGACAGACTCATTAGATAAGTGGAGGGAAAAAAAGAGCAGCAAAACAGATAACTATATATTATTCATTATGATCTCATTCAGTTGCTGAGTTCAATTTTAGCTCGATGTTATGAAGTTAAAGACCTTGTTTTGCTCGTTTGCGTCTTTAGAATTGATAAATATTTATTGGACAGGTACTATGTATAAGGCATTGTGATAGACATGTCTTTCCTGCCCTCAAGACATGTATAATCTAGTAGTGTAGAGAGATTTCATTACCACAGATTACTGCAATATTCAGAAGCATAAGATTGGTGAGATGTGAATGGTATTAAGAATCTTTGACTGCAAATGATGAAGATCCAGTTTGAAATAACTTAGCCAAAGAGAAGATTTATTGGCTTGTATAACTGGAAAGTGCAGAGAATGACACCCACGACAGGCATAGCTAGTATCCTCAGAACAGGGTGCCTTTCCCTTTTCCCATTACTACTCTGCTCTGCTCGTCCCTGTATTAGCTTCATGCACAGGCAGCTTTCTCCTTACAGAAGCAGCTCTAGGCTATGCCACTCTTTATTCTTTTTTTTTAAAAAAATATCTTTATTAGAGTATAATTGCTTTACAATGGTGTGTTAGTTTCTGCTGTATAACAAAGTGAATCAGCTACACATATACATACATCCCCATATCTCCTCCCTCTTGTGTCTCCCTCCCACCCTCCCTATCGCGCCCCTCTAGGTGGACGCAAAGCACCGAGCTGATCTCCCTGTGCTGTGCGGCTGCTTCCCACTAGCTATCTATTTTACATTTGGTAGTGTATATATGTCCACTATGCCACTCTTTTAACTAGTATCTCCAAAGAAAAGAGTGCATGCTTTTTTTTTTTTTTTTTTTCCCTAATCATCCCAGGAGGTTTCTTGTGACTGACGCACTTTGGATTCTGTGCGCTTCCTGAGTTGCTCACTGTGGCCAAAGAGATGAAGCCACCCTTGGTTGAAAGCTGCCCTCTTTGGGAGTGGAGGTGGAAGGGGTGTTCTTTCACCAGGAGAGAGCGTGGAGAAAGTATGCAGGCAAAACCCACATCTCCCATTAGCTGGCTGAGGGACAGTGCTGAGAAGGGAGGGGTCTCTCTGATGATTGCAGAAGATATACAAGAAGCTGTGATTTCAGTAGAGGGTTTGGTGGGACGTGGAGGACAGCTTCTGTCTCAGACAGAGAAGCCAAACCATGGCATTTACAAAGCTCAAAACAATTCAAACAAGGCCCTGTGACTCTCTTTCTATATACATCTTAGCGCCTTGAAGGTAATCCATTCTCTATAATATTTTCCTCAGTTTCTGCGTTTCCCTTCCCTCCCACTATGGTCACCGGTCCACTCATGCCATGTCATTTCTACTCCTGGCAAAGGTCACTCATGACTTCTTTTTTTTTTTTTTTGCCGTACGCGGGCCTCTCACTGTTGTGGCCTCTCCTGTTGCGGAGCACAGGCTCCGGACGCGCGGCTCAGCGGCCACGGCTCACGGGCCCAACCGCTCCGCGGCATGTGGGATCTTCCCGGGCCGGGGCACGAACCCGTGTCCGCTGCATCGGCAGGCGGACTCTCAACCACTGCGCCAACAGGGAAGCCCCACTCATGACTTCTTAATCTGCAAATCCTGTGGCCTCGTTGCAGCACTACCTGACTTGTTATCTCTGACACTGTGATTCATATCTTTCTCCTGGAAAATTTCCCCTCTCTTGACTTCTGAGACACTGCTCTCTCCTGGTTCTTTTTTCTCCCCGCTAAGCATTCTTTCTGAGTCACTGGTGTTGGCCCCTGTATTTCAGACCTCTCCTAGATGTCTCTCTTCCCATCATACATGTTCTTTGCTGGTCAGTCCCATTCATTCTTATGGCATCTACAACCACCTCTGTTCTCATCTGTACCTGTAGCCCTGCCAGAGTTCTAATCCCTCACCGCGTATCCCAAACTCCGTGATCCATGAAGATCACAGATTGAACATGTACCTTATGATATTTTTGTATCTATCCTGTTCTTACTATTCTCACTGCTGCCACTCCACATTTTAATTTATAATTCGTATCTTGCCAACAATTAAGAAAGATTTAATGTTGTTTCAAGCCCTGCTTAGGCCTCAGTACCATATTCTAGCTGTTATCTCTGGATAATCCCATACTGTCAGTGACATTGGACATCGTAGACTATGCCCTCGTCCACATTTAATGTGTAAGAAACTAGGGTTTCAGATTTAGTTTGAGTTTTTTAGACAGGAAACAACACAGATTAGTAATGAGAGAAGTAAACTTTGGGGGAAGTATATAGAGAAAGAGGCATACAGCCTGGTCTGCATAATTCACAGAGAAGGTCTAAGGCAGGCAGAACTACAGAGAGGTTACGGAGGTTCAGGAAGATGATGAGGTGCACTGCTACATTTTTAAGCCTGTGGCTACAAAATGAGCTTTAGTTCCCACTGCTGCCATTCCCCTCCCTCAGTTTTCTTTGCATGATTATCCTTCCATTTGAAACATCAAAGGATTCAGTTGAAGACCACATTACTACCTCTAGGCAAATGTCCATCCTTAGCACTCTGTAGTGACCAAATCAAGATAAACATAGTTCATCTTTAGTCAAGCAGGTGCTCTGATCAAATTAACTTCTGCTATTTTCGTCAAAAAGAATATCACTTGTTGACTGCTTCAGAAAACATGTTTCAAAGGTCCATTTAACATTACCTTTTCTTCAGTCCAAGTGATAACAATTTTAGCAATATTTTGGAGAAATGTTTCACTGTGGCCAGCTTGTTTGAATAGATAATAAGCCATACAAATGTATACTACAAACCAAACAGTGTATCTTTTGGTGCTGAAAGATGAGTTTGAAATATTTCACCTGTGTAAAGATCATTAGAAGCTAATGAATGTTGAATATTAAAAAAACATTATAAATCTGTCCAAGATATTAAAAATATTTAGTTAGTGTTGTTTTATCATCTATTTTGCTTAAGAGAAAGGCATAAGCATTATTTTGGCCATCTGAGAATAATCGCCTTGATTCTCATCCTTCTTTTACTTAAACAGTAAGTCATAAAATCATATCAGGGCATAATATTTTATGACCTGACATTCTGTCTTCGTGGAGATGGGTTTTCATTTTATTTTAATTTTTGAAGCATGAATATAGTCTCTGTTTTAATAAAATAAAATAAATAAAAATAAAATGTTTTGTTACAAAATACACGATCATTGTAGAAGATTTAGAAAACACTGGTGAGCAAAAAAGAAGCAAATAAAATTTTATTCACAAGTAACTACTGTTAAATGCATCTAGATCTTCCAAGATTTTATTTAGGAATATAAAACTTTTTGGTTTTTTAAAAAAGAATAATTGAATCAGACTCTTAACTTTTACTGGAGGCTTCTCATGTGACAGGCACTGTGCTCAGTGCTTAACATATATCATTTGACTCCTACCACAATTCCGTGAGCTTCCTAGCAGTATCCAACTCTAATGGACAAGGACCTGAAGCACACAGTGGTTTATTATTTTGTCCAACTCACAGCACTAGTAAGTGGCAGAACCAGAATTCAAATCCAGATCTTTGGACTCCAGCCTGTGTTGAAAACTACAACACTGTACGGTGAGGGCATTTAGAATATAAATAGTAAGCTGTCCCACTGAACAGGCTTGCTCACTCAGTGTGCTCAATCTGCTAATCTTTGACATTCCCAAGGTGTGGTAACATTGTCATAAGGCTTGAGGAAACCTTACGCAGAGTGGAAAGAGTAGAATGATTTTCCTCTGGTAATTCATAGAGAAGATCCTGAAGTCCTATTAGAAAAGCACTATAACGTACATTTTCCGTTTCTTCTCTCTGATTGGGCACAGTCACCAAAGCCCATATACCCCTCAGACTCATTTTCAAGAGGTACCGTTATCATCAAGAAATGCATCATCAACTACCAAGTCGCTCACCTTAATTCCTGCCTTTCTAGCCAGCCACCAGCAGCTTGCGTAGACTACTTGAATTTTACTTCCCTGTTAAAGATATAAACTCCCATCTTGGGTACCAAGCAATGGATGGAACTTACATAAGAAATGTAGAGAGTGGTGGAGACTCTAGCATCAGTAGGCTCTTTAATAGATTTAGCAATAGAGCTGCCTCTAACTTACCATGACTCTCAGTGAACTTGTTGCTGAGATGGGAAGCATAAAAGCCTCATAGTCAGAATGGCCTGACGTCAAACCCCAGTTTTACCACTTACTAGCTCTATGATCTTGGATATATTGCTTAATCTCTCTGACCCTCTGTTTTATCATCTGAGATACAGATATATAGTTAGAGATAGGTAGATGTACACTGTCTGGTCTACAGTAGATAACCAACGAGTCTGAAGTCTTTCTTAAAAATTACTAAGACAGCATTCTGCTTTGTACCTGTTCTTCTATGGGATGGGGAGCACGTATTGACCATCTCTTCTTTAGTGAAGCCGAATTTGGTTAAATTCCTATATAGAAAAGGATAACTTAATTATACAATTTTCAAGCATAAGGAGAATTCAGATATAATCCAGTTCAGCACTCTGATTTTAAAGATGAGTAGATCTGAGACTCAGAACTGGGAAATAAACTGATTGGTGGCAGAACCAAGACTCCATCATCTTGTCCAATATCACGGTGTAAATAGTAAAGTTACGATGATGGCCGACAAAGGAGATAAAATTTACAAAGTTTTATTTTGTGAGTGTTCCTTGGAAATAAGGTATGTGCAAGACTGATCTCTATACTCCAAATGAAATTTTGAGTCTTAGAAATGTAGTTGCTAGTGCATCAACAAGGAGAACGCAACAAAGTCAGAGATGGTCCTTTAGCAGTCCCCAACCTTTTTGGCACCAGGGACCGGTTTCATGGAAGACAGTTTTTCCACTGACGGGGTGGGGGGTTGGGGGCGGGTGATTCAGGAGGTAATGAGAGCGATGGGGAGTGATGGCGAGCCGGCCACTAACCTCCTGCTGTGCGGCCCACTTCTTAACAGGCCGTCACTCACTTCCGGCTGTGCAGCCCAATTCCCAACAGGCCGGGGACTGATAGCAGTCCGAGACCCAGGAGTTGGGGACCCCTGTTTTAACTCCTAGGACTGGGATCTTTGTAATGAAGCACAGGTGTCTTCAGCAAAAGACCATTACTGTATGTATGTGTATCTGATATTTTTTTTTCTGCTTTGCCTCGTAGAGTGAATATTCATTTTAATTTTATTGATACTGTTAGGTTTAATGAATTTTACATATTAAATACACATATACTCATAAATATCATACACATACTTTTAGAATTTCCTTAAATACAATTTTGTTGTGGTTAAATTTTTATACTAGTTTTTGAAAGCATACCTTCTTAGTGGTAATAAAAGTGTGGATTTACCACTTTTCATAACTGTATTTTGAAAGCTTTATAGTCCTTTAGAGACAGATTCTCTGGAAGCCCTGCCAGTCAGAAAACACCCAAGATTAATAACAGGAATGATTTGTTGATGTTGACATCTTGCAAAAATTATGCATTAGGTTTTCTTTAAAGAGGCATAACATGTATTTCCCATATTCAATTCTTTAACTTTTAGCTCATGTTTCAAATAGACTATTGGTGTATACTTAAATTGTTCCTCCAAGGTTTCCAAAAATTACTTGACGAATGATGATAATGTAAATTTTAGAGTAAAGCACATGGTAAAAAATGCTGTTAATGGTTTGGCTTTTGGGAATAACATTGATTTTTAAAAAAAAAATTTGAATTTCATATCAGTGAAAATTTGATAACTAGTAATTTTAGTTTCACTTGACCTCACTTGTGGAATAGGTGAAAATGCCAATGGCAGATATAGGGTATGAGTCTCATTACCACACTGGTCTCCTTTATTGAGTTGCCGTTTGTCAAACCGTGAACATATATATGTAATATGCTGCACTGGAGTATATTCTGATGATCCTTTAGCATTTTTTCTTTGTTTAATAAAAAAAATAATTTAGAAGTTGACTGACAGAGAAACATTTGTGTATTTACCTGCTGCAGACATTGTTAAAGAACACACTGGATGATTTACAAAACATGCCTTTTTATAAAGACTCGAATTTTGAAATGGAGAGATTTGTGCCCATGTTCATATATATATAATTTTTGTTCCAAGAAAATAGCTAGATGAGAAGGCAACACCTAGCGAATAAATCATTGTAATTCCTTTTATAGAAGCTCTTCTTGTGTGCCTCTTCTCCACCCCATCCCTATTGAGAAATGTTGAAACCAGTTAATTGATCTTTGAGTTTTTACGAAGTGTCAGCGACTATTCTAATAATAAAAATAAGTAGCATCTTTTGATTTTTCACTACACGGCATGTACTATTCCAGCAACCTTACACATGCTAACTCTATTCCTCAAAACCACACAAATAAGGCACAGAAAGTTATTGTCCAACGTCACACAGCTAGTAGATGGTAGCATCAGTATTTGAACCCAGGCAGTCTGGCTCCACCACCCCACACTATTAACCAGTTCACTGTACTGCTTCCAAGTTGCAAAAGACCGTTAGAATGATGGCTTTTATACTTACAAGACCAATGGCATTATGAGCAAGTTAGCTTCTTAAAGGAAGGATTTAAATAAACTTATACTTTTTCCCAAGTCTACTTGCTCCTTACCACTAAAGGATTGCTCTCCTGTCCTGTCATGTATAGTTGCCACATTGATTTTAAAAATGGACTTGGAAAAGACAGAAGAATCCATGTCTTGGAAATTTGCAGTAAAAGAGAAATTAAAAGAATTTAAACTTTCCCATGCTGTTCAGCTTGGTCAGGACGGTCAGTACTCTATGTTCCTGTGTAAAAGCAGGTATTTGCCTCTTCTGAGAAGAGCTGTCAGTGAAGTTAACAGAGGATTTGTGTTGAGTTGTGTGATATGGAGAGTTACAATAAATAATTAGCATTGTCACAGCTTTCCCCCCCCCCCCACAATAGCTGAAAGGTTAATTTTAACTTTCTCACACAAAAAAAATTTATCAGCACACAGCTCTGCTGTTTGTTTTTCAGCCTGTGTTCAAAATCTCTAGTCAGCAGCAAAGCCCTGAAAAAAATCAATATTTAGGCTCCCTGACTCCTGATAGGGGTGTAAGGGCAGGGTTTTCTACTTTTTAAATTTGCTCCCTGATGTTTCCTTGCCCTAGCTTTTCTTGAGATAGGAGAAGGAGGAAAGTTGTATCAACCCCCTGTGGATAATTCCACCATCGTGGATTTCTGCCTGTTAGTCTTTTACTGTTACACACATTCACACCTCATATATTTTGCTCTAAAAGCAGAACATCTGAGATGATTCTGTGGTTGAAAAAGATCTCAAAGAGATGGAAGATGGATTTAATGTTGCCATTTTTAGATAATGCTGTAAATAGAATGGCAGCTGTCCTCAGATGCATAGCAGATATATAGTACATATGCTGAATAGAAACAGATAAAAGATTGCACTCAATTAATCCTCACGAAAAGTCATTTTAGCCATGGACTCAGTCATTGAGTTTTTAAGTGCACTTATTCTACACCCTCATGTGATAAAATCCCATTCTTTGAAGGTGGCTCAGGAAGGGAAAAATTTGCTATTATCCTCAACTAGATTTAAAGCAGTCTATAAGATTTTAGTTATTTGCCCTCCCCCCCCCCATTTTTTAATCCTGTAAGCAATTCAAATCTACAAACACTTCTGGAACACCTGTTATGTATAAGGTACTCCTGGTGTGGTGAGGGGAACAAGACATGAGCTATTTCTTGTATAGAAAAGGCCTAAGTAGAAATTTGTCATGCAAGATAGAATGTGATAGTTGCTATAAGTCAATTTTGACAGGTATCTTTAGTTCAATAACTAATAATCGTTAGTTGAATATTTATAAAACAACACCTCTGTTTCAGGTGTATTGCTAATAGGTACTGTGGATACCAAGTTGAATTAATGAACCCAGTCCTCAAGGAGCCTTCCTCAAGGGAGTTGGCATTTAAACTAAAAATTACATCCAATAATTGAATATAGAATTTAAATGTTCAGAAGTAGCAGACTCTCCCAGAAGGTGCTGGGGAGTAGAACAGGGCTTCACAGCAGAGGTACTGAGTAATCAAGATTTTGAGGCATGAATAAGAGTTTAGTAAATAAATCATGAGGGATAAAGGCAGTAGAAGGGGAGGCATTACAGAAAAAGGGAATATCATGCCCAAAGCTAAGGTGGCCTGAGACTGAATGGTCTGGGGTCGCCCTCATCCTGTACAATCTCTCTGCACTGTGGAAGGGTGTCTGGAGTATTCAGTAACGACAGGTTATGAAAGTCTGGGCCAAAAGCAAAGTAGATTGTCCATGTAAACTTTGTTTTCATGACGGCAACTTACCTGCTTTCCCTTTAAGATGGACCAGGTTTTGAGTGGTCTGATTCCTGACTCTGGAACTCATTATGTTGTGATCTTGAGCACTTTTCTACACCCTTTAGACCTCAGCTTTTCAACAGTAAATGGAAGTTCTGATATTTCATATAAAACAGTACATTGTCTTATACCTAGTATGTAATGATGACTTTAATTATTGCTCTTTTTTTTTTTTTTTTTTTTTTTTTTGCGGTACGCGGGCCTCTCACCGCTGTGGCCTCTCCCACCGCGGAGCACAGGGTCCGGACGCGCAGGCTCAGTGGCTATGGCTCATGGACCCAGCCGCTCTGCGGCATGTGGGATCTCCCCGGACCGGGGCACGAACCCGCGTCCCCTGCATCGGCAGGCGGACTCTCAACCCCTGCGTCACCAGGGAAGCCCGCTTTTTGGTTTTTTGATTGGCCATCTATTGGTGGTGCTGCTTGCTGAGGGATCAAGACATAACTGCATTCAGTCAATGCAATGTAGCTGCCGTTCTTCCCAGAAGTCTGGAATTTCAGTGACGTGGGAGAGGACATGGAGAGAGCTCTGGAATGGGAATCTGCAGACCTGAATTCTGGTTCTACCTTAGCCACAAGCTGAGACTGGTGATCTTGACTCAGAATGTGCCCTGTGAGTTTCTTCTTCTCTGAGGTGGCGGGGTAGGTGGGTGGGTGTGCAGTAAATGTCTGTCTGACTCATGTCCTTGTTGTTATGAGTAGTTTCTGAGGAGCAGTCCAGTGACTCGAAAGAGATCAGCCACACAACCTAATTCCAGTAAAGCTTTACTCAATCAGAAATGTGATTTCACATTTTCTCTTGGAGGGGAAAACTTGTCTACAGCAACCAAACTCCTTTTAAAGAATGGTGGTTTCCCCATCGTTGTAAAAAATGACAAAATGCAGTTAAACTTCATTAAACATGCGGAAGGGTGTTTGGCCAGCCTTGCTCTTTCTTTCAGAGATGGAGAATGGGAAGAGGGGGTGTGGTTTGCTGGCCTGGATGTGTGGTGGTAAGGTTGTGGTTAGGTGAGCTTTCAAGAGCACGTCAGCCTGTTGAGCTTCTGCGTATCAGAACATATAGGACGTACCCATGAATATGTTCATGGTTGCTGAAGTTTACATCTTGAGAAAACCTGGTTGGTATTGACAAGGAATATAGTGCTTGTTTCTATGGACTAGTTGTTATACTCATGAATAACAAGTGTTCATTCACAAAGTACAGAGAGATTAACATCCTGAAGAATATGTCGTCGGTAGGGCCACAGTCAAGGAGTGTTACCTCCAGATTCCAAACCACAGCCCCTGGATGTGATTTCCTCTCTTGACAAAATCTAACTGCTATTTTCACTGTACATTAATTTTGATATCATTTTGAAGTAATAGCATGTATGGCTCTGTAGTCTCTTAACGTACACAGCCCTCTCTCTCTTTCCTCTATTTTCCTTGCTTTGTTTCCACCATTAATCTAATAACCAGCCACTTCTTGTACTGATTATCTTGTCATTGAAACCGTAAAAGCCTATGGCAGGTAAACCTATGGCAGGCAGATGGTCGCCCCAGTATGTCAGCTGTCTCGGATGTGGGGTTTTTTTTGGGAGGAGGTGGGTACTACAATGTGTTCTGGAAAAAAAAAACACACAAAAAAGAGCCCAGATCGTACAATTTGAAATTTAACAGAATGTATTTGCTAACACTTTCAAAGTTTCCTTAAGACCAAAATTCATTATGGAAGCATCTTTTGTGGCGTATGAAGTGAAAGAGAAAGGGGGAAACTACGGTGTTGGAAAGAGTGCGGAGGTTGTTATAGTAGATTTTCGATAGCAGTGTTTGTGGCTTTGGCCTTTTGGTGGGTGTACTCATGGTTGGGGTGACGGGGGGTGGGGTGGGGTGGGGTTGGGTGGGGGAGGCAGGGATACTCCCAAGCTATTGGTTGCTTCTGCTTGTTCTCATAGCAGCCTGAGGGGAAAAGTGCTTGTTTAAACACTAATATATTCCGTAAAACCCAACAATTATGGCAAGGTTTTTAAAAAAGAAAATTACATTCAAGATGAATGAGGGTATATTGAAATAATTATGTTTTAAGGTGTGTAACATTAAAAGATATTGAATACAATATTGACTGTTTTGTGGAAATAGCAATAATGAGATTCCTTTCACCTAATCTTACAATAATTGGGTTATTACTATGCAAATGAAGGTATTACTTTAAAAAAGTAAGGAAGCAAGACAGATCCTTGAGGCTGTCCTTTATCTATTCTTCAAGCTGTGCTGTCAGTTCTCCTTAGACTGAAGATCCTTTTCTAAACAATGTGGAGATGTTCGTTTCGCTCCGTGCCCCTGAAATTCCACTATAATGTTTCTTAGCTGCCACAGGTAGCAGATCTGTGGCTGGTGATCTGATATATTTTTTATAGCTCTTTGTGGAACCCAAATGAACAATTGAAGTGTATAATTATTGCCCACTGTCTTTTTTTTTTAATGAAATGTTGTGAATTTTCCTGGCCAAGATTCTTGCTGGGGCCCTCATCTCCACTTTCCATGCAGCTCTATCATTATTGTGTAGTGTCAGGTGGTACCTAGGCCTCTCAAAAGCCACCAGGTCATTTAGGGCTAGCAGACCTCTTAGGACACCTTTGTGGCTGAGGAAGTGAGTCCATTAGTCCTCAGTCATCCTCAAATCAATGGTCTGTCCGTTGCTATCACCACGATGTCCATTTAAGCTTCTGTGGCACCCATGAAATGAATAGGAATATTTGGGACAGTTGCCCTTTTGGTTCATGACCCAGGTAAATACCTGTGTGTTCAGGGGGGGAATGGTATTTCAAACTGTTGATTGCTGAGGCTTTGGGTAAAAGGCGATTATATTTCCTGAGAATGTTGCACGATTTTTACACCCTGCTTGTTATATGAAATGCTCTCTGTATAACCAAAGATACAAAGTTCCATATTAAAAGTTCTCTAGTACTCCCACCTAGGGAAAGCATCACACAAAAGTCTTGGACTGAGCCTTACTGAAATCTCACAATGGACTTTTTGTAGTTTTAATGCTCTTCAGTAGTATATACTAGAGTAATCAGAACAAGTAGATCTGAGGAAATCATGAAAGAAAAATTTCATTTACCAAGTACTTTTGGTTCCAAGGATTAGGAGGTCAAGAAAATGTAAGCCTTATCAGTTTATTTCAGAATCAGTTGAGACGTGAGACGCTTTATAAAAGGTCATCAAAAACCGCTCTTTACCATGTGTTCTTCTGTAGTTCTTAAGGTAGAACTAGGCTCAGAGTGGCTACTGCCCGTTATATTCCTGCCATTCTCTGTTCAGTAGAGAAAACTTAGAATAAATTCATAAAATATAGGTAACATTTTCAAACAATTCACAGTCCTGAAAATATTAATTTTAAATCTTTACATTTTTACAATTCAGCTAATTTGGTTGGCTTCAATAAATCATTGTATGTGGGTAATTTTTATTAGATTCCCCTGAAAAGGCTATTTAGGAAAGATGCAGAATTCTAGCACATCACTTAGGTTAGAATAAGTTATGCTGCTGTTATAAACAACCCTAAAATCTCATTTACAAGATCTGTTATGATTTTAGGTGATTCTGCAGGTCATTTATCTACCATATGCTGGCTTAGCTTTTGAAACTTCAGTTTTATGACACCTTTATATATACCTGCTTGCATGAACTCCCAGGCCAGGGAGGACTGAAGAGTTGAGCACTGCCAATTAAATGCCTTATTCCAGAATGATAAACATCACTTCTCATATTTCTTTGCTAGAACTAATCATATAGTCATTCCTAATGTCATTGGGATGGAAAGTATAGAGGAGAACTAGATATTGATCAATACTGTACACTGATCACATCCAGTATTTATATATTCCACTTTTTGAGAATACCTTTGAAATATGAAATGCCACTCTTGATGTGTGGGTGAAACTTACAGCAAGGAGTGTAATGAACGATTTTCATTAAAAGCAATATACATTTTGCCCCTATTCATTGATGCACCCATTTGTCTAGACTTCCATAGACCTTCTTATTCTTGGGTTTGATGGGACAGGTTTTATCTTGACTAAGGTCACTGTGCAGTCAACCTTTGCAGTTAGGATTATAGTGAGCTTTTAAATTGTAGCTGTGACCAACCTGCAATAATGATAAACATTATAGAAGAATGCCCTTTGTCCAGGTTTGATGAGGGTTGGTGGCATAAAATGCAGCTAACAGTTTCTTAGGTTGGAAATGGGGTTATTTGATTTGCGAAAGAAAGAAACATTGGAATCAGTACATTCTTCCTCTCATTCTGATAGGATCTACAAAGAAAAGAGAGAACACTTTAGTATGATAAATGCCCCATTATCTTTTTTTTAATAAGTTTTTTTCTGTGTCTGTGAGTCTTTTTTGTTTTATAATTAGATTCATTTGTATTATTTTTATTTTATTTTATTTTTGGCCGTGCCACAGGGCATGTGGAATCTTAGTTCCCCAATCAGGGATTGAACCTGCGCCCTCTGCATTGGAAGCATGGAGTCTTAACCACTGCACTGCCAGGGAATTCTCTGCCCCATCATCTTTGTAAACAAGGCAGAATATTTGGAGCTAATAGGTGTTAGCAACAATAAACGTTTGTATCTCATTTAACTTTTTGGGGGTAGCAAACAAGAAGAGAACAGGAGTGTGTTTGACCTGAAGGTGGGGAATGTTTTACTACTTAGGTGGGACAGCTTTCTGTCATCCTCAGAAGGTAACCAAGTAATATCTTTTAAATATCATCGTGAACTCAAGAATTTAAGCATATTTGATGAGCTTGATCAATTGTAATTCTCACCCGTTTTGAAACTCAGATTGTCTCATTTTTGACCAACGGAAACCACTTCGAATTGGCTTCTGAGTACTTTTGACATAACTGTTGTCATCTTTGATAGCTTCCTTGCTATCTGGTGTGTCAAGATGTTCTGCATTTTGTACATATACCGCCCTCATCTACTTCTCTAAGCAGTCTTGTGTTTTGAGCACTAGGTATGTTCATTTCTACTGATTTGGTCATTATTTATAGGCCTAAACAGACAGTGCTATTTTATGCACTTAGAATATATGTGAGGTCTATCAGAAGTTTTACTAATATTTTTAGAGAGCCATATTTCAACCATGGAAGAGTATCATCTTCTAGCTACCAATCACAACATATACATTTAAAATGTTTCTGATCTTATTATTTCTTTGGCTTAATACTTTGGGCAGAGTCTTCCTTCACAAGTTTATATTCATATTTGGCTCTCCTTTGGGTAGTGGTGATCAAATCTGCTACAAGTTACTGTTTCTGCAGCCTCCTATACATAGAGTTCTGCTTTCATTATTTTAGCTTAATTGCTTCATCTTGATCACCATTTACCAATATTTATCTGCTGCTGTAATTTCCTCAGAAGTTGTCATATACATTATATTATATATTTCTGTAGTTAAGCATTTAAAATTATTTTTTAAGTGAGGGAGTGAAAAAAATAAGGGCGTAAACATGATCATTTTGCTGAGCTAATATAGCCCATATCATAGTTGGCTTAAACGGTTAATTGCAGTCCTGGAAACTGCAGCCCACAACATTGTTTGGCAATGAAATATAGAAAGTTACAGAGTTTATAACATTCGCTTGTTCAGAAAACCCTTTACGGGCTGGGCCTCATCATAAGGAACTCTTCACTAATATGACCAGGGAATAAAATGCCCCTACTCTTAGCAGCTGTGTAGGAGGAAAGAGGAAGGGTGGAGTTGTAAAATCTAAAGTTTTTGGGTTTATTAGAACCTTGGTTATGTATAATTTTCTTGTGCCCTCATTTGATAAGGATGCCTGGACCGATCTTGGTGACTCTGACAACTAGCTACTCCATCTTTTCAGAGGATGGTGTTCTGCCCATCTGAAATAGATCACCTGGATTTGTGCTTTCAGATACATACAGAACCTCCCTTCCTCTTATTTACCTGTCCTGCTTTCACTTTTTCAAGTCTTCTGGAGGCTCTAAGACTAACCGGAGGGCCATGAAATGAGATATATTATTGGATCACAGCCATTTGTGAGTGACGCACAAGTGTCATGGAGTATTTTTAAAGAAATTAGGGTAGTTTTTAAAAAAAAGCCCAACGAAATTTAATAATAAGAAAGATGGTATCTCACATAGACATTAGAGGTAGGGCAGATTATTGGGTTGAATTTGTCCATTGCTTTCAGCATCTTATCTCTGCAATTGCCTGAGCTCTGACCTCCTCTGTATGTCACCTTTATTCTTAAAGCCAATTGCATCTGCAGTTCCAGCTCTGACAACCATAGAGTTTGAGAAAGTGACCATCTCTTTCAGTGGTTCTCTCTTAAGAGTGAGGAAATGTTTTCCCAGAAGCAAATGTCACTTATGTTTCACTGGCCCACGTTGTGTCATATGTCCATTCCTGGGTTCAAACCATGTTTCCAGGGGAATGCCATTCATAGACTAGTATAGGCGTGGGTTCACCAAGCCATCAGTGGAAAGGAGGATGGGATTACCATGATTGCCTTCAATTTGCAGGACCCACTGCAGAAGTTGGGCTCAATCCTTCATACTGCACTGCTCTTACATGCTGAGGAAGGGATATTGAGGAGAAAACCACATTATCTGTTACATTATGCCTTAGGGCTTATTTGTTCATTTGTATGTTCATTTGTTTGGCTGTAGCATGTGAGTAAAATAATGAGCAATTACTGTTGGAGTAAGAAAAAGGAGGGCTTCCCTGGTGGTGCAGTGGTTAAGAATCCGCCTATCAATTCAGGGGACGTGGGTTCGAGCCCTGGTCCGGGAAGATCCCACATGCTGGGAAGCAACTAAGCCCGTGGGCCACAGCTACTGAGGCCTGCGAGCCACAACTACTGAAGCCTGTGTGCCTAGAGCCCATGCTCTGCAACAGGAGAAGCCACTGCAGTGAGAGGCCTGCGCGCCGCAGCTAGGAGTGGCCCCCGCTCACTGCAACCAGAGAAAGCCCGTGCACAGCAATGAAGACCCAACGCAGCCAAAATAAATAAATAAATAAATGAAATAAATTAAAAAAAAAAAAAAAAAAAAGAAAAGAGGAAAAAACCCAATCTGATATAATGTATCCAAAGAGGTGTGATTTGCTGGTAAAAATCTTTCCAAAAATCCCACTGATTTTTATTATTTTTAAAATTTCACTGAGTGTGGATTACATGAGCAACCTAATGTTATCCCTTTGTACCTCTAGATGAGCTCAGTGAAAACCAACTTCTGTGAAGTATGATTAAACTTGCCCTTAAGAGCTGTCATCTGCACTGAGTTTTTTATTAAGCCATCTTTCCATGGCTTCTCCTCTCAAGCCCTCTGTTATAGGTCAGAGTGTCCTGGGCTCTAGCAACCCATATCCCCCGTATTTTTCTAGATCCATGCCTAGAATATTGTCTGTTCTTCCCTCCAACTTTCCAGATCTTTCCTGTTCCTCAAAACTCAGCTCAATACTATGTCTATGAAGCCTTTTGGTGACCAGGCCAGACTGAGGTTCTTTTTTCTCTTTCCTCTGAATACTTTAAGTATTATTTTCTACTCAGGTCAAATCATCTGCTGTCTTTGAAGTAGTTAGATCACAGCTTCTTTATTGATATGTTTTAATGACTTTGTTTTTTACCCATCATCTGACAAAGTATGTTGCAGATATTGCTCAACAATAGAGTTATTTAGTTTGACTGAGTATTCAGAGATGGGTTGAACTGCTTATGACACTAATATCAGAACCAGGAGTTTCATCTTATTCATAGAGGAGGCCTGAATACTGTTTTCACTCTGGACTTTCAGTTTGGGCTAAGAGCTGTAGGATGAAACAAAGTTTACCAGCCTAATCCACAGATTGGTATGTAGTTCTTCTGTCTTTATCCATTCAGTCTTTAATATATCAGCTGAAGGGATAATTTGGGATTACTCTCTGTTTTCAGAATTTTGTATATTCTCAGGATTTTGCTTCTAATCAGGAATAATGTCTTTATGCTGTAAAAAGTATTAAAATATTATGTGTTATCCAAACTAGATGTCAGTTATTTTATAGTATACCTTTGATCCTTGATGGTACTGTGGCTGGAAAGGAAAACAAGTCCTCTTATGTAGCAATGTGGCCTATTAACAATGAAAAATGTATTTATAGGTTGTTTTTCTTTTAACAGTTCATAGTCTGTCTATATTGAAGGTATTTGGTCTGTTCACCTACTGAGTTTTCACTGGTAAAAGTATAACTTCACCTTTAGTCCGTGAACATTAGCATAGGGGTTGACCCATTTAACTTTTTCATCTTAAAAATCACAAAGGCTTTTCAAAATTAGCAGGGGACCTTTACACAGCAAACTAGTGGAAAATGTTATGAGCTTTCTTTAGCTGGTTTGGTTTTAACTGCCACTTTGGAGCCTTTACACTTCTTTCCCTTTCCTACCTCATCTCCAGGAGGTAAACAAAGAAACAATTTGCATCAACTCTAGAAATGCCTCTGAGATCACTGCTCTAAGAGTGCTGGGGATTTGGAGTAGAAATCCTGAAAAAGAGAAAAAGGCAAGGGTAAAAGCTCTGTTGACAAGGGAGTTTCATAGGCATGTGGTGAGAGCACAACATTGGACGTGTGAATACAAATTCTGCAAGTTTCCTCTCCTCTTGTGAAAAAAAGTCTAGGCGTGTGGAAGTTCTGTCTGGTTAAAGAGTTAGACACAGTGGCAGCTGTATAGCTTAGTTTTTCTTTCTGATTCAAATACTTCCCTGTTGGAGTGTTTAGCACCTTCAGTTCTTCTTGTCCTGCTCCTCAGCACATGTGGCACCACTGGTTGGGAGGAAGGCTGATGGCTGGCTCTGTACCTGATGCTGAATGGTGCTTTATCATTTGGCCAGTCCGCTGGGCTTGAATGGAAGGGAATTTGAGTTCTCACTTTGGTGCAGACCATTAGCACATTCGTCATCTGCTGGCATCAGGTCAAGGAACACCCAAGTCAGCTCGTGAACCAAGTTTTTCCCTGGAGTAAACATAATACATATATTTGGCTAGGAGTTCAGCTGTTAAAAGATGATTTTTTTTTTCTCGGTGGGATCAGGTATTTGTTCATATTTAGACAGCATCTAAGTGGAGGCAATTTAGACATTTAATCAAAGCAAAAATCTATTCTAAAAAAATAGGAAGACCTCATCATAGATTCACAGATCTGTGTATTTGTGTGCTCAAGGATAATAATAATACTGGGAGACGTTTCAGAGAAAAGAGATGAGTAGAAATAAAAAAATTTCATGAATTTGAGCCCAAGTAAACGAAACTCTATTATTTAATTATAGTAGCTGACTGTGAATATAAATGGGAGATGTAGAGCAAGAATTTTTTCCAAAGTTTGGATCATAGAAGATTTTATGACTAAAAGAGGAAATCTGTCACTAAGAGCTACAAACTAGAGGTTTGATCTTTCATAAAATAAATTGGGGAGTATAAAAAATATTTGGGAATTGAGGACTGTCCCTTTTGTATATGCTCAAGGATTTTTACATCTAAAGTGAATAAAAACTGCATAATGTGGGAAATATGTCAGTGTCCTTCAAATTTGTCCCTCTGTGATAGCATGGTTAGGTGGGAAAAAACTCACTGATACACAATGGAAAAGGACATGCTAGCTTTTACAATTTCATGTTGAGAACTTCTTGTGGGCCAGTGCCTGCAATAATATCCATGGTTGGGCCATTTATTTGCTACCAGTTGCTACTTTTGGCACGTGGGTACATTTAAACCCCAGAGTCTTGGTTAAATTCCAATGTAGATGAGTGATGATATTCCATCTGCCATGTTCTTTTTTTGCCTTCCTTAAGGAAATGAAGCATAACTGCATTCCCAAGCAGACTGTTCATATACTACAGATAAAAATTAATATTTTTATTCCTGAATGTGTGGTTCAGTGTCATCAGACCTCAGTTCTAGGCTCAACTCTGTCACTGACTCACTCATGACCATGTGCGAGTTAATTTCATCTCTCTGAAATGAATTTTCTATAAAAGGTGAACAAGAGCCTAGGTAATTGTTAAGCCTACTGAAAATTGTAACATTATGAATGGTTGTTAGTCCACATTCTTGATAAATGAAATAAGAGGAAAATTTTGTTCAGACTTCAAAAAGTTTTCAGATTTCTCTTCACTTTAATGTATTAGAAAACATTCTCTTAAACATTATCTTTAAAGTTGTCTATCCAAAAAAGTATACATCAAATGACAGAAATATTGGTGTTTCAAATCAGAGTGATGTATTGTTTTCCCCGTCTAATTCCAATTCACATATCAGTTATCGTTTTAGTGGAGGTATGAATGTGTATGTAGTTCTAAGTGGGGAAAAACAGGAGCATTTGGGGAGGAAACAGGACAGTATCTCACATAGCTACATTTATTCTGATGTTTAGATTTACCAAATCCCACATTTTTGCAGAAATATTCAGTAGGACATGATTCATGACACCTTTCATTCAAACTGATAATATGATGACACCATCGGACTGTGATAAATTATGTAATTTGATGTCATACCTAAAGCAACCACTAAAAAAGCTGTACAAAGAGACATTACAGATAAATCAAAATTGAATTATAAAAAATGTTGAAGGAAGGAAAGAAAAAGAAAACAGAGAAATGAAAAACAGACAACAAAAAATAAAATTACTCGCTTCAAGCCTAACATATGAATAATTACATTAAATGTAAATGGTCTAAATACAGCAATTAAAAGACAGATTGTTAGAGTGTATTAAAAAATAGCACCCAACTACAATGCTGTATCTTTATAAATTCTCTTTGAATATAATGATGTTGGCAGGTTGAAAGTAAAGAATGGATAAAAATGTATCATGCAAACATTAATAAAAAGTAAACGGGTTGCTATATTAATATCAGATACAGTAGACTTTGGAGCAAAGAAAATTACTAGTGACAGAGGAGGATATTATATAATGATAAAAGAGTTGCTCCATCAAAAAGACATAGCAATACTAAATGTGTGTACACTAAATTACTGAGTTGCAAAAAATGAAATATTTGAAAAAAGAAAGACACATTTATAAATATAGTTGAAGACTTCAACACCCCTACCTCATCAATTGATAGAAAACTAGATAGAAAATCAGCAAGAATATAGAAAACCTAACATCAGTAACCAACAGACTCTAATTGGTACTCACAGAACACTCCACCCCACAGCAACAGAACACATATTCTTTTAATGTAACCATGGAACATATAACATGATAGACCATATCCTGGGTCAGAAAGCAAATCTCAACAAATTTGAAAGAATTAAAATCATAAAGAATGTATTCTTTGACTACCATGGAATCAAATTAGAAATCAACAATGGATAACATGTAAATCTCTGAACACTTGGAAATTCAGTAACATACATTATATATATGTATGGGTCACAAAAGAAGTCTCAAGGAACATAAAAAATACATTGAACGGAATGAAAATAAAAAATACAACATCAAAATTTGTGGGTCACAAGTAAAGAAGTGCTGAGAGGCATGTTTGTAGCATTAAATGCATACATTAGAAAAAAGTAAAAGTCTCTAATCAATAATCTTACCTCACACTTCAAGAATCTAGAAAAAGAAGAGCTGAATATACCCAAAGCAAGCAGAAGGAAGGAAATAATGTTATGAACAAAAGTTAATAAAATTAACTTTTTCAAAATAAAATTGAAAACAGAAAAATAATCAACAAAAAAAGCCTAGTTATTTGAAAAGAGTGGTAAAGTAGACAAACCTCTAGCAAGCCTGACAAAGAAAAAAAAGATAAGACACAGATTACCAGTGTGAAGAATGGAAAGTGTATCACTGCAGATCCTGCAGACATTAAAGGGATAATAGGGGATACTAGAAACAATTCTACACACATAAATGACAACTTAGATGAAATGGACCAACTCCTCAAATGACACAAACTACCACAACTCACTCAATATTAAATAGATAATTTGAATAGCCCTATAACTATTAAGGAAATCGAACAATGTTAACATTTCAAAAAAAAACCCACTCCACTCCCAGATGGCTTCACTAGAGAATTCTAACAAACATTTAAAGAAGTAACATCAGTTCTACACAATCATTTTCAGGAACCCATTCATTTTATGAAAGTGGTGTTAGCCAGATACCAAAACCTGATAAAGATAGTACAGAAAAGAAAACTAGAGATAAATATCCCTCATGAACACAGACACAAAGATCCTTAACAAAATATTAGCAAATAGAATTCAGCAATATATAAAATAACATATATTCCATGACCAAGTAGGGTTTATTCCAGGGATCAAGGTTCGTTCAGTACTTGCAAAACTGTTGCGCAATTCACCATGTTAACAGGCTAAAGAAGAAATATCACGTGATCCTATCAATTCATGCCGAAAAAGCACTTGACAAAATTCAACACCCATTTAGGATAAAAATTCTCAGAAAAATAAGAACAGAGAACTTCCTCAACTTGATATAAAGCATCTGAAAAAAACTGCATAAATTCTGTAACAACATTACTCTTAATGATGAAAGACAATTAGTTCTCTTCAGATCAGGAACAAGGTCAAGAATGTTTGCACTCACCAATTTTATTTAATATCGTGCTAGAATTTCCAGCCAGTACAAAAAGACAAGAGAAGGAAATTAAAAGCATAAAGATCAGAATCGAAGAAATAAAACTGTCCCTATTTGCAGGTGACATGATTGTTTATGTAGAAAATCCCAGGGAACTTAAAAAAAAAAACCTTCCAAGATTAATAGGTGAGTTCAGCAAAGTAGTAGGATGTAAGATAAATATACAAAAATCAGCTATATTCCTATATAATAACAGTGAACAACTGGACACCAAAGATTAAAACACAATACCATTTATAATCACTCAAAAATTTAAATGCTTAGGTATAAATCTAACAAAACATGTGTAGGACTTGTATGCTGAAAGCCACACAGTACTGATGGAAAATCTAAATAATGGATTGGAAGACTCACCATAACAAACATATCAATTCTCTCTAAACTGATACACAAGTTTAACACAATTTCTATCAAAATTCCAGCAAGATTTTTTTGTAGATATAGACCACATTATTCTAAAAATTTTATAGAAAGGCAAATGAATCAGAATAGTTAGAAGAATTTTTAAATAGAAGAATAAAGTGGGAAGAATTAATATACCCAATTTCAGGATTTATCATATAGCTACCGTAATCAAGACTATGTGATCCTGGCAGAGGGATACAAATATATATCAGTAGAATACAACGGAGAACCCAGAAATTGGCCCACACAGATGTAAACTGATTTTTGACAAAGGTGCAAAACCAATTCAATGGAGGAAACATAGCCTTCTCAACAAATGGCACTGGAGCAGTTGAACATCCATAAACAAAAAATTGAACCTTGACCTAAGTCTTACAACTTATACAAAAATTAACTCAAAGTGTATAGAGAACTTAGATGTAAAATTTAAAAATAAAATTTTTATGAAAAAAATGGAAAATCTTGTTATAAAGCAGAAACTAACACACCATTGTAAAGCAATTATACTCCAATAAAGATGTTAAAAAAAGAAAAAAAGGAAAATCTTCAGGACCCAGGGCCAGGCAAAGCATTGTTAGACTTTATATCAAAAGCATGATTCATAAAATAAAAAATTGATAAATCAGACTTGAGCAAAATTGAAAACTTTTGCTCCATGAAAGACCCTGTTAAGAAGATGAAAAGACAAGCTACAGACTGGGAGAAAATATTTGCAAACTATATATTTGGACTTGTATTAAGGATTGGTATTAAGAGTGTAATCTTTCAAAACTCTAAAATAAAAAATGAAACAATCCAATCAGAAAATAAACAAAAAACATGAAGAAACATTTCATGGGAAAGGATATATACAGATATCATCAAAGCACATGAAAAGATGTTTGACATCATTAACCATTAGAGAAAAGCAGAATGGGCTACAATAAGAAATAGTGACAACACTAAGTGCTGGCAAGGATTGCAGAAACTGGCTCACTCATGCATTGCTAATGGGGTTGTAAAATGGTACAACCATTTTGCAAAACAGTTTGACAGGTTTTTAAAGAAAACTTTACATACAACCACCATAAAACCCAGCAATTGCTCTCCTGGGCATTTATCTCAGAGAAAGGAAAACTTATGCTCACACAAAAACATGTATACAAATGTTTATAGCAGCTTTACTTATAATAACCTCAAACTAGAAAGAAAGCAGTGCCCTTCAATGAGCGAATAGTTAAATGATCCAGACCATAGAACACTATTCAGCAATATGACTGAACGAACTATTGATACACACACCAACCTGGATGAATCTCCAGAGAATTGTGTTGCTCATATAATTTTGTTTGTATAATATTCTTGAAATAACAAAATTATAGAATTTGTACATTAGTGGTTTCCAGGGTTTAAGAAGGAGATAGGATGGGAGGGCTATAAAAAGGCAAACTGAGGGACTCTTATGGTGATGGAAATGTTCTGTATCTTAACTATCAATGTCAATATCTTGGTTTTGATATTGTACTATAACTTTGCAAGATGTTACCATTGGGGGAAACAGGGTAAAAGATACAGGGGATTTCTCTGTATTACTTCTGACAAATGCATGAAAATCTACAATGATGTCAAACTAAAATGTTTGATTAAAGAAAAACACAACCTTCTAATGGCTTCTAGTTTAAAATTCAGAGCCTTTCCTGGGCCTTTTCCAACACCATTCATGTCCTACTTGTCTCCCCCTGACGTATCATGCTGCAGCCACAGTGGCCTTTTTGCTGTTCCTGCACATGCTCAGCAGGCTCTCACCACAGGACCTTTGTGCTTGCTATTCCCTTGGCCTGGAAAGTTCCTCCATCTGGCTTACTCTCTTTATCCTCCTCTCTGCTCATAAGTCACCTTATCGGAGAGGATTTTTCCTTGAATAGTCTCTCTAAAGTAGCACCCCTGTCACAATCTATTCCCTTACTTGGATTTCTTTGTCTTCTCTCATTAGAAACAGGTTTGATGCTTTTAAAAATTCCAAGTTTTTAGGATAGGAACCTTAAGTTCCCTACTATGCCTACTCTTTTCTATGTTTTCTTCTGGGCTTTGGAGCATTTGATTTTCAAAATCAAACCAAACAAGCTGATTCATTTTATTTTCTTTCCTTCTGCTGATGCTCCTGTAACTTTCTAGATGGAATTTAAGAGTTCTGTGGTAGTGGATGTTGTGTATTCTGTCAGGTTCAGTTTATCACAATCTTCTGGCATTTCCCCAAACAGCTAAGATTTGAGAGTCAACTTCCTCACACCGTGAATCTGCCTCTAAGTGACTTAGCTCTAATTCTCTTCTAGGCTTGTTAATCAGTTCACAGTGTAAAGACACACTTTAAGAGGATCCTTGGAAGTCTTGGACAAGCTTCCCCGCATGTGGCAGGTATGTGTCTACACACTGAGTGTGCAAGAAATGTAACTTGCACACTTCTATAGTTAAATCTCTTCTTCTATAGTTAAATCTAAATTCTATTTATTCTTCTATAGTTAAATCTAAATTATATTTTAACCCTTCATTTAACCATGTGGACTCAATTGGAGGTTGCATCCTAATTCTAGGTAAGGTTTTGAGGGTGAGGGGTGACATATCTGCTCCTAGGCTGTCATCTCTCTATGAGTCATGTTTGTCCTCTCATCCTTTGTCAGTACTTGTGAGCCATTGCTGAGGCACACTTTGGTCCTCCTTCGAGGGTCTTCTCTCCCTCTCTTGGCTTCTTCCAGATACTTCCTGGGCACATGAGGGTGTGCTCCTGCTAAACTGGAAGAAACTCTCTGGGGTGGCATAAAGCTCTTTGCTCCTTGCATGCCACTCTGAAGCACGTGGTCCTTGTTCTTTTGCTTCCGAGGCATGCTATTGTGGGAGGTCCTTGGCAAATCTGGTCAGGTCCATCTACCTGGACATATCACTCGGTCATTTCCAAGGTCCAGACTCCATCCAAGAAAGAAAATCCTTTCCACCCTCCATTATCTCCCACCAACATATTTGGGATTTCTCTCTGTAACAGTACTTCGAACAAGCACAACTTAGGAAATCGTTTACTTTTTTTCTTGTTGTTTCTTTAAAATGAACTGGGGAATGGGGTGGGTATTCCCATGCCTCTGGATGAAATTTAGGTCTCGCGTAGGCTCCATACCTAATAGGGATTACCCTTAGATTAAAAAAAATTTCTATCCACACTTTAAATCACAGACATTCAGAAATTAGAATGTCCAATCTCAGACCATAATTGTAGCTTCAAAGTGCATGTAAGATCAAATCATCTCTCCTCCTCTCTCTGAGGCCCATTTTGTGGGTTGGGCTATTGCAGTGGGAGAGGGTGTGCTGTTTTCTTTCTCTCTCTGTCACCTCCGCCCCCATTTGCTAGCTGCTATTGCTGAATCCTTAGGGGTTGGAACATGGGAAGGAAAGGGAAGAGTGTCTTTAGGGTTGTTTCTTGCATGACCTGGTACTATGTTAAGCTGGCTTCAGCTTTCTGGGCCTGGCAGATGTTTAAAACTGATAGTTACTTGGCCACTTTGGGGGGACTTTGGTTGCTTCCCTTGCTGGACCCATTTGTCTTCAACTCTCCTGACTTGGACAGGGCTTCTCCTTCAGCTGTCCACTGCCCACACAGCTCCTAGTCTTCAGCTAATCCATCCCACAGGAACTCCTATTTAGTGTATCAGGAACACTTCGCGATGGTCATCTTGGGCTTCAGTCTGGCTCTCTCATCCCTGGCCCACACCAGCTTCATGAAAACATGCATCTCATGAACCTCCAAGGGCAGGAGGGGTTGAGGGTACTTCTAAAATTCCAGAGCTGCTCCTAGCCTGACCCTCTTGTCCTCCCGATTTCCAAGGTGGGAGCCAGTCTGCAGTCCATTGAGTTTCCCAAAGTCCAGCCTGTCTAAATTATTCCTTTGAAGCCTCTCTAAAGATTTGAGAGAGAAAATAGTCCCTTCCATCCCTCTTGCTTGGGGTGAGGTGGGACTTGCCATAGGGCAGCAGCTCAATCCAAGAACCATTTCACAATGCTTTTCCTCTCCTCTATCCTTTTGATCCTTTACATTCTCTGGTTGGCTTTTAGAACCATCCAACCAGTTCTTATGATTTTTTTTTTTAATCTGGATTTTGATCTAGCCCTTTACTTTGGGATTTCATGCCTGTTCAATGAAGGTGCCTCAGTTGAATCTTGCAGTCTAATATCTGGTCATTCTAGCCCCACTAGGAAGAGTTAGGGTGGTGGGGAGAGGGTAAAGTTTCAGCCACCCACCCCCAACTTGGCTTCTAGATGCACTAATGTCCGTACATGCCTTGACTACCTTATTCTCCACTCAGAGGTGTCTAGATCTGCTCTTAGCTTAGTAAGTAAATAGGAGGATCTCTTCTAAGTCTGTTTCCAATGCATGAGAATCATTCTAATTTCTCAGAGCGTCTTAGGCTTTTGAAACTCGAAAACCAATAATTGACATTCTTCCTTCCCCCATGCTTCCCTGCTCTGCCAACAATTTTCTTATGAAAATTGAGTGTAGAGTATAGCAACTTGGCTGACTGAATGGAGAAAGAAGCAAGATTCAAGGAAATGAAATAAAATACTTCAAATATTATACCCTATATGATAAAAAATATTGCCTGCCCTCTTTTGAGTATCTATGATGTGATTTTTAACCCTTAGAATGGCGCTGCATCCTTTATATTAAGGATTTGACATTTGAGGAAACCAGGTGTATTAGTTTGCTAGGGCTGCTGTAACAAAGTACTACAAATGGGGTGGCTTAAATAATAGAAATGTATTGTCTCACAGTTCTGTAGGATAGGAGTCTGAAGTCAAGGTATTGGCAGGGTTGGTTCTTTCTGAGGGCTGTGAAGGAAGGATCTGCTCTGGGCCCCTCTCCTTGGCTTGTGGATGGCGTCTTCTCCGTGTCTCTTCACACTGTCTTTCCTCTCTGAATGTCTGCTCTATGTTCAAGTTTCCTTTTTTTCTAAGAACACCAGTTCTATAGGAATAGGGCCCACACTAATGACCTCATCTTAACATAACTAATTATATCTGCAATGACCCTATTTTTTTTTTTTTTTTTTTTGCGGTAAGCGGGCCTCTCACGGTTGCAGCCTCTCCCGTTGTGGAGCACAGGCTCCGGACGCGCAGGCTCAGCGGCCATGGCTCACGGGCCCTGCCGCTCCGCGGCATGTGGGATCTTCCTGGACCGGGGCACGAACCCGTGTCCCCTGCATCGGCAGGCGGACTCTCCACCACTGCGCCACCAGGGAAGCCCTGCAATGACCCTATTTTTAAATGTTACACTCTGAGATACTGGGAGTTAGGACTTCAACATGTGAATTTGGGGATGGGACACAATTCAACCCATAACACCAGGGTTCAAAGAGGCTCAATAACTTGAATGTCACACAGACCTTGAAATGCCATTGTGGGGACTCCACACAATGATGGTGTGATTTTAAAGTTACGTTCTTTCTGCTGTACTGCACTTCATCTCAGGTGACTCTTGCATGCAGCCCTGTGCAATGAGGAGAACGCTGTTATTCCTTTAAACAACCAAACCAGACTGGCTGGGGCCTGGATCCACACAGCAAAGGAGTTCAGACTTAGATCATACTATCACAAGAACTCAGAATAACATCTTAGCACAAAGGAGGAACAGGAACATGTTTGTGGAGAGGTTCAGTCTAATACCATCATACCATAGGCTAGAAAATGAAGTTATACCTGAACTGGAGGTATAGATTATGAAGAATTCAACTGGCTCTGAAACTACTAAAGTGGTGTCAATGTGAGTTCGGTGATGTTATTCCTATGGCCTGTGGTTTGCATTTTTGGTGTTCTTGACCTGTATTCATATCTAAATATGCTGTGTGTACATGGTCTACTCTATGTAGAGCATATTTAAACAATGTGTAATAAAACAAAATATTTAAAGAATGCAAAGGAAAAAGAATAAAATGTTTGCTATAAAGTTCCTGCAGGCATATACTGGATAGTGATAATGATACTTTTACTAAAAAAAGGATAAAATACGTTCAGCTTCAATGAGGATTATATTTAGGCGAATTATCAGAGTATTTTGGATATTTTCTTCATAAAAGCAATTCTTTAGTGCATCCTATGTGGAAGATAGAAATTGTAATAGTGATTTGGAAACGTGGCTTCATGCATATGAACATAATTTGAGTCTTGTAGTATTTAGCACTGTTCTATTCCAGATGGCAAAACATTTTTATTGTTCCTTTCAGTTAGTGCATGAAATATATACCTATGGAAATAAGTCCATTATAAGCTTTTCCTTGCCAAAACTCTAATAGATGCTCACTTACTGAGAAGTATGTGTACTGAGAAATATTTAAGAAAAATACACTTTAATGAAGCTGCACTAATGATATTTATTTAGCTAATTGTGTACAGGAATCTAAACATGATTTCAAGTAAAGTAGACTGTTGGCCATGTAAATAAACCTGGCACAGGTATGCAGAATTTTAAGAGAATTAGATAGCAGATCTAATGAAAATTAGAGTAAGCCTCAAAGAAATATTTTATTATAAATTAGATTTCCCATTATAAAACAAATACAGCCACACAGCAAAAATATTTTAAAATAAGGGTAAAAAATTACTAACAATACCAATGACCAAAAGCAATAACAGTAATCTTTTGATATATTTACTTCTCTTCCTTTTTCATTCATTTGTTCAGCTAAGGATTACTGAGCACTTAAGGCAGGCACTTGGGAGATAAAGATGGCTAGGACAGGGTTTCTGCCTTGAAGGAGATTTTTAATTTATCAGGGGAAACACACCACGGATGAGTCCTTATAATAGGTCATAAGTATAATACTGGAGGAGAGTGGGCCAAAGAACTTGCTATCAACTCTATTGTCAGGTCCGGGAAGACTTTAACATGTAAGTTGGGACAGAAACATTAGAAGAAATCTGTTAGCCAGAAAAGAGAAGAAAATACACTTCAGTTAGAGGAAAGAACATCTGCTGAAATAACATCAGAAGGAACTGTAAATATTGCAGCACGTCTGGAACCACAGAAAATGAGGTTGGAGAAGTAGGTGGAGGTGATATCATGGAAGGATTTGTACCAATTATACTACTGGCAAGAAAGATTTTCAAGTAGGGAAGGGATATGTTTAGAATTTCATTTTAGAAAAATTGTTTATCAGCAATATGATTGGATGGACAGCTTAAAAACTGCGACGCTCAGGAGCGAAGGGTTTGGTAAGGAGTGAGATACACCAAGAAGCTGAAATAAAGCCTAAATAAAAACCACTTGGCTTGCATGGGCCTTTAGCAATATTTTGGGGGAGACTGTAAAACGTGTTCTTGTGGTCCTGTGTTTTTATAAAATTTGCCAAGAGTATGAGTTTTTAACTTCAGTTTGTTAGGAGTGCTTCCTCTTTCTATAATATTTCCTACCCCTCTGTTATGCTTCTCTTCATGTTGGGTAGCATTGGTAACACACATTTTGTATCCACAATTTTACCTTGTTTTTCTTTAAAGAGCCCCCAAATTGTATAAGCTTAGGCCTCACTTTTCAGATCTAGTCCCAAGATGATATTGAAGGAATCCAGAAGAGGGATGACAGATTCTTAAACCAAGATTGTAGCTGTAGAGATGAAGTAGGAAAAGATGTGGAAGACTAAGGGGGAGAAATTATTGGCTCTGTTGGTGTGAGGGAAAGGATAGTGCCAAGATTTCTCCCTTCTATAACTTGATGAATAGTAAGGCTGTTAACAGAAAAAAAAATGCTAGAGTCAGGTCACTGTTGAAAGTAACAGTTTATTGAACATCTTTATGTGTATGTATGTTTTCACATTTTTGGATTTACAAAAGTTGATTTACTATATCAAAGTGTGTAAGTATTTTAATGCATTTTGTTATCTGTTACCAAATTGCTTTCCAGATAGACTGTGCCATTTAACACTGCTGTAGTTAGTGTAGACATGGGTTTTCTTGTCTACACTTCCACTAGCATTGAACATTATAGTTTTAATTTTTTTAAACTAAATTATTGGGTAAAATCAGTACCTCCTTTTCATTTTTCTATAAGGTGAGATAAATGTGATCTGTTATTGTGAGCTCTCCATAGGAATCTGTTTTTCAGGGGTAGTGATTGTGGTTTTTTCCTGGTAGTGATTTAGGAAGCATTAGGAGGTAGTCATGAGTCTTTTATGAGAGCAGTCATTACTATACACTCTAAGTGCGTGCATACATATCTATATTATAAAAACTAGAAATATATGAGGCTAAAACAATTTTGTAGATTAGATTGTTTTAGACCAGGTGTCAGCAAACTTTTTCTTATAAGGACCAGATAGTAAATATTTTAGGCTTTGTAGGCTAGTAGGCGAAATTGAGGATATTATGTAAGTACCTCAAGAGAGGAAAAAAATTTCCACAAAATTTTTATTGACATAGTTCAAAATATAATAGTAATAATTGAGGAAATTTTTTTTTGAGGAAATTTTTAATAATAGAAGTCTTATAATGAGAAATAATTGAATCCTTTTTTGGGAGGGGAGACATTTCACTTAATTGTAGTTTAGTGTTAATGTTCTCTATCATCATATTGATTATAAATGTTCATTCATTAAACCATTCTTATTTCATAGGTAGTGAGCTGGATCACAGGCCATACTCCTGGTTTAGACAATGACATTTATGTCATTTTCCTGTTAAAATATTTGGTTTGATAATAAGTTTCATTTCTGTTGCATACTTTATTTGAACCTCTGGCAATCTACAGCTTGCAAAACACTCATCAAAATGCGTGTGTGTGTGTGTGTGTGTGTGTGTGTGTGTGTGTGTGTTACCTGTATGTGATGTGGGCCATTTTATTCTTTATAGCCAATGCAATTTAGGATATATTTGGGGTAGCAATACTATTACAATGAAGCATTTTGTCTGTTTAGATTAAGAGACCGGAGAAGTGAAACAGGAAACTAGACTTGGCAGGTACAAATTTGGTCTGTTGGTATATGTATTGGAATGATTTTGAACGTTCCCTATTGTTGACTTTGAGTTGACTATAATTGGTTCTGTGCATTAACGTCTACTTCTAACCATTGAGGGTTTGTGCTTTGGCTTTAGCTTTGCTCTTGCTCAGCTACTTTCTAAAAGGTCTTATTTCTTCTTCTACCTCCCTCAGAAACTTGATGTCTTGAAATATTTTTTTATAATTCACATTTCATTTGCTAAGAATTCTTGTGGCAGCACCACCCAGTTCCTATGGTTTCAAGAAAGTAAAGGAGGAGGAAGGAAGAAAAGAAACAAAATAGAAAGACATGAAAATTTAAAAAGCTAATAAGCAGATCCTTTCGCCCACTTTAGAGATTGGGATATCCACCTCCGAAGTTTCAACTGGAATTTGATTCCTAAATCTAAGACCAATTTTCCCTTAAACTCTTAATGAGAAGTTTGAGGAGTCAGTAAAAACTTCGGTAAGTTTAGTTACTTTCACAAATATGCTGAGTTATGGATTGGATTTAAGAACTGACAGTTGGACTCCAAGTTTATGTTTTATCTTTTTAGTCAATATGAGTGCACAGAATTAGTATCTTTCTAATGCATATTCAAAGATAATCCAAATGGATGAACTCAATATGAAAACCTCATATTAAAAAATATAGAAAACTTTTCTTACATTATGAGTGCATAGACTATTTTGATTTAATATTTTGTTTAGTGGAGAAATATGCTGTACCTATTTATACAACACACACAAGCTTTGTGCAATTTTTAGAGATAATGTATTATTAGATTACAATTTGTATGTTTCTGAGAGTCAGCACAGGAGAAAATTCCATCAAAATTAAATTTTGGAATTACTTTCTTCTCTTATTTATTTCCATAGGCTCTTTGGAAAACAAGGTTTCAAATGTGTATTTCCACAGTCTTCCTGCCAGTGGCTACCTCAGCACGCTCTTCTCAACAATTATCTTGTATTTTAGCTGCTGAAATATGTGACAGTTTAAACATTTTTGTTTAATTCCACATTTTCTTTATACTTTAGCTGCAGAAGGGCTTTGATTTTTTAGAAGATGGTTGCTAACAGTTTTATAGTTCCAAAAACAAAATTTGCTCCAAATATTCTTTTGTATGGTTTCTGAATTCTTCAATTATTGTTAATTACCAATTGTACTCACTGTGTCTTAAAATAAGATCCTTTTAATAGATATTTATAATCACAATTATTGACAAACATCTGATATTTACTATTTAAAAAACATTTGTTCCACCAGAAAAGAAGTAAATTATTTCACCAGAGGCAAAACTAAGCTTCAGGGTCCTTCACTCCTTTGAGTTCTTTCCCAAGTTCAGAGACCCTGTAGGCAATGTGTTCAAATAATCATATATTTTGTAAAATTTGCAATCTAAGCTATTTTAACTGCAATCATTTATGACCAGTGCCTTCACTGTAACCTCCCTCCATTCCTTTTCTGTTTTGCAGTGGCATTGGAGAGGTCATGACTTTGTTTTGGTGGAGGTGGTGGGGAGTCACGCTGGGGATACAGTGATTTTAAATTAAGTGGGATATAGGTATGTTCTTTGCAAACTTCCACGTGTAGTGGTGGAGCTATTGATGATGTTCCACTTTGCCAATTTACTAGAGCCTTGTGACAGGTGAGGAACCGGAGGCCGTATTGTCCTGTGGACACGTCCCTGCAGTGCTGATACCTAATGCAACTAGTTTTGAAACATACAGAGCCAGAAGCTACT
Organism: Tursiops truncatus; assembly: GCF_011762595.2. NCBI lineage: Eukaryota > Metazoa > Chordata > Mammalia > Artiodactyla > Delphinidae > Tursiops > Tursiops truncatus. The sequence continues at coordinate 82,994,776 of NC_047044.1, forward strand.
CTGTGGAAAACTTTCTTGTTATTAGATGTATAATGTTATAAATAGAGGCTATGGTTTGTATGAGTGCCCAGTCACAATAGAGGTTCTCTCCTGTTAGGAATTTAATGACTAATGCAGTTCATGCTATTATTAATGCATCATGTAATTTTTTCTTTTTTGATGAATATTACATAAATAGAATTTCTCAAATATCTGTGTGTTTAGGGCAGAAACTTGTAGCAGTAATGCAGGCAGCAAGTATCTTGTGTTGTGCAGTTGCATGTTTTCTGAATCCCAATTGTGAATAGTTAAAAAAACAATTTGAGTAAACATACTAGATAAAAGAATGGATTATCTTTCCATTTTCTCTATAGAAAGTGATATTTACAAAGAGGCAATCAGAGTATGTAGCCAACAACTGTAGGGGAAAAGCATTAGAGAGGTGTGGTTGGGGAGCTAGTTAAGATGAATATTGTGTTTTTTTCCCAGATTTTGTGATGTTTGTGATATTTCTTAGCATTTTAAAGTGATAATTTGTTGGGATTTTTCCACTGTAAATAAATATTCACTTTCATGTTAAATTAAACATTTTAATTTGTATTCTCTTCTGAAATTGTATAAGCTCTCAGTCCCCACAAAACCTGGATCCACAGAAGAGTTATTAAATATTTAGATACCATGAAGTTAAGGGTTACTTTTAGCCCGGCATAGAGCCTACTATGTATTTGTCACTCACTGTGTTTTTGGAGTTGAATGGGTCTCCATAATAACAATTAGTTATTTTTGTTCAGTGATGACTGGTACTTTATATGGACATTAAGTAATATCTATAATATTGTAGCTATATAAGTTGTAGCAAAGTTGTTGTAAGTTGTAGCAAAGAAGAGTTTCTACCTTCTCAGGGTCTTGAAGTGATGAAATCATTCATCTATAGAGCATTTTTTTTATGGGTGAAAAACTTAACCAGGAATTTGATGTATGAAAATAATATTTACTTTATCATTTCCTGCAACCACCTTTTCTGGTGTAAGTTGTCAAAAAGAAAAAGGAAGGATGGAGGTGGGGGAGAGAAAGAGAGCGAGAGAGATGGGGAGAGAGAGAAGGAAAGAGAAAGCCGACTTTTTGGTGGGATTGGATTATATTGTCATGGTAGGAGAGTCTCTGAACAGGTGCTTCAAATTCCAAAATATGGCCAGAACACAATTAGCACTCCCAGGAAAGTAGCAAAGTACTATGAAGGCTCTCTATACCTAAGTGCTTCCAAATAGTAAGTTTCAGACAATAATTTACGTAGCTAGTGCATTGTTTTGGGACAGTGGTGTCTACCTGTGTTTTCAACAGCTCCTTGTCTCAGGGCAGTAGTTAACATGTTTCAAGGAGTTAAGCCCAACCTCTTCCTTTGGTAAACACATTAATTACATTTTAAAAGTTTAGCTGACTCACAAAAACCCGGTGTCCTACGTATCTTTGTGTTCACCCATCTTCCAGCTGTACCTGAAAATTGAGGCAGACTCTGCGCACACCTTGAAAGCATCCATTTTGAGCACACAAATGGACAGGAGTTCACAGAGGTGCATCCAGGGATGACTGTGCCTACATTGTTCACCTGATTACTTCTAGGTGTGTTGATGGATGACTTAAAAAGTGTTAGCCGGAGGATGCGTGAGCGAGCGGGGGCCGCTGCGTGCCGGCACCAACATGGTTAACTAGACTTGCCACCATGAACAATGGAAACCAGGCAGCTCTAAATGAAATGAGCTGAATATTTCATTCGGCCACTCAGCCGCCTGCTCCAATTGCCTCCTTTACTAAAATAAGAGCTTAATCTAAAGTGACAACAACATCAGTTTCTGTGTGCTCCAGTCACACTGAACATGACTTCCTTAACATAAACACTATTTACATGGACCGTCTGGATGTAGCAGGGAATCAGGAGCGTGCCCAGCTAAGACACAGGGTACAATGAAGGACGAGAAGCAGGCAGCTGAGAATTAACATCAGCAAATGAAAGCCTGACCCTCAGAGGGCATGTCCCTGATACGTTTTAAAATGAGAGAGCATTGCACCAGTAACCTTAGCCTTTGTAAAGACTATGCCATTTAAAATAAAATAGCACCTTTTCAGTTTAGACACTTAACCAAATGCATTATGTCTGACCCATTTTCCAACTTAGGTGACACGAGAGGATGGATCCCTTGCTGCAATTACGAGAATCTTCCAAACAATTGCAGTCAGTAACCTCCCTCCCCAGACTCCTTCTCATAGCAGCCTGTACTTCTTTGAGATAAAGAGGGCATTTCGTTCAGTGAGGGCAGGCCAGACCCAGAAGGCAGGGGAGTGGGAGAGAAGATGTGACCTTTGAACTGAAGGTTTGATGTCAGTGCTAACGGTACCCAGGAAATCCCTGTTTGAAAGTGGTTTTCAGCTTGAGAGTTCTGGAAGATTAGAAGCAGGAGTGTGACAAGGTACCAGCAGAGATGACAAGGTACCAGCCCTGCTTTTGTCAGGGTCCACAAAATAACACAAGTTACTTCTTTCCAGCACCCTGGAATAGGTAATGAAAGAGATAGCAGTCCTGAATACGCATTATTGATGGTTTATTTCCATAAGGAGGATGCTATAGTATTATTTCACCATGCTAGCCATCCTCTGGGAATTTTAAGGGTCACAAAATGTAGAAATATTTAACATAATTCCTATTAGAATTACTGACAGTTAGTGGAGTTCAGTGGTTTTCCCACCAGCTTCATAGATAAGGAAAGTCAGGCACAGAGGACTTGTCGTACACCTGAAGTCACACAGGAAATCAGAGAGCAAAAGGGAAATAATTTTTTTTTTTTTGCCAATTATTTCTACTTTCTTTAAGTCACCATTAATACTCTTGTTTCTAAAATGGCTCTTCTCTTAAAATTTCCTTTGATTAAGCCTTGTAGAAGGCTGATACTAGATACTGATTGGTGGCTTCTGGGTTCCAAAGACCTGAGGCTGCTGACAGAATAGTAGCTCTTTTTTAAAAAAAGTCTAGTTCTGTGTTTTCTGTTCTCATCCTCCAGCCTCTGTGCCTGAGTGAATACCCCTGCAGTCCCCACCCCTGTGGTGGTACATTTTAGATAAAGCTCTTATTCACTGAAGAAGAAAGGGCCTGATCATTTAAAACAAGTTTCTCTTTAAGGAAAGGTATAGTGAGTAACAGGAAGAAAAATGAGAGAATCGTCAATATCTAGCTGGCCTTAGTAGAACACTCATTAATCAATAGGCATTTATTGAGAATCTGTGAGGTCATCAAGCTTTATTTTAGGGGAGAGAAAATTATCTCTGGCCTCTGGAAGCCCACCATCTAGTGAAAACGTTTGTCATAATTTGGGAAAAAAAAATACTTTAGACTTCTGTAGAAAGCCAGTAAGAATATTGTGGTTGCAAAAAAATAAAAATACCTTTTTTGTTGTTTGCCGTAATGCACATCTACTGTGTTTTCATCTTCATTTTTAACTTCAGGGAAATGTGAACAAGAGGACACCCTTTTGCTCACACCTTAATGAGCACTGATCAGCTCTTTCAGGTACTTACCATTCCAGATGTGTCCCCAAAAGAATTGCACGTGTTTTCTCACAGTCTGATGGGGATACTGCCATTTGTACAAATATTAGTTGTACAGCTTGGTGAGTGCCTTAATAAGGTAGGTACCTGATGCTTGAGAGCAGAGGAGAGGTGGGAATAACCACACCTGCTCTGGGAGACCTCTTAAAATAACAAGGACCTTGACATCTCTCCCCAGTAGTTGCCACTTCTTCAGCTTGGTCTGGACAGTCAACAGATGTCAGCCAGGAATGGCAACGCCAGTGGGAGTGGCGTTCCTGCACAAATAAGGCTTGGGAAGCAGCCCACGCCCAAGATGATTGAAATCAATAGAATTTGCTGAAGGCGAGTGGGAAGCTCATCTGTACCTAGCACTTCTCTGTCTTGTGTCTTGGCTTGTCTCAGCTGCGGTAAGGGTCTTGATGACTTTCTCTTTTTCTTTCTCGGGTGAGTATAGACTTGCCTTCTCTTGCGATGTCTTTACCCTTTGTTGCCATTTGGTACAAACGGGCATGATTCACCAGAGAGAGATGCAGGGTTTCTATTGTTGTAAGTGTTAAAACACACTTTGAAGAATTTCAGGGCCCTCATGAGAAAATGCTTGCAATAGACTCAGGCAGTATGCTGTGTCTTCCATTTTCTTCCAGTCACCTTTCCTCTAATTAATTAATGGTGGTCAGAGTCTCAGTTCCGAAATACTATTGTGTTTCATTAACTAAACCACTCATAGTTTTATGTTTTCCTAATGCAGGATGTTTTAAGAATATTTTGGACCTAGAGACTGTCATACAGAGCGAAGTAAGTCAGAAAGAGAAAGACAAATATCGTGTATTAACACATATATGTGGAACCTAGAAAAATGGTACAGATGAACTGGTTTGCAAGGCAGTAATAGAGACACAGATGTAGAGAACAAACGTATGGACACCAGGTGGGGAAAGGGGGGCGGGGGATGAGTTGGGAGATTGGGATTGACATATATACACTAATATGTATAAAATAGATAACTAATAAGAACCTGCTGTATAAAAATAAATAAATAAAACAAAATTTTCAAAAAAGTTATTTAGGAAAAAAAAAGAATATTTTGCCATCCTTAACTTCATGTAAGTACCTGGAAACCATTGCCTGTAAACTTAATCATAAAAGCCTTTTCTTTCCTCCTTTGCTATTTTCATTTGAAACTTTTAGGGAAAGATGTATTTGTTATATTGTATATGTTGTATTTGGTCCTATCTCTTCTTTCTTCTTTGAAGATGAGAGAAAAAATTCCTCTTATGCTACAATAGAAAATAGAATTGTATCATAATTTTATGAAGAATAGAAGATTTTTGCCATTTTAAAATATAATTTCCACACTGAATACTAGTTTTCGTGAAAAAGATCATGTTTTAAAACATAATCCAGATATAAGATTATGTATCTCACAAGTTTCTGTTTAATCACTAATGTCTTTATTGGAAGTTTTACAGTTACTTACTAGCACAAGCATGAACTTTTCACATGTCATCATGCAAACAGTTATTGGGGGAGGGACAGGGGCTAGTGGTAGACTCAGTAGGGGACTCCCAAGCTGTTTATCTTCCAAGCCCTTACAACACCGTTTCCTATAATATTGGTTGTCATTCTGTTATCTTTGACCCTGCTTGGCCTATAAATGTGTCCCATGAGCAAGACCACAACCCAAAAAGTCAGCATCGTGATTTTGCAGCAGCTGTTGCCGCAGAAGGTAAATGCCGTGCAGATATTGATGAGTTTGCTAATTTGTTTAGTAGACAGAATTTAGAATGGGGAACAGGATTTGTCTGCTAGCTGTCATCATCCATCAGCCCCAGGCAGTGGGTTTGCATTTTGCCAGCTTCTAATTTTGCTTTATTTTTCCTTAGCTTCAATCTACTTTATTCATTTATTATAATTGGGAGAGTGGTGGCTGAGATAGGGAAAAAAATACGGCCCACGTTCGAGATTGAAGGCTCTCATTGCTGCGGTTCCCTGATCTCAGCAGATTCAGACTGGACCTGTTGGTCTTTTGATTGATGGAGGTGGTGAATGAAGACCATGCTGTCTTGTGGGGTTCCTGTAGCCCATGTGACTGGAAGACTTGCCAAAGCTGCCCTCAGCCCTGCGTGTTTCTCCTGGTTTCCAGAATTTATATTGTTACATCCGTTCCTTGGGGGTTCTCATTCAATTTACGTAAAAAATTTGTTTTGAGTGCTCACTATGTGTTGGTTATTCTTATAGATGGCCAAGTACATATTGTTGAACAAAACAGTAAAAGCCATGCTCTGAAAGTGCTTAGGTTCTAGGGGTGAAGATAGAAATAAACAAATAAATGTACAATACTTCCAGAAAGTGATAAACTGAATGAAGGAAATACAGTAGAGTAAGGAGTAGGGCTGGAAGTGCTATTTTATTTTATTTTATTAAATTTTCATTGGAGTATAGTTGATGTACAATGTTGTGTTAGTTTCAGGTGTACAGCAAAGTGAATCAGTTATACATATACATATATCCACTCTTTTTTTAGATTCTTTTCCCATATAGGCCATTACAGAGTATTGAGTGGAGTTCCCTGTGCTATATAGTAGGTTCTTATTACTTATCTATTTTATATGTAGCGGTGGATATATGTCAATCCCAATCTCCCAATTTATCCCTCCCCCCCCGTCTTATCCCCTGGTAACCATAGGTTTGTTTTCTACATCTGTGACTCTACTTCTGTTTTGTAAATAAGTTCATTTGTACCCTTCTTTTAGATTCCACATATAAACGATATCATATGATATTTGTCTTTCTCTGCCTGACTTATTTCACTCAGTATGACAATCTCTTGGCCCATCCATGTTGCTGCAAATGGCACTACTTCATTTTCTTTTATGGCTGAGTAGTATTCCATTGTATATATGTCCAGCATCTTCTTCTTTTTTTTTTTCCAGCATCTTCTTTATCCATTCCTCTGTTGTTAAACATTTAGGTTGTGGAGTGCTATTTTAGATAGTGAGGACAGGGGAAGTTCTCTGAGGAGATGATACCTGAGACCTGAGGGATGACAAGTCGTGTGAAGATCTATGGGGAGACTTTAGGGAGAGGAGATGGCAAAGGGAAGAACCCAGCAGAAACACTGAACTTGTTAAGTTCTGGGAACAGCAAGCAAGCCAGTGTAGTTAAAGCAGGTGGTGGGTGATGAGGGTGGGAGAGAGCATTAGGGAGATGAAACTGGAAAGGAAGGCAGGGTCAGATCCTTTGGATTTTATTGTAAATGTGATGAGAAGCTGGTTGTAAGTGAGGGAGTGAGTTGGTCAGATGCACATTTTTAAAAACTTACTTTGGCTACCGTGTGCAGAGTCAACTGTAGGGTCACAAAGATGGAAGCAGAGAGATCAGTGGGGAGACCACCGTAGTAGTTCAGTTAGAGGTGATTCTGGCTTGTACTAGAGAGACAGTGGTGGAGTTAGTGAGAAGTAACCAAGTGGTATAGATTTCATGTATTTTGAATAGCTCTGGCTGATGGTTTGGATGTGGGGAGCTGGGGATGCAGAAGGGAGAACAGTCAAGGGTGATACATATTTTGATGTTTTGATTTCAAGTATTGAACGGTCAGAGCGCCCATAAGTAACTCATAGCTATTGAGGAAGGAGGTGGTAGACATTATTTTTGAAAACCCATTGTTGGTAAAATTTGAAAACATGCGGAAGACAAGAAGTGTCAGAAGACTCAAGAGGGGTAAATGTGACCCTGAATTTAAAGTGGAAGAAAAGTTTATTTTTTTTAAGTGTTATATTTTAAGGATTTCAGTAAAATCCTAGATTGCGTTATAATGTCAGTTGTTTCTGAGCACTTAGAAGGAAAACAGTGTTCACAAGAAGCCAGTATGGGTTCTCTAAGAGCCAATCATGTAAAATTAACTTAATGCTTCTCAATAGAGCTACCCTATTATCAGTTATCATCTTTTATAAAATGTAGTTTCATAATATGTTATAGAATTTTGAGAAGTTAGGAAGGAAATTGGTTTGGTTGACAGTTTGGTAATATGGATTAATATTGAAGAACCATATGTATAGGGTATAGATTAGTATATGTTATCAATCTAAAGAGATGTCTGTAGTCAGGTACCACTCATTCTATTCACTGGCTTATCCTCTTTGTTATTTTTATTAAGAACTTTGATGAAGTAAGAAAGAGAGGAAACTAACACTTTGATTGCCTTTTTTTGGCAAAGACATATTTGGCACTTTAACCCATTTTATCTCATTTGGTGCTCAGGACCAAGTGATTCAGAAGTCAGTGATAGGCTCAGTGTTGGCCAAAACTTAAAGAGATGAAATTTAATAGTGTTAAAGTAATTCTCCATGTAATTTTTAAATCAATCAGTCAATTACAACTGTGGGATATCTGAATTGATAGTCCATTGTCAAGATATTCCGGTTGATTTTATGTTCCATGTAAGCCAGCAGTAGGACATAGCTGCTGAAACAAGATATAATGATGTCTTTAACAACATTGATAGAAGAAATATAATGTCCATAACCAATGAGATAATCACATGGTACAATGTATACTGGTCAGTTCACACATGTCACTTATGGGTAAAATCATTTGAAGGACGTTGATAATTTAATGTCTAAAGCTGGTAAATTAGGGGGATAAATAATCTGGAAACTAATAGTTCATATAAAGAGGAGTTGTTTAGCCTGAAAAAAAAAACTTGGAAAGGATTCAGAACAATCTTCAAAAATATGGAAAAGGATTAGCCTTTGTGTCATCCAGGGTCTGTCAGGAAACAGATGGTGGACTTAAATGAAATGACTGGAGGAGAATTTAATAAAGGTAGTCCTTATAAGGATATAAAACAGGGTATAAGGACTTCCCTGGTGGTGCATTGGTTCAGAATCTGCCTGCCAATGCAGGGGACATGAGTTTGATCCCTGGTCCGGGAAGATCCCACATGCTGCGGAGCAATTAAGCCTATGCAGCACAACTACTGAGCCTGTGCTCTAGAGCCCACGAACCACAACTACTGAACCCGCGTGCCACAACTACTGAAGCCCTCGCACCTAGAGCCCGTGCTCCGCAACAGGAGAAGCCACCACAATGAGAAGCCCGCTCACTGCAACGAAGAGTAGCCCCCGCTTGCCACAATTGTAGAAAGCCCGTGCGCAGCAATGAAGACCCAACGCAGCCAAAAATAAATAAATAAGTAGATAAATTTATTTAAAAAGAAGGAAAAAAACCAGGGTTTTAAAAAAACCCAAACCACAGTAAGATACCACTTCACATGCACCAGGACGGCTACTATGAAAAATACAGATAATAACAAGGGTTGGTGAGGATATGGAGAAATTGGAACCCTCATACATCACTGAAGGGAATGTAAAATGGGTAGCTGCTTAGAAGATCATGGCATTTTCTCAAAAGGTTGAGTTACCATATGACTCAGCAACTCCATTCCTTAGGTTAATTCATGAGAAATGCAAACGTATGTTCACATGAAGATGTGTACACAGTGTTCATTGCAGAATTATTCATAATAGCCAAAAAGTGGAGACAACCCAAATATCCATCAACTAATGAATGAACAAATAAAACATGGTATATTCATACAATGGAATATTATTTGACAATAAAAAGAAGTGAAGTATTGATACATGCTTCCACGTGGATGAACTTTGAAAGCATAAAGCTAAAAGAAAAAACCCAGTCACAAAAGAGCACATACTGATTCCATTTATATGAAATGTCCAGATAGCCAGATCTATGAAAGCAGAAAGTAGATTTAGTGACTGCCTTAGTGCTGAGGGGTTGGGAAGAAATGTGTGTGTGTGGGGTGACCTGCTAATGAGTGTGGGGCTTCTTTTTAGAGTGATGAAGATGTTCCAACATTACCTGTGGTGCTGGTAGCACAGCTCTAAGAATATGTTAAAGACCATTGACTTGTACACTTAAAATGGGTGAATTGTATGGCGTGTAAATTCTATGCAATAAAGCTGTTATTAAACAGGACTGACTGATACTCTGGGAGTAGTCATAGCAGGGTGTCGATAACATCTCTAGGCCCGAGGGACCAGCAGAGGGGAGCTCTGTGGAGAGGCCCACCTGAGTGGAGATACACCTCTAGACTCTGCAAGTCACCTGCAAGGAGAGAGCTGAAGAAATACGTACCCTGACCTCACGCTTGTCTTACTCTCTGATCTCTTGCTCGTGAGTCTCATTTCAAAAGCCAACCAGGAGCTTAGCAGAAGGTAGTCTCTTGATGTGATTCATAGAAATCAGTATTTCAGGGCCCAGAGCTGGGTGCATCTGGGTATGAAAAACACAAGTTATTCTGTGTAGAACTTGAGAACTGAGACCAGTAGAGGAAAGTTAAAGTTGGATGTGTTGCCTCAAAATGAAGTGAATTTTGATCTCTGGCTGTAGAGTTGGCCCAAATCCGAGATGATGATAGTGACATAGCAAAGACGATTCCAGTTTTAAGTGAAGGATTGCATTAATTACCTCTGAAGGTTTCCTTGCAATTCCAGATTTCTGTCTTTAACCACTGGCATTTTGGCACTGATTGTATTATCATTTGGCAGCGGTGATCTTGGAAGTTTAAGGTTTGGGCATTGTCTAATAGAACATAGAGTAGGTGCATTTTGATGAGAGTGGGAAAGCAAAGGGAATAGTATAATTGTGGGCTGTTCACCTTGAGTTCAACCTCACTGAACAAATAAATGGGACTCTAATGTGGTTAGAGACAGTCTGGGGAAAGAAGTGGCAGAAGAAAAAGAAAAGCTTGTCATCAAAGATGTAGGATTTGGAGAAATAAACTTTGCCTACTTAATTTCACTGATTATGTATGTTAGCCCTATTTTCCTCTTTAGTTTAAAATGACGGTAAAAAGGTGGCACTTCAATATTCTTTCTAAGGAAATTAGAGTCGGCTTTCATGGCGTATGAAAGATGTCAAAGGAGTATGTTGGTCTTCCCCTGTGTGTTTCACCAGGACCTCTTCTGGATTTATAGGGTGAGGGATAGAGCACCCATGTAACCCACACCTGACTGTGTGCTCACCCAGAAGCACGCTTTGTGCCGCTTCTCACTCCTTTTGCAGAGATGGCATCTACAGCGATAGGATGAACAAGATACGAGAAGAGTGGAAGGTTGCTAGAATGATCACGGTAATGGAGGTGCTGTAGTCAGCAACCCCGTGGTTTGCAGGCTACTTACATTGATGACTTTAGAGAAGGTATTTGATGAGTTTTCTGCTTTTCTCAAGTTGATACTTGGGTCCAAGTTTTACATCTACTACATTAAATATATAGCCGTATAATCATTTACATGGTCCAGTGCCCAAATACTGCATCAAAGATGCTCATTTACAACTGTGGACAATATCCAAATAAACCACTGATATACCCTCTGCCAACTTAAATGGATGGAGGATTTGGAAGAACTGCTCAAGACTGTGGAAGTATATTTTTCTATTTATTTCAGTTTATTTCTGGACATCCAGTTTATATCTGATAAACAGTTGATTAAAGATTTATTGTTTTTTAAGAAATTACCTTATTCCCCCTCCCCCAATATTTTGTACTGTAAACCTTACTGTTTATTAAAAGCCAAGAGTTTTAGATTACTTGTTCTTTATTTCTACAATAAATATTTCTATTTTAATTTTTGTTAACTGGCAACTCTGATTATTGTCAGTTCACTGTAATGGATGGCATTTCACTGGTAGGGGACGTTTGTTTTGGTACAGGACATTTGGTATAGGATTGTTGTTCAGATAGGCATTTCCTAGTTAAATTACAAGTACACAGGAGTACAACTTTCCCAGTTGTCTCCAGTACCATATATTTATGTATGTTGTTTTAGTCTTCGCTGTTGCTTTTTGGTTTCACATTGAAGGAGAAGAAATTTCTCTATAAATTTTTGTCAGGAGACATCTGGCTTTAGTGTAAGGAATATTTATGAATAAAGTAGGATTGAGATTAGGATTAAATGATTTAATACATACAAAACAATATGCAGGGCCTGGTATATAGTATAAAACTAATACACAATGCCTACCACTTAGTAGGGCTTAATCAAAGATAGCTATGATGATGATACTAGTTGTAAAGTACCTTACAATTATCAAAGTCAACTTTCCCTAATGATTTTGGGGGAAAGTCAGGTAATTTAGCAAATACCTTAAAACATTTAATCTTTTTAATTCATTTTTAAAATTCTATGTACATCTTAAATATAAAACATGAAACTTAAAATGTGCTCAGCATGAGGTCTCATCAGCAGTCCCTCAGAAGCTTGTGTGTCATTCCTTAAAAGAAAAGTGAGACGTACATATCCACGGATGGTACTACGTGTTTGTTCTTCTGGATTATCTAAACACTAGTCATGTATCAAATCGGACCACCAAACCAAGGCTATTACTTTGTTATTTGTTACATACATTGACAGTATGAATTTAGCTGCCTGTGGTGTATCAGTAAATGATGAACTTTAAGGAATTATCTCTATTAAAATCAAATGGCTATATACAGATTTCTGTACTTTTTGAAAGACAGTTATTAAAAATACTGCAAATTCTGTCATAGCTTGTATTTATTTATTTATTTATTTGGTTATTTATTATTTTTAACTTTTTATATAGGAGTATAGTTGATTTACCCTGTTGTGTTAGTTTTAGGTGTACAGCAAAGTGATTCAGTTATATACATATCTATACATGTATCTATTCTTTTTCAAATGCTTTTCCCATTTAGGTTGTTACAGAATATTCAGCAGAGTTCCCTGTGCTATATAGTAGGTCCTGTCGGTTATTCATTTTAAATATAGCAGTGTGTCATAGCTTTTAAATAAAGACTCATTTGAAAACAACCACTTTTAGTGGTCAGAGCTAGGACAATTTTGTCTGAGGATATAAGTTCCTTTTACTTTGTAACCTCTCTCCTGAGCTCCACACACACACACCCAAACGGCTCCTTGGCCCCTCCACTTAGCACATGAAAATGAGCTCTGGATGTGCGCCTCACACCTGCTCCCCTTGAAGTCTTCCCTGGCTCAGGGAAAGGAAGATCCGTTCTTCCCGTTGCTCAGACCCCAAACCTTTCATCACCCGTGACTCCTCTCTTTCACTTATAGTCCATCTAATCCCTGGGTAAAATTCTATCAGCCCTACCTTCAAAATATTTCCAGGACCTGACCACCTCTTCTCATCTCCACCTTCCAGTCTGGTCCAAGCCACTGCATTTCTGTTTGTGGCCAAAGTCTCCTAATTGGGCTCCTCACTTTATTCCCCTTCAGTCTGTTTTCACATGACAGCCAGGGTGAGCCTTGAATGGGTGAAGCACAATAGTCAGATTATGTCCTTCTCTGCCCAGGACACGCCAATGGCTTTCTTCCTCAGGGAAGTCCTTACTGTGACCCTCAGAGAGCAGAGGCAATCCCCATCCCCTCTCCTTGCTGGCTTGTCCTTCTACTACTATCCTCCCTCCCTCCCTCTGCCCATTGCTCTTTCTCTAACAAGCTGGGCCCTGCCCCTCGTAGGACCTTTGCACCCCTGCAAGGTTCCCTCTGCCGGCAGTGCTCTTGCTGTGCATACTGATAAATACTGAGTGACTCATTCCAACACTTTCTTTAGGTCTTGACCCAAATGGCTCCTTCTGGGCGAGGCCCTTTCCTCTCCTCTAAAATTTCAACTAGTCCTCTAAACACTCTCTATCGTCCCTTGCTTTAATTTTTCTCCTTAGCACTTCTGTAACTAACATAGTAATGTTATCTATTCATTTAGCTTGTTTATTTTTTATCTTCCTGCCTAGAATATTAGCTGCACGAGGGCAAGGAGCTTGGTCTGTTTTGTTTACTGCTCTGACTCTAGAGCCCAAGATAGTTCCTGGCAAATGGAGACATTCAATAAATATATGTTGAGTCAATGAATAATTCAAGGTTGATTTTGGCTGGTGCTCTGTATTTATGGCTAGAGAAGGCATAAATAATGCACATTGTTTTCTTCTTGAATTCCGTGTAGGCAGCTTTAGGGTTAAAGTCAAGTTATTGTTAAATTATTTTTTTTTCATTTCTACTCTCCCTGAAGTATTCATCTGCTTTGATAACTTCTATCATACCTCTATTCATTAAACAAAAGTCTTTCTAATTTATTTATCCAACTTTTTTGAACACCAAACTGTTTGCAGGTCACTGTAGGAGGCTCTTAAGAGACATGATCCACCTTTTCAAGGACACTTCAATTTAGTTAGTAAGGCAGGACTAGCAAGCAGCGGATAGAAGGGCTATTTTCAAATATGAGAGGGCTGTTTAAGAGGGATTCACAGAATCCCAGTCGAGATTTTTCAGAAAAATATGCCCTCATTCCACCCACAGGCTATAAGTTGGGGTACATGACAATTGTACTAAAAAAGATTTTCCAAGTGAATTCATTAACGGACACAACCACTCATTAAGAACCATAGATTTAATAGTCTTGTGTGTATGTATTGTGCTTACAAACAGACCAACACACCTGACACCTTATTTATGAGGGCTTGCCTAGTAAATACACTCTTACTGTAATTGAAAGTTCCCTAAATTGAAGGCAGATTCCCGAATCTATCAACTTTGGGGTAACAATCTATATTAATATTTAAAGTAAACACATTTAATGTACTTGTTTCCTCTTTATGAAATAAGATGCTTTCATTGCTTGTCCAAGACAAGCACCTGAAAATCAACTTTTGATTCTTAGTTTGTCAACGAATAAAGCTGCCGCTTGACCTTCAGCAGTGTCTGGCTTTGGGGGCATTAGTTGTGGCCAGACTGCCGTTTTGCCATTTGTAGCTGAATGGGCATTTATGTACTTCCCAGGGTACAGTTCTCACACCAGTGATGCATGCCTTCTGGAGGCCGGATTGCTTTTGTGCATTTTATCTGTGATGGCCATCTCAAGTAAAAATTACACTAGTGCAAAGTCTGAAGGCTAATTTTTCACAACCTGTTGCATACTGCCCTATGGATGTCCCCCCTTGGATGTTTTACTTGTTTCAAACTTTGGTGGAAACTTCAGGGACTTTCCTTCTGATGAGTTTCCTACTACTGAACAGACTTAGAAGTGCAAAACTCTTACTGTGTTTTCCTCGTTCATCTCTATATTTGGGTAAAGCTGGATATATAAACCATTCAGTGTGAACAATTTGATATCATTATCATTTGGGCCGTAGCCGTCAAATTCTTCGGTTTGCCTCAGTTTACTCTTGTGTGTGTTCTGCTTTCTTTTTAAAAAATTTCTCGAGGGTAAGTGTTGATTCAGAATATTCTTAAAAATAGAGTCATCATGAGTCTCAGTTTGGGAATGGGGTTTATCTCCAGCTTCTGTGAGAGCTAGATGCACACTAATTTACTAGTGCTGGAACCAAACGGGTTGAAAATCCTTGTTTTCCCACCAGATGGATTAGTTTAAAGTATCACAAAGCGTCTGAGGTTTTTTACGTTACGAATGTGCTTCTTCGCACACGTCAAGAAATGAGTACCATGTTTTGACAGTAACTCCCTTATGAAATTATATGCTGCACACGTGGAGTAAAAATCCAAGCCATTCTCCAGGGAGCAGGCTTATGAATCCGGATGAGGTCACACCTCTTTAAAGATGCAGTTTGATAATCCGACCTCAAAACAAAGGAATTCTGTTAATCCTCTCACAAAAGTGCAAATTGCTAATCAGATCCCTGGGCTGGGCTGGCAGCTTGGTAGACAATGAGCTTGGCAGAAGAGCGATTTTGGGCGGATAGATAGCTGGGAAGCTTGGGATACCAACTTTGCCCCTGTGTTAGCCCAGTTGGGCCCGTTGTTTCGAAACAATGACGTATGTCAATGGAGGTGGTTCTCGCCGTCATTGTGTTCTCCCGCTTTTCTCCTTCCATGTTAATGATGATGCAAATCAATCTTCCTGTCTCTCATTTCACTTCACTGGTGTATAGGCTACTGGGCCCCTATATTCTTTTCACTTGGATGCATGTGTCTTTTGAATTTCATTACACATTCCTCTACAAGCCCAGAGGGTTTTCCTCCCTTCCCATAAATAGTGTGGTGGTATTTGAAAAAGAAAGAAATAAATCCTAATCCAACTGAAAAAAAGAATTTTCTTCTGGAAGGTGAAATTGGATTCTTTTTTCGTAAGTGATAAAACGCAATTTGAGGCAGCTTAAGAAAAGAAAGCTGGAATTGGTTGAGCAAAGGAATACAAGGAAGGCAAATAACCAAACTGGGAGGAGGCAGGAGTTTGGATGGGCCTCAGGAACACTTGGGACCAGGGAGTCATACTCCGTCAGGGCTCGATACCCTTCTCTTCTGTGTCCATGTCACTCTGGATGTCAACTTTTTCTTGCTGCAATAGCGATTTCTCCATATTGGAGGAAACGGCACCATTGATGACAGCACAGGAATTCTATAGCTTACTGTTTTTTCCATTTTACTTAAATAGACTGTCTCTGGGAAGAATTCTGATTGGCTCCTCTTAGATCAGGTGTCTGTCCTGGACTAATCAACCCTGCGTATATAACCGCGTATTTGTCAGGGTGTAGAAGGTGCTTGCTATTTGTCTTTTCCTCTGTCTTCTTTGGACTTAATGAAATATGTAACCAGCCTGAGAAACCCTAAAACCTGACGACTGTTTTAGCACTGGAGTGATTTTGCACAGGTCGATACCACTCTTCTCACTCTCACTGTATTTGACCCTTTTGGCATTTACAACTTTCACCCAAACATGACTAAGAGTTAATTTGAAAGTGAAAAATACAACTTCGGCATTCTAAAAGGGACTTTCATTAAGAGAGCGCACTATTTTGAATACTTCCAGCTAGTTGTGTGTCTCCTGTTAAGAGAGTGTTTGTGAATTATTTGGGTGCAGTGTGTCTGTTGAGGAGTGAAAATTACAGCTTTGGCTGTGGAGCCATTTTCCAATAGGTAGGAACAGGGTGCTTCTGTTACAGTACAGGATGGGCTGCTGTTGGCATATTGGTTTTCAGTCAGAGGAATGATGTGGAACTCCACAAATCTACATCTGGAAGAGGAGAAGTGAGTCAAAGGTAGAGGTTTGGGGTAGAGGCTGCCACCGGTGCAGCCATGCTACCCACAGCCGAAGCCTTCTGAATAAGAGCACTGTCTTTTTAAAAGCAATAGGGGGTGAGGATTGAGGGAGTGCTCACAGCGGTAAGTATAACACAGCTGTGCTCTGTTTATGCTTTGGCTACAATAAAAAAGCTATAAAATGTGAGATGTCATAGCTCCACTTTGCTTTATTTATACTATTTCCTCTGAGCTCTGTCACACTGCACATTCATCTGCTAAGTTGCAGCAAGAATGGAGATTAAAATATCACAGCTCAAAATAGGAGTCAAGCGGAAGGAGATTCATCATAGCCCTATTAAAAATATGTAAATATGGGAATGAAGTCATTTTAAAGCTGTACAGCACTCCTCCTTTATGAGTTAAGATCCCTTGAGCAAGTGGTGGGCTATGCGAGGGACAGAGCTAGGGGACTTGTGCGCCATTTCTTCCACCCATGGAAATTCTTTTAAGATTAAAGACTGTTTGAATTGCAAATTACACGTGTTTTCCTATAATCATGCCTGTTAATAATGGCAGGAAGTCTGATGCAAAACAAGAAAACAAAGATTTGGTAATTAAAGGTTATATATTGTTCACTAGGTTAGAATGATTAAAATTAAGATCAGAAATCTCCTTTTTGGCCTCTGCTCTTAGTGAAACCTTGCGAAGCCTCCAGAGGTTTCCCTCTATAGGAAAGTTCTGAGAAGGAAACTGAGACTTGGAGACATGACCTGGCTTTCTAGAATCCAGTTGTGAACGATAAAGCTAAGTCTGGAAGCTGAGTCCTCCCTAAAACTTGGCTAGGAAATTACTTCTTCTAGCATTTCCTGTATCTCTAGTCCTGACAGAAATTCACTCCCAGTTGTCTATATGGTGTGCTTGGGAGGGTTAAGGAATAGATCTTTTAGATGGAAAGAGTGGGCTATCTCAAATGGTATTAACACGACTCTTCCGCTCTAGTCTTTGTGCCGCTGGATGGCACATGGATGTTTTTTCCCCCCAAATGTGCTACTGTAGTAATAATAAAGACCAACACTTAAGTAACTGACTGGGTACCAGGGATGGCTCTGCGTGTTTTTTATGTATTAATTACTTAAATTCTCACAACAACCCTATACAGTAGGTATTATTACTCACATTTTACAAATGTGGAAACTGAGACATAAGATCGCACTGCTGGCGAGTGAAAGCAGGAATTCACACTGAGCATCACAGCCAGCACTGTCAGCCACTATTGCCTTTCCCAAAGGATTAGGTACACACTCGAAAGAGCCCTGGACTGAAAAAGAGGAGATCTGGATTTCAGGCACAGTCCTGCCATTTCCCTAGTCAACCGATTTTCCTCACCTGTAGAATGAATGAAGAAATGATTATGTCCTTTGCGATTTCAACTTGGCATGCATCTGGATACTACTACCTCATGAAAATAAGTTTTTTGAGCAATACGTTTTCTGCATTCTTATTTAACTTTGGTTCCAGAAATGGTTATGTTAAACATTTCTAATATACAGTGATTCTAGAGTTTCTTCTGTCTTGCACTTTTCACTGTATTTTGGTTGAGTTCTTTTGGTTGCAACTAAAAGGAGTTTCATAGGTAATGAAAGACTTTCTAGTTTTGTGACCTTGAGCACATTTCCTAATCTCGTGTGCCAATTTTCTCATCTGTAAAATGAGTATAATAAAAGTACCTGTCCCATAGAGCTGTTGTAAGAATTAAGCCAGATATTACATGTAAAGCAGTTGGCATGGTGTCTGCTCATAGGAACTACTACAGAATATCAGTGTTGATTATGATTACTGTTGACCACTCAAGTCTCATTGAGCGTTTCTGTCTCTCGTTCCTCATGCTACCAGTTCTACTGGTAGGAGAACTGGTAGCAAATCAGCTAATGTTGTTTGTGATTGCATTCCTTAGAAATTAGAAATTCTAATTCTAATTAGAATTAGAAAGGTTGATAAGATACCATCAGAGGTTACCATCTATTTGTGGTAGAAATATTAGATCAGGGTGGAACTTTGGGAATTGTGTAGGCTACCCTTTAACGTGATGAATAAAGTACACTGAAAGATCAGGTGACTTGTTCCAGGACACTCAGCCAGCAGGTAGAGTGTGGAGGTAAAGCCTACAGATCCAAACTGCAGTTGGCAAAACAGTGCTGCTCTCTATGGAGTTATTAAATGGAACATGTGAAAATTCTTGAAATTTGTAAAAGGAACCACAACACATATCTTAAGGGTTTAAAGTCGTCAAATTACCCTAGTATCTCAGATTTATAGCAATTTGAGATTTTAGATCATGTGTCTTTTGAGCAGTCTTCACAAGAGGACGCTAGGAAAGATGCTTGAGGCTGGCAGGGGAGTACAAGTGGTCATCTTCCTTACTGACTCTTAAAAAATTCGTGTTCTTGGTCTCTTTTGTATGTTGGGTGAGGTAACATGTAACTTTCAACAGTATGGGAAGAAGTGGATCTGATTTGCTTTGAGAAGGTATAAAGGTATAAAGAAAAAAAGATTTTTATAGCAATTTGAGTAATTTAAATAGGAAAATAATCTGATAAGATATTGTAATAATTTTGGGGACACATCTAATTGGGTCGAAACTTATCCACTTCTACTCTAATATACAAAGAAAATGGAGCTGTTTCCATAATGTATTCTTGCTCCTGAGTCCCTACCCTACTGTGCAGATTGAAAGATAATAAAAAGTAAACTCCAAAGAGCACAAAATAACTCAGTATCTTTACTGTCAAATCACCGCTTTTTGTTTGTTAGTTTCTCTATTTCCCTGTCCAGGGTAGGGTTGGGTGAGAGGGGCACCTTGGGTGTAAAATGTAAGGAAGTATCCCTCTCAGGTGGCAACCCTGCAATTACTTGACCCTAAGAGCGATGACTGCTTACATTTTGTGCCCTCCCCTGCCCCTGTCCCCACTAAAGAAACCAACTATGGGGAGTTTGTGTACCATTGCGGCTGGCACGGTGGTGTGGAGTGTCACATGTGTGCATGCTGGCCCTGGGGTTGCCCTCTGTATCCTTCCTGGCATCTTCCCTCGGCCAGGGTCTCTACCTGTGGGCCCCTCTGTCCTTGCTGATGTAATTAGCCCCACCTGGATGTGAGCCTGAGCGGCTGCTGCTGGCCTACCATTGCCTTGAATACCATTGCCTTGAATTTGAGGTCCCTCTTCCTTTCCCCAGCCCAGGGCTTTCCCAGTCTTCCTCTGTGTTGTACGTGTGTGTGTGTGTGTGTGTGTGTGTGTGTGTGTGTGTGTGTGTGTGTGTGTGTGTGTGTGTGTGTGTGTGTGTGTGTTTGTGTTGGAACTGGGGAGGATGGAACAGAGTACAGACATTTTGAGGTTCCTTGCACATGCACACAACCTGTGAGGTATAGTAAACAGTTTTAACTCAATCTATCTGGGCACCTTCCTTCACCAGTTTTTTTTCATTTCTCCCTCACCAGTTTAGATGGGTGTAAGACTTACAACAGGGATTCCCTGAGAGGCCTGTGACCTCTCCCATGCCCTGCCCAACAAGTAATGTCCATGAAAGAGGACTGTCAGCTCTTAGGTCCCTTTTATCCACCTGATATTCTCCTGCCCCACCTCCTTATTGGTTAGATACCAAGATAGGGAGAGAGCCTGGCCCCCGCCTCTGAGCTCTGCCTCTCTTCTTTCCCTAGACTTCTCCCCCCTCCCTCCCTAGATACATGCGAGTTCCCATACTGGCTCTATCTGTTTAGGATTCACATTTTGCTTTTGCATTTTCACCGGGAATATTTTGGAAATCTTGCAATCGCTCTTCACTCTCAAATTCTGTCATTCAAGATTGTTGTCTCACTACGTAAGCTGATCAGTAGCCCCTATGTTCTAACTAGTAGCTGATCTCCCACCTTGCATTCTGGAGGGTCTACTCTGGGCCGAACGTCCAGGAACTCATGATTGAGATAGAGGGTGCAAGGGGAAGGAGGAATTATCATCCCAGTATACCTAAGATGTGTGGGGTAGCACAGGTTAGTCCTTACTGCCCAGCCTGGTTTCTACTGTCAATTTAGAATACTCTCCCTCCATCGTGTATGTATCCTGTAGATTCTGCCCCACAGGAGGGATTAGGTCTAGTGTCAGCTTCTCCCAAGAGGACCTACCCATTCATAATCTCTTATTGACTAGGAATTTGGGGTGCACATGCTTCCGGAGTTTTCTCCCATATTCTGCTTATGGAGGTTGCAGACATGCAATCCATGCATCCAATTTTAATACAAGGTGATCAATTTTCTTATATGATTAGGTACAGTATTTTATGGGAGCACAGAGAAGGAGTGCCTCATTATGCTTAAGACGGTCAAAGAGGGCTTCCTAGAGGAGTGAAGCCCAAGTTAGGGATTGAAGATCAAAATAAAAAAAGGAAAACACACACACACACACACACACACACACACACACACACACACACACACAAGATTAATCATAATTTTCTAGTTGAACAAGATGGGGATGGGAAGGATATTTTTGAAAGGGCAAATCTCAGAGGAGAGCAGGACCTTATCTGTTTTACTTATCAGTGTGTCCCTATCACCTAGTATAGAACTGGCACTTAAGTATTGAATGTATTAGTGAACTAATGACTTTATCTTGAAGGCCATTGAAACTGGTCATGATAAAATGATAAAATTTGTGTTTTATAAAAATAAACATGGCAGCATTGTAGTAAATGAGTAAAAAGGGAATGAGACAGGGAGCAATTGTAGCATGTTCTACGAAGACTCTTAGGAGAGATGCTTTTTAAGTGACCCCCAGTCTCACTTCAGGTACTTAGAGATTCTGTGTCTTCTGCACTGAACATATGGTAATTTCCCACATATGCCTCAAGCAGGCACAGTCACTGCCTACTTCTACCCTTAAAATGGCCCCAGAAACTTTGGAGATAATTCACAGCATATTTAAGCATTACCTTCTCAACACCTTCCATATAGGAGGCAGAGAGTCGAGTTTTCCAAATGATCTACTGAAGAGACAACAATTACATTTTTGTCTTAGTCCATATGGGTGCTCTAACAAAAATACCATAAACTGGGTGGCTTAACACAACAGAAATTTATTTCTCATACTTATGGAGGCTGGGAAGCCCATGCTCAAGGCGCCAGCACATTCGGCGTCTGGTGAGAGCCTGCTTCCTAGATGGCTGTCTTTTCGCTGTAACCTCACTTGGTGGAAGGGGATGGGGAGCTCTCTGGGGTCTCTTTGATAAGATGACTAATCCCATTCACGAGGGCTCTACTCTCATGAACTAAGCACCTCCCAAAGACCCCACTTCCTAATATCATCACATTGGGTATTAGGTTTCACCATATGAATTTTGGGAGGACATTCGGTCTTTAGCATATGGCGTAGTACTGTTTTTTCTGTTTCTTGTTCAGAGTGGGTCCATGACTTTTCAGTATTGGCAACGGTAACTGGTAACTGGGGGTCTCTATGGTTAGTGAAACCTGGCCCATAACTGATATTGTTTTCAGAGTGAAAGGCTGAAGAGAGGTCAGTAAAATACATCCAGAATCCTCAGTTCCTGTGTGTTATTAGCTTTCTGCAAGTATATATCAAGTTATCAAAAATGTAGTGTCTTAATACAAGTCCCATTTATTAGCTCACAGGTCAGGAGCCCAGCATGGTTTGACTAGGTTCTCTGCTCAAGGTGTCACAAGGCTGGAATCAAGATTGGCCAGGCTGGGTTCTTGCCTGTACACTCCTGGGGAAAAATCTGCTTCCAGACTTATTCTTATTGGTAGAATTCAGCTTTTTGTGTATAGGACTGAGGTCCCGTTTCCTTGGGGCTATCTGCTAGGGGTCGCCCATAGCTCCTAGAGGCTGTGTGTACTCCTTGCCACGCCACCACCTCTATCCTAAAGTCCGCAGTGGTGTGTCAGATCCTTCTAATGCTTCAGATCTCCATCATCCTCAGTCTTTGACCTCTAGACCAAGATTTAAAAGGTTTATGTGATGAGGTTAGACCCATGCAGATAATCTTCCTGTTTTAAAGTCAAGTGTGTTAAATAATATAATCTATTCATGGGGGTAAAACCCATCATATTCACAACTCTGGAGATTATGCTGAGGAGCCTGTTCACAAGTTGGGGGGAATGTGTGGACCATCTTAAAATTCTGCTTACCAAACTGATAGTTGTAAAAAAAAAAAAGTTTGCTTTTTTTTTAAACAAGGTTACAAACAGCCTCTTGCATACTTCCTTTAGGAGATGCAGAAGAAGCATATGATTTAATTACTATTTTGTTTGAAAACCAATGTACCTCTTAAGTTGACTTTCTCATATCTGAACTTGACAGATCTACTGTTACTAATCTTTAAAAATTTTACTTGTATGTGACTCATGTACTTCTAAACAGTCCTGCTGTTCGTATAACCAAAGCAAAACATTTCTGAATCTATTACTGGAGGAGGATTTTATTGTTTGTACATGGGAACATAAAACAACATATAGTATATACATAAACACCATCAATTCAAAGTGATTTTCACTGTTAAGTGAGAGTTTTGTTACATTCACTTGAGTGATAAGGTGAGATGTCTTTCAAAGCTTTGGGGCTTTCCAGATTTAAAGAAGGAAGGTGTGAGAGTTTAACCAACTGTACAGTTGTTAGTCAGCTACAGAGTTTGAGGGAGCCAGTCCTCCACACAAGACCACTCTCACTTTTTTTTTTTTTTTTTTTTGCGGTACGCGGGCCTCTCACTGTTGTGGCCTCTCCCGTTGCGGAGCGCAGGCTCTGGACGCGCAGGCTCAGCAGCCACGGCTCACAGGCCCGGCCACTGTGCGGCATGTGGGATCTTCCTGGACCAGGGCACGAACCTGTGTCCCCTGCATCGGCAGGCGGACTCCCAACCACTGCGCCACCAGGGAAGCCCCACCCTCACTTTTGACACCAAATGTGTGTTTGAGGGATTTCCAAAACTGCCCTCAGGTTTGAAAATTTGCTAGAAGTACTCAGAGAACTCAGTGAAAGCTGTCATATTCATGGTTACAGTTTATTACAGGGAAAAGATCCTGATTGAAATCAGCCAGGGAAAGCAGTTATATAAGGTTGGGTCTGAGGCTAGAAGACCCAACCACAGAGCTTCCATCACCCTGCCCTATGGAGTCAGAACATGGTATTTTCCCAGTACTGACACGTGACGGTATGCACAGAGCATTGCCAACTAGAGAAGTTCATCGAGCCTTTGGTGGCCAGAGTTTTTACTGGGACTTGATCACATACCACTCGCGTGGCTGACTGTTAGTCTCTAGCCCCTCCTGGACGTCAGTGTTGGGCTGATACCTTTAGTCTCCAGGTAGTTTTGGAGGCAGAATTGATATTGCATGACTCAAGGCCCCTATCATAAAATCACATTGTTAGACTATCTTGTGGCCAAAGCCCTCAGGCAAACAGAGACATTCCTGTCAGCCATGATGTTTTGAGGTCCTAGAGATTACCTCCCGGTAGCCAAAGGCAAAGGCCAGAGTAAGGTTAGCTCTTCAGAAGGGGAGGGAGGGAAAGAGGAAGGAATACAAATAGTGGTTATCATTTATTGAGGGCATACTGTGTATCAGGCAGTGTGCTAAAGCACTGTTTCCTTGGATCCTTTGAACATTATTAGAAAGTTACTAAAATTATCTTTATTTTGAAGGCAATTCGATATTTAGAGAGATTAGTGGCTTATCCAAAACTGTAAATAGCCGGTGGTGGAACCAGGATTTGAACATGTATCAGCCTGATTCCAAAGTACATGATCTCAAACACTGCACTGTATAGCCTCCACCAGAACCAAAGACAGTAAGAATATGTAATGTAATAGGCATTTAGAAACAGTTATTTTTGAGAATTGAGTTTTCAGGATTAAGTTGTCATTCAAATGTATAAGAATATGCACTGCTACTTTAATAATATATAGAGGAAGAGCGTTGGTAGATAGAATGGTTACTTTATTGAATTCTTACCTTGCAAGTGGATGCCAGACAGCACTGTCTTATTTAATTCATTCAAACACATTTATGAGTGTGCATTATATCTCAGGTGCTGTGCTGGCCATCGGTGACCCAAAGATGATGATAAATATGTTCCTGCCTGCAAGGAGCTAGCGGTCCACTGGGGTATGTAAACTGCTTATTGTATTTTATTTTTAATATTATCTTTGTTTTAAGCAGAATATAGAACACTCAATATGTAAGAAATATTTTGCGTAGAAATTTTGCAAGCATTTGGAACAATTTTGGGCTGGAGGAGCTAATGCTAAAGAAAGTTGCAATTTGGAGATTGTTGTTCATATAACCAAATCAAATAATTAAAGTCAGGTTCACTCTTTTGCAGATTCCGTAATAATAGGATAGATTAAAAAAGTAAAACTACTCTAGAAAAAGCCAAAGCACTGAGATTTTTGTGTTACCTAGGCAGTAAATGATGGCAGATGAAGGAGTAGGAAAGCCACCAGAATACATCACACATAGTAACAATGTACATTTCTTCTTCACACTTAGAACATTGACTACTCTGCTTTTTATTGGTTACTTTAGTGATTATCTTTCATCTTCTCCTTCTTTGATTTCTCCAATTGAGCAAAGTCTATATTGGGATAAAATAAGACTTATTTTGTTAATGTTAATTTTTGGCAAATATGTATTTTATTTAAGTAATTTTATTTAAATTGTAGTTTCTAATAGCCTATGGTTACAATAAACCATGCAGTTTGCTGGGAGTAGTCCTGAAAAATTAAATACAGTAATTGCAGTAAACATAAATAAGAAATATAATATTCTAATGTTACTTTATATATTTTATAGGTTATTACAGAGGAATAGAATTAGAAAAAAAATAAATTTAAGTGAACTTGATGTCCAGTAGTTCATACTGATACTACACAACCATAATAACAATATATTTGGACATATTTATATTAATACGCTATCTAGATTAAGCATTATAACTGCTGAGAGTTGTGATCATTTAAAAATGTGAGCAAACCAGGAAAGAACATATCCTTTTTCTTGGCAATATGATTTTAATTTTTAAAAGCATTTAATTTCATGAACCATATCCATCATCTTTGCACAGACAAATGTTGTGGCAGTTTTTTGAATGAAACTCTTGGTTCCCTAAAGAAATTATAGATACACTATAAATTTACAAATGAAAGGTCATTTATCAGAGTTATAAATAAGAGTGGTTCCTGTGCTGATGCCCCTGCAAACTTAGAGTGGTTTAATATCTATCAGCTTTTGTGTACAGTTAGTACCGCAAAAGAATATAGATATTGTCATTGTCATACTTACATGGTGTCAACTTTGGCAAAGTGGTGAGAATGACGTGCAATATTTTTTGAATAGCATGGCATTTTCTTGAATTACTGCTGGCAAGAGAACATAAATCAACCTTAATAATGGATATTCCAAAGATGTTTATTAATCTATTCATTTAATCTAAAACACTCACTCTTGGCATTTATAGGGCCAGTTCAAAGGAAGTGGCAGGTGCTTCTAAACCCCAGAAGTTACTTTTAGGGGCCCCATAATTATGTCAGCTAAGTCTGGTTGGAATGGAGATCAAAACGCATGAAAATCCTTTCCTCCTAATCTATGCTACAGTTATTTGCTTAACTAAAATATATTTTCTTGTATGTGTGTAATCAAAATTTCAATTAGTTCCACCGTTGAGGAAACTTACTACATGGCTCTCTGTTTGAATCTTCAGTTTTTAAAATCTATTCCCCTCCCTCCCTCTCTCTATCTCTCTCTGTCTGTCTGTCTCTGTCTCCTTCTCTCTCTGCCTCTTTTTTTCTCTCCCTGTCTCTCTCCTGGAAAATAATCCTACACTGTGTAAACTTTGACTGAAAAGGACTGGAAAACTGACCAACTTCCTGGGTACCAAAATAAGAAATAGCATATGGTACATCATTTTGACTATGCGTAATGAGATTAATGACAGACAGATAGGATGGACAGAGAAGTAAAGAATAGAGAGAGGGGAATTTATAGTAGGTAGGAAAGGTCAGAGAAAGCCAGTGAGCAGTTAAGCTGAAGAAGTCAGCTATGCAAATTTGTGGAGTAAGATGGTATGAATGTGCGCGCAAGTACATGTGTTATTTATTAAAATATAGAGTCTTGGCACAGAACTAACTTCTGGATTAAAATAATGTAAACAAGACTCATTTTTTTCTCCATCTCTCGGCTTCCACTAATGCAGCTTCGGTCTCTGGCTTCATTTGGGAGCAAGACAGTGGCAGTGGCATTGCTTCAGCTATAATATCCTGTCAAGCTTCAGATCAAACAGGAAAAAGAGAGACTCTCTTTCCCAGAAGCCCTATCAAAGTCTGTTTGTATTAATTTGCTTTGATTAGATCACAGGATAATGCTGTGTGTCTCTCTTGGAGCAGGAGTGAGCTTCATCATTTTCCATGGACTAAGCATTAGGATTGTATCCCAGAGGAAAATGGGGTACTGTTAACAGAAAGAGGGTTCACGGATGCGAGGTAGCAAAGAAGAAGATTGGCTGCAGGAAAAATTACAATGGGTATATACACATGACATTTTATACATAATTACAGAAACCTATAGATTTCATAGCAATCCATGGATTTTAGGTTAAGAAGCTCTGAAAGTGACATTGAATCAATGCCTTCTGGAACCAAAACAAACAAACAAAAAAAACCCCGAAAAAAACCCAGCATTGATATCCACAGCCATGTAAGAAAATTAGTTGTTACTGGCATTGTTTCCTGAAAAAAGAGACAGAATATTCTCATTTTGTTTATACTCAATCCTTAACTAGTTGTTTAAATGATGTTATCAAATTAAGAAAGAAAAAGAAGTTATATTTTCTTATTAGCTAAAGTGGAAATGTAGTAGTTCAGCCTGAAGCTATTTCTTTAACTATTATTTTGTGTAAGGGAAAGAGGAAAAATCTTTTATTCAAGGTAAGAACTTTATACTGCCAATGTTAGAAGACTTCCATTAGGGAAAAAAAGAACCTTTTCAATGTTGGTTCAACAATTTATTGCTATGGGAGCCTGTGTTTATATATATCCCAAATCCCTTCAATTTAGTCAGTTCCTTTGAAAAGTATTAATCAGGTCTATGAAAGTAATTTGTAAAGGATATATACTTTTTTGATAATGACCCAAAATACCTTATGATTTGCTGATTTTTTTCTTTTTAGCAATATTTTTTGGAATGTCTTGGTGAGGTATCAGTTATTTTCTTAAAAATTATTTTAGTTGAAATACCTAGAGAGAATTGGTAGAAAATATAGGTAGGTCGATCATAGGAAATACCAATACTTTGAAAATGCCTACATAGTGATTGTGTATTTTTCATTAATATTGGGAAGAAAACAAGTTTGTAAGAATGTGGAGACTAAAGCAGCAACCGCCCAGATGGCAGTCATAATTATGCTTTATTTTTACACAGATTTCTCAGTTTATTGACAAGAAAAAGGGGTTAGCCTGGGATTTTAAATTGCTCCCCTAAGCACTAAGAGTTTTTCTTCTTAAGTGAATCAAAATACCACTCAAAAATAGAAAAGAATTCCGTGATCACCAGATAATTTTAAGAGAATAAACATGTTAAGTGAAGAAAACTTAACCGTCTCATCTCTTCACAGAAGCAAAACCCTTTGAAGTTTTAACACTCTTCTTCGTGAATGGATAAGTTTTCAACCAGAATCTTCTATTTATGACTGCAGTGAATTGTCACTGCTCCTTGTTAAGTTTAATACTCTCAGTTGTGAGGAAGTACATTATATTTTCCCCTACTAATTAATGCCAGTGAAATACAGCTGTTTTGCAGGGGGGTCCAGTTTTCAAAATATTTCTACAGAGGCCATAGTGTATCTGGCTTTCCAGATGAGCATGTTGTTTTTAAAAACCTCCTGAAAACCTCAGTTGACCATCAGTTCTTATTTCAATTGAGAAGTTTGTAGATCTGTTATCACTCTCTCTGTGTATGGTTTTTGTTTTGTTTTGCTTTCTAGATTACAACCTATCTTTACACAGTGTCAATTGTCTGTGAACAGGAAACAGCAGGTAGTTCATTCATTGAAAACTAGTTTATAGATTTTCTTGCTATATATTTGTCTCTGTTTTTCAGATTCAGTTTTAATTTTAACCAAGATAGGGGGTTGCTTCTCTCCATAGTAATATTAGTCATTAATAGAGTTTGGAGAAGTGAGTTTTTTGATGAGCAAACATTTTTACATATAAGAAAAATGTTGTTATTCTTCCATTTTGGCTGAAACAAACCAATGGTTATTTTTAGGGCTGTGAGTTAAGACAGGAGGAAAGTATAACTCCAGTAATCCTTTCTAAAGACAGAAGATAGAGAATCAAAATACTGTTAAGAGAAATTCAAACTGTATTTTTCTTACATGATGTCCAGTTCAGCTGTGTAGGTGTGAAGTTTCAGATAAGATTAAATGCTTTTACAGATGTGAACAGTCAAAACATTCCATATTATTTATTTTAGAGGCTTTGTAGGGAGAAGGAATAGGTTTAATCCAAGACTCTAAAGCATAGATTTCTGAAGACTGTGTGTCTGAAGGGGATGAGCTAGGGAGTAAACTAAGGGAGAAAATCCACCATACATACTTGAGTTTCACTTTAGGACTCTTGATAGCTTTTGTCACTGATAGGGATTTTTCTCCTAGTTAACTAAGAGTCAAAGAGACAAAGCAGGTAATCTACATACCCTTTCTCAGGTTTTCTCAAAGTGCCTGTAGATGAAAACACGTCACACAACCGGTCAGTTAGGGCCTACAATGTTCTCTGTTTGTTTTAATTCCATTCTTTACTGAGAAGGAAATAAAAGAAATCTTGAGGATGGTGACAGACTTGGGTTCTTGCCACATTTTCAGCTCACTTCATGGACGGCTCTCTACTTCAGGGAAGGTTAATATTTTCCAGAGATGTTCCATAGGTGTTCTAAATCATACTACAGACACCTGCTCCTTTATATGGATATGTTATCCGCCTAGGATGAATCAGAGTTTTTTTTTTTTTTTTTTTTTTTAGTGTGCTTCCTTCCAAAAACCTCATTAATCTCAGTGTGCAGAATTTAGGGGGAAAGTTGTGTTTTGCTAGTTGACACTGTTTAATGTAAATGATTTATGATTGTTCCTTATGTATACACAATAGGCACTTTATAAATTGGATTGTCCTAGGAGTAACACGATACATAAATGTTATTGCTATAAATTCTGAAGTTGGCTATATATTTTTGTATCATGTAACCAGCTGACTTATAAATGCTGACTCTTCCAACCTGCACTTTCTACTCAATATTATAAGTGGTGACTTAGGTAAGTAAGCCTTGCCTAGATACACACGGAGGCACTCAAACTGCACAAGATCAGGACACCCTGGCACCTCTGCATCGTGGTTTCTGGCTGTCTTCCAGGGGTGTTGGCAGAAAGAAGAAGGAGTGAGAGGGGAAAGTGAAACTGTATCTAGCAAAAAAAATGAACCTAAATTTTTACTAATTTTTGCTCAGTAAAGTCAGGAAAACAAGTGATAGAGAAAAGGGTAAAAAACAAACAGGAGAAAAGAATTAGTAGAACCAATTCAGAAAAATATAGTTAGATACCATTTCACAGGTACATTTTCATTATTTAAATAATATTAAGTAAACATAAAGGTAAGAATAGAATAGCAGCTCTGTAATTGTATGTATATACTTTTGTAACAATATTTATATGATATATTATTTTCAGTGTGTAATATAAATAATAATATTTACTTACAATTTTTTGCATTTCTGTGAGGAATGGAGTTTTGCAAATCTCCTGGTTCTGCTGGTGGATCAGGACATTTTATTATATGTATATGCTGTTATACTAACAGCCTTCATTTTTCACCTTGATGACTTACTGTGATTTTCTTTCTGAGATCCTAAAGAATTTGAAAACAATCTCTGAATAATTGGTCATATTAGATCCAAGTAATTGCTAAATACCAAAGTCATCTAAAATGCTGAGTTAGAAGGAAAGCGTAACACTCATATAACTGACCAGCCAGATTCATGGCAATTTTCTGCTACTCCTGGTGTTAACTCTTTACCTGATCACACAGTCCTAGCATCAAGGCTGATTTGAATTGTTCTATGCCCTAATTTGTGTAAAGAAGAACTGGCCTGTGAAGAATTCTATTGTGTTTATAGTGTCTATTCTGACAGTGATTTTATAGTCCATTTCATAGGCTAAGTGTTTCAGTTGATTCCCTTTCCTCACGCCCTTGTAAGTATTAATGTCTACACAATTGATCTGGTTACCCGTGAAGTCAGTCCAAATCAGCTGTTACAGTGGCTGAAAATACAAGATCAGTAATTTTAAAACCTAGAGGTTCCTGTCCTGCTCAAAAGGACTAACTCTCATCAGGCAATCCCCAAGTGAAAAGATTATGAGACTTGAAACCACTGTGTGTGTGTGTGTGGGTGTGTGTGACTTGTAATAACAAATATTATTTATTTGATTGTTACCGAGAAGGAAACATCCTGATGTGTTCCTTTATAATCTCTGTAATATACTTTTTTTTTTTTTTTTTTGTGGTACGCGGGCCTCTCACTGTTGTGGCCTCTCCCATTGCGGAGCTCTGGACACGCAGGCTCAGCAGCCATGGCTCATGGGCCCAGCCGCTCCGTGGCATGTGGGATCTTCCCAGACCGGGGCACGAACCCGTGTCCCCTGCATCGGCAGGTGGACTCTCAACCACTGCAGCACCAGGGAAGCCCCTGTAATATACTTTTAATTATCATACTTTCTGGAGGTATCCTGGTACATGCATGGGAAATAATATACATATGAGTATATCTCTATATTTGTAGCCACTATAGTCAAAACTACTTATTTGCCTAACTGGCTTAGCTGCAAAGCTGACTTACCCCTACCCACCCACTAGCAAACTCCCTGGGGAAATAGGGCAAAAAGGTCAAATAGAAGCAGTAAAGCCAGTGATCTTTTACAAAAGAAGTTCTTTAAGAAGTTCTCAGTGCCACTGTTCACCTTCTGGAAGGGAGATCACTACATTCTCTGCCCACCCCTGTGTCATCAGCAGTAGCTCTGGATTCATTGTAGAGGAAGAAAGCCTGTTTCTACCTTGCTGCTGCCATATATATACTCAGGTAAGCCCAGATTGAAATCCCAGAGAGACTGCTGTACCAGACTAGACTATGGAAGGATTCTGTTGCTGACAGAAGGCTTTATAAACCTAACTTCATTTATCCTGTAGAATTTTAACCACCATTTAAAATTCTGCTTTTTCTTACAGGAGCTTAAATTTAAATGCAAGACCTCCTGATTTAAATACATACACACACATAAAATCAGAAACAGCCCCATCGCTTTTTGTAAGTTACAGAATTCTTACAATAACTATCATTTGCTGAGGACTTTCTTTTGCCGGGTTTTGTTCTTGGCCTTTGCATGTAGTATCTAATTTAAGCTTCCTAAGCGCCTCGTGAAGTAAGTACTATACCCATTTTTCAGTTGAGGGAATTGAGAGCCAGAGAAAGTGAGTCACTTGCTGTGACTCAACAGCTAGTAAGAGGTGGCGCCAGTTTTCAAACCCAGGCCGAGTGACCCCATGGCTCTACTAGGTTGATTTGTAAGCAATATGCAGTGGTTTGTGCATGAAAAGAATGCAGTGGGACCATCACGTAGTAGGAAATAAAATTTGAGTGTTTTTCCTTGTACTAATAACGGTCCCTATCTCTCTCTCAGACACTGTTGTTACCAGTGGCACGTCTTATGTGAGACAGCAGGTCAAAACGAGTCTAATCGTTTATGGCCATAGAAGAGAAGGGAATGTATTGATTCATATGAGGATCTGCCCCTAAGACCTTGCTTTCACTGTTACCGCAGTAAACAGGGAGCTGATGAACCGTAGATGTTAGTGTGTCATCAGTGTCTTGCAGTTTTGTCATCCTGGGTAGCCACCATCAAGAAGGACAGAGTGCCCTCTATGAATATGTATTTAGTACTAGATATGGCAATTTATTCTTTTGAAGAGCACTTTATCATTTTGGTTTTGATAAATATACAAGCAATAATCAGTAGTTAGGAGTTTCAGTCTAAAATGGATGCCATTATTAGTGATTTAACAACTTTTCCTGTGAATTCCACGTGTGTCCCCAAGACTGGATCGTGCTACCCAGTGCTACGTATAGTCAGCTTTTAGAAAAGCTCGCTTTAAAAACCTCTTATGCTATGAACCCTTTGTTTCTCAGAACAACAGTAGTCACTAATTTCCAGATTCTGAATATGTAAAGTAAAGTGTTCACACAGAAAACCTAGGAGACTGCATGGGTCAGAACATTTGTTTAAACTAATATAGAACTAGCTTTTTCAGTTCCAGCTCCCTTTTTCCTATCTATTTGCCTTGCTAATAAGGCCTTACTCATTCCTGTTCAGTTACCTTATGTCACGATACCTCTTCATTTTGGATTTTTTCATTATGATTTGAGCAGACCTTCCTAGCTACGTAGAGAACTTCCATGATAAGAATAAAACATAAAGGCTGTTCAATAAATAAGGATGATGACAACAGTGAAATTTAACCCAAATTGGGCAAAATAGCAGCACAGAATTCTATTACATTTTGAAATTCAGTCTTTACAGATATTTTTCTCTGCCTGAAACATGTGTGCCAGTTCTGTTTATATAAGGGAATAGTGACATCATGTGTGTGCTAGACTAATTGCCTCTGTAATTAACCTATTTGAGAAGGAAGTTACATAGAAATAAAATATCATTGACTACTGAAAGAGGCAATTTTGTCTTAAAGCAAACCTCTAACTTCACCAAAGGGCGTGGACAAAAGGATTCTGTCTCTATCCCTTCTTATTTTTTCAGCATTTCCCTTCCTTCCTCCTTCTCTTCTATTCTTTTCTTCTCTTCTTTCTTTTTCTTGTCTCTATACAATTCCACTAGTCCTCTCCATTTGTCATTCCACTACCTTCATTCTCCATATTGTAAGGTAAAGATCTAATGTTATTATGAGTGAAGATTCTATTTTTAAAGTAGAATTGAGGAAAGATGTAAATGTGGTAAAAAGAGATAGTCTTTTTGTTTCAGTGCTATTCAAATGTCTTTTTTTGGTCAAGGGTAGGATATGCATAGAATCATTTTGGTGTCTTTGAGACTGAGGACAAAAATCTTAGCCTTCTTTTTATCCCTTGATCAAATATATTAATTAAATTTAGAAAAGGGTTTGGGAGCATGGCAAAAGCGGAGTTTCTTTTGACTCTTAAAACCAGAAAAAATTATTGGGAGGCAGTATATTATAATAGAAAGAGTGCAGTTTTGGGGGTCAGAATTATTCATATCTGACCCCAAATATATGGCTAAGGAAGAACAAGAAGAGCATTTTTTCCCAAAGGTGCTCTTTTTAACATTTTAAAAGGTAATATATTAATATGTCACCAAGACATTTGAGAAAACAGTGGGAGTAAACAAGACCAAGAGGCATGTAGGAGAAATTAGTGAAAAGTGTCCTATTGTTTACGTCCTAACTTACCCATGAAATCCCTGCAAGACCCAGTTGTCACAGCTTCACCCAGCCCTGGCCTCATGCATAATATAATGCATTATATAATGGGCGTGGAGCATGGAATAGTTGAAATAGAAATGTTTGGGGGTTCCAGACCACAGTGGACTTGGGTTTCTCAACTTCCAAGATAATCTTTCCGTGCCTCAATTTCTTTATCTGGGATGTAGGGATAAAAATTCCTCTTTTATAAGATAATTGTGGGACTTTAGTGAAGAAACATTTATGTAATACGACGTGTTGTGCCTATAAATAAATGCTTGATGAACAGTAGCTAATATTTCAGATAACATTTGATAAAGCAAAATGATTTGGATACTAAGTAGTTTATTGTAAAAGAATGTAATCTTATCTGGTGGAGCTAGTCCTCAAATGGATTTGCTGAATGACTTATCCTTGCATTTTTCTAATCTTTACCGTAGTAACCTTTCACTTCTATTGATAATTTATATTAGCAATAACTGGATTACAATTCTTGGAAGATGGTGCAAAGATATTTTTAGAAAGTATTATCCCTTGGGGAAAATATGAAGCAAAGAGGAGAAAGAAACACTGCAGAGAGAGTTTTCCTGTGCGTCACTTCTGTGATTAATCCTGTAATCCCTAATGATTGTCAGGTTGCAAAAGAGGCTCTTTATAAGTAAACGGAAACCCTTAGGTCTACAAAAATGGTCATTTGGTCACGGCTATATTTTGGCAATTGTGCTAATTAAATACAGTATCTATGATCATTGGGGTGTCCGCCAGTTTTACAAAAAGAGCTCTTATTGGTGATCTTCAATAAGTTAGGGAATTACATGAATCAGAAATTCAGAAAACCAACCTCAGAAGATTCAGATTCATTCACTACTTATTATCACAAGATGATTCACTCCCCCATTCAACAGATATTTATTGGGAACACATGATATGCCACCTACTGTGTCCGTCAGTGATATTCCTTCGTCCTTTGAATTTCAATCGCATTTTATCTGTGGCTCCACTTGGAAGTACCTTCCCCCTGTGTTCTAGTTACTTACAACTGTGGCATCTCTTCTAGACTGCAGCAGGTTTCTTAGGAACCAGGCAGGAGATGTGGGACTGTCCTCGGCATCTTTCAGAGAACATACCCTTGTGCACTGCAGAGTAGGCACTAAATAAACGCCGTTAAGCGAATGAAGCAAAGAAAAAGTCTTAGAGGTTTAATTTCATTATCCTTTTCGTTTTAAATTCTTGAATATTTCACTTTGAAATTTCTTCTTCATGTTAATGGTGGTTAGAAGCAGGTAAATAACCAACTGAAAGTCATTATCTCTCCTTTAATTCCTCCCTCTCACCTACTATTCTCTCAAAATTTAGTCCACGGCAGTTACCTCTGGAAGAAGTTAATTATTTGTAAGCCTTTCAAAGTTTGCTGTGCAGAAGGCTGACTTTAGTTGCTTGCCACATGCAAATAATAATGGAAGAAGCATCTATTATTTGTGGTCTGGAACATATGGGGATGTCACGAATACGATCAAGCTTTTTTCTATCGCTGGACCTGGCAAGAGACTCAATGTTAGGTTAATTAGTATCTAGTTTTAAAAAGTCACAACTCTTCCTTGGTTCTGACAAAGAGAGAAGCTTTAAGCAGGTTCAGTATTCATTTGCCATTGCTCAGGTGAAGGCACTCCAAAAAATAAAGCTGAATTCTGACAGCTTTTAAAAAGTAGGGGAATAATCAGCTCGCATACAGAAATCCAACCCATAGCTTCAGAAAATTCAGTATTAAAAATGATAAAGGAAGGATTTTGGCAAAAAGACGGAAGCCCTTGCATATTCTTCTGGAAGGAATGGAGCTTCACTGAGATTGAGAGACCCGAGAGCTTGGGGTGTAATTTAGTGAGCTGACAGGAGGAGTGAAGTATCTCCTCAATATCTGTGTTTGGCAGGAGACATGAATACATACATCAGGAAACAATGTTTAAGTGTTTTATTTCCTTATTTCAGCCTGTCAAACTGTCAGTATAGTTAATGGCCATCAAGAGAGAAAGAGAGAGAGAGGAGGAACAGAGAGAAACAAAGGTACTATGGAATCTGAAAAGAAAGAAACCAGGAAAGCATTTGCGTGTTTCTATGGCATAATGGTCAGTCAGACGAAAATAGCTCACCGTATTCATTTCTCTACTAAAGCCGGATGTGCTGGTTCCCTACCTACAGTCCCCGAGCCCTTTTCGTGCTTTCCTCTGTGTCCTACATAATTGATTCACTTAACTTTGACTTCTGTGACTCCTTTCACTGAAGTCTAGATTGATGATCAATACTTTAGGGGTCACTTTATGTTATACTGGTAGTATCTAATTTTGCCCAGTTTTCCGAGTTTACTATCGTTTGTATTGTTTATAAAATCTGGTCTTAAGGTTGTTTATGCAAATATATTCATTCTTGTCTAAAAACATCCCTTCTGAAATACTGTTGAGTGGTTTATAATCCACAAAGAATAAATTGGAACTGATTTGAACCTGCTGTATCTTTCTTCAAAAAAAAAACCCAAAACACTTACAGTGAAATACCGAAATTAGACAGTCTTAGGAGTACAGAACTATTTTAAATTTCTAGAAGAATCTTAGTGCAGCCAAGGGATTTTTATTTTATAAAAGAGAAGTATTTATATTGGATCACTTTTATACTGGAAATAAGTTATTTTCCACAGAAATGGAAAAACCTCTTATCATTCACATCTACGTCAAAATGAATTTAAAATCTTGGAGTTCACGCCAAAGATGAATACTTTTCATAATGAACATTTTTAGTTGCCTTATAAACTGGAAGCATTTACTTTGGAAAAAAAAACGATTTTTTTTTCTTTTAAAACATCTTTATTGGAGCATAATTGCTTTACAATGGTGTGTTAGTTTCTGCTATATAACAAGGTGAATCAGGTATACATATACATATGTCCCCATATTTCCTCCCTCTTGTGACTCTCTCCCACCCCTCTAGGTGGGCACAAAGCACCAAGCTGATCTCCCTGTGCTAAGTGGCTGTTTCCCACTAGCTATCGGTTTTGCATTTGGTAGTGTATAAATGTCCATGCCACTCTCTCACTTCATTCCAGCTTACCCTTCCCCCTCCCCATGTCCTCAAGTCCATTCTCTAGGAGCTCTGTGTCTTTATTCCCGTCCTAACCCCTAGGTTCTTCATGACCTTTTTTTTTTTTTTTTTTTTTTTTTACATTCCATATATATGTGTTAGCATACGGTATTTGTTTTTCTCTTTCTGATTTACTTCACTCTGTATGACAGACTCTAGGTCCATCCACCTCTCTACAAAAAAACTCAATTTTGTTTCTTTTTCTGGCTGAGTAATATTCCACTGTATATATGTGCCACATCTTCCTTCTTTATCCATTCATCTGTCGATGGACACTTAGGTTCCTTCCATGTCCTGGCTATTGTAAATAGAGTTGCAATGAACATTGTGGTACATGACTCTTTTTTGAATTATGGTTTTCTCAGGGTATATGCCCAGTAGTGGGATTGCTGGACCATATGGTTGTTCTATTTTTAGTGTTTTTGGTACCTCAATACTGTTCTCCATAGTGGCTGTATCAATTTACATTCCTACCAACAGTGCAGGAGGGTTCCCTTCTCTCCACACCCTCTCCAGCATTTATTGTTTGTAGATTTTTTGATGATGGCCATTCTGACTGGTGTGAGGTGATACCTCATTGTACTTTTGATTTGCATTTCTCTAATGATGAGTGATGTTGAGCATCCTTTCATGTGCTTGTTGGCAATCTGCGTATCTTCTTTGGAGAAATCTCTATTTAGGTCTTCTGCCCATTTTTGGATTGGGTTGTTTGTTTTGTTGATATTGAGCTGTGTGAGCTCCTTGTATATTTTGGAGATTAATCCTTTGTCCATTGATTCGTTTGCAAATATTTTCTCCCATTCTGAGGGTTGTCTTTTAATCTTGTTTATGGTTTCCTTTGCTGTGCAAAAGCTTTGAAGTTTCATTAGGTCCCATTTGTTTATTTTTGTTTTTATTTCCATTTCTCTAGGAGCTGGGTCAAAAAGGATCTTGCTGTGATTTATGTCATAGAGTATTCTGCCTATGTTTTCCTCTAAGAGTTTTGTAGTGTCTGGCTTTACATTTATGTCTTTAATCCATTTTGAGTTTATTTTTGTGTGTGGTGTTAGGGAGTGTTCTAATTTCCTTATTTTAAATGTAGCTGTCCAGTTTCCCCAGCATCACTTATTGAAGAGGCTGTCTTTTCTCCATTGTATATTCTTGCCTCCTTTATCAATGATAAGGTGGCCATATGTGTGTGGGCTTATCTCTGGGCTTTCTATCCTGTTCCATTGATCTATATTTCTGTTGTTGTGCCAGTACCTTACTGTCTTGATTACTGTAGCTTTGTAGTATAGTCTGAAGTCAGGGAGCCTGATTCCTCCAGCTCCTTTTTTCTTTCTCAAGATTGCTTTGGCTGTTCAGGGTCTTTTGTGTTTCTATACAAATTGTGAAATTTTTTGTTCTAGTTCTGTGAAAAATGCCATTGGTAGTTTGATAGGGATTGCATTGTATCTGTAGATTGCTTTGGGTAGTATAGTCATTTTCACAATGTTGATACTTCTAATCCAAGAACATGGTGTATGTCTCCATCTGTTTGTATCGTCTTTAATTTCTTTCATCAATGTCTTATAGTTTTCCACATACAGGTCTTTTGTCTCCTTAGGTAGGTTTATTCCTAGGTATTTTATTCTTTTTGTTGCAGTGGTAAATGGGAGTGTTTCCTTATTTTCTCTTTCAGATTTTTCATCATTAGTGTATAGGAATGCAAGAGATTTCTGTGCATTAATTTTCTATCCTGCTACTTGACCAAATTCACTGATTAGCTCTAGTAGTTTTCTGGTGGCATCTTTAGGATTCTCTATGTATAGTATGTCACCTGCAAACAGTGACAGTTTTACTTCATCTTTTCTGATTTGGATTCCTTTTATTGCTTTTTCTTCTCTGATCGCTGTGGCTAAAACTTTGAAAACTATGTTGAATGATAGTAGTGAAAGTGGACAACCTTGTCTTGTTCCTGATCTTAGTGGAAATGGTTTCAGTTTTTCACCATTGAGAACGATGTTGGCTGTGGGTTTGTCATATATTGCCTTTATTATGTTGAGGTAAGATCCCTCTGTGCCTACTTTTTGGAGGGTTTTTATCATAAATGGGTGTTGAATTTTGTCAAAAGCTTTTTCTGCATCTATTGAGATGATCATATGGTTTTTCTCCTTCAATTTGTTAATGTGGTTTAGCACATTGATTGATTTGCATATATAGGAGAATCCTTGCATCCCTGGGATAAACCCCACTTTTTTTTTCTTTGTTTGCACAGTTCCTGGGGTTCAGCTTTGGATTTGTCCCCACCTCTCCGTGTAGGTCACCTGAGGGCGTCTTTTCTTCACTCAGACAGAACAGGGTTAAAGGAGCAGCTGATTCAGGGGCTCTGGCTCACTCAGGCTGGGGGGAGGGAGGGGTACGGATGCAGGGTGGGCCTGCGGCGGCAGAGGCCGGCGTGACGTTGCACCAGCCTGAGGCGCGCCATGTGTTCTCCCGGGGAAGTTGTCCCTGGATCACGGGACCCTGGCAGTGGCGGGCTGCACAGGCTCCTGGGAGGGGAGGTGTGGATAGTGACCTGTGCTCGCACACAGGCTTCTTGGTGGCGGCAGCAGCAGCCTTAGCATCTCATGCCCATCTCTGGGGTCCGCGCTGATAGCCACGGCTCGTGCCCATCTCTGGAGCTCGTTTAGGCCATGCTCTGAATCCCGTCTCCTTACGCACCCCGAAACAATGGTCTCTTGCCTCTTAGGCAGCTCCAGACATTTTCCCAGACTCCCTCCTGGCTAGCTGTGGCGCACTAGCCCCCTTCAGGCTGTGTTCACGCAGGCAACCCCAGTCCTCTCCCTGCGCTCCGACCGAAGCCCGAGCCTCAGCTCTCAGCCCCCGCCTGCCCCGGCGGGTGAGCAGACAAGCCTCTCGGGCTGGTGAGTGCTGGTTGGCACCGATCCTCTGTGCGGGCATCTCTCCACTTTGCCCTCCGCACCCCTGTTGCTGCGCTCTCCTCTGTGGCCCCGAAGCTACCCACCCCTTCGCCCCCCGCCACCCGCAGTCTCTGCCCGCGAAGGGGCTTCCTAGTGTGTGGAAACCTTTCGTCCTTGACAGCTCCCTCCCAGAGGTGCAGGTCCCGTCCCTATTCTTTTGTCTCTGTTTTTCCTTTTATCTTTTGCCCTACCCAGGTACCTGGGGAGTCTCTTGCCTTTTGGGAAGTGTGAGGTCTTCTGCCAGCGTAGTTGTTCTGTAAGAGTTGTTCCACATGTAGATGTAGTTTTGATGTGTTTGTGGGGAGGAAGGTGATGTCCATGTCTTACTCCTCTGCCGTCTTGAAGGCGCCCCCCAACAATTTGTGTTTTAGATATCAATTGAAAAATCTTATAAAATGCTCTAAGGAGAGCTGGTATGGTATATCTAAATGCACTGGCTCCCGAATCTGGCCAATCATTAAATCACCTGGAAGGCATTTAAAAGTACAGACCCTTTAGGCCACTCTAGATTGACTGGAAGAGAATCTCAGGGATGGGCGCCCAGCAGGTGTGTGTAAGATCCATCCCCCCACTCTGAACCCCCAACCACCAGGTGATGTGGGCTATCAGCCGGGCTAGGAGCCGCACTGTCCCTGTCAGGGCAAGAGCATTGCTCTGGTTCTCACTAGACTTCTGGCTGCTTTCTAACATTATCATTCACTCACTGACTAACTTTATGGCAGATTGCAAGCTTTGAGGGAGCACGTTTTTCAACTATATACAATGTGTATGGTCTTTTCCAACTTTAAAGCCCTGTAACTTCATTACATTTATGAGGTTTAAAAATTTTTTTACTTAAAAACTGAGTTAAAGTGGACACACACAGAGCTATCAGTTTTTATTCTTACTTTAAGTTAATAGAAGTAAGCAAATAAAAGAAGTCAGGATTCTCCCCTCTCACCCTGAGTTTGATTTATGAGTTCTTGATTGGACCTTTCTTTTCATGATATCAATCATGAAAATGAAAATTTTCTGCTCTGTCCTTTAGACCTTCAGATGCAAAACTGAATTCTTCTTCACCCAACCAAACTTGATTGTTCATCGGTGCTCCTATCTTAACAAATGATACCACCCACATCTTGTTGTGTCAGCCAGAAACCGAGAGTCACTCTCCCTCTTATTTATTTTTGATATCCTAGGTTGATTTTACCCCCCCAAAACTGTTCATCGCCAGCTTCTTTGTATCTCTACCACCATCCATCCTGGGCCAGGTGCCATCTTTCCTGGGTTCTGCAATAACCTCCCAACTGAGAGTCTTTTTTCACCGTTCTTGCCACCTTGTGCTCTAGTCAATACTCAGTACCGCAAAGAGATTAAAAATGCAAATCTGGACTTCTCTGGTGGTCCATTGGTTTAGACTCTGCTCCTTGAATGCTGAGGGTGTGGGTTCAATCCCTGGTGGGGGACCTAAGATCCCCCATGCCGTGCAGCACGGCCAAAAAAAACAAAAAAGCAAATCCAACTGTAGGTTTTCCCTAGTACAGACCTATCAATGTCTTTCCATTGTGCTTAGAATAAAGACCAAAATCTGTTCACTGGCCTCCAAGGCCCTGCATGACCTAGTCTGTCCTTCTCCCCCTTACTTTCTGCACTCTTGACACACTGGCCATCCTTCAGATTCCCACACATGGTGCTCTCCCTTCCTGTCTTGGAGCCATTGATTTTTCTTTTCCTTCTGTCTACGAAGCTCTTCACTTCCAACTCGTTCTTTTCAGATCAGCTGAAATGACATTTCCTCAGGAGAGCCTTTTCTGATGCTCCAGATATGATCAAGTCCACTTGCTATATGCTTGTGTAGAATAACTTGCATTTTTTCCAGAGCATTTTTCACAGTTTATAGTTTACATTAATACAATGTTTTGGCTAATTTTAATCTAATCTATAAGACTGTAGGCTTGGTGAGAGTAGGGACCTTGACTCTTCTGTTTACCACTGATTTCCTAATCGCCAAACAGTGTGTAGCGTATAGTAGGTTCTTAAGAAATATTTGTTGAGTAAAAGAATAAATGAATCCACAGAAGAAAAGTGCTCACTTATGCAGCAGCGCCTCCCCCATCCCCACATATACTCTTTCCAGTTCTAGTGGTGTATGTAGAGCATCGTCATTTTTCTTACAGTGCTCCTTTCTGCAGCAAGGAATGATCATTTCTCAACCTGCCACCTCATTCTCTGTTCCAGCAACATCTGAACGCCTGGCTTGAGCCCTTTTCTGTACTCCACTGAGGTCAAAGAGGAGTGTAAAAGCAGTTGCTCTAGGCGTTGCTGCATTTTGGGGATGAGGTCTAAAATTGTGCATAGCTCAGTGCAAGAAATACGGGTAGAGAAGAAGCCCCTCCAGAGCTTCTTTGTAGGAAATAAAGACTCCGTTTCTGGAATCCCTTGTTTATTCAAGTATAGAGCTTGCTCCATAGATAGTACACAGATCTCAGATCTGACGTGGTGAATCAGAGTGTCAGATTCCTCTCTTGACATACTCTTTCCACACAGGTTATTGCGAGGACAGCTTTTGGAGATGGAGAAGATTTAAGACATGGAGTTTATTTAAGGCAGGGTATTTATTGTTGTCTGCTTTTCAAGGATAACATATTCTCTTTAAAATGTGATCTGAGGAACTGGAGCCCCTGCCATGTACCTCATATATGAGAGAGCCCTCTCCTTCACCCCCCTCTGGCTGTGCCCCTTGCCCCCAGGTGGTGAGAAATCCACTAGGCCCTATTCTAGACATGCTCCAGGAACCTCATACCTTGCAGTTCTCTCTCCAAAGACCTCGCATCTGTCGCCAAGGGCTGTGTAGGCTTCCTCCATGGTCTGTCCTTCATATTGCACTAGTGGGGTGTGTGGTCGTAGGCCCAAGGGTGGCCAAGGGGCAGCTGTTTGGGAGGGGCTGGCCTCAGAGAAGGGGTACCTCCATTTGTTCTCTTGTCCTGGGTTCACGAATGTTAGGGAGATGCTGGAGGGTGGAGGGCACTTTAGGAAGAAGGCATACAGTAGGAAGAGAAGGCAGAGGATGAAGCCCTAAGGAACATCACAGCAAGTTAATACTTGACTGGATGGGTAAATAAACCAGTAAGTGTCTGAGTAAAATAACTTTTGAAAAGAGAAGTCAACCAGAAAAACTAGAATTAGTAAAGTAAAGCCTTGATTTTTACAGGATTTTTCTCACGTCTAGTCAGCACCAAACCATCAATAGTCAGACGTTTGTTCTAAAGAGAAAGCTTATGACAATGAACAATGTCATGAACCTGGAACCGGTTTTCATGGCTTCCCTGGAGCTCAGTGTGTTATTCACATTCTTTTTAGAGAATTAAGCATTGATTTTGTTTCAGTATATGTTTTTCATCATCTAATTAATGTATATCATTTTCCCAGAATTTTCAGGAGTGAGGTAGGGAAAACTTGTTATTCTAATTATTGAGAGGAAGTATTAGCAACATAAGTAGGAAGTTAATAGCATGGTTAGAATTTACTGTCATGAAAACACCTGCCCGTTCATTGCTGTCCTAAGCAAACACAATCTCAGTGATACTACTGGAGAAAATCAGGAAGGAACAAAGTGTGGGATTCCTTAGTTTTAAGATGATTAAACAATTTCATTCAACAGGCAGCTCTTTATCCATAAGCCAACAGCTTTCTCTTTCACAGTACCCTCAGAATCTTTTTGCAAAGTTGAAAGAGCTGTAATTTTAATGTAACTATTATATTCAAGACATTAATGACCTGTATCACCGAAAATAACCATGGTAACAGGTGAGAAATCAAAGATAGTTCATTTAATTGCCACAGAAAGAAAATAAGTGCAAATAATCTATAATTCTTCATTCTCAATATGTACATGTTATTTTCTTACTGCATTAATTACCTAATAGTTAGAAATTATCTAGTTGTTGCTCTGTGACTCCCCATTGCATTCATGTAATGGTTTTCACTCTAATAACTAATCATTATAATTTCTTACCTCAGCAGTTTAGGCTGCTACAAACTGGGTAACATGTT
The DNA here is from genome assembly GCF_011762595.2 of Tursiops truncatus. NCBI lineage: Eukaryota > Metazoa > Chordata > Mammalia > Artiodactyla > Delphinidae > Tursiops > Tursiops truncatus. Next base: position 83,039,054 of record NC_047044.1, read on the forward strand.
CATTCAGTTGACATTAGCAATTTTTAATAACAATAAAAATAATACTTTATAGTGGAAAGGCATTAAGCAGTTCTTTCAACCTAGTTACCTAAAGGCCACTCTAATTCAGTGCTTTTCTATAAACTACTAATGATCTGGGACTACTCCTTAGACAGAAAGACTTCAAACTTTCAATTTCTGAAGTCTCTGTCTAGGAGTTGCTGGAATATTCCCACAGAACCTTGCTGGGAAACGAGGACAAGTTGTGGAGTCCTAACTAGGGACATATTTAGAACGACTGCCAAGGATACTAAGTATTAGGTGGTGTGCCTATTATCTGTTAAATCTTTTGCTAGGCCTGGGGATACAATGGTAATTAAAACAAGGATAGAGGTACAGATGATAAAGCAGGAAATCATGACTTAGTGAGCAAGTTTATACAGTTTTTAGTTTTCATTTAGTTCGAACCAGTGCCCTCTGCAGTGGAAGCTCAGAGTCCTAACCACTGGACAGCCAGGGAATTCCCCATAAGTGAATTCTTTTATCTCCATTTTCACATGGAGAAACTAGGGTTAAATAGCTGACCAGAGGTCATCTGAGCAAGTAAGTGAAAGAACAGACTGCAGTCTGGGCTGGGCTCTACTAAGTTCTAGGGTTTCTGCAGAAAGAATAATCGAGAGTCATTTCAATTCTGGCATGCAAAGCCACTGCTCACTGAATAGAGTATTTAATTTTAATTGATTCTGTTTTTTATTTGAATTCTAGACTATACCAAAACCATGTCAGAAAGAATCTATCACATCTTTTAGATTGGCATTTCAATCTTCTCTGGCAATTGTATCTCAGAAAACTGTCTCAGTAAGAAATTTTTTTTAACATCTTTATTGGAGTATAATTGCTTTACAATGGTGTGTTAGTTTCTGCTTTATAACAAAGTGAATCAGCTATACATATATCCCCATATCTCCTCCCTCTTGCGTCTCCCTCCCACCCCTCTAGGTGGTCACGAAGCACCGAGCTGATCTCCCTGTGCTGTGCGGCTGCTTCCCACTAGCTATCTATTTTACATTTGGTAGTGTATATATGTCAATGCTACTCTCTCACTTTGTCCCAGCTTACCTTTCCCCCCCTCCCCGTGTCCTCAAGTCCATTCTCTAGTAGGTCTGCGTCTTTATTCCCGTCCTGCCCCTAGGTTCTTCATGAACTTTTCTTTTTTTTTTTTTTTTTAGATTCCATATATATGTGTTAGCATACGGTATTTGTTTTTCTCTTTCTGACTTACTTCACTCTGTATGAAAGACTCTAGGTTCATCCACCTCATTACAAGTAACTCAATTCGTTTCTTTTTATGGCTGAGTAATATTCTATTGTATATATGTGCCACATCTTCTTTATCCATTCATCTGTTGATGGACACTTAGGTTGCCTCCATGTCCTGGCTATTGTAAATAGAGCTGCAGTGAACATTGTGGAACATGACTCTTTTTTTTTTTTGCGGTACGCGGGTCTCTCACTGTTGTGGCCTCTCCCGTTGCGGAGCACAGGCTCCGGACGCGCAGGCTCAGCGGCCATGGCTCACGGGCCCAGTCTCTCCACTGGCATGTGGGATCTTCCCGGATCGGGGCACAAACCCGTGTCCCCTGCATCGGCAGGCGGACTCTCAACCACTGCGCCACCAGGAAAGCCCCCCGTGACTCTTTTTGAATTATGGTTTTCTCAGGGTATATGCCCAGCAGTGGGATTGCTGGGTCGTATGGTAGTTCTATTTTTAGTTTTTTGAGGAACCTCTATACTGTTCTCCATAGTGGCTGTATCAATTTACATTCCTACCAACAGTGCAAGAGGGTTCCCTTTTCTCCACACCCTCTCCAGCACTTATTGTTTGTAGATTTTTTGATGATGGCCATTCTGACTGATGTGAGGTGATATCTCATTGTACTTTTGATTTGCATTTCTCTAATGATTAGTGATGTTGAGCATCCTTTCATGTGTTTGTTGGCAATCTGTATATCTTCTTCGGAGAAATGTCTGTTTAGGTCTCCTGCCCATTTTTGGATTGGGTTGTTTGTTTTTTTGATACTGAGCTGCATGAACTGCTTGTAAATTTTGGAGATTAATCCTTTGTCAGTTGCTTCATTTGGAAATATTTTCTCCCATTTTGAGGGTAGCAATTTTTTACAAAAAGAATAAATGAACAGAGGTAGATACATGCTATAAAGGAAGTATAGAACCACCTCACATTCATTAGGATGACTACTATCAAAAAACCAGAAAATAACAAGTGGCAGCAAAGAGATATAGAAACTGGAACATTTGTGAGAATGTAAATGACATAGTTGATATGAAAAGCAGTATGGCAATTCCTCAAAAAATTAAGCATACGATTTACCATATGATCCAGCAATTCCACTTCTGCGTATATATCCAAAAGAACTGAAAGTAGGGTCTCATAGAGATATTTGTACACCCATGTTTATAACAGCATTAAGCACAACAGCCAAGAGATGGAAGCAACCGAAGTGTCCGTCGATAGATGAATGGATAAGCAAAATGTGGCATATATATATAATGAATTATCATCAGCTTTAAAAAGGAAGGAAATTTTGACATATGCTACAACATGGATGATCCTTGAGGCCATTATGCTAAATGAAATAAACCAGTAACAAAAAGACTAATACTATAGGATTCCACTTAGGTGAGGTAGCTAGAGTAGTTAAAAACAGAGAGACAGGAAGTAGAATGGTGGTTTCCAGGGCCTGGGGCAAGGGGGGAAAGGGGACTTGTTGTTTAATGGGCATAGAGTTTCAGTTTTGTAAGATGCAAAGGGTTCCGGAGATGGCAGGTGCAACATCGTGGATGTAGTTAACACTGCTTAACTGCACTCTGAAAAATGGTTAAGGTGGTAAATTTTATGTTATGTGTACTTTACCACATTAAACATTAAACAGAAGAAACTTTGGAGGGTTAGATGACAGAGAGGACCTGGGGATAGGAGAGGAGCTCGTTAGGTAAGTTATTCAACCAAGACATGTTTGAGACGTGAACAATGCCGTGGAGCCAGTTCTGCCCAAAGCCAAGGAGAGAGCTCTCCAGGCAGAGGGATCTGCACGTATAAATCCCTGGGCCAAAGAAGAGGTATGTTGAATGAAACGGAAGTCAGTGTGACAGGAACATAGTGGCAGGTGATATACTTGGGGCTGGTCATAGAAGAACTGGTGGACATGGAATTATTTTGGACTGCATTATTATCGTTATGTTTTAGCTTCATTTGCAAGGGCTCTTTGTACTTTAGGAGATCACAAACTTTAGAGTACTCATTTTGTTTCAAAAATAGTAATCGGCATACTTTTTTTTTTTTAATCAGCATACTTAGTAGTGTCATGATTCAAGGACCTCTTATTGCACAATTTAAAAAAAATCACCAGAAGTGGTGTGTTAACTTCGTGGGGTTTCATTTTTATTTATCAACTACATTATTTCTGGAGCAATTGCAACCTGAAAGAAATTCCCTTTTTATCTGTGTACCTTGGTAAATACCAGTGAACCATTACTTAAAGCACTGCATTCATTTTATACTTCAAACTACTTCACAGTGTCTCTGGAAGTTTTCCCAGGCCAGGTCAGTTCATCAATCCTCACTACAGTGATCTTAGAGACTCTGGAGGCCCTAATATAAGCAGTTAGTATTGCTCACTTTGCTGAAAATTGTCTAGCACTGCACTTAGCAGTGTCAATTCATGACAAATAGTTTAATAGTGTAGTCACATCCTAAAAGTGTTAACATACAGAATTTAAAGGTTTATCAAAATGGCAACTGTCATCATTTAAATACGTTTTCTTACGTGAAAGCAAAAGTTGCTAAAATTAAAACGTGGTTTATTGTTAAATACCCCTTATACATCAGTTTTCTTTGATGGAAATACCATTCTTTAAAGTATTCATAACCCTAAAAAAAGATGTTTATCTGCTTTAATAGAACAATACATTTATACTGTATTCTGCATCATACCTATTTTTTTCTATTTCAAATAAATCTGGAAATTTTATCCTGCTTCGGAATATTGTTCTGTACTGTTCAAGGTTCAAAATAGCAAAGCAGTACTGAAAGTTCTCATCTGAAATTTCTTACCCACTTCTCACCTGACAGTTGTTTCAGATTATCTGTAATGTGGAACGAATCTGGGAAGATTAACCCAAATGCATTGATGATGTTCATTCCCCCACATTTCAATAGAGGGACCTGAATCTGGGAGATTGGAAATATGACTTTGAAGAAAAGCAGAAATATATTCGTAATGGGATGACATGTCAGTTGAATCTTAAAGTTGATGAAGTGTAAGTGTGTTTGGACCAAACACTGAGACAGGGCAGTATGAGTGATTTATGGAGCTAAATGAGAAGGATACCTTCCTGGGCTGCCTTGTTTACACTAAATGTGCAAGAGCGGAGCAGAAGGAATAGGTGGGCTTAAAGAGCAACAGAACAAGTGTGCAACGAATGTGAGTGGCCCCACATCAACTCAGTAGTACCTGAGGGTTATACGCCCTCCTTCATGACAATTCTATTAATGTCTTCCGTGAAGTAGGGATAAACATCATAGTTTATCCGTATGCAATTTCAGAACTTAAGTATTTCAAAAGAAATAATGGGAATGAAAATATTTAATATTCTAAGGTGCTTTGAGATTCTAGGATGAGTGGTTAAATGCAATAATCATTATCATAATTCTTTTAGAATTATTAATTTTGTACTTTTTCATTTGGAGTGTCAATATTATAGTTTTATTTTTGAAACTACTTCTGGTAATAATTCACATAGTCAGTAATAAGTAAAGGGTTATGAAGACCATGACCCTGTTCTTAATGAGATTTTTAAGTTTGGAAGATCCAACTGAAACATGAAACAATAGAACAAGGAAGCACTTTTTTTTTTTTTTTTTTTTTTAAAGGAAGCACTTTTTGAGTGGCTGTACAGAGGAAAACCAGCTGAGAAAACGGGCTTAGTGGGCTGGAGTCCCTGGAAAGGGTTCAGGCACTTGGAACTTGAGCTGGGCCTTGGAGTTTGTGTGGTCAGAGGTGGGCCCTGAGGATTTGGTCCCCTGAAGTCTTGGAAAGAAAGTGAAAGCTCTGTGAACTTTTAGTATTTATAACTCGTCTGTGAATTTTGCATTCTGTCCTGCAATATAACTGTGTCCATGCTAAAATAAAACGATGTTTGCATGACGTTCAGATTATTTAATTTTGTTTTCCTAGTCTGATACGCCAGGAAGTTATGGCCCGTCTCACCCAAGATATTCTCTTACCCCATCCCAGCTCCACACATCCTCAGGAGTATGACTGACACGCTGGTTGGAGAATTGTGGCTGTACAGGATCACAGCGCGTTTAAACAGAAGAGCCTTTGCTTGGCCATTAGCATGTGATCAGGCTGAGTAAATAAGAGTTTCTTTAGCCATTAAAAGACTCTCATACCATATGGTATGTGTACACATTCTTTTGTACAAGTTTGGTGGGCTTTCTAAGCAGCCTAGGTTTCCTTTTTATAAGTATAACTGGGGCCCAGATGGTTCCATTTGCTGATAAGAGTACTTTTCAATAATATGCTGTATGATTGGGTGCAAAATCAACATCCTCCAAGTTTTGCTTTTAAAGTACAAGCCTTTGTTTTGTATTTCCGCCTGAAGCCTTTTTGACCTTTGTCAAAAATATTTTTCAGTTATTCAGAGCACATTGGAGTGCTCTAAAAAAAGACCACCCAAGCACATCCCTTTCAGTTGGCAAATTCCACTTAGGATGAGAAGCACAGAAGCATTCTATAACTGATAACTATAGAGTTATTTGAATGTTTGAAAAAGGCTACATCTCTTTCGTCAGCGCACAGAGGCTGGTCTCTTTGGCTTTGTGTCATCACGTTAACCGGTGTGACACAGTGGTCATCTGCGCTCGTCTCCAGTTTGGAAACTTGGCCCAGTGCCGTTCAGAGGAAGCAGTAGTCCTTGGTAATGCCAGATCTGCTCCCTTATATTGTTTCTGTTTATTTCAAATACCAAATCACAAGCTGGCCAAGCAGCAATGAGGCTGGAAAGGATAAGGAACGTAAAGGGATTTTAAAGACACCACTGAGTCCTGCTTGAAGCTTGATGACCATGGCAACTTATTCTCAAGTGTCTAAATTTTTAAATCCTCCAAAGCTATAAAGTAGTACTAAAAACGTTTTGCCAATAATAGCCAAGGTAGCAATATACACAACATACAGTTGGCTTTCTGGCCACAGCATTGCTTCCTCTGCTCCCATCAGTGTTTCCCTTTCTCCATTGCCTATTTCTGCCTTGGATCCTTCCCCTCAAAGCAGCCCCTCTAACTTTTTACCTGTGACCAAGAGCAGTTTGTTTTTTTGTTTTTTTTTGGCAGGAACGTTCATTCAACACTTTCTTTAGCAAATATTTATTAAGTATCTGCCTATATTGTCCTTAGGACTGGGGATATAAGTGTGAATAAGATGGAATCTACCAAATGTGACGCTCAGTGCAGATTGAAAACATAGACTGAATGTTATGATACCCTGGCGCAGCTCTAGTTCAAAAGATATATATGCCTTTTGTGTCCCCCTTCTGTCTTCTCCTAATGGACTACAGTTCAGATAGAAAAGGGCATGAGTTGGGGTCGGGAGAGCCAAGGAGCAAGCTGATTTATCCTGCATCTCTTTCCTTATGTTACAATGACCTTGATTCAAAGATTGCAAAGGATAGGGGATAAATTTTAGAGAGAAGAACCAGTAGAGAAGTGATGCAGGCCGACCTACCACAGGGAGTAGAAGATGACAAAGATGGTGAGTAGGAAGCCACTCCAGACCTCCAGGGGACTCTACAAGCCATTGGTCTGGCACTTACTTCATATGACACTTTAGATACGTAATGTTAACCCCTTGCTTCCCTACATTTTCTTTGTGAAATGAGAGCGGATGAGTTTTAAACTTGCTCTCTAGAACAGTTGAGTTACTAGTTTAGGAAGGTGAGCCCACGTGGGCATCCTAAGCCACAGGCATAAAGGATATTAAGTAGTATTAGGTGAACACATGGCGTGAAGTGAGTTTGATGTGGGTCGAAGGAAGTGCAGGCACGGGGAAGTGATGAGGCTGGAAAATTAAGTAGGACTTAGAGAAGAAAGCTTTTTATATACGATTTAGTACTTTATTCTGAATGCAATGGGGGATCCTTTAAATAAATACAAATCATTTGAATGACAGTCAGATTTACACTTTAGATAGATTACTCTGGTTGCATTGAGGGGCTGAATGGAAGGATAGAAAGACTGAGGTCAGGAAGCTCAGTTAGGGGGCTGTTTGAAGTGGCCCAAACAAAAAGACATGAGTTTCTAAATTAAGGCAGTGGCAGGAGGAATAGATAATGGGAAAGATACATAAGACATAAGATCTATAATCTGTGAGATTTAGTGACCAACTGGATATGAAGGAAAGGGGGAAGTGCTAGGATTATGTCAAAGTTTCTGATCTTGGTAACTCGGAGTATTTTAATAATAAATAAAGGAACGAGTTTGACAGGATAATGTAACTGGTTCAATTGAGGACAGAGTAAATTTGTGATGCATGTAAGGCATTCAGTTGGAGATATCTAGTAATAAAATGAAGATGTTTAGGTCTGGATCTCAGCAGAGAGGTCTAGGTTGGAGGGGTAGATTTGGTTAGAAATTGATAATTAAAGGTTTTGGTTGATGTCACTAAGAGTTACTGCATGGAGTGAGAAGAGAAGAGAATGAAGACTAGAGATCTAAGAAATATTGCCTTTCAGGTATGTTAAGAATGTAAGATGAATAACGTCTGAAGACTTAATATATAACATGGTGACTACAGTTGACAACACTGTATTGTATAATTGAAATTTAAGAGAGTAGAACTTAAATGTTCTCATCCAGCCCCCCACTAAAAAAAAAGAAAAGAAAAAAAGGTAAATATCTGAGGTGATACGTGTATTAATTAACTTGATGTGGGGAATCCTTTTACAATGTTAACATATATCAAATCATCACTGTACACTTTAAATGTACACACATCATTGTACACTTTAAATATCTTACAATTTTATTTGTCAACTATACCTCCATAAAGCTGAAAAAAATAAAAAGTAAAATAAAAATGAGAGAAAATTTAAAAAAAAGAATATCAAGCAAAGTTTATGGGCTGATATGAGAATCTACTCACAATGTTTGTTGTTGTTTATAATTTGAGAGTTCCAACAATTTCTGAGCAGAATGAATTACAAACCTTAGATATATAGCCAATATTTTATAATAACCCTAAATGCAATATAACCTTTAAAAATTATAAATCACTGTGTTATACACCTGAAACTTATATGATATTATACACCAGCCATAATGCAACAAAAAAATTAAAAAAACAAACCTCAGAACAATATGGGGTAGTAAGTTAGGACCTGGTTTTAGAATAATTTGGGCAAGTTTGTCTGTCACTTGGGGACCAGTCAGGAAAACAGAATCCACATCAGATAGTTCTACAGAGGGAATGTAACTGAGTGAATTAGTTAAAATTGGAGATTATCAATAACAGGAAGCAACTACTACCTGTAGAGCTGAAATAACCAAAGGAAGAGGCAACGTTACCATAACTCAGGAGCGCAGGCTGTCCAGTGGGAACTGGACCCAAGCAGCAGCTGCCGTCAGAGGGAGGCGCTGTCTTGCGGGAACTATAGCCTCTCAAGGGAATGCAGCTATATTGGTAAGGGATACTTCCTGAAGCAGAGAGAAGGCTTCTCTCTCCTCCCACTTATTTTATGCTGCCAGTTCCTCTCATTGGACAAATCTGATTTAAAGCTAGTAGCAGTGGAGCCTGGAGAAATATTATGTGTGAGATTTAACCCCCTGTCATACAGAGCAGGGCAAGGGTTAGCCTGGTCTGAGAGCAAACAGACAATTGCCAGGCATATCTCTAAATAGATTTTTTTTTTTTTTTAAATCGTGATTATAAAAGTAGAGAACCAATAAGATACGATGTTTGATTTTTTAAAATTATTAATCAGGTGCTTTTGCTTCCACTTACCTTATGAAACTAAAATTCTACTGCAAGTAGATGACTAATCATCTTTTAAAATTACCTCACAACATAAGGACTTTTATATTGTGACATTTCTGTAAGGCTGTGCCTTTTTCCTAGGTTAGTAGGGACTAAGCAAAAAAAAAAAAAAAAAAGCAAAAGCTGATATTCGGTTGCCTAAATGGCTATTAAAGCCAGAACCACTGGGTACACTAAATTTATACAATGGGTCACTGTTCTCACTGAGTCTTCTCCCCAGATTCAGCTGCCTCGGTGGGGATGTGCACTTCATAAAAATGAACTAATAAAAAATCTTGCTGACAATTAGGCTTCCCTTACTGGGCTTAAAATAAGGGAGTGTGTAGCTCGGTATTAAAAGGTATGCTCTTATATACTCTTTTTTGAGGTTCTCAATCAAAGGGCTCTGCTTTTTAGTAAGACCTTTAAACAGCATCAGCCTTTCCCTCAAAAGAGAAAGGCTAAAAAGAGTGCCAGACTCAATTGAACTTAACAGAAAATCCATTGGTGACCAATGAAGCAGAAAGGATGTGCTCAAATCGCTGGGTTGAACACTCTGTTGTATAGATCAGACAAGCCCGTTTAGTGTCTACTGGCTCACACAGAGTCAGATACTTGTTCACCAGCTTTAGCTCCCAGATATTTTAATGGTAGTGTTTACCAGTTTTAGTGGGAAACCAATGAACGAAAAATCTGTAGGTGGATTAACTGGGTCAGGCTAGTTTCTTGCTTGGATTTTAATTCCCTGGGTAGTGAATTGAGTGCCAAAGCTTTGCTATAATATTATCATATTGAATAGCGTTTATTTGGTTCAGTCTAATACTGGGTCTAAGATGATCTTAAAATATCCATTCTGTAAATACACTTCTTTTCAAAGCAGTTTATTAGATAATATTTCTTACTGTTAAGTAAACAGTGTTAAATAACTAATATGATGATTTAAAAATAAACAAACAGAAAAACTCCTTGTATGCTGTCTTAGGCTGGGTTCCCCAGAAAATAGACACTGAGAGGGAGATTATGTCCAGACAGTTTATGGAGGAGGCTCTGGGAACACCTGTAAGAGATGAGGCAAATGGGATTAGGCAGAGGCTGGTGGTAATCTGCAAGGTAATCCCTTCATCATCATCCCTAATTGAGGTGAGGGCGCTGAGCTCCTGTACCACCCTGCCCCATCCCCTCACATCCAGACATTGGGTATTGGCTAGTGCCAGAGAGGATATTACCTGGGGAAGGCAGTTGTTTGATAAAAACCATGTTTAATAAAGTTTCAGTGCCTTAAAGGTTTACCCATTAGCAAAAATTTCCTTTCCTACTCTAGTGGAAATGTCATTTAAAAAATTTTTATTTTATTTATTTTTGGCTGTGCTGGGTCTTCGTTGCTGCACGAGGGCTTTCTCTAGTTGCGGCGAGAGGGGGCCCCTCTTAATTGCAGTGCGCAGGCTTCTCATTGTGGTGGCTTCTCTTGTTGCGGAGCATGGCTCTAGGCACACAGGCTTCAGTAGTTGCAGCAAGCAGGCTCAGTAGTTGTGGCTCACGGGCTTCAGTAGCTGTGGCACGTGGGCTCCACAGCTCAGGCTCAGTAGTTGTGGCACACGGGCTTAGTTGCTCCGTGGCATGTGAGATCTTCCTGGACCAGGGCTTGAACCCATGTCCCCTGCATTGGCAGGTGGATTCTTAACCACTGTGCCACCAGGGAAGCCCTAGTGGCAACATCATTTTTAAGAACTCAAGCAGTATGTGTCTCCCAAACCAAAAAGAGGTAATGTGAGAGCCCCCATGTTTTAAGTCAGATTCAGAGTGATAGAAAGCCAATAAACTGGATAACGGTGTTAATACATCTGAGAATCGTGAACTGGAAATAACGTCTGATTAAAGAATTTACAAGAAGTAAGGTGACTGTTGTTCATATGCTCAGGTTTTGAAAGCCATGTCGAGAAAAGAAACTCTGCTAATATTCTCTCTGGAGATGTTACTCTCTTTGATTTTTCTAAAAACACTAAGTGGGTGATTATTGGTTATGCTTTGCAGTTGTGACTGTGACCTTGTCATCTAAATTGTTAACTGCAGCAGAGAATTCTGCGATCTCAGACCCTTTGACTCTCCTTTCAGTACATATCCAAGTGCGGCTTAACTTATATTGCATGCATCTGGTGCATAACTACACAAAAAATTTTATTTTGGCTAACACATCTCCTTTTATAGAGTTTATTTGCTTGGAAAATGCCCAGAGGTTTTCATTTGACTGTGAAGTGTCTGGGCCCCATCTTCATTCCCTGCTCAACTTGGTTTCTCGTTAATGAAAGAGGATCAGACTCACTGCTCTGTAGTGACAGCTGTGCCTACAGGTTGTTCCCTCTTCTCTCTTATACTGCCTCTCAGATATTTTAGTTTTATTCTTATGTCTTATGCTCCTAACAGGGAGGAAGGTTTTCTTTTCTTTTTGGCATGTTTTATTTAGATAGTAAAGCAAAATGGTCTGTTTGATTTTCTTGCCTCTCAATGGATGCCATAAATGGGAGTTCTTCAATGGCTAGGATAGTGTCTTTTTGATCTTGTCCCCCTTGATTTCAGAACATTCTTGGTACAGCTTTGAATGGTTGAACCATTTGCCACAAAAAAAATTCACATCCCCATATTTTATTTCTGTCTAAATTTAGGAAAGAGTAGTCAATTGCATGTTTGTGCAAAGAAAAATTTAATTTTACAGATACATAAAAGGTAATATTCCTAACCTGGAACCAGCAGCTATTGAAACTATACTTGATAAAACATTACAATTTCTAATTCTTGAAATTATATTGAAAATTTGGCTAATGAAAGCAGACAGTTGTAAATAGCATCTATGGAGAATGTGACCAATGGGAACCCTTTTTATATGTTTATAGTCAATATCCCAATTTAAGTTTTCTATACACTTCCTGGTGTCACCTGCCTGTCCTTCAAAATGCCAGTACTCTCTTCCCAGTCGGAACCTGCCCCTAAAAAAGGGTAAGCCCTTTCACACCTTACTGTAGATTTGGTTAAATATTTTAATTCTTACCAGGGCATATTCCTTACAGCATAGGGTTAAGAGGGTGGGCCTTGGAGCTTCGGGGCTGGGTTTTAATACCAGTATCTCGCTTACTCTCTGACCTCAAATAGGTAACTTAACCTCTCCCATCCTCAGTTTCCTCAACTATAAAATGGGGATAAGAATAGTTGTTGGGAGGATTAAGTAAATTAATACATGTAATGTACTTATAACAGTGCCTAGCACATGCTAAACACTCAATGAAGGCTATTATTACAGTAAAAATGAAAACGAAAGACAGTGCCCTCTCTTTAGAAATTGTTGGAATCATGTAGTGGATAGAGGATGATTTGGGAAGGAAGAAGGGCTTTCCTACCCACCCACCCACCCCGCCCCGACCCTGGCCGCTTCCCCATCTCTGTAATAGCTACAAGGTGGCTGCATGTGTTGCATCTTGTAAAGAGTTACATTGGTCAGTCTCAAAGAATCTTGAGACGGTGGCAAAAGGAATTTTTCTTTCATGATGCTGAGGAGTTCACTGCTGTGGTTTGTAGCATTAGGATGGGTGAAATGGAGACAAAAGAGCTAAGATCTAATGATCATTTTATTTTTTTTCAAAATAGTTACGTCTACTTTTTAAGAATGAAAGAACTATTTTCACATTTCAGACAATTTGGAAAATAAAGCATAATGTAAAATTCAAGAGCCAGAGAAAAGTCACTGTTACTTTTTAATATATATGTAATCCAGATCTCTTATTTTTTAAGCATATTTGGGATCATAACTGTAAATATGGTATTATACAGTGCATTTATCACAACTTATTTTGATCAGTTTTCAATGAGATGAAATGTTCTCAATGAGACTCTTAATGATTTGTCATCAAGTAGATATATTTTAGAGTATATGATGTACTCTTCCGTGTCTGACCATTCTCTTATGGGTGGGCATTTAAGTTGTTTGTTCTAAATTACATCTTTGTGCATAAAACTTTGTTTACATCTTTGATTATTTGCTAAAGACAGATCCTCAGAACTGGAGCTACTAAATGACAAGGGCACAAGCGCTATTCTTAGGGTTTTTGTGCCTTTCCGTGAGCAATGGAAGCTAGTGCCGGGCGCACCGTCCCCTTGCCAAGCTTGAGCATTTGCAGAATGATAGGCACTATGAGATACACCCTTATTTTAATTTGACACTTCTTTGATTTTTAGTGAAGCTAAATCTTTCTTATATGTTTATTTCCATTTGTATTTCATAGTCTGTGAGTTTTCTGGTCACATCCTTTGTCCACTTTTCTCTTGGAATATATTTTCTATGTGATTATAAATCCTCTTAATATACTAAATTTTTTCTTATATTTGTTATAAATATATTCTCAGTCCTTAACCTAACTTTTAATTTTTAATGTACTCAATGTTAATTTTTGTTTATGCGTTGAAATCTATACTTTTATTTCTTTGGTTTCTTCGGTTGCTTTTGTATTCAGAGAATGTAACTACTCATATATACTTCTAATTTTATTTTTAATGATTTTTTGCATTCAATCCTTTTTTTCTTATTGCTTAATTTGGAATTAGTGTAATTTTCACCCCAAATGGCTGTATTCTGCAATCTGTTCATTAGATCATCTTTCTATTAAATTATTACATATACTAGAGTTGTTTTAGGGTTATGGTATTGTATTAAATTGATTCCATTTTATTTTACTCATTTTTATTTACTGATCGTTGATTCTTCTTTTTTTTTTTTTTTTGCCGTACGCAGGCCTCTCACTGATGACTCACTTTGCAGAATGAGCAGATTCTTGTACCCATCTTTTATCCACCTCTCTCTTAAACTCTCTTCCACCTCCCAACCTCCGTCAGCTCTATCAACACTTTTATATTATCCCAGTTGACAACATTTATTTTCCATACAGTTGTAATACATGAATGAGTCTTCTGAGATTTGGCCATAGATTGACTCTAAAACGTAAAACCAGTATACAATTGAGAATATTTGGGATGTTCCTGATCTCTGGATTCCATTATCTGTGGAGAATATTTCTAGGGTATATTTCAAATGGTCACTACATTCTTATACTCTTCCACTTCATCCTCTCAGCGTTTCAAATTCTTCCTCAGATTATCTACACTAATCATTTCCCCTTTTCCCTGGGGACCTGTTGAATCCATACTGTATTACTACTACTTAGCTTTTCTCCTGGGTCAGATTTCCTGAACTTCATATCTACTTCGGTCTTGGTTTCTCTCACTTACTCCCTGAATGTTATTGGGGGACCACCCTAAGGAACTTTCTAGGTAACATGCCATTTAAACCTTAACAGATCCTGTATATCTGAAAGTATTATTATTTTCTTGTGCATTTGATTAATAGCATGGCTGGGCTTAATTTTCAAAATGGAAAGAAATTTTTTCTTTCAGAATCTTGAAGCTATGTTCTTTTGTCTTCTAGTATACAGTGTTGCTAAAATTCAGATGCCAGGCTAATTCATGTTCCTTTGAAGACCTGTTCCCCCCTCCTTTTAAGTGTTTTGAATCTTTTCTTTATCCCCTGTGTTCTGAAATTGATGTGGATGTTGTAGGTATGGATCTTTTTTCATTCATAAGATTTATTTTCTTGTGTTCTGGGAAATTCTCTGTTTTTTTTAATTGAATAATATGCTTCCTTTTATGTTTTTTGGAGATATTGGCCAGCTCTTAGACTTTCTGTTTTGATCATCTATATAACTTTTATATCTTCTCTCAAATACTCTAGCCCTTTCTATTTATTCTATACTCTTGGAAACATTCACCTCGTTTACTTCAGACACTTCTATTAATTTTTTTTTTTGCTGTACGCGGGCCTCTCACCGCTGTGGCCTCTCCCGTTGCGGAGCACAGGCTCCGGACGCGCAGGCCCAGCGGCTATGGCCCACGGGCCCAGCCGCCCCGTGGCATGTGGAATCCTCCCGGACCGGGGCACGAACCCGCTTCCCCTGCATCGGCAGTTGGACTCCTAACCACTGCGCCACCAGGGAAGCCCTATTAATTTCTTTTTATTTAGCAATTATATTTTAATTTCCTAGTTCTTTTGATTTTTCCAATTATTCTTACATAAACTTGCTTTATGGGTACCATATGTTCTTGAGTCGAATGAGTGGATTCTAAATCAAATATTTTAAAGATCTCATCCTTTATATTAATAAATTCCAGAGGGCTTTTAAAAACTTATTTATTTATTTATTTTTGGCTGTGTTGGGTCTTTGTTGCTGTGCGCGGGCTTTCTCTAGTTGCAGCGAGCGGGGCCTACTCTTTGTTGTGGTACGCGAGCTTCTCATTGCGGTGGCTTCTCCTGTTGCAGATCACGGGCTCTAGGCGCGTGGGCTTCAGTAGTTGTGGCACGTGGGCTCAGTAGTTGTGGCTTGTGGGCTCTATAGCGCAGGCTCAGTAGTTGTGGCTCATGGGCTTAGTTGCTCCGCGGCATGTGGAATCTTCCTGGACCAGGGCTCGAACCCGTGTCCCCTGCATTAGCAGGCGGATTCTTAACCACTGCGCCACCAGGGAAATCCCCAGAGGGCTTTTGTTGTTTATCTTTTGTACTGTAGACTTTTCTCAGAAATTAGGTGAACCATTGCTGCCCAGCATATTTAAGAATGAGTCAATAAAAAAGCCATTTCAAAGGTTAGTTACAAATGTGGGGCTTGATTTAGTGCTGAAAATAGAAGCTGAGTTGCTTGCATTACCTTGGAAGACTGCTAAAGTCAACTGAGAAAGATGCGGGATGCTGACTTCCATACCAGCTGGCCTAGTTCTTTTTTTGACAGTTGGGACAATTTCTTTAGTTAAGAACTTAACTACCTGGGGATAATAAAAGACTTGGGGAATCAACTGTTCCATACTGAGTGCTTCTGTGAGTACCTCTCTTTTCTGTCCCACTTCTACTTCTCCATGGTACCTAATATCTCCTACTGGAGCTCTGATAGAGAAGTAGGCTTGCTTTTCAGCTGCAGCCCTGTGTATTTATAATTTAGCTTATGGCTGCTTCATCAGTCGTTGTTTCTCCGTCTGCTTTCCATCTTCTGGAGACTTGGTGAAATCTCTTGACAATGGATAGTCTTCCTCTCTTATACTTCAGTGTTTGGGTTTGTAACTTTAAAAAAATGCTTTTACTCATTTCAGTGGAATTTTGAGAGAGAAGATGAATCAGATCAAATGATTGTGTTTAGGTCTCTTGCATGCTGTATACACACATATTCATTTTTTTTTCATTCGTTCACTCAGAATATATGTTTGCCGTGTCTACCATGTGTCTAAACTGCTTCCAAAGATAGAGCCTTGAACTGAAACTACAAAAATTCCTGCCTTCATGAAGGTTTCTTTTGAATGGGGCCTTGTAGATAGAGAATTAGGAAGATTGCTCTGTAGTGAAGGCGAGACAAAATGTCATAGCCACATATTATTGAGAAAAGTAAAGGAGACCCAGGCAGGATTGATCCCAGAGAAATGAAGGTCCTGATTGTGTTTCGGATATGCAAGCTGAACAGGCTTACCATGTCCGTCTATCACCATCTTGGAAAGCAGCATTCTTCCTGCCCTGATGACCCAGATCATATCCCGATTTAAGCATGGTCTACCCCTCCTTATTCTTTTCATCGAAAGTTTCTTGTAGGAGTACCTTTTATGGACACATAGTGTTTAATTTGTTTCTTAAGCCAACCTGAATTTTTTTTTTCCCAAAAGGGAATTTAACTTTTCATTTATTGTCATAATTGGTGTGTTAATCTTACTTGTCTAAACTTCTTTTAGATCTGCATTTTCTATTTCTAATACCTTTCTTGCCTTCTTTTCTTTTTTGTCCTTTGTGACACAGGGTATGTTTATTTTATGTTTTCTTTAGTGATTTGGGGGTTATATATCTTATTTATAATTCTGTTACTGGTTATCTTTAGGTTTTAAAATATATATTTGAAAAAGTATTTTCTCTTGTGTTAAAAGTTAACACACCACCAATGTTTGCATTCTACTTGTGTAAAATGAGCAATTTCAAATGCTTTCTACTCCCCTGACCAACTTCTAAACGTTTGTCAGTATAGAACCAGATGCCATAGTCATTTTTAATTTCTAAATTTGAGTCACGCTAAACAATTAGATTATTAGATAAGCAGGGGTTTTAATGTAGTGAACTAATGTTTCTACATTATTCATTCACTAGTGACTTTCTTTACAGTATAAATCTCTTTATTTTAAAGAGATGAGAGAAACCTTAAGAGTTAAACCTATGTCTTAGACTTAACTCTTTGGAAATAAAATTTAACATTAACAGAAATATTTTTGTATGATTTTGAGCATGCTTCCATAGTATTGCAGCGTCAAATATTAAGGTTTGTAAAAAAATTCTAAAAAGAAAATCAACTTGAAATTTTGATTTTACTTTTTGAACCAAGTGAGGAGGGGGGGCTTTAAAGACAAATATTTTTAAAGCAACGGATAAAATGTAGTTAAATAATTTTTAGACAAAATGTAGTGGCAATAATAAACGTAGTTTGCATCTCCCACACCTCTGAAATTTATTCATGGCTATTGTGCCTTTAAAATTAATTTTGGTTAAGCCTTTTCAGTATCCAGACAAGAGTGAAAGAGTTAAATAGAGCTTCCCTGGTGGTGCAGTAGTCATGAATATGGCTGCCAATGCAGGGGACACGGGTTCGAGCCCTGGTCTGGGAAGATCCCACGTGCCATGGAGCAACTAAGGCCGTGCGCCACAACTACTGAGCCTGTTCTCTAGAGCCCGTGAGCCACAACTACTGAAGCCCACAAGCCTAGAGCCCGTGCTCCACAACAAGAGAAGCCACTGCAATGAGAAGCCCACGCACTGCAACAAAGAGTAGCCCCCGCTGCCGCAACTAGACCACGCACAGCAACAAAGACGCAACGCAGCCAAAAATAAAATAAATAAATTAAAAAAAAAGAGTTAAATAATTTTCCTTGCTACCCACTTTTTTGTGTATATCTGAGTAGCAGCTCCAGTACAGCGAGATGGGTGGAGACAGAGAAATATCAAACCAAGCTTTTGCTCTCTATGGATAACACAAATTACCCACTTTCTCACAGATGTCAAATCTGGCAGATTTCCACAGAAAATTTGGATTGAATGTCAACTACCCAAATTATTTTTGTGTCTGCTGAAGTGTGTGCTTGGCAGGGATCGCAGCAGGAAAATAGGAAGTGGTTTTGAAAACATTAATAATATCTGAATACAACTCCTTAAGCTGATTGTTCCATAGATGAACCAAAGCATATATTGTCCCTGCAAACCAGAGCCCTCCAAGAAGTCCAGGTGGACACATTGTTAATGTTTCAAATGTAGAAGTTGAGAGGAGGGCTTATTTAGGAAACAGGATTTACTATCATGGGTAGATCTTTGCCTTCTCCTTGAATAGTTGAGATTGGCTAATTAACAACTAAACATAGTTCTAAATGACACAAATACCATGTAGGCAATGAAGATAGCTTAGATTTTATTAGTTATAAATTACTTCTGGAAAGATAGCTCTTTTCAAAGTGTGCTCCTCAGTAACACTCCTTGGTTAGAAGATCTGAGTTCTAGTACTAACACTGACATTTAGCAATCTCCGTCTTTCTAGCTCGTCGTTTCCTCATCTGTAAATCAGAGGGGATGTACTGCATCGTCTTTAGTCTTTAGGGATACTTTCAGCATATTTTGATCTGTGTTGATAAGGAAAAATTGAGACAACTTAATACTAGATAAATCTAGTTAGTTTGTTTCCCATGAGAAGAAACAAAGCTCCTTTGCTTGCGGAAGAAATTAAAACTGCAGTATATCAAGTAACGTAAAATGAGTTCTGAGCGGTAATGCAATATCAGGGGATTAGCTTAATCATCACATAAATTTTAAATTTCTCTAAATGTGTCTATTGTTATTCGTCAGAAGTACTCCTCTTTCCTCTTCCAAATACTATTTTGTTGTGAAATTTATTCATTCATTCAACAAATATATACTGAGCACCTACTATGTCCCAGACACTGTGCTAAATGTTAGGTAATGAACAAAAAAGACAAGATAATTTGCCTTCATGAAGTTTACACTCTAATGGGGGAAGACAGATGATCACACAACTAATACAACTTATACTATGTCAGATAGTGATAGATGGAGAAAAGGGAGGCTGGGCGTGCATTGTGTGTGTGTTTGTGTACACGTGCACACACACATTTAAAATAGGGTGGATAGAGAAGGCTTTGCTGAAAAAGTGAAATTTGAGATAATAACTGAAAAAGGTGAGGGAAGGAGTCATGCCAATATCTGAGAGAGGGGAAATCTAGGTAGAGGACACAGCAAATGCAGAAGCCTGAAGCAGGAACGTGCTGGACTTTGTAAGGAATAGCACAGCACTGCTTCATGCCCTCACTCAAAAACATTTACTGTTCACCAGTTATTTGCCACATCTCCTTTCTTTTCTTATGAAGTAGAGATAGATAAGCATATAGACACAAGCAATAGAATAAAAATATGTAGGAATCATGAGACTTTGCTAGGGGTACAGTGCTCAAGGAGCAAGTAGTCAGTTGTATATGGGAAGTCAGGAAAGAATTCATACCAGGTCTGTTCCTACAAATTGTATTGCTCTGAATCCTTTTTATCTTTGCAGATGTTCAGGTTAAGGAGAACTCTGATATAGCTTTAAATATCTGAGGAATGGCATGAATACGATGGAGGGTTTTTCTTTAGTTTTTGTGGGAGAAAGTAAGAAAAAGGAAACAGCTGTTTACTAGGTACCCCACTCTGGCCAGGTGCTATATTAGGCACTTTGTACGTGTGGTCTTTTTTTGTTCTCACCGGAACGAACTTGGGTCCTTGTTTTATAGATGATGAAACTTGGGCTCTGAGAGGTAAAGAAGTTGTCCTCAATTACAGAGTGATTAAATGGTTGAACCAGTTTCCTAATTCAGGTCTTCTTCCTAACTCCCAGTATGTACTTCCCTATCCTCGTGGTTACATTGTCAAACGGGGACTTGGAGATATAACGAAAGAAAGATAAAGGTGAAGGTAACATGTAGGATTATAGACTCTTGGGACTGGAATTGCCTGTAATATAGTTTCAGCCTAAACTTGGGAGGCTTGAATTAAAAATTTTCTGACAAGTCTTAATAATAACAAATAGCAAATGCCAAGTACTGAGCACCTTACCTAACACACACACACACACACCCCTATCTCTGGGGTGAATACTATTAGTATTACCCTTCTATAAAGTGCTCTTTTTTAATCCTTACAACAAGGCTATGAAGAAGATGTTATTGCCTTCAGTTGAGAGATGGTATATTCGTATCCATCTCATTCTGGAACCCTTGTTCTTACCAGTCATGGGGTGGGTTTTATTTCAGTATGTAATAACTCACATGCTTGAGAATGTTCATTTTTTTTCTTTTTTTTTTTTTTTTTGCGATACGCGGGCCTCTCACTGCTGTGGCCTCTCCCGTTGCGGAGCACAGGCTCCGGACGCGCAGGCTCAGCGGCCATGGCTCACGGGCCCAGCCGCTCCGCGGCATGTGGGATCCTCCCGGACCGGGGCACGAACCCGTGTCCCCCACATCGGCAGGCGGACTCTCAACCACTGCGCCACCACGGAAGCCCTCTTTTTTATATTATATCTAAAATAAATCTTTTTGAGTGGGCTGTGCTGCGTGGGGTGCAGGATATTAGTTCCCCGACCAGGGTTTGAACCTGGGCCCTTGGCAGTGAAAGCACAGAGTCCTAACCACTGGACCTCCAGGGAAGTCCCTAAAATACATCTTACTACCGTGAAAATGCATGCTCTTCGTCCTCCACAGGCACAGAATAAAGTTATTCAGTACTGTTCTTTATATATTAGAATATACTTATCGATGGCTAGATTTCTTCATTGAGGGGAAGACACTGAGATTTTATTGGCAATGTCCTATCTTTTTCTTAATCAAGACTCATTGCTTATCCTGCCATCTTGGTCTTCCTGTTACACCTCTCAGTGATTCTCCCCTTTCTGATTTATGTGACTACCTGAGATATCTCTAAATTAGCATATCTGAAATATGATAAATATTGATTTATTTGAAAATGCTGTAAGTGTTTAAATCTGTCATAAATCAATTATAAAAGATCACACTCATATTTTATATCTATGGATATATAACTTAAAAATTTTTATAAATCCAACTGAAAGCCTACTTTTTTATCCTCAAAGTCAATAGTGTTAGCGTGTATAACATTTTATTATGTTCAATTAATACTGTCCATTTTTAAGGGTTTATTTTGCAATTTCATTTTTACAGATAGTTTTAAAAATTGATATGTGATGAGATTAAATAACTTTTCCAGGATTACACAATTATATGACTGCTAGAACTGGGATTATCTTGCCTTTTATTCAAGAAAACAATATATCCAAAATTATCTATTAGCCACACTCTTGGTACCTCAAATGTTTATTAATTTGTGGTTTGTATTTTAAGGAGGAAGGAAGAAATAAATATTTGCATTATCACATGTGAGAAATAGGAGGCTTAAAAAGATTAAATAATGTTTGTAATATAAAATGTACTGGATAAAATAATAACTAGTCTTTATTGAATATTTCCCAGGAGCTAGACATTGTATTAAGTCTTGTACATGTATTAATTCACTGAAAGTTCACAATAGCCCTAAAAGCTAGGTATTGTTATAATTTTAATTTTACATACATACCAAAAAAAAAAAAAAATCAACCCTGAGGTGCAGAGAAGTTAGGTAACCTGCCTAAAGACACATAACTACTAAATGTAGAAAAGATTATCTAGGTAATTTGGCTTCACTATCTGGGGTTTTAACTACTATGCTATATATTTGTCACAATAAGGAGGATATAGAGTTTTAAAATAATGATTTAAAAACAGGTGGAATTTCAGAACTGCTAATATATGTAATACAGTATTACAAAAACTTCTCTTTGTTAAAAAATGAGTGTCACAACTACCTATAGAATTACACATGCAAAATAGTCCTTTCTTGCATTTAACTATGAATAGGAAAACATACGTATTTATTAAAGAAAAATTCCAAGATCAAATAAGAGACATAGTTTCACAGAACTCTAATAAGAGACAGAAGGTAGCTTATCTTGGAATCAATTTATTTATCCATGTCTTCTGCCAAAGGCAATTTATGGAAATGTTTGAACCTTGATTTTTTAATGCAGAAAAGTAGAGCCCTATGAATATGATTGGGATTTTTCCAAACAAAAGATTTAATGAATTAGTATCAAGAATAATCTTTAATTACTAATTGCTACATTTCAAAATCAACTTCAAGCAAAAAGACACTTGAGGTATAATTTGAAGAAATTTAAGACCCAAATCTAAAATTATTGCTTCCTTTCTGCTTGTTAAAGAGTAAAATCTGAGCAACTACAAACTTAGGGTTACTAAGGGGGGAGGGGAGGGGTGGGATGAACTGGGAGATTGGGACTGACATATAGACACTACTATGTATAAAATAGATAACTAGTGAGAACCTACTGTACAGCACAGGGAACCCTACTCAGTGCTCTATGGAGACCTAAATGGGAAGGAAATCCAAAACAGAGTGGATATATGTATACGTATGACTGATTCACTTTGCTGTACAGCAAGAAACTAACACAACATTGTAAAGCAACTATACTCCAATAAAAATTAATAAAAAACGTAAAATCTGAGCAACTAATAGCAAAGGACTATCCAGTCCACTTCTCTTTTATCCAAGTGTTTTCCTAGTCTTAAGGTCATCATCTTTCCTTTAAAGGTAAAAATCTGTAATACACTGAATTCATGGCAGCCTTTATTTATACATAATAATTTATTACATTGATTTAATAATGGAGGTGTTCCTCTCCATTCATTGAACATTTTCCTGTAGTCATTTTGCCTTTGTTTTTTTATTTTTGGCTGCGTTGGGTCTTTGTTGCTGCGCCCGAGCTTTCTCTAGTTGTGGCGAGCGGGGGCTCCTCTTCGTTGCGGTGCATGGGCTTCTCATTGCGGTGGCTTCTCTTGTTGCAGAGCATGGGCGCTAGGTGCGCGGGCTTCAGTAGTTGTGGCTCGCGGGCTCTAGAGCACAGGCTCAGTAGCTGTGGCGCATGGGTTTAGTTGCTCCGTGGCATGTGAGATCTTCCCAGACCAGAACTTGAACCCATGTCCCCTGCATTGGCAGGCGGATTCTTAAGCACTGCGCCACCAGCGAAGTCCCTCCTGTGGTTATTTTGCAGTCTCTATCAAAAAATTCCATCAAATTACTCTCCAGGAACTTAGTTAAGGAAAATGAAACTCACTCTCCTTTAAAAATTTTGACTTTTCCTCCCCTCTGAAGTATAACTAAATTTTATCCCCCCTTCCCAAACAAAATTAAAAACAGCATGGCAGACACAGACCTTTCACTGTCATTTCCCAATACCAGGAATCAAATATATCTGAGCACATGACCTTTTTACCCACTGTTTAATAATTCAATAGACCATTAACAGTTTTCCAATATTTAAAACTGTAATAAAGCTCCCCAAACTTGACAGCAAGCAGAAGGGACATTTTTCTTTTCCTCATGAACATTTAAAATATAGCAGTGATTTTTAAAATTGTTTGGAACATCCTCTTTAATGTATTAACATTTACACATGTTAAATATAAAGAGATTAATACTAATCTATTATTAAACATCTACTGAATTTTTTAATGTTTTACTGTAATGAAAGGATATGTTGAAGTTCCAGAAAATTAATATGATTTATGTCTGGAGTTTTGAAACTTACTTCTGTCACTGCTGTGTCACTAATTAATTTAATTTTATATATATATATATCTCCATTCTACAATGATATATCCTTACCTGTTTGTTTTACTCTACAACCTCACTGAACTGATTTGAGAATGAATGAAAAAATTCATATTATAAAAATTAATACATTTATTACAATGGTACAGGCTTATTTGGAGGGCTTATTAAAATAGATTAATGGGCTGATCCCATTGTTTCTGAATCTGTAGGTTCATGTGAAGTCTGTGAATATGCATGCCTAACAGGTTCCCAGATGATACTGATGCTGCTGGGCCAGAGACCACACTATCTTATAAAATTGAACGAGATTAAAAAAAAAAAACAACTTAGTAACATAGAGTAACACATGGTTTATGTTTGAATGGGGGAAAGGGCTTCATCTTAAATTGTTTGAATCTTTGGAGGTAATAATGACTAGAAATCATGACAGAAATAGCCTTCAGAAATTATGACATCAACCATTGTTCTACACTGCCCCAATTCACACTCGCACCCCATCCTTTCGTGAGTATGAGTTTGGTTTCTTTCCCAAGCAAAAAGTTGACTATGCAATGCAGAATTTCATTAACAGAGGTTTCTTGTTTTTAGGTAGTTTTATTTTTCCTTCTTACACTTTTAACTTGTTATCAAAGGTATAACCTAGAGAAAATGTGAGACAATTCAGTATAATATCTGTGAGAAATGTCAGCTCAATGAGACACTAGCATGATGGTTTCAGACTTTTTACAGGAAAGAAAATTTAGGTCAGCCTCAAAGAAGAACTTGTACTAGAATGGATAATCAGGAACACACACAACACACACACTCATACACACACACGTGCATGCACACACATATACAATTTTTCCTTCAAAGCTGCCATTATTTCCATCACCTCTGTTCATAAAACCTCCCATTACAATGAACATTGTTTATTGGCAATAGTTGTTACCACAGGCTTTGTTATCTTGTTTAGTTCTTACGCTTTTTAAATGCCTGTCCCCATCTGGGGAGAGGTGATCTTTTTCACTTGTCATAAGTAACATCAGAAATAACACCTTAAGGAAGTACTTAAGTACACTTTGCTAATAATGACAATGTGTGACAGCTAATAAAAAACAAAACGTATGTACATCTAACTTAAATTTACTATCAGTGTGACATAGTTTGCTACCTGGACTTTCTCATCTTATGAATGGGATTTCTAAAAGGCCATGATCAAGCATATAACTAATAAACAGCCTTAGAAATTGAATAATGGGTTTGATCTCACTGCTGTTTGGTTGACAGATGGGAATCAAATAGACATAAGCTCTGTACTCTTTATTTATTGCTGGGAAGGGAAATTGTATGCCCAAAATGCCATAAGACAGGTTGATCTTCCAGCATTTATAGTCTGGTAGGAAGGAGAAAATAAAGGTCCTGTAGTCTTTCAAAAAAGACAGTTTTAAGCCATTTTCAACATAATATTTCAGACTTCCAGTTTGGAAGAGACTGTGAGTATATCAGGGCCAACTTCTGAACCTTTTGAAGTTCATTCACATAATATAACTTATTTTTTCCAATTTGTGTTTTAATTCAACGTTGCATTAAATGAAAGATTCTTTAGCCAATCTACTGCAGGTGCTCAGTAAATATTCTACTTACAGTTACCCTGAAGATGCTTCCTTGAAATGTTAAAATTTGTTCTATAAGTATATATTTTTATTTTTCTATATTCTATCTAGATGGCCCAAATAATTATGTGTTCAAATATGTTGAGTCAACACTGTAAAACTAAGATAGTCTCTAGTATGGTATGAATTTAAAATGAGAATGTGATATTCATGGACCTGAAATTTAAAAAATATAGATCCAGATTTAATGTATTGTACTGTCTGGCTTTTATGTGATAAGCCTTTAAACAGTTCAATGTGAAAAAAATCTGATGTTCACTTTTGGGTGATTATCTTTGGGAAGATACCAATATTTTATTTCATGTGTCACTTTAATTGCAATTATTTAATGTTTAATCTTCAAATTTCATACAAATATAATTAGTAAGAGTTCTATCAGTGTGATTACCCACTTGAGATTTTTCTGCTCAAACATAAATTGAAGTAGCAGTACCTAAGTACATGAAATTTTATTAATTAATGAAGAAATTTATCAATTCACAAACATCAGTTACTCACGTATCATGTGTGAATATCAGAACTGAGTTTTTAGATTTTTTAATTCATTGATGAACCAGTTAGCTTTGCAAGGAGTGAATCTGTCTGAAATTCTGGCTATAGCATTAACTCTGGCTAATATTTTCACACAAACAGGCCTGCTAATGAGGGGGCAGGGAAAGGGAATGTGGAAGACTTAGTACAACACAGACAGGAAAAAAAAAAAAAAGCTAAACTTGCATCCTATAGATGATACACTGAGTAAAAAATTTAGAATCTGAAGAACGTTGTATGAGATTGGTCACAGAAAAAAGTTTCATGACTTCATGGTGAATTGGTTTAGCCGTACAGTCAAAATATGCCCATATATGTGCAAGAGGGGATTAAATATGCTTTTATATAATTCAGGGAAAAAAGTTAAAACTAAGAGCAAGGACACTAGATAATAAGAATTTACTCAAAAGAATGGAAATTGGAGAAATCTGGTGAAGTAGAACAACCACTTGAGTGTGAACTCTTTGAAAGCATAAATAGTGAGATCATATTAAGAAGGGTTCAAGGTTGAAGAGTTGAAAATAAGACCTATAAAGGAAAAAATAGAGAAGGAAAGCTCCTATTGAAGCTAGTTGTTTGGAAAGATTAGGAGGAAACATTTTTTAAAATAATTTTAACTTGATTGTATGAAAACCAAAAGAGCCAAAAATAGGAGAAAGAAAGAGGATCCTTGTTTATTAAAGAACCGATTGCTCCACCTTTGGTGCTTTTGTGCAACCTGTATAATTTTTTCCAGACATTTTCTATATATTTATGTGCTTATCCCAGAGTTTTATCGCTGTGATATGCACTGAGAATGCAGAGTGAAGGGAAGCCTGTACCTGCCTACTAGAAGTTTAGCAGTCTAATAGAAATGTAAACAGATGACCACAGGGGTGATGTCAGGAGCATGGCTGAATAAGATATTCCTCATCATGTCCCCCATTAACAACAATTTGGCATTCATCCATGGATCAAGTGCTTTTGTGGGAGCTGTAGATCCAGTATCATATGCCAAAGAAGCTAGGAGGAGTCCCTCCTCCTTGTGCATCCAGTAATAGGCATATAGACCTTGGTCCCAGCTGTAGACCCAGCAGTGGCCCATGAATTGTCTCTAGCCGTCTTGGCCATGGTCCAGGAGCCCCTGCAGAACACTGTCTCATTCAGTTACCCATGAACCAGAAAGCGTTTGTGGAAATGCAGGTTTCCAGAGGGAGAACACACCATTGGGGAAAATATATACAAGTTTGAACACATTGGAGAGGAGCACTAAATCATGTGCTTGACTTGACTAGGGATGGGAAGTGGCTGGGAGAATAGCAAATAGAACTCTTGGAGGACATTAAAAGGATGTGGATCCTACTAACTGTGACATGGGTTTCATCAAGAAGCCTGTCCAAGAACAACTGGGGACTCCTCACCTGCAATCTCTCCAGCTGGCCCATGGGCACCCCCAGGCTTTATGCGTCTCATCCACAGCCCCCTCCACCCCATGGCTGGCACTGTGTGTATGCTTCTTATGGCAGTGGTGAAAGTGAGTTTGGGCAGATAGCTAGTAAAGACAGAAAGTTAGCCCAAACCCATGGACCAGGGAAAGATCACAAACTTCAGTTCTAAAATCACCCTTGAGAAAGCAGCAGGGAAGCTGTCAGCACCTGTTCTGGTATTTTGCACAATTGAAAGAGGGCATACAAATGTAAGAATTCTGCAGCAAGAGGGAGCAAGAAGTGTGGAGCAAGCAGATCCACAGAAGGTCTGAGAAAGCCTCAGAATCCCTAGCAGGGCTGATGGGAGATATTTCTCTCCCAAAAGCAGTCAGTAAAGACTGAGGAGGTGACTCCTACTTCATATGAGAAGACAGCAATGCAAAACTTCAAGGAACATGAAAAATCAAGGAAGCATGACGCCACCAAAGGATCTCTAGTAATTGAACCCAAAGACATGCAGATTGGCAATTTATATCTAAGAAAGAATTCAAAATAGCTGTTTTAAGGAAGTACAGTAGGCTACAGGAAGACACAGAAAGACAATTCAATGAAATCAGGAGAACAATACCTGAACAAAACAAGAAGTTGAGCAAACTGATAGAAATCAAAGAAAAGAACGAAACAGAAATTCTGGCGGTAAAGAATACAATAAATAAAATGAAAAATGCAATAGAGAGCATCAACAGCAGAATGGATCAAGCAAAAGAAAGAATCCGTGAAGTAGAAGACATGAACTTTGAAATTATCCAGTCACATGAGAACAAAGAAAAAAGAATGAAAAAGAGTGAAGAAAGCCTACATGAGCTATAGGATACCATCAAAAGAAGCATTCTGCGAATTATCAGAGTTCTGAAAGGAGAGTGGGGGGGGGAAGGGGGTAGAAAGCTTATTTAAAGAAATAATGGCCAAGAACTTCCCACATCTGGGAAGGAATTTGGATATCCAAGTTCCTGACATATTCTTCTCTCCAAGACATATTCTAATAAAACTGTCAAAAATCAAAGACAAAGAGGTCATCTTAAAAGCAGCAATTGCAAGAAAAGAAGCTTATAAGTTACAAGAGAACCCTCCCTCCAATAAGGCCATCCATAGATTTCTCAGTGGAAATCTACAGGCTAGGAAAAAGTGGGGTGATATATTCAAAATGCTGAAAGAAAAAAAACTGCCAACCAAGAGTACTCTGTCCAGTAATGTTGTCCTTCAGAAATAAAGGAGACAAAAAAAACTTTTGCATGTAAATGAGAGCTGAGAGTGTTTCCACTAGGCCTGCCTTACAAGAAATGCTGAAATGAAAGGACACTATTTAGTAACATGAAAACATAAGAAAATATACAACACACTGGTAGAGATAAGTATATAGTCAAATTCTGATTACTCTAATACTATAATATAGTGGTGTATTAACAACTCTAGTATGAAGGTTAAAGGACAAAAGTGTTAAAAATAACTATACCTATAATAATGTTAATGAATATGCAATGTAGAAAGGTATATTGTGACATCAAAAACATAAAAGGGGGTAGTAAAATGATATAGTTTTTGTGTGTGATCAAAGTTAAGTCTTTTATCAGTATAAACTAGACTATTTTATCTATAAGATGTTTTATGGAAGCTTCCTGGTAACCACAAATTCTACAGTAGACTGACAAAAGATAAAGAGAAGGGAATCAAAGCATACCACAAAGGAAGGCAGTAAGAGAGGTAGAAAGGATCAAAGGAATTACAAAGAGCAGAAAACAATTAAAAGATGGCATTATTAAGGACTACCTATCAATAATTACTCTAGATGTAAATGGATTAAATTCTCCAATCAAAATATATAGAATGCCTGGAAGGATAAAAATAACCCCATGAGATCCAACTATATGCTGCCTATGAGAGAATTACTTCAGCTTTAAGGACACACATAGGGTTGAAGTGAAAAGATGGAAAAGATATTCCATCAGAATGGAAACCAAAAGAGAGCAGGAGTTGCTATACTTACACTGAACAAAATAGACTTTTAGCCAAACCTTTAACAAGAGACAGACAAGGTCATTTTATAATGCTCAACTTTCAACAGTGGATAGGTCATCCAGACAGAAAATTAATACAGAAACACGGGACTTTTGAACTATACTTTAGACCTAACAGAAGTATACAGAACATTCCATCCAATAGCAGCAGCATACACATTCTCAAGTGTACACAGAACATTCTCCAGAAGAGATCATGTAATAAGTCACCAAAAAAAATCTTAGAAAATCTAAGATTAAAATCATACCAAGTATCTTTTCCAACCACAATGGTGTGAAACTAGAAATCGATAACAGGAGGAGAACTAGAAAATTCACAGGTATGTGGAGATTAAACAATACACTCCCAAGCAACAAATGGGTCAAAGAAGAAATCAAAAGGGAAGTAAAAAATATCTTGAAACAAATGAAAGTGGAAGCACAATATATTGAAACTTATAGGATGAAGCAAAAGCAATTCTAAGAGGAAAGTTTATAGCAGTAATGCCTACATTTAGAAAAAAGAAAGATCTCAAATAAGCAACGTAACATTACACCTCACGGAACCAGAAAAAGCACAAACTAAGCCCAAAATTAACAGAAGGAAGGAAATTACAAAGATCAGAGTAGAAACAAATCAAATAGAGACCAGAAAAACAATAGAAAAGATCAATGCAAATAAGAGCTGATTTTTTGAAGCAATAAACAAAATTTACAAACCTTTAGCAAGACTAAGAAAAAGAGAGAGAAGACTCAGATAAATGAAATCAGAAGTGAAAAAGGAGACATTACAAGTACAGAAATCATAGGCTCTTAAGAGACTACTATGAACAAGTATATGCCAGCAAATTGGATAACCAAGAAGAAATGGATAAGCTCCTAGAAAAGTACAACCTACCAAGACTGAATCATGAAGAAAAAGATTTCCACAGAACAATAAAGAGTAAGGAGATTGAATTCTTCAATGAATGAATGGATAAAGAAGATGTGACTATATATATCCATTCATTTGATGACAGACACTAGGTTGTTTCCATATCTTTGCTGTTGTGAATAATGCTGCAATGAACATGGGAGTGTGAATATTTCTTTGAGATCATGATTGCATTTCTTTGGATATATAACCAGAAGTGGGATTGCTGGTTCATATGATAATTCTATTTTTAATTAATTGATGTGTGTGTGTGCATACACATATGTGCATACGTCATTTTGTTATGCTTCATTTCACTGAGCTTTGCAGATATTACATTTGTTACAAATTGAAGATTTGTGGCAACGCTCTGTGGAGCAACTCTATCAGCACCATTTTAACAAAAGCATCATTTTTAAATTTAGGTATGTACATTTTTTTATACATGATGCTATTGCATACTTAATAGACTACACTGTACTGTAAGCATAACTTTTATATGCACTGAGAAACTTAAAAAAATCGTTTAACTTCCTTTATTGCAATAGTCACTTCATTGCGGTGGTCTGGAACCGAACCCACTATATCTTTGAGGTATGCTTGTATACACACACATACAGACACACACAGACAGACACACACACACACACACACATAATGGAATATTATTCAGCCATGAGAAAGAAGGAAATCCTGTCATTTGCAACAACATGGATGGACCTCGAGGGCATTATGCTAAGTTGAATAAGTCAGACAGAGAAAGACAAATACTGTTATATCACTGACATGTGGAATCTAAAAAATGCCGAACTCATAGAAACGTAGAGTAGAATGGTGGTTGACAGGGGCTAGGGGATGAGGAAATGGGGAGATGTTGGTCAAAGGGTACAAACTTTGAATTATAAGGTGAATACGTTCTGGGGTCTAATGTATAGAATGGTGATTATAGCTGACAGTACTGTTATGATGTACCTGAAATTTGCTAAGAGAATAGATCTTAAATGTTCTTACCACAAAGAAGAAATGGTAATTATGTGAGGTGATGGAGATTTTAATTAACTCTACTATGGTAATCATTTTGCAATATATAAGTATATCAAATCATCACATTGTCCACCTTAAACTTACATAATGCTCTATGTCAGTTATACTATCAATAAAGATAGAAAAAGACAAAACAAAAATAAATCACCACAATAAAGCATGACATTAGTGACATAAGCATGCACAACCTACTGAGTTATTACACAGAAGATGGAATTGTTAACTTTGTCAGGAAATGTTGCCATTCGTAGAAGGCAAGGTGTGGGTTTGAAGGATGAACTGTTGCAAAGAAAGACAAAACTGCACGTCACAGCATTAATTTGATAGTCCGAGATGGTGGCTTTAGGAGATAAAATAGGGAATCTAATTAGGTTTTCCATAATGAAGGGCCTTCTACACCACACTATAGAGTTTGTGTTATATTCTGCAGGAAAATCGTATAATTTGATTTGTAGTTTAGAAAAATCACTCTGGTAACCATGTGTAGAATGGATTCCAAGGGGAGAAAATAGTTATTTCACAAATTCAGGTAGGATATGAAGAAGACTTAAACACAGAAAATGACATCAGGGACAGAGAAAGAAGAATGACTTTTAAAGATATTTAAAAGGTAGAATCAATATTTAGTGATTCATTGATCATGGGGCAAAAAAGGAGAAGCGTAGTCTAAAGTCCCCACTTTCTTGCTTGGGAAAATTGGTGATCAGTTGTTATCAAGTAACCTAAGGACTGGATTTTGAAACAAAGAAATAATTCATAACTTTATTGATGGGGGTTTAAAGTGCAGTGGTGATTTACCAGACATGCAGATGCAAAGGAGATGGGAGAGAATACGTCGGCTTGAGGGGGATGCATGAATATTCATGCTAATATTGGTAGAAACTGGGGCGTGTTTATTGACAAGGGGGAGATGAGTCAATAGGAAAGCAAAAGCTGAATATGCAAGGGAGGGGTGGAATAAGAAAGGGAGAGCATTGCATACAGAGCCAAGCAGAGGGGATGAACCTGCACAAAATGTACCTCCTTCTCAGGAATGGCTGAAGATAAAGAGGCAGCATGAGTGAGAAGACAGGGAGGGGTGGAGGTGGGTCACTCTGTATGGGGGGAGTTGGATGCCTGGTGGCCTCAGTTTTGTAGGATGAGGTGTCATCTGGTGAGATGGAGCCTGGGTAATAGGGGTAAGGATTGAGAAGGTTGTTAGCATACAGGATAATCATTGAAGAAAATGGCTAGGAGGTTACTAAAAGCAAATGAAAGACGTTGCTATCACTGAAGGCTCAATATTAGTACCAATCCTTATAGTTTTGCTGATTTTCCCAACAATGCTAGGTTTCACCTGGGTATTACTACTAATAATAACTAACATTTCTGACTGTTTATTATGTACCAGGCACTGCTAAATCCTTAATCTTCACAACCAATTCATGAACTAAGTATCATTATTATTCTCATTTTCACACAGAGGAAACTGAGGCATTGAGAAGTCTAAAAGTGGAGAAGGCAGATCATCAGCATAATTGGTTAAGCTTAGGTTCAAATTCCAGTTTAGGACAAGCAAAAAAAAGCAGAGGCTTAAACAAGATAAAAGTTTCTTTCTTTGTTTAAAATATCCCTAAGTAGTCAGTCTAGAACTAATATGACCCTCCATGGTTTCAGGAACACCGGCTCTTCTGTGTGATTGCTGTACCATTTCCAAACCTGCCTCATGATACAGTATGGCTGCTGGTGCTCCAGTCATGTTCCAGTCATACTTCAGATGTTGAGAAAAATGAGGAGAACAAGAAAGACATGGCTCTTCCCTTTCAGTTAATGCCCCGTCCAAGAAATTACACCCACCACTTTTGCATACACTCTTAGAACTTGGTTGCATGGCTACATCCTGCTCCAAAGAAGGCTGTGATATATTTTTATTTAGAATAAATAAAACTTGGAATAAGAAAAGAGCAAATAGTGGGGAGGTCTCTTACCTTGTTTTACTACATGTGGACAATTTCAGATTATTTTGGATGAAAAGAGAAGAGAACAAAGAATTGAGGGTGCTAACAAATAGTATGGTTAAGTGATGAATTACAACAAAGGAAGAAGTGAGGCCAAGAGGTGGCTGATGGATGGAAGGAAAAGGAGGGTGGAACAGCCTGAATGACTTAATGAAGTCAAAGAGGAGGTGTTGTCAGCATTACTGAGAGAACTTCATGAATAGTTCCTTAAGATGGAGATTGTGTAAGAATCTCACATGAGATTTGAAGATTTCAAAGTTGGAGTAGTCCCAGCAACAGTGGAAAAAATACTTTTGGTATTTTGCTGATATTAGTTGAAGAGACTTAGGGGCAAATGCTTTAATTCAATATGTATCACAGTAGTGTTAACAGGGTTTAGAAAACGGTTTCTTATTACTGGGATAATGATTACACTGTTTCATTTTATACAAAGACTTAGTCATAAAGTTCAAGTTTGCTTTACAAAGTCAAGTTCAAGATGACATTTGTCATGTTCGAGATTGCAAGTCTTTAAAATAAATAATGTTTTAGATAACTGAATCTTTTCATTCAGTGCAAACCATTCAGATGGAAAAGTTCCTAAAATCCCTTTCTTTAAATAATATACAGAACATATTTTATGATTGACACTCATTGTTAAATACCACTGTCAGTTATTGTCCTGGAGTGAAATAAAAGACTCTCAGCTCTTTCTTCCTCTCTTTCATTATAGGAGCTCCTCTATGATGCATTGAAGTGCTATGATTCTAGAGAAGTGGCTTCATCTTTGTCACGTTAGCAGTTTGGTTGCTCCCTGGTTCCCTAGAATTAGGGATTGTAAGATGCTGACCCCAGGGCAAAAGGTTACTCTAATTTTAAAAACTAAAACTTATGAAAAGCTTTCCATTTGTTTTAACCTTGTCTTAGAACCAAATTATCTCATGCCACCACCAGTTTCTTGCTTCCAGAATAGGAGAGGTTTATACAAATGGAAGCCCTATTATGCTTTCAGAAAAAAAAGAAAATGGAAAATGAAGGGCCTCCTACCTAATAAGGAATGCTTTTTAAAGCAAGCCTTATTTTTAACTTAAAAATTTTTAATTTCTCTCTAAATATGTTTGAAACGACATGTGGAATTTCAATGTAGTTGGCACAGTTCTATTTCATTATTCCTTTATACATGCTGAGAGATACTGAAGCTTGTGAATTTCTGTGCACTAATTTGTATTTCTGCAGATCTTCTGCTTCCTTCCTACTTTCATATCCAAAAGTGAGAGGGCCAGAAGAGGGAATTCCAGTCACTCCTGATGAGTGAGTTGAAAGAGTGCTGAAAATTTTGCAATTGTGTGGGAAATTGGCAATGTTTGGAAACGTGCTCTCGTGACAGAGCATTCAGATAAATTGTGCCATTGTCAGGTCTGTTGTTAAATGTCAGAACGAGGCACATGAATGTATGTATTTCATTAGGTAAAGTTTCATATGGGTGCCAGAGGTGGTGATCCCTCTGCACGTTTGGTTGGTAGGTATAACTGGTGCCATGACAGACCCTCCATACCTCCCACCTCACCCCTGCCTCTGCCCCTCTGCTTATTCCAAAGACACAGCTAAAACTTAAAGTAGTCATTTTAAAATCGTCTTGAGAGAATTCTGCTTTCTGGCACTCCCTTCACATGTTAGGACTCCAGTGATTTTTATTCTGTAATTACCAACCAAGAGAATACCACAAGTGACACAGGGGACTGTCTCTAGAATAGCTGTGCCTGCAGAGGCTACAAAGCTTTCGAGGTAATGCAGGCAGCTTCACAGTTGTCTGATCACCAGTGGGCCCCAAGTGATGTGAAAGAGAAGCCTGCGGCTGAAGATCCTTAGCTTTGAAGGCAGGTTCAAAAACAGAGTCACATGCCTCCGTTTTCTGAAGCCTGAGTTAGATGAACAGATATTTGGCGCTTTCAAGATTTCTTTGTGGGACTTAAAGTTTAACTTTCGTTTGCACCCAAGGCCTTGAGAATAAAGAGAACCACCTGCTGGAAAGGTGCAGCAGGATGGTTTTTATCTGAACTAGTTTCCCCTTTATATTTGAAACTAGAGGAGATTAGTAAAGCTGTCTAAATGATTTGCTGAACAATTATTTTAAAGGAAACTTTTATATTTTATTTTGATTTTTCTACTCTTGATTCTGATAATGAAAGTCATAAAAAATCCAGTAAGGGATGGGGAGGAATCAAGTTGGTCATAACCTATATGTGTATTAATTTGAAACTTTGAAGAACAGCCATCTTTACACATACATTTTACATAATCATGTAGATTATTATGATGGGAAGACAATTTCTAAATATGGTAAGCTTGGGAAGACAATTTCTAAATATGGTAAGCTTGCGTTTTCTTAAAATACTAATACTCAAAGAATTAAATGAGGTTTCTGTATTTTTTCTTCTTTTTGCTTTTAATATTTTAATCTTAACTTGTATTTTTTTCTTTTAACTAAATAACAATATATGTTAATTGCAAAAGGTTTTAATATTTAATAGATGGGTATAAACAAGAAGAGAAAATAGAAAAAGCATTCTACCTCAATTCAGCTATTCAGTAGCTAAACATGCTGCGTAACTTAGCTAGACCTGGGTAGTAAGAGTGCAGAAGATGAGTTAAAATAAAAGGAAGATTGAAGAAATCCTTGAAGAGGTGTAGAGAGAACACAAATGCTAGATAGGGGGTAAATAGGTAATTCACATAATTTCAAGGAGGTTTCTTTATCTTAAGGCTTTGTTCCTTGCTAAAGTGTTTCATTAGTTCATTAATTAATCCATTAACTCATTAATTAGTTAGCATTTATTGAATATTTATTACTGTCCAGGAACTGAGTTTGACACTGAGGGTTCATTGATAAACAAAGCAAAGAATTTAGAGATAGTAGAGAGACACAGCTAAGTTAGCATCCAACAGCAAATCACTACTGAATGCCTGCTATGTTCCAGGCACATTTCTAGGTACTGAGGATGTGATTATGAACAAAGCAGACAAAAATCTCTGCCTTCATGGGGATGACAGGTAATGGACATAATAAAACAAGGAATAGCAAATGGGAGCATGTCTGTAAGTAAGAGCAAGGAGGTCCATGGGGCTGGAGAGGAGTGTAGGGAGGAGTGAATAGCAGGGATGAGGTCAGAGAACAATTGGGAGCCAGATCATTTAGGCCTTGTAGGACATTGTGAGGACTTTGTCTTTTACTCTGAATGAGATGAGAAGCCTTGATGGGGTTTGGGGCATAGAGAGCTGGCTTAGATTTTTTTTTTTTCTTCTGCGGTGTGTGGACCTCTCACAGTTGTGGCCTCTCCCGTTGCGGAGCACGTGCTCCAGACGTGCAGGCTCAGCGGCCGTGGCTCACGGGCCCAGCCGCTCCGTGGCATGTGGGATCCTCCCGGACCGGGGCATAAACCTGTGTCCCCTGCATCGGCAGGCGGACTCTCAACCACTGCGCCACCAGGGGAGCCCTGACTTAGGTTTTAAAAGGATCATTCTGGCTTTAGTATGGAGAAAACACAGGTTTTGGTCAAGGAATGGAAACTGGGAGGCCAGTTGGGAGGCTATGGAGAGACAAGAGATCGTGGTGGATTAAATCAAGGCAGTGGCAGTGGAGGTGGTAAAAAGTGGTCAAAACCTCGATTTAGGGTATTTTAAAGATTCAGTTAACAAGATTTGTTGACCCAAATGAATATGGGGTATTCAAGAAAGAGAGAGGTCACAAGATACCTTGAGGGATTTGCGCCAGAGTAACTGGGAAGAGAGCCTTTTTCATTTACTGAGATTTGGAGACAAGAAGAGCAGGTTTGAGGATGAAGAATAGATCAGTTTTGAACATAAGTTTGCAATTCTGATTATATATCCAAGTAGAAATATTGAACAGAAGTGCGGATGGAAATATAAATGTGAGAGTCATCGGCAAGAAAATGAGCGTAGACAAAAATGGAAAGAGAGAGAAGGAATGTGAATATGGATACAAGGACTAAACCCTGAAGCACAAATAAATGCAATAAATTGTTAAGCAGTGAAAATATACCCCGACAAGAAGTCCTCGAGGACCAGCTAACTTAGGAAAAAGGTTTTAGATTTTACTGCAAATTATGAGGAACTCTTGGAACATTCTGAAGAAGGGAGTTACATAACCATAAGACCTAAAATGGAAAAGTTGAGATGAAAATCTTAGCAGAAACCTCATAAAGTTTCTACACATATTACTCATAACCCTTATATTGTGATTTAAATCCAATATCCGTATATCTACCATCAGTGAGTGGAAAAAGACCAGTGATCTCAATGTAAGTTGAAAAGAAGTTATTTTTCATTCTATTCATAACATAAACCAGAGTCTTTAATTTCTTTTCTCAAATACCAATTTCTTTGAGCTGAATCTATATAGAATTTTTAATCTCTTGTTTTTAAAGGGAATTTTGTAAAACTCTTAAGTTCCATATATATT
Source organism: Tursiops truncatus (assembly GCF_011762595.2). Lineage (NCBI taxonomy): Eukaryota > Metazoa > Chordata > Mammalia > Artiodactyla > Delphinidae > Tursiops > Tursiops truncatus. The sequence goes on from NC_047044.1 coordinate 83,077,014, forward strand.
TTGGATACATTATGACCTTCATACCCTGCTAAATATTTGCCTGGGACAAAGTATGTATTTTTGTTCTTGTTTTATATATTTTAAGGGGACCTCCCAGATATCATATTCCTAATCACAGCTTTATTCATTATCAAAAAAGAAGCAGGTAGTCACTTGATGAGGGAAGGAGGCACTGGTTATGGGATTCTATAAGAGCCCAGGTGTCTGATAGGAACCTCCTCAGCCTTTAGAAAGAACTAAATGATGTCAAGAATTAAAGAAATGTGGACTTCCATCTTCAAAACTTCTACTAGCAGCCTGACCTGAAAGTGATTCCAATGTATTTACACAAAATGGCTAAAATTATTCTCTGGTGATAACTGACTAAATTATACTTATTTTGCCCCAAGATATTAGGTTTGACTTAAACTGGAAATTCATTTGTGTAATATTATATTCAATCCTACTCCTAAAATATTCCACATGCAAAATCTGATTTTTTTTTTAATTTCCAAATTTTCCAAATTGAATCTTCCAAGTTCAACAAACTTGGCACATAGTAGATGGTGTATAAAAAGTTTATGAAGCACAGTAGTGTATATCTGCTGTCCCCAGCCATTAAAAAAAAAATTGGAAGTATATATTTTTTCAAGTAAAAAAGAAAAAAAGGAGGGAAGAAAAAAACACTGAAAATCCTTTAGAGCCACTTAAGCTATTAATGAGTCTTGTCTGTTTCCCTGACATTTATTTGACAGGATTGAGTTATTTGCATACAGAATTAATGCCTAGTATTATTAAAGCTCCATTCTTCATTACTTCACTAATTCTTTGTACCCAATGACTTTTCCTTCTAGTTGCTGTATTATCATTTTTTCCTGGCTTTTCCCCCAAAATAGATTTAGTTTGATCAATATTATAGATTTCATGAAAAGGACTGTATAACAGTATTAAGAGGCATTATATAATGGATTCGTGCATAAAACGTATGTATATATATGAGTGTGAGACAGAAGTATCCTGGGGCCAGGGATAGGCTGAATTGAGGAAGTTGATTAAAATGTTAAATTTTCTTTTCAAGGTGTTGATCCTTTCAAGAACGCTTTTAAATATTTATAATAAGGTTATATCATTCAGTGCTGCTTCTTGGAGTGATGACATACGTGGTTTAGGAGCAAGCCCATAGACGGTAATAAATAACACATGTAGCATTCATATTTTACAAAGCACTTTACAGACATGTTAAATATATTATCTTTGTTATTGATCCATAAATATTGTTCATCTGTGATTTTGTACTTCAGAAACACAAATAGAGATTACCCCTCTCAAATCCCTTTAGGAAAAAGGTAGAATATAAATAAATTTAGTAAATTAAAGCTACTTATGACATGTGAAGTCATTTTCTTAGCAACAGAAATGGCCTTCAAGCATCCTTACTTGGATTTGATGGGAAATGATCACTTGCTCTTTTTAAACACCACCTCCCTCAGTTCAAAAGCTTGAGAGTTACCATGTAATATTTGGCTTAGTATTTTATATCTAGCAATCAGATAGGGAAAATGTTGCAGTGGATTAAAAATACCTGCTTTGACAAGCATATCAAAAAGATCATATCATTCCAAAGCAAGTACTGGAACTAGTACTGATAGGGTATGTTAAGAACTTTTAGTTCTCCAAGTTACTACTTGTAAACACAAGTGTAAGTAATAATCTTTATCTTCTTTGTATCCCTTTTCCTGATACGTTTTTTATAGTTTCTGTTTCCATCTTTTCTGTTACCTTGTAAAATGGATTTTTGGTTTTACTTACTATGTTTTTTATGCTATATATGTACCAGAAGAAAGAAAAGGAAAGGATATTTTCACGTCTATTCAAGGTAAAAATCTAAGATATCCTTGTGAAAGTTTGCCTTAATTCATTTGTAACTTTTTCATGACTGTCAGTAATTGGTGCTTTAAATAACATTTTGTTTAAATGTTTATTTGAAAAGCAAAAGTGTTTTTGAAGAAAAAGTTTAAACAAGAGCTTAACTAGTTTTCATAAAATCAACTTTAAGATCCATGGTGTAATTAGGTAGAGGAAAATAGAGAATAAGAATAATAACATACTTTTTAGCAAGCTACATTCCTGTGGAAAGTGTTTATAATATTTATTAACGTACAGAATTAGTCTTAACCTGCTGGAAAGAAGAGAAAATGCAACACCTTTCAAAGATGCAAATTGACAATTAACAAAACAATAGAATTCTAGGCCTGCCTTTGCCGGAGGTGCAAATTGATAAATCAGGCTCTGCTGAAAAGCTGGTTGTTTCTATTTAAAAGTTATCTTGAGATGGAGGCTCCCCAAGGAAGAAGAAAATAAAAATATGACCATTTTTGTTAAATAGAACATCTAATCTACGGTGATATCATCATTCTACTGCTCTCTACAGTTTATATTCGAAAAATCACAGCCTAAAGGGAGGGGCATGTGTGAATTCGGTTTCTCTATGTATTTATCAGCGCTGCTTCTCACACTGATTGGTGATTCTGTTCGCTGTTCTGACCTTTACTTTTAAGGTATTAAATGGTATGGGACCTGGATACCTGAAGAATCTAAATACTTAACTATGTCTCTGTAGGGCTATACTATGCTGCGTGTGTTTGTGAGTTTTATATGGCAGTGTCTCTATACACTCAACAATCAATTTCTCTGCTTTTCTATTCCATTTGATTTTATCTGCTTCTTTATAGTGTTGACCTGATCATCGACTTATGTTTACTTTGCCTTTGGAAGTCTCTTGCTGTATTAAAAAGTTGTGTGTATGTGTTTTTTTTTTTTTAATTTGTTACTTCAGTAGGTATCCTACAGTCAGTCTTCATTTGTTGAATGCCTCTGAGTGCCAGGTACTGCACTAGATGTTATAAGTAGAAAGATGATGGAGAAATAGTCTAGCATGTTCTAAGCTCAAAAGAGAGTGAGGTATGAAGTAAGAACTTCTCCCTCCCTCTCTTCCTTCCTTCCCTCAGCAAGCATTTATTGAGCATCTGGCTAGACAATGGTAAACAAGAAAGACACTACTGCCCCTGCCAGATCCCATTTCTTCCGCTTGTTCCATTTATTACTCAGCATTTATTGAGACAGGTTCTGTATATACAAGCATAAAAATGTATGCAAATATATACATGAAAAAGAGCATGATCTGTGTCCTTAATGAGTGTGGTATATTGGCTAAATCCCTGAATCTTTCTAAGCTTCAGTTTCTTCACTAGTAAATAGGAAAAATAATACCTCTGTCAGAGGACCCTGGTGGGGATGATGGTAGAGATGATGTGGGTGAAAGTTCTTACACACTTTGTACTTACACAGTTTGTGCTTAAGAAGTTAACTGAACTCTCCTGTTCCAGGGAAGTTGTATACAGTGAATACTGCAATTTTAGAAAAGAGGGCAAAGTCAAGGAAGAAGTTAGTTACATCATACAATAGAGATTTTATTTATTAACATTCATAGTTTTGACTGTTCTCATTAGACTCTGGAGCTCTGTGATGTAGTGTGGTGTAATTTTCCTAGGCAAACACCTGAAACGTGCTTTGGGAGTCTCAGAGACTGGAACTAGTGGGGACGTGGTGTAGCATAGTCATCACGAATCTGGGCTTTGGTGTCAGGAAAACCTGGTTTGAGTCCTTCATCACACATTTGGATAGTCTTTTCAAACTACAGCTTCTTCATCTGAAACGGGGGTGATAAAGCCTGTCTCAAAAAATTGTGAGGATTGCTGTAACATAAACAGATGACCTAAATAACATCATTAATTTATAAAGTATCTGGTACGTGGTCAGCCCTCAGTCAATGGGATCTACCATTAGTATTATCAAATTCATTACCAACTAGAGAGGAATCCTAACTGACTACCCAGCATTTGCAATCAACAGGCAAGGCTTTAGGATTCTGCCCTTGCTTTTCTCAAGCATGACCATCAGGTGGGAAAATCAAACTTTAGTGAAAGCTGGAAAGGCTGCTACCTTGAGGTGTGGAATTAAACTCAGGCAGTCAGATGCTCAATAGAATTGTGACTCATGAGCAACAAGCTCTTGTGTAAATCTCTATTTGCAAATGTGGAAATTGTAGAACTTAGGATGTCATCCCACACACTTAAAGGTTTACTCTACATTTGTGAAATGAAGCTGGGAGCAAAGAAAAAATAAAATTCAGATTGGTGATTGGGGGAAAGGTAATGAAGAAGTTGCTGCTTAGCTCTTTGTTATTTATATATTTGTTTCATTCATTCATTCATTCTAGTTACTGTGCATTTGCAGATAATCACACATGCTTATATGAATATGTAAATACCCTATCATACTTCAAAATTACTTTGAGTATTATCTTCTCATGGACAAATATATGGCTATATTTACGTTTGTCGTTGAAGACAAACATTTTGTTTCCTTTGTAAATATACGTAGCAGTTACTTGGTCAATGGAACGTAAGTTTCAATAAATATTGATTGACTTCTAAAACTTTTTCACATGCAACCCTGCAGGGTGCTTCCTTGTGGTATTTATACCTGTAAGAGGAGTTTTGCCAACCAAGAGCTTCTGAGCATGGCAGTTCCCCTCAGAGTGGTCTTACCACAGCTGAATCCTTGTGGAATCTGAGCACCAGTCTGACCATTGCTGTCATCCTTAATCAGTCCTGAAATCTTTGGGAGGTGAGCATTGGTCTTTGGCAGAAGATGGAGGACAGAATATAATTTGGTGGAGGTCACCGATCCAGCTGTGTTCTCTTTTTTCTCTGAGTTCTTGTCTTGCCCTGAGTCTAGGAATTGGGTTGAGAACTGGGCACCTTTCTGACATTTTTTCACATCAAAAGGTAAGAGTGAAAGGTAGTTACCATCCCCAGCCCACCTTCCCACCAGGGATCCGTCTCCAAAGGATTTTTCCCTCTTTCCCTTCCTTCCCTGGGTTTCAGCTGTCCTAACTGTGAGGGGGAAATACTCTACTCTCTGAACGCCCTGAAGTTCCTAGTGATTGCCTCTCCAAGCATTCCTCAGCTTTCTCCCTGTGGGTTGTGGCTTCTCTTCACGGGTGCCATCTCGGTACAACAAACGTTCCTCTTCTCCTCAAGCAAAGCCAGAAGAGTGATTGCACTTCCTAAGTGCTCTAGGGGGTCTAAGAAATTTTCCTTCTGTGAGGCGGCCAGGACTCTGCTCTCCTTGTGGGGTATGATCTAGTTCTCCAAATGACAGCTTTCTGCATGATCCTAGGCCGCTACTTTGGTGGAAAAATCATAGGTGAAGGGGTATTGCCCCTTGCTCCTTTTGGGGTCACTTTGCTACTGGCGTTCAAAAGCACTACGACAAGCTTTGAACTACGGTGCCAAGGCTCTTCTTATCTCCAGGATCAGAGCTGGTGGTGCGAGCATCACCCAGTCTGTGCTTGGTTCCCCTGGCTCCTCAGAAATGAGCGGCAAATGCCAACTTTCCCCACCCTCCGCAGCTCTTGCCAGCCCTGAATTCCAGCTTCAGGAGAATTTTTGCTGGGTGTGGGACTCAGTCCGACAGTGCCTTAAGCAGAGCATGGTACACCGTTCACACCTGCCAAAACCTGTTCTAAACAGGTCAGATCTACAGTTTCTGATTCTAAACTTCCTTGGGCAGAACCCATCCCTTTCCAGGAAGTGTTCTGATTTTTTTCTTTTTTTTGGTCTTGTTTTGTATTTTAAGAAATTTGGAGTCTGAGGTGGAGATCTGAAAAACATCTTTCCTCACCTCTCCCTCTCAGAAGTATTCACCTAGGAATCGCAGAAAGATATATCTCTTCAGCCACATTTAACCAGACTGCCTCACCCTCCCTCTCATCTACCAGTCACTCTTTATCTGCTTATGGAATTTAAAGCAGAACTCGTTTTCATCACAAACCACTGATATTTCAGAAATATGTGTCCCCCCATCTCTGTATACCAGATGTCCAACACAATCACAATCACAATCACAGTCACAAAGCATATTGGGTTCAGTTCTAAGGATTGACATCTCTTTTTGTCACAGTTATGCATGTTCAAGGACTTCCAGCAATCCCTGAAAAGGTCCCCATGCGTACTGTGGATAAACGTGAGAACACAATCTCATGTGTTTGAGCAATATAATTTCCTTTATTTTCTACTATTTAAGATAATTATTGACATCATTATCTTAAATTAACATAATTAGTCATAATAACATAATTATTGACTCTCAGGCCACCATTCTGTCAGACTGGTAGAAAATCTAACATCTGTCATTCATGGGTCTTCTGGACTCATCCCTTTGATATGATTGTCAAAAGTCTTCCAGGATCTTCTTCAGGACCAAGGCATCAGTTGGGGTGGAAGATACTTCCAGGTAATTCAATCATCTTTACATTGCGGTAGCAAGACTTTCTGAAGACCTGACATAAGCCAGGGATATTGGGAACGGAAGGTAGGAGGTAAATCGGTAATGATGGTGGCGGGACTGATTGAAAGGTGGGCATGAGAGAGGCTGAGGGTCTTGGGGCACTGAATCAGTCATGGCGCTGAGAGCAATGAGAAGGAATATGCGATGAAAGCAGGTTGGAGAGGAGGCATCATAAGTAAATTGGGAGACATTTGAGTGGACATATTGGAAATGTGGGTCAGGAGAGAGATTTGAGCTGGACATAGAGAGCAAGTAGAAAGCATGGCAAAGGAGAGAAGTCTGCAAAACCCCAGTGCTGGGGCATGTCCTCTCCCTTCTGCCCTGGCAGCTATGACCTTCCTTCAGACCAAGTGACTGCCACACTGCTCACCCTTTCTGTGGTAGTCTAGCCCTGAGTTCGTCTGTGGCCGCCACATGTCTATTTCTAAATCACAGCTCTGCAGGTGTTCTCCCTTTACTCAGAAATCTTCTGTGGCTCCTCTTTGTTTCGTTTAGTTCAGTCTCTTTGGCTTAGAATTCATGTTCCTCTCTATTCTAACCCAGTCTTCCACTGCAGCTTCATTCTCCCCTCTTCCTCTACCAGATATATCCTTAGCCTAAAACCAAGACCATTTTCAGTTTCTTCAACAAGACCTTATACTTCCCTACCTCTGTGCTTTTCTTCTTTGTTCATGCTGTTCCTTTCACTGGAATTTTCTTTACTCCAAAATCTACCTGTCCAAACTTTTTTCCTTTATTCTTTCCTATATATTATTTTTCTCTTTTGAATTCCTGCACTTAATCCTGTCTTTTTAAATACATGTATTCTGATGTATTTTTGTCTGGTATATGCCATAAATTCATAGATTCTCTGCATGTTAGGATTGGAAAGAGCTTTAGGATTCCCTTAGTTCAATAGTCTCAACATTTCTGCTTTAGTGGAACATACAATTGATGATCGCTTACTTTTCCCAATTTTCAAAAACGGAAAGTTAATGCATAGAACTTACCGAATTTTAAGTTTACCTATTGGGATAGGCGGCCTTTAAGATGTCTCCCGCCAGGATCCTCACTTCCTGACATTCATACCGTTGTGTAACCCTCTCTCCATGAGTGTGGGCTGGACTTACTGACTTGCTTAAAACAATGATCACAAATAGAATACAGCAGAAGGGATGAGATATTCCTCATTTACTTACATAGGATGTTAATGAGCAGTGCTGAAAGCACACCATTTAATATTACACAAATAATAAGAGAAATTGTTCAAGCTCTCTTAAACTATAGGAATTATATCTGGAATACCTATATTAAGGAACTTAACTTTATAATATGACCTGTTTTTTTTCAGATACTGTAGTATATAATGGATTCCCTATTGCCAGTGATTAAGAAGACTTTTACTTATATCAGGGGCAGCATATGTTTTGGTCGATATTCTTCAGTGGGCAAATAGATACGTGCTTTCTGACCTTCTGTTAGGATCACATCTAACTTTTTACTTTCCCCCTCTACTCTATACTATTAATATAACATACTATAGTATTATTATTAACTTTGGAGTAAGACAAATCAGTAATTTCAAGGAATATCTGAATTATGCTGGATGTGTATAGATTTCACATATTTTTGGTGATATTTAAAAAAAGCGTATGTGGCTACAGAATTTGTCTGGGAATTATACTTTATATCCTCCTTTCTCTTTAGTATATATATTCGTTGTGCGCCATGTTTTGTGGGTGGCTTTTCTCTAATCACAGTAGGTATAAAAATGGCCTCTTTTGTGAGCCTTGTCGTATGTTATGCCTGCTCTTTCCTTTGGTCCTTCTAGTTCATAATGAATCTTGGTGTACTTTTAGATTTGGTGCAATTTCTGAACATGTGTTGTTTTTAGAAATTTAGTTTTCTGTTGTTGTTACTGTTGTTGTTTTTCCCCCATTACTAACGTGAAGTCAGCAATTTCATTTTCCCTACGCCAAGGGCTCTTGTCATCAGCTGTCCCTATATAATGGCTTTTGATATGTCCCACTGTGACACATTGGACCCTGTCCCTAGATAATCACTCACTTTAGGAGACCGATTCTGGACAACAATGATTATATTCTCTGTTCACTTTCGGTGTTAAAATCCTTGGCAGTTCTTTTTACTCTACCGTTTTCTGTGGGCTGTAACTTGAACACCCAGACACATTAAAACTCTCAGTAGAGTTGGCAGTGCCTCTTTTCTGATTACCCTGAGGGAGTTCTCTTAACTGCACCAATTGCCTGGGACCTTGCAACACTTAGAAAACATCTTCAAGTTCCATATGACTTATCTTTATACTGTTTTAGAACCTGCTTTCCCCATGTTTTGTAAGAAAAGAAGCAACACCTTGAAGTTCTTTGAAAACATTTTCCAGGTTCTAACTTACAAAGTGCTTTTAGTACAAATTATAGTGAGAAATACTTGTATAAAACTATTCTCTATGGGCCTTTGCAGATATATTCAGCAGTCCAAGAAATCAAGATACTCATATATAAATAAAAAATGAGACTAAATTCACACACGCATACACGTATTGTTATTTTGTTATATCTTCTTTTAATCATACGAACCCTATAGAGGCGCATAGGTAGGAGTGTGTGAGTGTGTGTGTGTGTGTGTGTGTGTGTGTGTGTGTGTGTGAGAGAGAGAGAGAGAGAGAGAGAGGGAGAGGGAGAGAGAGAGAGAAAGACAGAGAGAGAGGTGTGAGAGAGAATGGGAATGCATACATACGATATAGAAATACCTTAGGGGATATTTTAGGACATGTCTGAATCCTCTTGCATCTGGCTGGAATCATGTCAAAAACTTCCTGCCAGTTGGATTTTAATATTTTATTTTTGGGATAAAATAACAAAGAGAAACTTAGAGGAAAAAATTTATTATGCTAAACTTACTGAGATTTTATGAAGACCTTATGAATGTATATTTAAGTATGTGAATATGACTAACTTAATGTATATAATTTGTAGCAAAAACTACTCTTGCTTCTTGTTGTACCCAGACCGATCCAGTTGATATATATTGCGCAAAGAACAGCACTGAGGAAAAACATTTTCAATGTGTTAAAATCAGCTTTGATCACAATCATTTTATCCCTGATATCTGTAGGCTTATCGACTTCCTGTAGCCAGAGACAGAAAAATGCTTCTTTCTCCATCCTCCACCCAGGACTGCATAAGCGTATATTTGCTCACTCACACTTGTTTAAAAAATAACAGAAAAAGGATAACTTCAGGAGTAAATATGTTTTGGTCAGAACCATACATTGTTAGAAAGTGTAGTAAGGGACTGAAGAATTCGGAATATTTTTTTGCTTTGCTTTATAACAATATTTTATTAACTAGCTAGTCAGTTCTAGCAGTGATGGAAACTTTCTGTGATGTTACATTTTGGTCCCTGCTCTTTTATTTAATTGTGGAGATGTGGAATGTGCATAATTCATGGTTAGCAGAATATATCATAAGATATATTCATCATTATCATAAGATATATTCACAGTTATTATAAGATAGATCCACTGAGATTGATGGTTTCTGACAATAATCCAGACACTTAGGGCATTTTGGGCAACTTTTTAAGATGCCCATTTAAGAATGCCAGCTGTCATGGCATTTCAGTACAAAGTGGACGAGGTCTCAGAGAATTAAATTGCCTCTTGAAGTGGAATACTTTTTTCAATAACTAATATTGGCATTAAAGTGTCAGGATCATCAGTGACTTCATGCGTTCATTTGGGGGCAAATTAGGAAGCAGAGCTTGCAGGTTTCTTGTGTCTGGGTTTTCTGCATGGTGGAAGGTTACGGCAGCTGCTACCTCATGGCAGGAAGCACTGAGGCAACCTCAGGGTGGCGCTAAGAGTCCGGAGACCCTGGGGTTTTGCTACTCGTGGCATTTGTAGCGGCAGTGCTGGAGGAGGAACATTTTCTATACAAAACTATGCAAAGATCATTTGAAAGGTGGAGGTCAGCATGCTAGATAAACACAGATAAAATTTCAGTTAATGTACACATATATAAAATATACACAGAGACAAGATGGTATAGAAAGAAATTTTTAAATGAGTGCCTGATTCCCCCCCCCAGCGTTAAAATCCTGACTCTGGGTTCTCACAACTTGTGGTGACGTGTAGGCTCTCAGTTACCCAGGAATTTGGGACTATATGAATAGGCAGTATACTGTTTCTAAGACACAAAATATGAAAGTTGAAAGTTTTGGAAGAACTCTTACTGGATGGCTTCCTGGAAGAAAGAAGTTGTAAGGAGAGATTAACAGAAGGAATGAAAAGTCTCTCAGTTCCTAGACTGAAATCCATTATGCTATGGGATTTTTACCACGATTTCAGTGGTCTGCTTTACTGTTCAGTGGATACGTTGCTTAGTGAATATTGGTCTTGCTGCAAGGATAATGTCCTGTTTGAGTCCAGAATAGCTCACACATCTCTCTTGTGTTTAGTAATAAATTGCCACTAACCATCAGGTAAAAGTTCATTTTACAGGATTCCAGATGGTACATTTAACACCATTTTTAAGCCTTCCTGTGACTAGCTAACATGTATAGTTAATGCAGATATATCTGAATTCCAGTATACTTTAATTCTTATATGTAGGGTCTCCCCTGCATCTTTCCTCAGGGTTTTCTCTTTTTGGCATGTTTTTCTATTTTTTCTGAACCCAGAAGTTACCACTGGCAGGATTTCAGTCTCAGAATTTTGTCAGCCTTTAGATACAGCGTTGTGGCTTTTGAAAAAATTATTTTCAAATAAGTTTTATATTGTTGACAACAGCAGTGTTTTACTTGGTTCTCTAAATTCCAGCGTTGTTTCTTTCTCGTCGGAGTGCTTAAGGAAAAGTTTGTACTAACCTTTGTTCCTTTAGGAAAGTGCCTCTAGAATTTTATTTACCTTTGAGATCGTCTTGGGAAAATGAAGGGTTGTTATGCCCTCTTTAGTCTTAGCAAATTAAATACTGCTGGAAGGTAGAATAAGGGGTCATAAAATCAAGGGAGGCAAAGATGATAAGTATCAAATCAGAGGAGATAAATTTTTGCTGCTAAAAATAAACCTTTGTTTGAAGCAGAACTTTGGAAGCACTTAGTTGACATAGTAGGAAACAATGACATTCACTAGGGATACATTTGTTTTCTTTTTCTGAAATTAATTTATTACATGAAATCATGTCCATGAGTCAGTTGGAAAGGCATATTGGGAAAATCAAAAGTGCTACCACATAAACTGTCTAGGATTTGTTTATTTTGACTTTATATAGCCTCTTTTCTCCAGAGATTTGAAGACGCTGTGCAGAAAATTTTAAATCTTTTAAGCAATAGACAATAAATCGTAAAACGTGAACCCCTGCCTGGGTAGGTTATAATCTTTAAGGCTTTTTAATGTACCCAGATGTAAGCACTTCCAGTTAAAAAGGAAAAATACTTAAAATATGAGATTCTCACCTGGCTGGCTACCAAGAATGAGAGATACTTTGTGTAAACGTTCATTCTTTTAGATTTAGGTCTGTTTTTTCTACTTATTCTGACATTTGAAATTAGGGATTTAACCTCAAATCTGAAGCATGTTGTAAATTACTAACTACTCTTTCATATTCTGGAGGAATTGAGAGTCAAAGGTACTCAGGCCAATGATTGAAATGTGATTTTTTCCTGGGCTAGTGGTAGGAGAATATTGGAGCTATAGCACAAGAGGGTAAAGATTTACCAGAAACACAGAGGCTAACAAGGTACCTCTGTGTGGGGTAGTAAAAAGTGGCTGAGTCAAAGCACTTCCCTCACAGTATTTTTCTGAGATTTAAATGAAAAAAAAAAACACGTTAAATACTGGAAATAATGTTTTACGCATAGCAACTGCTCTCCTAGTACTATTAATACTACTGCCACTAGTACAACTAAGGAATGTTTTAATATAACATTTCTATGTAGCTGATTTTTACTTTATTACTCACCTCCATTGAATAAAATACTTGACACTGTTTTTTAAATATTAAGAATCCGTATACGTTTTCATAGACTTGAAATTGGAAAGGAACTTTGAGAATGTTTTGTTAAGATCTTTTAAAATCCAGTTTCTTTGAACTTAAAATTGCCACTATTGAAGACACTGTCATTTTGAAAACAGGAGGGATGCTTATGGCGGGCTGGTGGTGAACGACTTTTCACTGAGAGTTAACATGCGTATATATTCAAAGCTGTCATCCAAAATCCATGTGGAAGTGAGAATTGGAAGAAAGAGGAGTAGAAAAGGGAAAAGACAGTGGAAGCTGGCTGAGGAGTACCTCTGTGGTAGTGTCAGGAGAAGCACCGTTACCCCCGTGGAGCAGGCTGTGCTGGTTCTGAGCCAGCAGCTGGTACACTATGCCCTTGTGCAATTCTTTTCCTTAGGGAAGTGTTCTGAGCAGTCACGCACAGTTCCAGACCCACAGACGCTGTGTTTCCACAGCGCCGTAGTTCCTGAAGTTCTTGCCCTGACCTGAAGCACCGGGAATGCAGTGAGAATACAAAAGACAGTCTTAAAAGGAATCATATCTTCTTGGCTTATTGAGTCATTTGCCTGCTATGAAGGATCTGTTCATTATTTTAAGCAGTATTATAGCTTTAGCAATGTTTAAGGGAGAGCGTGGACATTTTACCTATTTTGGTTAATTGATTTAGCCTGTGTAGGAGTTAAGGCAATCCCATTTCCAGATACCCTTGCTGTATTCTTGGGCTGCTTTTTAGCTCATGATATGTGGAGAACAGCTTGTTTTATTGGAAAGAAAGAAAACAGCCTTTTGAGAATGGGAAAGCTGCAGAAGATGAAGCTCAGCCCCTGATTATTTTGAACAGAAAGACCCAGTGATTTAAAAACCATAAGTGCTGTCCTCTGAAATGTACATCATGTTAGATAAGCCTCCTTGGTAATAAGCATCAGTCACTGTTTAAGATTTTGACCCAATTATAGGTTAGATCCACAGTTTTAATTACAAGGAAGAAACGTAAGCAGATGAATAAGAAAGATTCTAAACTATATTTTAGTCTCCTCTAAGTAAAAACTGTAAACTACTTTGCGAAACTACCTTTATGACTGTGACCATTAAAATATTAAAAGATGAATGAATTGTCTGGAAGTTGGGGTGATGAGTAGGTTAGGGATCCACAGCAGTTGGTGTATATGTGTTCGTCCGTGTGTCTGTCTGTGTAGGCCCATGTGGGGTTGTATGGGTGTCCCAGGTGGCAAAAATTATACTATCTAGGAAATAAAAAGGTTTAGCCTTTTTTGAACTATTCCTTCTTAAGATCACAGTATCTGATGAGTACAGATTTGCCTTCTAGAACTGTGAAGTAAGAACACGTTCGTTAGGTGAAGAGATCTAGAGAACAAGGTTGCATAGGAGAGTGATTTCGTGTTGCTTTCACTGCCCTGTCGTTTCATGTAGTTGCTCAGTCAGAAAGTTGGATCATCAGAAATCACAGAGAATGCCGCAACTGTTGCTTCTCAAATCTTCAAAAGATATTTTCCTCACTTATTCATGAGTTTGACTGAGTATTTAAATATCCAGGTCATGCTTATACCTGACAACTGGGTCAAAGGTGAAGGGAGAAACTAGCATGAAAAGCGCCTGTCCAGGGCCTGATTGTTGTAGAGCATGGCTGGGTCTGTTCAGAATTCTCATGTCCTGACCAAGGACACAAAGCTTTGGAGACAGTGCTGGAGAAGGGGCATTGTGACTGAAGTGTAATATAGTCTTAAATGTTGTGACTTCCCTAATTTATCAGTGAGGAGATCTCACAATCATGTGGTAACAGAGTTAACTTTTCCCAGTAAGTTATTTTGCAGCGTTGCTACTGAAAAATTCATGAAAAAAGATGAAGCGGGTAAATGTTGCTGATTATTTCTTAAAGAAATAAAATCAGCTTATAAAGAGCTATTTCTGCTCTTCAGAAGCTAAATGTCTTGTCATGGAGTCTCGGATACACTTTTGTCCAGTGTTGTAGTGAAGGATATTATGAAGTTTTTCCAGCATCATTTTAGGATGTGTTATTTCTCAGATTTAATTTTCCTTTTTTGTTTTCACGAGTGGCTCAGATTTCAAAGATGAGACATATTCCAAAGTAATACACCATAAAAGGAAGTTTATATCTAATGTTCATTAACAAAATCAGTCTGCTTGGTACCACACACAGGTCCTGATTCATAGAGTCGAAAGGCTACATATTAGATGCAGTAAATGAAAAGTACTATATAAAAAACAGTTTCAAAGAGCAAAATATCCTTTAGTAGGCACAAATGATGCAGAGAAAGTTTAGTGTTCACACACTTTCTCTTTGAATTTCTTCAGGCTAGATACACCACGCATGCAGTTTTATTTTATTTTTTTATTTTTAAAAAATTAAGTATAATTGACCTACAACAGTATGTTAGTTCCAGGTGCACAACATACTTGTTTGATATTTCTATACTTTACAAAATCATCACCATAATAAATCTAGTTACCATCTTTCACCATATAAAGATATTACAATGTTATTGACTATATTCCCCACGCATGCAATTTAAAATTTTAGGATTTGTGTTTGGAGGTGCCTGAGATAGCCAGCATGTGCATCATTTCTCCACTTAATTTTCTGAATAGATGAGTGTGCTTAAACAAGAGGTTTTGGAGGAAAAGTGTTAGTGTGTTGTAGAGAATACTAAGGTCTAAGGTCCTCCAGCAATAAAGAGTAGTACTGAAAAATATTGCTGCCGGTAGAAGAAACTAAATAGAAATGTGTGTGTGTCATATATGTGGATATACATGTAATTACTTTTATTTATAAGTTCACACATACATATATATAATTAAAAATATCTGTATTATATTTTATCATTTTTTATTTTATCCTATATCTCTGCTATAGATTTATCATTACTAAATGTAAAATCCTGCAAACTAGGGAAAGTTTGCCTGTTTCCAGTTCTATTGATATATTATGTCAGTGGAATTCCGTATTTTACCTTTCATGGATGTGAAGACCTGACATATTCACGGGAAGAGGAAAGAGCCCAGAAAATGGAGCAATAGGCCAGTGGCATGACCAGCAGCAACGCATCCTCCAGTTTCTGGAGATCAGATTTCCCTACTTGACTGCTGCCGGCTTCATCCCTCTGTCAGGTCAGAGCTACTTTGCAGCCAGTAAGTAAGATGCAGCCACAGAAACAGCCTAATGCACCTACAGATAAGGGTTAATGTGTACTGCTCTTTCCCTCAGAGATTTTGTTAGCGGCATCGATAGTACAGACTGTTTCAAATGGTTGGATGCCGAGCATTGATGACTGCATTTCGTGAGCCACATGTGAGCCGTAGAAACTGGGAGAGCCTCTTGCGTCTCAGAGTGTGAGCACTTGCTGGGAGGTGCTCACATTTGCTTGTGAAATAGTCCCCTCGGGGTTCAAGAGGCAGAAATGAGAAACCAAAAGGGTTTTCTTAAAGTGTTTCCATGCTTCCAAGAAGAGGGCATTACCTTGGCTATTAACATTAGTGACTGAGGCAGAAATCAGGTAGAGAGAGAAGAGATAGAAAAAGAGCTTTATCCTGGTGCTGTTTAGTCAGGATGCTGTTGGAATGTTTTGGAAGAAAACCCCGTGAGTTACTGATGAGGCAGCTGTAAACAGAGGAAGTGACAGATGTAATGAAAGTCTCAGGGCCTGTCGTAGAAGAGGTCCTGGTGTTGGTTGCCTGAGCATTATGTACACGAAGGCAAGCAGATGGATATGTTTGATCAAATTCTGTGAGGTCCCTACATCAGAATTCTGTTCAGCATGCTGAATCTGCAGTTACAAACGCATGTATTTCTGATGCTTTTGCAGGAGCATCTTCCATGTCTTATTTTTTTGGTGGGACTTAAGGTTGTTGGGATAATGTTAAAATGGCGCTTTACTATTTAATGCAGCTATTTCTATTGTGTCACTATTTGTTGTTGTGTCATGGTGATTTATTTCACTAAACACACTATAAGACAATCATAAGAGATAAATGAAGTTTGATAATGTATGCCATTTTGGGAGGATACATGTTAAAGAACTTAGTAAACCACCCAGTTTTCATAGTAAAGTAGAACAGTATAATTTAATTGTCAAGAACTGGGGTCAATATGCTGTGTCAGCAGGGTGGTGGTGTGACTCCCCTTGGCTTAAAAAAATTAGAATGAAAGTGGAAAATCAGTAAAGCTTCACAGTCCCGCCAGCCCACTTTATGGGATATTAATATATGTCTCTAAATTACAAAATCCATGAAGTTTCTTTTCTTCTAATTTTTTGGTTCATCAGTTCGTGTTTTGGGCCACTTAGCAGCCCTCCATGTGTTCGTACCCTTCTTCCGTCTCTGACGGAGTGCCCAGAGGTGTTCGTACGTTGTGCTGAAGATTCATTTTGTAGATACAGCCATTACCATGTAAGTTTTAAAAGAACTGTTATACTAGCTTTACACAACATAATAGTTTAGGTTAACTGATGGCCAGTGCAACCACCTGAACTTTCAGGTCACAAAAATTAGAAAGTTTTGTTGAGAACCAGAGGTAGTTTTACCTTGACGTGAGGGAAGCTTAAGTCCATTCCATGGCGTTGGTTGAGTCCTAGTTAAGTGATCACATGGACATGTGTTTTTGTTAGATTTGCCTAATGATTAGTATCACTATTTGTATTCCAACTTTTTTTGAATTTTATTTTATTTTTTTATACAGCAGGTTCTTATTAGTTATCCATTTTATACATGTTAGTGTACATATGTCAATCCCAATCTCCCAATTCATCCTATCCCCCCCCCGCACCGCCACTTTCCCCCCTTGGTGTCTATACGTTTGTTCTCTACATCTCTGTCTCTATTTCTTCCCTGCAAACTGGTTCATCTGTACCATTTTTCTAGGTTCCGCATATATGCATTAATATACAATATTTGTTTTTCTCTTTCTGACTTACTTCACTCTGTATGACAGTCTTTAGATACATCCATGCATCTACAAATGACCCAATTTTGTTACTTTTTATGGCTGAGTAATATTCCATTGTATATATGTACCACATCTTCTTTATCTATTCATCTGTCGATGGGCATTTAGGTTGCTTCCATGTCCTGGCTATTGTAAATAGTGCTGCAATGAACGTTGGGGTGCATGTGTCTTTTTGAATTATGGTTTTCTCTGGGTATATGCCCAGTAGTGGGATTGCTGGGTCATATGGTAATTCTATTTTTAGTTTTTTAAGGAACCTCCATACTGTTCTCCATAGTGGCTGTATCAATTTACATTCCCACCAACAGTGCAAGAGGGTTCCCTTTTCTCCACACCCTCTCTAGCATTTGTTGTTTGTAGATTTTCTGATGATGCCCATTCTAACTGGTGTGAGGTAATACCTCACTGTAGTTTTGATTTGCATTTCTCTAATAATTAGTGATGTTGAGCAGTTTTCATGTGCTTTTTGGCCATCTGTGTGTCTTATTTGGAGAAATATCTATTTAGGTCTTCTGCCTATTTTTAGATTGGGTTGTTTGTTTTCTTAATATTGAGCTGCATGAGCTGTTTATATATTTTGGAGATTAATCCTCTGTCCATTGATTAGTTTGCAAATATTTTCTCCCATTCTGAGTGTTGTCTTTTCATCTTGTTTGTAGTTTCCTTTGCTGTGTAAAAACTCTTAAGTTTCATTAGGTCCCATTTGTTTATTTTTTTTTTTATTTCCATTACTCTAGGAGGTAGATCAAAAAAGATCTTGCTGTGATTTATGTCAAAGAGTGTTTCTTCCTATGTTTTCCTCTAAGAATTATATAGTGTCCAGTCTTTCATTTAGGTCTCTAATCCATTTTGAGTTTATTTTTGTGTATGGTGTTAGGGAGTGTTCTAATTTCATTCTTTTACATGTAGCTGTCCAGTTTTCCCGGCATCACTTATTGAAGAGACTGTCTTTTCTCCATTGTATATCCTTGCCTCCTTTGTGATAGATTAGTTGACCATATGTGCGTGGGTTTATCTCTGGGGTTTCTATCCTGTTCCATTGATCTATATTTCTGTTTTTGTGCCAGTACCATATTGTCTTGATTACTGTAGCTTTGTAGTATAGACTGAAGTCAGGGAGTCTGATTCCTCTAGCTCCATTTTTGTCCTTCAGGACTGCTTTGGCTATTTGGGGTCTTTTGTGTCTCCATACAAATTTTAAGGTTTTTTGTTCTAGCTCTGTAAAAAAATGCCATTGGTAATTTGATAAGGATTGCATTGAATCTGTAGATTGCTTTGGGTAGTATACTCATTTTTACAATGTTGATTCTTCCAATCCAAGAACATGGTATATCTCTCCATTTGTTTGTATCATCTTTAATTTCTTTCATCAGTGTCTTATAGTTCTCTGCATTGAGGTCTTTTGTCTCCCTAGGTAGTTTATTCCTAGGTATTTTATTCTTTTTGTTGCCACGGTAAATGGGAGTGTTTCCTTAATTTCTCTTTCAGATTTTTCATCATTAGTGTTTAGAAATGCAAGAGATTTCTGTGCATTAGTTTTGTATCCTGCAACTTTACCAAATTCATTGATTAGCTCTAGTAGTTTTCTGGTGGCATCTTTAGGATTCTCTATGTATAGTATCATGTCATCTGCAAACAGTGACAGTTTTACTTCTTCTTTTCCAATTTGTATTCCTTTTACTTCTTTTTCTTCTCTGATTGCCATGGCTAGGTCTTCCAAAACTATGTTGGATAGTAGTGGTGAGAGTAGGCATCCTTGTCTTGTGCCTGATATTAGTGGAAATGCTTTCAGTTTTTCACCATTGAGAATGATGTTTGCTGTGGGTTTGTCATATGTGGCCTTTATTATGTTGAGGTAGGTTCCCTCTATGCCCACTTTCTAGAGAGTTTTTATCATAAATGGGTGTTGAATTTTGTCAAAAGCTTTTTCTGCATCTATTGAGATGATTATATCATTTTCTCCTTCAGTTTGTAATATGGTGTATCACATTGATTGATGTGCATATATTGAAGAATCCTTGCATCCCTGGGATAAATCTCACTTGATCATGGTGTATGATCCTTTTAATGTGTTGCTGGATTCTGTTTGCTAGTATTGTGTCGAGGATTTTTGCATCTATATTCGTGAGTGATATTGGTCTGTAATTTCCTTTTTTGTAGTATCTTTGTCTGGTTTTGGTATCAGGGTGATGGTGGCCTCATAGAATGAGTTTGGGAGTGTTCCTTTCTCTACAGTTTTTTGGAAGAGTTTGAGAAGATGGGTGTTAGCTCTTCTCTAAATGTTTGATAGAATTCACCTGTGAAGCCATCTGGTCCTGGACTTTTGTTTGTTGGAAGATTTTTAATCACAGTTTCAATTTTATTACTTGTGATTGGTCTGTTCATATTTCTGTTTCTTCCTGGTTCAGTCGTGGAAGGTTATACCTTTCTAAGAATTTGTCAATTTCTTCCAGGTTGTCCGTTTTATTGGCATAGAGTTGCTTGTAGTAGTCTCTTAGGATGCTTTGTATTTCTGCAGTTTCTGTTGTAACTTCTCCTTTTTAATTTCTAATTTTATTGATTTGAGTCCTCTCCCTCTTTTTCTTGATGAGTCTAGCTAATGGTCTATCAATTTTGTTTATCTTCTCAAAGAACCAGCTTCTAGTTTTATTGATCTTTGCTATTGTTTTCTTTGTTTCTATTTCATTTATTTCTGCTCTGGTCTTTATGATTTCTTTCCTTCTGCTAACTTTGGGTTTTGCTTGTTCTTCTTTCTCTAGTTCCTTCAGGTGTAAGGTTAGATTGTTTATTTGAGATTTTTCTTGTTTCTTGAGGTATGCTTCTATTGCTCTAAACTTTGCTCTTAGAACTGGTTTTGGATCATAGTGTTTTCATTGTCATTTGTCTCTAGGAATTTTTTTATTTTCTCTTTGATTTCCTCAGTGATCTCTTGGTTATTTAGTAATGTATTGTTTAGCCTCCATATGTTTGTGTTTTTTATGTTTTTTTCCCCTGTAACTGATTTGTAATGTCATAGTGTTGTGGTCAGAAAAGATGCTTGATATGATTTCAGTTTTCTTAAATTTACTAAGGCATGACTTGTGACCCAGGATGTGATCTATCCTGGAGAATGTTCCGTGCGCACTTGAGAAGAAAGTGTAATCTGCTTTTTTTAGATGGAATGTCCTATAAATATCAGTTAAATCTATCTGGTCTATTGTGTCATTTAAAGCTTCTGTTTCCTTATAAATTTTCTGTTTGGATGATCTGTCTCTTGGTGTAAGTGAGGTGTTAAAGAAAGTCCCCCACTATTATTGTGTTATTGTTGATTTCCGCTTTTATAGCTGTTAGCAGTTGCCTTAAGTATTGAGGTGCTCCTCTGTTGGGTGCATATATATTTCTAATCATTATATCTTCTTGGATTGATCCATTGATCATTATATAGTGTCCTTCCTTGTCTCTTGTAACATTCTGTATTTTAAAGTCTGTTTTATCTGATATGAGTATTGCCACTCCAGCTTTCTTCTGATTTCCATTTGCATGGAATATCTTTTTCCATCCCCTCACTTTCAGCCTGTATGTGTCCCTAGGTCTGGAGTGGGTCTCTTGTAGACAGCATATATATGGGTCTTGTTTTAGTATCCATTCAGCAAGCCTGTGTCTTTTGGTTGGAGCGTTTAATCCATTCACGTTTATGGTAATTATCGATATGTATGTTCCTATTTACCATTTTCTTAATTGTTTCGGGTTTGTTTTTGTAGGTCCTTTTTTTCTCTTGTGTTTCCCACTTAGATAAATTCCTTTAGCATTTGTTGTAGAGCTGGTTTGGTGGCGCTGAATTCTCTTAGCTTTTGCTTTTCTGTAAAGATTTTAATTTCTCCATCAAATCCGAATGAGATCCTTGCTGGTAGAGTAATCTTGGTTGTAGGTTCTTCCCTTTCATCACTTTAAATATGTCCTGCCAATCCCTTCTGGGTTGTAGAGTTTCTGCTGAGAAATGAGCTATTAACTTTATGGGAGTTCCCTTGTATGTTATTTGTAGTTTTTCCCTTCCTGCTTTGAAGAATTTTTCTTTGTCTTTAATTTTTGCCAATTTGATTACTATGTGACTCGGCGTGTTTCTCCTTGGGTTTATCCTGTATGGGACTGTCTGTGCTTCCTGGACTTGGGTGGCTATTTCTTTTCCCATGTTAGGGAAGTTTTCGACTATAATCTCTTCAAATATTTTCTCGGGTCCTTTCTCTCTCTCTCTTCTGCCTCTGGGACCCCTATAATGCAAATGTTGTTGCATTTAATGTTGTCCCAGGGTCTCCTAGGCTGTCTTCATTTCTTTTCATTCTTTTTTCTTTGTTCTGTCTGCAGCAGTGAATTCCACCATTCTGTCTTCCAGGTCACTTATCCGTTCTTCTGCCTCAGTTATTCTGCTATTGATTCTTTATAGTGTATTTTTCATTTCAGTTATTGTATTGTTCATTTCTGTTTGTTTATTTAGTTCTTCTAGGTCTTTGTTTAACATTTCTTGCATCTCCTTGATCTTTGGCTTCCATTCCTTTTCCGAGGTCCTGGATCATCTTCACTATCATTATTCTAAATTCTTTTTCTGGAAGGTGGCTTATCTCCACTTCATGTAGTTGTTTTTCTGGGGTTTTATCTTGAAAAAATAAAGATAAGATCTGGTACATAGCCCTCTGCCTTTTCATCTTGTCTTTCTGTGAATGTGGTTTTTGTTCCATAGGCTGCAGGATTGTAGTTCTTCTTGCTTCTGCTGTCTGCCCTCTGGTGGATGAGGCTATCTAAGAGGATTGTGCAAGTTTCCTGATGGGAGGGACTGCTAGTGGGTAGAGCTGGCTGTTGCTCTGGTGGGCAGAGCTCAGTAAAACTTTAATCTGCTTGTCTGCTGATGGGTGGGGCTGGTTCCCTCCCTGTTGGTTGTTTGGCCTGAGCCAAGCCAACACTGGAGCCTACGAGGGCTCTTTGATGGGGCTAATGGTGGACTCTGGGATGGCTCACACCACGGAGTACTTCCCAGAACTTCTGCTGCTAGTGTCCTTGTCCTCACTGTGAGACACAGCCACCCACCTCCTCTGCAGGTTGGTCTGGTTCAGCCTCCTCTGGGGTCACTGCTCCTTCGCCTGGGTCCCAATGCTCACACTACTTTGTGAGTCCCCTCCAAGAGTGGAGTCTCTGTTTCCCCCAGTCCTGTCGAAGTCCTGCAATCAAATCCCACTAGCCTTCAAAGTCTGATTCTCTAGGAACTTCTCCTCCAGTTGCCAGACCCCCCCGGTTGGGAAGCCTGATGTGGGGCTAAGAACCTTCACTCCAGTGGGTGGACTTCTGTGGTATAAGTGTTCTCCAGTTTGTAAGTCACCCACCCAGCAGTTATGGGATTTGATTTTATTGTGATTGAGCCCCTCCTACTGTCTCACGTGGCTTCTACTTTGTCTTTGGATGTGGGGTATCTGTTTTGGTGAGTTCCAGTTTCTTTCTGTTGATGATTGTTCAGCAGTTAGTTGTGATTCCGGTGTTCTCACAAGAGGGAGTAAGAGCATGTCCTTCTTCTCTGCCATTTTGAACCAATCTCCAATGGTCTGTATTCCAACTTCTTCTCCATGACTTTTCACCTTTATGTATCATGTTGGAATAATGTGGGCATTTGGGGATCATGTAAAGGAAAATTGATTTGGGGATACACTGTGTTTAGGTTGAGTGGGAAATATTTACATCATCCACAGTCATTTTCATTGCTGGTTATGTTATTCGTAGCTGTTCCATGATGGGAATGGCTCCTAAGAATGATCCTATTGCTGGCTCGCCTGACAGTATAACTTGAAGTTGTAGGGTCAAAGTCACACCATGTTATAGTATCTGTCCCCAGATACTGTAAATATGTAGACTGTGGAAGAGAAACTGTGTTTGAATGTGTGGAGCCAGAGGCTAATCTGTGGAAAGTTCCTCCAAATCCTATATCTCATAAGAAACTTGATAAAGGTTTTCATGAATTTGATACAGTATGAAAATTTTACGTGGCCTTACCAAAAACAAGTTGTAAAACTGAAAGGATCCTTTCTCAACTATAACAACAAGGAGAACAATAAAATTCTGTCAACAAAGCCATTGGAAAGATTAAATTACCTTTCTCTTGTATCTATAATTTTCTCAATGAAATTATTTCTGTAAAATTCTACTTTGTACACAGAATTCTCTCTGTGAAATTATGGGTACTGTGAAGAGATCATGATTTTGTGTTTCTGTAAAGAAGGCTTCCCAAATCATGTAAGTTTCAGGCCTCAGAAAACTTGTATCCTCCCCTAATGTGGAAACATTTTGCAACACTTGGGTAAATGCTACATACCTAGTGATCATTATATTGGTTCAAAAGTGTGATGAATCAACCATATCCTCAGATGTGCTTTAAATAGTGAAAAGCACTTGCCACATGGCTAGGGATTTGTTTGAATCAAGAGAGTATCCTAAGGGTGATTCTGAGTACTTTTTAAAAATCCTGGTGAAAATTTTATTTATGCAGCTTTAGTTGGTTTTTCAAGTAATTAAGCCTCAAGTATTAGTTTCCTTTTTAGTCAAATTCTGTAGAAAAAATTCCATTTTTTCACCCCTAAAATCATCCCTCAATTTGATAAGATTCAATAATATTAATAATATTGACGTCAGTGATTCTGATCCTGGACTGTCATTGATCTTGGTACCCTGTCCCACTGCTCACTTCTCCCTCAGGTGAGAACTGGAAAACAACTGTATTTGAAATGCAAGAAGCTATTAGCACCTTTTCTTTTCCTTAGTTCCAATCCTCACTTGCACCTCTTACTTAGATTTCTTTAGTTGTCACCAAAGACAGAGCAGGCACTCCCTAAATGTTTGTTGGATGAATTACAGTAATTTATTTAGCTGTGTGTTACTGCTACCTTCACCTCCACTAGACCACTGGCAGCTATAGGGCATATTCTTCTCCATTTTTCCCAGTAACCGTCCTAGTGTCTTTAGTCTAGTGACACTAAATACATGCGGCGGTGGTGGTGGTGGTGTTACTGTCGTTTAAAAATCATACTCTAACCAACCAGGAATACTGTAGTAATATTTTGCTCTTTTGATAGAGAAACTCCTTGTTACCTCACTTCCCAGTTCTGAGTATTGTCCACTAAACCATACTGAATCTCTATGAAAATGTATATGAATGTACTATACCATAGAAAGTGTTGCAACTGGACTCAAATCTTGGGCATGATTTTCTTGAATTTCTTCTGTTTTCAGTTCCTATATGCACTCTTTATGTGAGTAAGCTGAACATTAGCACATTTAGCTACATCTCTTCATTTCTATTCTACAGCAATAGCTCCTTAGAGTAATATCTGAAGTTATAGTAATTTTCTTCATATCAGAGAATTTCTAACTATGTTAATGGAAGTTAGACTGGTTGCAGAGACATTCGTGAGAACTACCTATGCTGTAACATTTAAACAATTTATTTGATCTCTCTTTAGCTTACCTGCTCATGCCTTTGGAACATTGGTGTTGACCTTGTTGGAACTTTGTCTATAATCATGATAAGTCTTTCAATAGACTCTAACAGAAAATGACATTTAAATTTCCAAGTGATTTATTAACCCTTTAAATACTTTGTGATGTGCCGTGTCCATCTTAGCAAAGAGATACTCTTGTGACACTATTTTTATGTATTATGTCCCTGAATGCCCAATGCTTAATGACTTCAGATTTTTTTAAAATAATAAAAGAAGAAGAATAAATGTGTAAATAA
Source organism: Tursiops truncatus (assembly GCF_011762595.2). NCBI lineage: Eukaryota > Metazoa > Chordata > Mammalia > Artiodactyla > Delphinidae > Tursiops > Tursiops truncatus. Next base: position 83,102,134 of record NC_047044.1, read on the forward strand.
GAGATAATAGTAGCATTGCCTATTGCCTGATAAAAAATGAGGTATAATTTTTGAGGACAGCAGGGGATAATAAAAGTTCATTAGCTGTCGAGCTGCCGCCCTGTTTTTTCAAAGCAGCTATGTGACTTTTGCCTTGTGTCTGGGCTTCCATCTCCTCACATGTAAAAATCAGGAAATGCATTACCCCTGTTTCTTCACCTGGACTACCCCTAATCATCCTTCAAGATTCACTTCAGTCATCCTGTTGTTTGGAAAGTTACTGCTGACTCCCAGGGGTGGCTGGGTCCCTTCCCTGTGCATCAAAGCCCGTATGGCATTCTGTTGAAGTTATCTATTTATTACTTTCTCTCCCTCTTTAAAGCATGGGTCCCTCAGGGCCAGGGACCATACCTTTGTACCACGAATATGTGGCTCAGAGTGGAACACATAAAAGGAAGTTGATTAAAAAGACAAGCCAAGTTCACATTCTATCTATCTCTGAAACTAGGTCTTGGCTCCGACACCAACTGGTTATGTAGCCTTGGCCAAGTTACTTAATTTGCGTAGGTCTTTGTTTCCTCCTGTAGAATGAGGATAATACTGGCTGCCTTACCAGTTTCAGAATAAACTAATAAGTAATGTTTGTTAAGCTCCTAACAAAGTGCCTGGCATATAGAAAGCACTCAGTTAATGCTATCAGTATTATTATTAGCCAAATACATTTTTTTGAGATAAACTTAACTTTAATGAAACTTAATGGTCATTTCTTTCTGTTTACTGACTAAGAAATAAAAACAGATCCTTTTAGGCTTCTGAATTTAGATATGGGGCAAAATGGCCATCTGTTACAAGAGTATGCTTAATGTTGCTTGTGTGCATCGTTAAGAACTGTGAAGGGTCTGAGATATTTACCCTATTTGCAAGCTAATACATTAGCCTGCCACAGTTTCACAGATGTTGGCAGAACACGGAAATCCTGGATCAGGGACAAAGGGCAGTTATCACTCACAGCAATAGTAGTAGCCAGTGTATTAGCATTTGTACCAGTTCCCTGAACCCTAAGTCCCATTCAGTGATTCAGACAGAGCCTGGTGAGGTTTACACTTCAGGGGGAGAAAATCTGAGCTTAGGGAACCTGACTCTTTTGTATCAGGCAGTAAGCATACCTAATCTTTGCCACTAAGTAAACATCATCCCTATGACACTGGACAGTAGACAGACCTGCCCTACGCTCTGGAGGGAGACTCTACCTCTGTCTTCTAAGGCTTTCTCTCTAAAATATCCTTGAAAAGGTAGTTCTGAAGAAAGCTAGTTGGTGCCCTTCCTCACGAGAAGTACAGAAATACAAAATACCTTTAGAGAATGGTCTTTTAACATGGAAATTTGTATCTAGTGGGTTTGTAGCTTTCTTCAGATTCTTAAAGGGATACGTGAACTTAAAAAGGTTGTTTTTAAATCCCTTATTCATCGTTCAGGTGCTAACGTATCTGAAGACACCAAAAGGTAAAGACTAAGGAAGCAAAATACTACATAGGAGATACCATGATGCTTCTTTATGATTGAGGCAACTTGCTGCCCCAGAATCAGGGCCTTTATCTGGCTCATATTAAGACTGGAACTAAGTCCGGAGAAGGTACCCTGGACCTTATCCAGAGGAAACAGACTTGAGAGCCCTTGCTTCAGAAAAGATTGTAACAGGACAAGAGCAAAGAGTGACAGCCTTCTCTGCAGAAAGGATATTATTACTTATTATAATGCTTATTGAAATAACTTAGCACATAAAAAGATAACCAACTTTATTTTTTAGATTGGATGTGCAATTGTTGTGATTTTTTGATGTAAGCTGTACATAACAGGAAAGTCAAATGTTACTCCCTTAACTGAAATAAATTTCCATTTTCATTTCATATTATTGAAATGTATGCTTCTGACTTTCTCCATTTGCTTCACTTTATTTTCAACATTTTTATAAGCAAAGTGTTCTAAATACCATGACGAATTATTTTATGATGCATTTATCTCAGTCATGGTGACCTCTGTCACTTGAACCACTGTTCAACATATTGCCAAAGAGCAAAGATTAAGGCATAGGGCATTTTGTGGAATTAGTGACGACCCAAGAGCTGATAGCCTAATGCCAAACCAGTCATTAGAACTCAGGAAATGTTACAATCTGAAAGCATTATTGCGATTATGTAACAAAAATAAGAGACAAAAACAGATGGCTTAAATAAAAATACTGCTAAAGTAGGGTTTCTCAACCTCAGTGCTATGTACATTTCGGACGGGATAATTCTTTGTGGTGGGGAGCTATCCTCAAATGTCCTGCAAGAGTGTAGATGCATCCCTGGCCTCTACCCACTAGCTACCAGTAGTGTCCCCTGCAGTGTGACAATCAGAAATGCCTGCAGACATTGCCAAATGTCCCCCGGGGCAAAATCACCCTTGGTTGAGAAGCACTGAGAAGCTATTTCCGTTTTTTAAAATGGGAACATCTATCAGTGAATAAGAAGGTAAATAGAGAGTGTAGTATAATCCTGGTAAACGTTCACAGCTCCAGAAGTAAATTAATGCTTCCATAGTTTGAGGGATTGCAAAATGACCTCTCTATACTGCGTGTAATCTGTTACAGAGCATGGGTGGGAAAGAAAGAAGACAGGTTTTGGGTTCTTGCCTTTCTTACGTTGCTTTGTAGTTTAGTGATTTGGGTCATGTCATAATTTTTCTGATTTTTTTCTTTTTAATCTGTAAGAGAGGGAACATCCCCTGTCATTCGTACCTTCAAGAATTGCCATGAGGATCAGATCTGATAGTTTAAGTGAAAATGCCTTGAAAAGTCTAAAGAGCTCTATAATTGTTAAGATGAGAAAAAGTAGAATGATTTTGTTTTAAGAATTTCTTGAAAATTTTAGAGCATTCCTTGAAATAACTAGCGGAACCCCGGGGCATAACAAAAAAGGATTTGAGAATCACTGCTTTTGAAGCTGCCCTTTAGCCCTGCTTAGCTCACTTTTCTGTGTTCTTGGTTGCCATGTGCTGAGTGGCTGTGACAGAAGGCATGGTTGAAGGAGTAGTGGAAAGGCTGGGCTGACAGCAGCAAGGAAGCAGCACTCAGTGTTCAAAAAGCATAAGTACTTTGTTCATGTTTCTTCAGTATCCAAGAAATATCTATAAATTGAGTAACTAGAAACTCTGAAGAGGAGAAAATAAAGTTAATATTGTAAATTTATTCAAAATGGATATTGCTGATGTAAGTAACCCTATTTCTGACTTATGTGTTTTTTATTAACTAAAAATACTGTGTGAATTTTATTTAATAGATTCTTTTTTTTAAAATAGCTTTATCTTTGGTCAAAAATGAATATCCTTTCTCTATCTTATGCTGAAACCTTTTTAATAATGCAGAATTGCCAGCAACTTTTCTCCCTTTTAAATATTCGGTGCTAGGCTTCCTTGCCTGAAATTATATGAAAATATATGCCTGAACTTTGAGAAATAGAATAACTTAGTCTCAGGTTAGAATGGATCTTAAAAGCTGGATGACCCAATATAACATTCCATTCAGAAATCCTTTTCTCAGACCTCTGAGAGTTTGTCCTGCTTGAACCTCTGCCCCCCTTTTCAGTATAGAATATATTTGGAAGATTATGCGGATGAGAGAACTGAGGCATAGATAGGTTAAGTGACTGTGTCCAAGATCACTTGGGTAGTATGTAGCAAAGCCAGAAGGTGACCCATTCACCGTGAATCCAGAGCCCTGGCTTAAACTCTAAATCATTGGGCTTCCCTCCAACAAATCCTACTGCTGGACAACTCATTTTAAAGAAAGTTGCTTTTCACAATGCACTGAAATCTACTACCTCCTTATAACCCTGCCATCAAAACAAAAACAGAGGGACTTCCCTGGTGGTCCAGTGGTTAAGACTCTGTGCTCCCAACGCAGGGGGCCCAGGTTTGATCCCTGGTCAGGGAACTAGATCCCGATGCCGCATCCGAAGATCCCACGTGCTGCAACTAAAGACTCAGTGCAGCCAAATAAATAAATAAATATTGAAAAAAGATGAACATGTGATGCTCAAACATCTTAAAAAAAACAAATACTACCTTGTTCTCATGTGGAGCATGAGACAATACATCTTGTCTATACTTTTCCAAATGGCAACCCTTCAAATATCAGATTGAACTTAATGATTGGTGCCCTCCCTTACTCTTAAGTTTGATCTTTTTCAGGTTGAATGTATCTTCTCCTCCTAATTGTACCTGTTTTAGCACAGTTGTCATACCAACTGTGTTCCCTGCTGACTTTTTCTGGTTGTTGAATACTCATCCAGTTCCCTATCTATTGGATGAAAATCAGTTCTGGAACCCGTATTTAAGATACTGCCTTACCATGGAGCATTGGTTATATCTAATTTTGATTTGGACACACTACAGTTATTAACTGTATTCTCTTCTCTCCAATGCCACATCTCATCCTTGCTTGCATTGTGATCGCTGCCATTAAAAATGGGACTTCCCTGGTGGTACAGTGGTTAAGACTTCACCTTCCAGTGCAGGGGGATATGTGGGTTTGATCCCTGGATGGAGAGCTGGGATCCCACAGGCCTTGTGGCCAAAAAACTAAAACAGAAGCAATATTGTAACAAGTTCAATAAAGACTTTAAAAATGGTCCACATCAGGGCTTCCCTGGTGGCGCAGTGGTTGAGAGTCCGCCTGCCGATGCAGGGGACATGGGTTCGTGTCCGCAAAAAAAAAAAAAAAAAGGTCCACATCAAAAAAAAAATTACAAAGTCTTGTGAACTATCCTTGAAGCAGATCTTTTTGTCTTAATATTTTAGTAAACAAAATACTGTATTAAAGTAGGTTAAAGTTGCAATGTGTGTATTTAATCCATCATTTCAATTTTAAGTTCCTTTTATGTTTTAAAATTTCCATACAGATTAGGGTTCCAATCTGATAAGTATGTCTTCACCTAGCAATATGATTACTGCATAATTATTTGAGTGTTTGGGGTAAGATAAAATCATAAATATTACTTGTATCCTTTCCCATTAATTATTAAGCACATGTCTATTTCAGGGAATTTAATCTATATGTTTGATTCATAGTCCCATAATTTTTCAAAATGTAATTTTGTAAGAGCCATCTAACATCAGTCATTTTTATGGTGAGTGTGTGTGTGTGTGTGTGTGTGTGTGTGTGTGTGTGCGCATTCCTAACATCAGAAGGTCATGTTTTGTTATGAGTAAACAAGTGCCTACATGTTAAACATGTCTTTTCTAAGACATAAACTTAGTTAACTAGTCTCTGCCATCTACCATTGGAAAAATGTATTTTCATGACAGATTGGGCTACCTCCTTAAAATAGACTGGCCAGATTCCCAAAATGTTAGGCACTGGGGTAGAATTTCCAGGAGCAGTAGTAGGTCTCTGATGATTCTTCATTGGCCCATAGATTAAGACAAGTCAATAAAAGACAGGATATAAACGAGCAGTTGACAAAATATTTGGAATAAGAATAGATTGTCTGGTACCTGAATACATTGTGAATATTATATATCGGGAACCGTACTTCAGGTGTGGACAATATTGGACCAGCATGCTGGGCTCCACGCTGTTGAAAGGGTCTTATACTTTAGGTGGCCTGACCTGCTTCAAGGGAACTATGAATAAAGGATAAATAATGGTTCTGCCAGTAGGTGGTAAAAAATAAAATAAAATAAACACTCTTTGTAGTCAGCAGGAAGACAGAAGCCACTGTGACTATTTTATTTTTTTGCGGTACGCGGGCCTCTCACTGTTGCGGCCTCTCCCATTGCGGAGCACAGGCTCCGGACGCGCAGGCTCAGCGGCCATGGCTCACGGGCCTAGCCGCCCCGCGGCATGTGGGATCTTCCCGGACCGGGGCACGAACCCGTGTCCCCTGCATTGGCAGGCGGACTCTCAACCACTGCGCCACCAGGGAAGCCCTCACTGTGATTATTTTAAAAAGGGGCATGTAATAAAATGCTTACACATTGACAATAATAAATTGCAAAAGAGCAACCTAGAGGTCAGGAGCAGGAAGAAGTTGCTGCTGCCCTTAGGCTGGAGGCAAAGGGACGAGACACGGTTACCAGGGGCACTGGATGTAAGCTGGAACCATGGGGGCCTGTCTGGTGGGAGGTGGAACCAGGTAAAAATGGAGCTGCTGCGTGAGACACCTGGCAAAGGAGAGAAAGAAGGGCAGAAAGTCAAACAGCATAAGGTTGATAGGTGTTGAACCTTGCAGTTGGTTGATGAGGGTTTGTTTTATTAAAGTCTCTATTTTGAATATATAATTGTCTGTAATTAAATGTTTTTAAAAAGTAAATGAAAGAGAGAGAGAAATAGGAGACGCAGGGGCACACGCACCCTCCACATCATGCATGCTCCCACGCACAAGTTTACACTGAGCTCCAGACTCCTTCCGGTAGCTGAACTCACCTCAAAGCCGACTGCCAGAGGGGCCTGGGAAACTTGGCCCACAGGGGTCAGCAGAGAAGGAGATGGACAAAGGAAGGATCTAAGGCAAAGAGGCTGGCAGACCCTCACCCAAGACACATGAGGCAGTGACTCTCCTTCTGCACAAAGTTCTAGTCCTGGCTGGAATTTCTTGTTGCTGTCTATGACTTTCTCAGTCCCTCAAAAGGTACCCTCTGCCTAAACCTAATTTTGTTGCTATCAAAGTGGGATTGGGGACGCACAGTGTAATTATTTGACCTAGCCTCTGCCACACTGAGCCTTTGGATACTGGCGTGTCCATATAACACACCAAGTTTTTTGCACACTTCTTGTGCACTTCCATTTACATGCATTCTACAGAGCTGGCTGCACAAGCACTGATAAATTTCAGACAAACTCCAGATTAGTTGGAATATTCGTGGTTTTAGTTTGAAGTCCTTACCTTGCATAGAGAGTGAGGAATTGGGCAAGGAATGATGATAATGAAAACTTGGGCTATTACGTAGTAATGCTCTTCAGCACATGTTTAATGCATTTAGTTGATAAAGAAAAACCATACTCAAGTTTTTATATGTTCAGGTGCAAAGACCAAAAAGAATTAAAACATAACAAAATGGGAGTATGCTAGCTATGTAATTATTTGAATTAATATATAAAATATTGGAATCCATCTGTACTGATTTTGTAATAATAAGTGGGTACTTGGTTCTCAAAAATCTTTAACTCTGAAAAAAGTGAGGTTTAATACTAGAAATAACACTTTTTTAACCAAGAAAAATATGAAGTGTCTTCTAGGGCCATCCTATATGGTTGTGCAGGTAGCATATTTTCTGAATTGTCCACCTAAGGGGCATCTTCTCTTATTCACACCAAGGCACTTTATATGCCAGTGACGGCCCTGATCTCCCGACACTGATATTATCAGGGGGAAGTATTGCCAGGAGAAATTTCACAGCCTTCTCTAAAGAATGAGTTTGACTTCCAGTATCCACTTAGGGATTCTGAGAGGCCCCTGTGAAGAGTATCTTGGCTTTGAACAGGGCAGAGCTACCTGCTGGTTTTAGATTTTCAGGTTTGCCTATTTGCATTTAGGCCAAGAATACTTTTATTTATCTTTACTACTTTCTTGTTCATGCTGGCTAGACCTCTGTGTAATAGTAAAACCTTTAATTATATTAAGATCAAGATGGGGATCACAAAGTGTGTTTCTCTTCTCAAATGATCATTAAGACTACAACATGGTCTCAGTGGACATGTACTAATGTATCTTCGTACTAATATACAAATTAGTATTTGCATATTTTACAAAATTTAAAGTATTTTAATAACTTAGTTTTAAAAACTGATATGAGTCCTGAATTTACATTTTTAAAATACAATTTGACTTATTTATACAAAGGCAAAGCCACCAACACATTGGGGAAGAGATTTTCAATCAGGTCGAAGTGGATGCGTTTTCAAGAGCGGGTGGCAGTACTGGGCAGTGAAGTGGCAGGTGCTGGCATCAGACTGGGTCAAAGCTCAGGTCTAGCACAGCTTTAAGTTAACTGGTCCAGTTTCCTAACCTCCGTGGGCCTTGTGCTATGAAATGTACCAACCCGTAGAGGTTTCTGTGAAGATCCTAGGGTAATGGATCTTAAAACAGTGTCTGGTAGAGTGCACCAAAAAAACCTCATATTAAAGTTAATTTTTCATTAAAAAATACCAACTTTTTCTTGAGCTATCATTCATTTTCATGTTCAACATTCTTTCCCCTAGACTTTCTCACCCCTGTTCCCTCTTTCCTTGTTAGCTCCCATCTCTCTCTATCCTTATGCCCAATACTATTCTTGAATTGCTCTGAGATAAGGGTTTTTGGTATTAAACACCTGGGTATGTAGATGTTTTGTGAGATGCGTTTTATTTCTCCTCAGTATATTCCTCATTTACTCCTTTTCCTCATGTCCCTAAAAATATCCTACTTACTGATCATGTATATTTCCTTTGTCTGAGGCAGATGATTCTAGAAAACAGCAACATGGCACAGTGCAGTGGAATTGAGATGCGGCTGTGTGTCTCTGTAGCACCTCCCAGTTTAAAACTTCTTTGAATCTCTGAAATGGAAAAATCAGAAATCTGAATAGGTGATGCATTTGCAATCACATAGGAACACAGTTTTCCCCAGACCTCTTTTTTTGGGGTGTGTGTATGTGTATGTGTGTGTGTGTGTTGATTCAACATGTGTGTATTTTCTATTTTCCCCCATCTGGCATCTGCTTTAGCACCAGCCTAGCTAGCTGTTCTGTGTCAAGAGGGCTTTAGCCTTTTCACTATGAAAGAGAAAGAAATGAAATAATAAAAAAAAGAAAATTCTTCCACCATCTCCCCCCCTCACTTTTTGTTTAGTTGTTTCTAAGCAAGTTTCTTGCCATTTACCTTTGCATTTGCATGGCTTATTGATCGGCAATTTTAAAATTGTTTATTGTGCTCTTTTGTTTGACTGTTCAAGAGCTAAAACAAAAGCGAGCAGGCCCTGTGAGGTACACATTTGCATGCGGTGAGCGTTACCCGAGGAAAAGTAATTGCTAATGCATATTTATGTGGCACAAATTTGCCATTTGTTTATGCATAAAATTATCAATAGTGCAGGGCGGCCCAGCCGTAGAAAATGGTGACCTTTTTAGCTTAATAAATAGAAATCAGCTGTTATTGTGAAGAGATCAGCCATTTATTCTGTGTTGAGGGACATTGCCGGGAAAATGCAGATTGGGGTTGGCAATATCATTAAATGGAAGGCCAATGACCCTTTCGGTAGAGTCTATTATACTTTATCTAATAGGGGATAAATGACTCTGGTTGGCAAATGGCATAAAGAACAACAGTTTTTCTTTTTTGTTTTGTAGTTTTAATAACTCTGCGGATTTTAAGCCATAAAACTGAACAAGCAACATCATACTGACCTGTTGCTAGAGTTCTCGCAGAAAAATCTGTTTTAAAGTTGCTTTCCCTTATTCATTATTCTCTATTTCAGTCTGTACCCATTGAAACAAAAAGTGAGTCAAATGATATTTTTTTCCAGGAAAATAGGTCTTCCTTTAGTTTATAGCTTTCTTTTTCTTTTTCTTCTTTTTTAGCCGTACTTTTATCTTTTCATTGCAGGTATTTTTGCATTTTACAGCGTTGCTCTACCTTTGATATCTTAAAAATATTAAAGATAGAAGATACTCTCAGAATGAAGTTAGGAATAGATTGTAAACTGAAGTTTCCTTTTTAAAACTAAGCATAATACTTTCAAAGTGATAAGAATGGCCTCTGAGGTAAGTATGTGGGTCCTTTGGATTAATAAAAATAGTATATAAATATCAAACCTTCTCATCAGCATATTTTCTTTTCTTTTCTTTTCTTTTTTTTGGCTGCACCATGCAGCTTGCCGGGATCTTAGTTCTCTGACCGGGGATTGAATCCCAGGCCACAGCAGTGAAAGCGCTGAGTCGTAACCACTGGACCGCCAGGGAATTCTCAGCGTATTTTCTTAATATGCAAAAAACCGACAGATAGTCATTGTATCTTTTTTGGTTGTTTCACTGAGATGAAGTGCCCTCAGTCTCCTCAGAGCTCGCCTGTGACTGTGGTTTAATGTGGTGTGATCTCATACTACATTAATTTGGCTAGTGTTTCTTTGGTATGCTAGTGAGCGTTTCTGTCTTTTAGGGTTTTTTATTGAGCTTCTTCAATCATTATAGAATTCACTATTAAGCGGAATTTGTTTTTTCAATATTGTAAGGTAATATTTGATGCACTGAAAATTTTATGTAAGTTATGAAATAAGATAATAAAACAGAGACATGTAAATCCACCCTCAGAACATGGCAAAGCTATTGGAAGCTACCTGCATGCTCCTTTCTGATTGTGTATCTTAACAGGAGTGCACTGCAACAGGTTTAAAGTTTCTGCAGTGGTGGATTTGCAGCCACCAGTCTTTCCCTCATGCTGCACTTGAGTACAACAGTGCATTCTGCAGCATGTCACCAGAGTGACTGAGTAACCTTTTACTGGCAGAAATGGGTCTGTTGTTCCTTTTTAAAGTAGAGGGTGTAAATAGGATTCAGACACTAGGGTACATTAGTCCAAAAAATGAATATATTTTTTGTGTCATTTATAAGGTATTGATTTTAGGTCCATTAGATTCACAGTCCCTAGTGGTAGAAAAAACAATGATTTAATGGGTAGGTTGGAATTCCAGAAGGAAGAGCAGCAGTGATTAACCCCTTCTGCCTCAGCTCCCTGCCCCAGTTATATAATATTGTCAAGAAGCTAAGGACTCTGGGGGAAAGGGACAATTTATCATCTGTCTTCCCTGCACTTTACAAGGAATCACAAAACAAATTTCAGCTGGATTATTACTATGTCTCTGAATGTGATAGAACATTTCACTCTCCGTTGATAAGATATGCCAAAATTATTTTTATAAGGTAGTTTTTAAGTTGATGAATACAGTCTATTTTTACAAAACCCAGAGCATATTTATTTAGAGAGTCTTAGTAATTTAAGATACTGTTTAGGCGATGTGAAGGAATAAAGCTTAGATTTCTTTATTTAAATAAAAAGGTCTCTTTCTCAACTCTAAGAAAGGAAAGATCATACTGGTGTCATGTCAGTTATACCCTTTCTTAGACAAGTCTTAGGTAATATTAGTGAGAATGGCCACTATAATTTTTAAAGTAGAGTGTTTCCTATTCCATAAATACATGGAGAATTATTGGTGTATATAAACCTCTTTTCTGAGAAGAAGATGACCAAGATATCATTTCACTTCTATACTATTCAATTTGGATGTAGAGCACTCATAATAATTCCAGTCAATTTCATCCAACTAATGTTACTACCACCTGGAAGAATTTCCTCTTAGGCTGCTTTAGCAGTTACCTCTTCATTATTATATCCAAAAAAAAAAAAACCCTAATTACAATATAGGTATGAAATTTTTAAAAATTCCAACTATCATTCCAATCTTCTGACATACTGTTATGCTATGATTGAAGAAAAATATGCCAACTGAAATCTGATTAGCTTAAAACTTGACCTGACATAAAGATTATGGTATCAACAAACACTTTTTAGTATTTCATATTTTAATTCAGTTTTTCAAGTTCTGTGACAAAAATATAAAAATACAGGCTCCCTCTTGTGGGTAAAATTACCACCTGTGTATTTCTGTGTTGCCTACATATAGGATATGGCAAATTTTTTTCTGTTTCATTTTAAGTAAATTCTACCATGGTAGTCTCTTTACAGTTGGTCAGATGTGACATTTCACTTAATTGAAAAAAGTGAAGTTTGGGGTACTTTTTAGTAAAAATTTTTAATGAAAATAAACAAGTTTTTTAAAGAATTGGCAGACCATGTGCAGACAACCTTTATTTTATTGCAGCAGCATAATTTTTTTTAACTTTTAATTTTATATTGGAGTATAGTTGATTAACAATGTTGTGATAGTTTCAGGTGTGCTGCAAAATGATTCAGTTATACATATAATGTATCTATTCTTTTTCAGATTCTTTTCCCATTTAGATTGTTACATAATATTGAGCAGAGTTCCCTGTGTTATACAGTAGGTCCCTGTTTGTTATCCATTTTAATTTTTTTTTTTTTTTTTTGCGGTACGCGGGCCTCTCACTGTTGTGGCATCTCCTGCCGCGGAGCACAGGCTCCGAACGCGCAGGCTCAGCGGCTGTGGCTCACGGGCCCAGCCGCTCCACGGCATGTGCGATCTTCCTGGACCGGGGCACGAACCCGTGTCCCCTACATCGGCAGGCGGACTCTCAACCACTGCACCACCAGGGAAGCCCCTGGTTATCCATTTTAGATATAGCAGTGTGTACCTGTCAGTCCCAAACTCCCCATCTCTTCCCCCCATCCTCCCCCGCTCCCTGTAACCATAAGTTGGTTCTCTAAGTCTGTGAGTCTGTTTCAGTTTTGTAAATAACTTCATGTATATCATTTCTTTTTAGATTCCTCATATAAGTGATATCATACGATATTTCTCTTTCTCTGTCTGACTTACTTCACTCAGTGTGACAATCTTTAGGTCCATCCATATTGCTGCAAATGGCTTTATTTCATTCTTTTTAATGGCTGAGTAATATTCCATTGTATATATGTACCATATCTTCTTTATTGATTCCTCTGTTGATGGACATTTAGGTTGCTTCCATGTCTTGGCTATTATAAACGGGCAGCGGCATAATTTCTGATGTTGAAAATTTGTAATAACTTTTCTCATTTTGAAGTACTTTCCAATGGAGTAATTAGTGAATTGTTGAAATAATGTGGCATCTTCTCTGTCAATGTGGTGACTTTTAGATTTCTGTGCTTATTAACAAAAGATCTGATATTGGAATGAAGTGAAATCCCCCCTACCAATCATGGTACAGGTGGATAACAATATGGTAATAAAACTACCCTAATACCACAAACCTTGTGACCAAAATGGTGAAATATCAATGGCATAATAAGAATGAAACTGAAGAATTACTCAATTCTTCATAAATTGAACTGATTGTGAAGAGACTGAGCTGGCAACAATGCTTTGGCTGCCACCATGCACTGATTCCCTGCTTTCAAAAGTCTGATTCTTGGGAATTTCAACTGATTGCCAGAGGCCATTTTTGTCCAGTCTAAGGAACTGTTAACAAAGCCAGAGTTCTATTCACTCCTGAAAGTGTCTAGGACAATAGTTTTGAAGCTGGGCTGGGAGATATATAGAGATATATAGCAAGGAATGTCAATGTAGAGATAGTTGGATGACTCCCACTAAACAGTTACTGTGTTGATTGTTGCTGTCATACATTTGAATGGAATCAAGGAAAGGGCTATGAGGACACCTGAAAATCTTTCATAACTCAATCCAAGAAAGAAGAATTTACCTTAATGTTGCCAGTCCTAAAGTATATTCAGGTTGTTTATATCAAAATTATACAAAATGAACAACTTATGTGGTGATTAACAAATATGTATGTATGCATATAACATAACATATATATATGTTTTTAGATTAATTCTGGTGGTATTATAATGTCAAATTAATGCCTTTTTTCAATAAATAATAACTTTATTATATCTATATCAATTTATATGTATATAAATGTATTTTGAAAACCATAGACATCTCCTGTTTCCCAAGAGCCATATCTTTATATATTTACTAAAAAGGAACAGTACACTGTTAATGGTCTACTTTTATTTTTTCTAGATTCCTCTTGCTGATGACACGAGTCCTGTTTGAATCTACTTATAAGATTCTGAAGCCTGAACAGAGAATTTTGGCACTGCACTGGGTAGGAAAAAGATATATTCATAAAACACATGATACACACCTTTGAAAAGATTGATTACTTTAAAAATGGAGGTTTATGTGCCTTCTCTTATTTTCAACTTATAAGTAAAGTATATGACATATGCATATAGAGCTATAATACATAGTCTTTTATGTTCAGATGACAACTGTATTTGTAATTATAATTTTCAACCTCATTATGAAGGTAATGTTTCTAAACTGGCAGATGAAAGCAACATTTCTTTTCTTTTCTTTCCTTAATGAGATACACATTTCTTAAAGTTGCAGAAGCTTTTTTTCTTCATTGAAAAATGTTTTTTTAAAAACATTTGTTGCTACTTTTCTATTATTGCTGAACAAGAAATATTCTGGGTCACAATGAGTAGGTCACACATTTTATAAAAATTTCCATGGGCTATTCAGTATTTCAGGGTATGTTTTTGTAAACACATACAAAAATACAATTTTGCTGAGGCCAAACAGATATTTTCCCAATTTGCTTGGCAGAAAAATTTAGTGGGCATCTACCTATGTGTGCATTTGTGAAATGCCTGTAAAAGTTATACTCTTGGGACCAGGAACAAAGTTTGACCACAGACCTAAAGCTGAAAATCCTTTTATCGTCCCGTGACTGTCATGTGGGTGAGAGCAGAAAAGGTTGAAGGAAAGGGATCCTATTGTTCAGAGGTTTGTCACTAGTAAAATGAAAAATGAATTATCTTTCTGTTTAGTCCTAAAGAGAATAGTGAAAAAGTGGTATTCTTGCAGAGTAAACTAAAATTTATTTATTTACTAATCCACTCTAAAAGTCATATGACTTACGCTTCTAGAACTTTAAGATACAAGTTTATTTGTGAAAACTCTTAGGTTCAGTGGTAGTTTTTATCGTCTTTAAAGACCGAATTGTTTTTAAATCCTAAAAAAATATTTAAAAAATATTTATAAACAAGACTTTATGTATTCACAGATGAATGAATCAAAGTAATATGGAAGAAAGCATTGTAATGGTTTTTAATGATAACAGAACTGGAATAAGTCACGAATTATTGCAAATATGAAACTTTTATAGTTTTACAAGTAAAAGCACAAGTATAAATAAAATTAAAAGGCAAATGGAAAACTGGGACTACTTCTAACAAATACAGCAAACATCACATGTATAGCTGTTATTATAAGAAAGGCACTAACATTTTAATTTAAAAGATAACAAGATATAAGAACAAATAATTAATAAAGCATGCAATTCTAATGCAAAATGCTAGTAAAAGAAATGCAAAGTTATGCTCCACTTAACAATCTAACTAGTAAAAAGTAGCTTCGAATAATAATGTTGTAACAAGAATGAGGGGAGTTGGGTGTTTTCAGTAATGTTGGAAATAAATTATATTTATTCAACCATAAAGTGATTTGACCATCTCTGTTAAGAGCCTTAAATGTTTCCAAGGCATTCTATGCAACATTTTCACTCTATTAGTTTGGAAAAGGTTTGGTTGCAAGCAATCCAAATTGTTTTAAAAAGGTAGAACTTTATATTTTCTTATGTGAAGTCTCTGTAGGCAGTTAAGAGCTGATTGGGTGGTTCCACAGTCAATAGGGACCCAGATCTTTCATCTTTGGCTCTGTTTCTCTGAACATGTGACTCTTACCTAGTGTTTTGGAATATCCAGTATTGGTATTCCAGCAATCATGTCCATATTCTAGCAAGAGGAAGGAAATATTTCTAGAAGATTCATGCTCTCTCCCTTTAAGGACATCTTTTGAAAAGTGTCCATACCCCTTCCACTTACATTCCATTGGCTAGAACATAGTTTCATGATCATGCCACACTTAAAAAGAGCTTGGAAGATGTAGCTTTTATTCTGGAAGATAAATTTGGGGGAGTTATTATTGTGGAAGAATAAGAGACTAGATATTAGGGCTTAACTAACAGTATCTGGCAATTTCACTTCCAAGAATCTAACTTAATGAAATAATTAAAGGAGACAAAATTTATGTAAATATGATCATTTTCATATGTTTATAATCAGAATAATTTGAGATTGACTAAATTGTTCAGCAATAAAGCAATAGTTGGATAAATCTGAATATATTCATCTTATACAGTCAATAAAATATTTAAAAATTTTTTGAAAGACATTTGAAATTATGCATGATGCAATGTTAAATGAAACAAGTCAGAATCCACACTAAAGATACAGTGTATCTCCAAATGTGTGTGTGTACACACATATATGTATGCACACACACATATTCAAGTGGACATATATATTACAAATACATAAAAAGTTAGCAGAAAAATAGCTGAAAGTAAATACATTAAATATTATTAGCTCTGGATTATGGAATCATGAGCAACTTTAATTTTCTTTACAGTTTACACATTTTTAAACAAGTATAACTTAGTACTAAAATTATAGAAATGTAAAACGTATGGGATTCACATGGCGGGGGGAAGAGTAAGCTGGGAAGAAGTGAGAGATTGGCATGGACTTATATATACTACCAAATGTAAAATAGATAGCTAGTGCGAAGCAGCCGCACTAGCTCGGTGCTCGAGATCAGCTCGGTGCTTTGTGACCACCTAGAGGGTTGGGATAGGGAGGGTGGGAGGAAGGTGCAAGAGGGAGGAGATATGGGGATATATGTATATGTATAGTTGATTCACTTTGTTATACAGCAGAAACGAACACACCATTTATACCCCAATAAAGATGTAAAAAAAAAAAAAAAGTACAGGATTCCAAAAGGTTACATAAGTTGCTTAGTGCCTCTGTTTAAAATACTATATGTGTGTCTATTCAAGAAGAGATGAAATTGCTTATCACTCATCCTTTCTGACTGCTTTTTCTGAAGTCAGGTTGCAGTAAGCTTCTCAGTAGAGCCATACAGCCACTCAGAAATCTTGATCATATTGCATCCTGGCTACCTTTTTAGGTTAGGGCAGATTGAGATACAGTTCGGTGGCATTTGACAAGCATGTGAATGTTGCTGTTAATCATGCAGATTTCAAAGGCAAAGAGCAAAACTTTGAAGACTTCTTCCTTGTGTATAAGTGAAAGAGGTTGAGTGCTGCAGTTCTGGATTAAGAATGTTTTCTTTCTTTTTTTCAAGGATTTTTTTACAGTATTTTGTTGCTTTAGAATATTAAAGGAGTGAGAATTTATCTCAGAGCTAAGTGAAAAGTCACAATTAGATAGCAATCTATGAGAAATTCTTGGCAGAAATTAGAATGAGAGTGTTTTTTCCCTCTGAACCTAAGCTGACTCCACTCTTTGGAACTTGTAAGGGAAGCATAATGTTGAAAGGCATCAACTTTGGAGACACACTGTTTAGGTCAATTTCTGACTCGACCATTTAGGACTATCTACTGTTGGGTACATCTCTTAACCACGGATTCCACACATGTAAAATGTAAATAATGATGGAAAATAGTTGGATAAATTGTATTATGCAAATACCACATGGACACTGGTGTAACTACACTGAGTAAACAAAATAGACTTTAAAGCCCAAACCATTACTGGAGATAAAGTTACTTTAAAACTGATTGAATTTTCAATTCAATAGGCAGATAGAATAATACTAAATCTAAATGTCCCTAATAACATAACCACAAAATAGATTAAGGAAAATTTGACAGACTAGCAAGGAGAAATAAACGATCCACAATGGCAGTGAAACTAACTTAATAATTAATGAAATAAAATAGAAAAGAATCAGTAAAGGGGGTAGAGTTGAAAGATAAGATTAAGAAACTTGACCTGTAGACATATATAAAAACCTTGCATACAACTGCAAAATTCACATTATTTTGAAGAACACTGGGAACAGTTACAAAAATTCACCATATCCTGAGTCATAAATTAGGTCTCAACTAATTTCAAAGAATTTGAATCATAGCAGTGAAATTAAGCTGCCAATGAATAACAGAAGTATGGCTAGAAAAAAGTTTCAAAATTAAAAAGAAGTCACAATAGTAATTATAAATGTTTTAGATTAAATAAAAATGAACATCTTACATATAACAATTATAGAATACCTATAAGAAACATTTGCTGGGAAAGTTATACCTTAAATGTATTAGAAAAAAGAAAGAGTGAAAATTAATAAGCCAAGAATTTATTTCAAAAACAACAACAAGATAAACTCAAAGTAGTAAAAGGGAGAAACGAATTAAAGTGCAAAATTAATGAAGTGAGAAACAAATGTATGAAGAAGAGAAGCAAGAAAGCCAAAAATTGTTGCAAAAGATGAGGAAATTTTCCAATCCTCTGATGAGACTGAACAAGAAAGTAAGTGACAAGAGGCAAATAACGAATATCAGAAATGACAAAGTGACATCACAACAGATGTGCAGATGTTAAACAGCTAATAATGAGTATCATGAACTTTACATTACCAAGTTTATGTTGGGAAATATGAAGAGTTAGATCAATGGTCAGATTCCTAGAAAAATATGTCAGTGGTCAAAATATTCCTAAAAAATATATAACTTAGCAGTATTTACTCAAAAAGAAATAGGGAACCTGAATAGTTCTATAAACATTAAGGAAATTTAATTTGGTAATCAAAAATTTTCCTACAAAAAATTTCCAGACCCAGATGGCTTCACAGGCAAATTTAAGGAAGACATAAGTCTAATCCTATGTAAGTTTTTTTTTTTTTCAAAAAATAGAAGAGGTAATAGTCCCCAACTTATTTTATAAGGATCATATAATCTTGATACCAAACTTGGCAAGAATAGTATGAAAAAGCATATTCACAGGCAAATTCCTCTTATGAATATAAATGGAAAAACTGTCAACCAAATATTAGCAAACTTATTTCAGCAATATATAAAAAGGATCATTAATCATGAGCAAGTTTGTTTACTCCAGAAAATCAAGGTTTGCTGACATGTAAATAAACAGCCAATGTAATACAGATTAAAAGAAGGTATCACATGATTATTTCAATTAATGCAGAAAAGGATTTAATAAAATGTATCATTTATTCCTTATTTTTTAAAGTTCTTAGAAAACTAAAAACAGGGAAGAACTTCCTTAGTTGAAATACCTATAGCAAGAATAAATTAAAATAGTGAATTGTTGGAAGTTTCCTTCTATGATCAAAAACAACATCAGGATAGTTGCTATTGAGCATTTCTCCTGGAGATCCTAGCCAATACAATAAAGCAAGATAAATAAAAATTATTAGGATTGAAAAAGAAACAATTGTCATTCTTGGCAGATGATATGAATTAATATGAGCATTTAAGGTTGATGCAAACAATACAATATACACAGATCAGCTGTGTTTCTATATATCAGCATCAATTTTTGCCTAGCATTCATTAATAAGTGATGAGTAGTATCTCTATAAGGAAAATTGTGAAAGTTTAAGAAATATTTTAATATTTTTTAAATGAAATAAATGATGAGATAAACCATGTTCATGTACTGAAAGATCCAGTATTGTAGAGATATCCCCTACCCCCAAGTAGATTCATAAGTACAGTGTACTCACAATCAAAATGCCAACTGCTTGTTTTGTCTTTGTTTCTTTGTTATTTGTTTGGGTAGTTTGTGTGTGTGTGTGTGTGTGTGTGTGTGTGTGTGTATGTGTGGGTGTGTGTAATATGACAAGTTGATTCTAAAATGCAAAGGACAAGAAGAGTCAAGAGACTTGTAAAGGGGGGATGGGTAGGATTACTTGCCCTATGAATATGAAAGCTCTATTAATTCAGAAAGTACAGCATTGCTGCAGGGGTAGACAAGTAGACAAATGAGAGAGGCTACAGCGCTCAGAAATGACTCTTGCATATATGGACATTTTATTTATAATAGAGGTGGTACTTCAAAGCAGTAGAGAAATAACAGACTTTTTAATATATGGTATTGGGAAAATTGATTCTTTATGGAAAAAAATGAAGTTGGATCCCTACCTCATACCACACACAAAAATCAGTTTCAGTTGGTCACAAACTAAGTGTAAGAGGTAAAACAATAATCTGTCATAAGAGATTCTCCTATAAGAGAATCTAGGAAAATAACTTTATGACCTGGGAGTAGAGACAGATTCCTTAGATTAAAAAAGCACACATTCTACATTATTTTTTAAAATAGACTTTATTTTTCAGAGCAGTTTTAGGTTCACAGCAGTATGGGGAGAAGGTATAGAGATTTCCCATGTACCACTTCCCCCCACTCCCTACACACACACACACACACACACACACGCACGCACGCACGCACGCACAGCCTCCCCCAATATCAACATCCCCCACAAGAGTGGTACATTTTTTACAACTTTTAACTGACATGTCATTATCACCAAAGAGTTCGTCATTTACATTAGGTTCTGCATTATTTTATTGTTTATCAAAGAAAACCATAAAAAGAATGAAAAGACAGTATATGGAGTGGCAGAATAAATTTTCAAAGCATCATTGACAAAGGTGATATCCAGAATAGATTTTTTAAAACTACAAATCAATGTAAAACTTCACACAACCCAACAGAAAAATGGGCAAAAGAAGAAATCCAAATGGCCAATAATATGTCCAAATGTCAAAACATATGAAAAAATGCTTAATCTCAGTAATAGTCAAGGAAATACAGAATAATTACACAATGAGATCCCAGTACACATACTTCAGAATGGGGAAAACTAAAATGGCTAGCAGGTCAAAGTAATGACAAGGATGCAGAACAACAGCAACATTCATACAGTGCTGGTCAGAACAGAAATGGGAACAACTACTTTTAGATATAGTAAAGTTAAAATTTATAGCCCCTACTTAAGCATAGCAATCCTATGCATATATGTATATATCCCATCAAAATATGTACATCCATGTATCAGGAGATATGTACAAGAATGTTCACAGGAGAAATACTTGTATTTGCCAAAAATTGGAAATAATTCAGTTATCATCCACACTATGGACAGTGGTAGAATAGTCTTACAATGAAATGAAATAATGAAGTGGAAGACGTTTAGTGATCTACATGATATTAAGCGGAGAAAAGCAAAGACATAAGAATACATGCAGGATGATTCCAGGCAAACAATTATGTTTTTCAGAGATGCATTATGGATGGTCAAACTATAAAGAAAAGCAAGGAAACATTACTATAGGTGCCAGAGAGTGCTGATCTCTAGGAATGAGGAAAGAGGCTGAGCTGAAGGAGGGAGAATTTGGGTCAGGGAGCACTTCTGGCCCAAGGGAGAGTGACACTAATGCCCTGCTGGTGGTTACATGGGTGTGTGCTTTCTTACCATTTGCTTAAGTGTACACATTGTGTAGATATATTCAAAATAAGTGTTAAAATAGTACAGCAAATAGTTATGATAAGTTTTATTTATTTCTTTAAGGGTGTATTATGTTTCATGAGGGCAAAATATGATTGCAAATAGTGTAAATTAAACTGATACATCTTTCAAAATTAGGTAAAATAATTTAAGATGCTTGTAAAGAATTTCCCACTTTGGAAATGAAGACGAATAGGGTAGTAAAATAAGCATTTATTCTTTCCAGTGTTCTTTTTCTAAGAAATGTAATAAAGGCTATCAGGCATTGCCATTAGATGGAATAGCAGTAAAATGTTTTGAGAACTATAAAATTATAAATATTTTATTTATATATGAATTGAAATGCATTGCCATGTTAAAGCATTCTTTGCACATATCAATACCCACAAAAAGGCTTAGTTGGATATCAGATTTTATACTGCACTGACCAAAAATAACACAACAAAAATAAGTACTTCACATAGGTTTGCAAATTCAAGATTTTACAGAGGTAAATTGAGGATAGTGGTTAGTTATACCACTGGGGCAGTTATTTTTGTTTTGCTTATCTCTTTCTGTGTTAACATTCTTTTAAAATGTCACTGCATTTATAATTATTTGCTTTAACCATTTAGCCAGTTAATTATTTGTGAACCTAAGTGGTTGTTATTTGTACACGCCTTTTGGTCACCTCTCTTTTACTTGCAAATAAGCAAGCTCTTTGCTTTAACTATTTGTCAAATCCAATCACTTTTTCTTTTTTTCCTCAGTCAACCTTATCTAAAGAGTAAAACTCTTTACTGCTTGCAAAAGGAGAATAATCCCAATATATTGTAAATTGTCAAGTGAGTTCTTTATAATTAAAGATTACTCTGCAATATACAATTTTTAAGGCATTTATCCCAACAGGGTTCAGTGGCCTTTGAGAATGAGCCACTATGTTGACAAATCTATCATCTAAATTGTGCAGCATTAATGAGAACTCCGAGCAGCACACTCTTACATTTTAATGTGGGTGGCAGTTTAAGAAAAAAAAAAAACAAACCACCAAAACAAAATACTGAATATGATTGAAGTTGATTTAAAAAAGGTCTGCCACCTGTGGATAAAAATGTGCATTACTCTGAACACATAATAATTAACCAGACTGAAAGGCCATGGCAAAATCCAGTGACTCTCTGAAATCAAAACCCTGGTTATTATTAGAAAAAAAAAAAAAAAAAAACAGAAAAAGAAGGCAGTGATTTCACAGTAAATACAGATAATGGGTTTGTGATGCTACTTACCTGTACAACTAACCATCCATGCTCTATAGCTTAATCCACAGTTCTTTACTAACATATGGTATAATCCATTCCTGAAAGTACAGTCTTTGATTTGAATCCCTCATTTCTTAATTAATAACTCATTATGTGATCTTATATTTCCTGAATAGTTAAAATTTCTATATCTCATTCTTTCATAACCATTTATAACTCATTGTAGATCATCTGTTATTGTTGCACCTCAATCTCTTGAATAAGACTCCTTTTTCGATATACTTTCAGCTTAGTTTTCTCAAGTTAACCTTACAAGTAAAAACACCATGCATATTTAAATATAATAGCACTATATTCATAATTTCTTCTCAACTCAAAATTATTTGTTTAAATGCCTGACTATGCTTGATTGCCTTTATGCTCTACCTACAAATATCTAATCTCCATCTGAATAGTTTAACATAAAGTTATTAAGCTTATTTTCTGGGTGTTTCAAATGTATGTACATATAATGCACTGGGGGAATTTTATTAGCACAATTTGAATTGCAGAGTTCATTTCAAAATGTACATCAGCTTAAGTAACATAATGCAGTCTTGTAGAGATGCTCCATTGTACTGGTCTCGGAACGAGATACTGCTACTTGAGTAGCCAATGCTGATCCACTTGAAGGAGACCTAAAACACTAGCCTGGAAGAAAATAATGGTTTATGTATTGTAGAATTCCTCTGGGCTATGGCCCTTAGCTTCTTGATTGATAAAGAATAACGAGAGAGATTCATTTAAAAAATCATAGAAAAATTAGAGTTCTATTACTTTTATTTAAAAGTCAGATGATAATAATATGTCTTAATCCTTTAATAACAACTGCTTGAACATTGTTCTCTGATTCAGCAGTTGTTTGTACTAAAGAGGATTTTTCCTTCCAAATAAAATAATGCATGAACTGTTGACCAAAAGGCTTTAAAATAATGTATGTGAGCAGGCAATTGCTTATTTTTGTGTCTTTCTTTAGAATACTAAGCAACAAAGAAGCAGTTCTAACAATAATAATTTAATTTGAGAAAAAAACCTTGAACCCAAACAGTCTCCGTAGAACTTTTTGCATAATTAGGTTATATATCTTCTCAATGGAAGAAGTCTTGCCCACGGTCACATTCTGTAAATGAAAATACATTTTGCATAAATTAGTGAAGTTGAACTGCTGAGATTCTTTATAAAATGTAATAAATATTTCCTAATTTTTAAAGTAATTAGGAACCATAATTTTTAATGTTCTTTGCTTATACATATATCTATTCATCTTTTAGAGAATTTAGAAAACAGTTGATACTTTACAGTGAATAATTGGTGCTTTATAATATGAAATGAAATGACATAATATAAACATGATGTTTGAACTGTAATTAGGAAATTTCATTCCCTCTTAATATGGTAAAGCTTTTTGATACAGTGTCATTTTAGGCATATTAAATCCGTGTGAAAGGAATGAACACTTTTCTAAGTATTTAGAAAAAAGTTAAATTTCTATACCATTGTCAATATAAATTCTAGGAGGATTAAAGTTTTAAATTCTTAATAAAAGAAACTCTAGAGTATTAAGAGATAGTGTTGGTGAGTATTTATATAAGTGGAGGGAGAGTTGGAAGTTATTTTTCAGCATTACACCAAAGGCAGAAATCACAAAGGAAAAATTTTGCTAGATTTGATCACAAAATTGTAAAATCTTCTTTGCATCTTAAATGATAGAACTGACAAACAAATGAGGAGCTGGGAAATGTATTTACAATATATTGGGTTTAATGATATACAATAAATTGCCATTTTTGTTAAAACTGACTATTGGCAATTTCATATGTTAATTATGAAATTAAAATATCAACTACTTACAAATTAAGGGAAAAATAGAGATATAATTTGAATATTCAGTTAAAAGGAGGAAATGAGATGGGGACTAAACATATAAAATGTTTTTTTGTAATAATTCGAGACACGCAAATTAATCGTGAGAACCTAGTTCATTTGGCAAATTGGCAAAGATTAAAAATGCACAATAACCAATGCTGAAGAGATTGCAGTGAGATGAGGCCTCTCATTTACTGAGGCTAGACGTGTCCATTGTATTGCTGCACCAAAGATTCAGTTCATACGGTAGACATTAAAATTGCTTAATGTTGATGCTTGTGCTTCTAGTAAGTTATGTAATATTACATATATGTAATGTGTGTAGTAACACAAAATTTAAAATAAAAATATGATTTTGGGGCTTCCCTGGTGGCGCAGTGGTTGAGAGTCTGCCTGCTGATGAGGGGGACATGGGTTTGTGCCCCGGTCCAGGAGGATCCCACATGCCGCAGAGCGGCTGGGCCCGTGAGCCATGGCCGCTGGGCCTGCGCATCTGGAGCCTGTGCTCCGCAATGGGAGAGGCCACAACAGTGAGAGGCCTGCGTACCACACACACACACACAAAATAATAATAATAAAAATATGATTCTGTTACAAAAATGGGCTCTGCGTTAAAAAATGTTATGGTGTTTGTGTATGATAGAATATTAATTTCATGTAAAAATGTTGGAATGACATGAGAAACCAGAACCACCATAAATATTCAAGAAATATTTGTTGAATGGATATGTGGGTGTCCGTACCTGAACACACACACAGAGGTGTATATCATGCATAGGACAAAAATACTGACAGAATATATGCTAAAATAAAAAAATAAAATGCTCAAAAGCTAGATTACAGGATGACATCTGATTTTAAAAAATTTTCACCTTTTTAATTGCATGTATTAGATACCTTTCTTTGAGAAATACATCTTACTTTCATTTTAAGAAAAAATACATACTATTTTTTAAACTATAAACATAAGTATAGTAATCCATACATCAAGGAGATTTTCTCCTATGTTTTCTTCTAGTTTTACAGTTTGGGGTCTTATGTTCAAATCTGTTATTATCCATTTCAAGTTAATTTTTGTGAGTGGTTGTAAGATAGGGGTCCAAGTTTGTTTTCCTGCACGTGGTTATCCAGTTTTCCTGACATCATTTATAAAGAGACTATTTTTTTTCCATTTCTGGGCCCTCAGTTCTGTTCCATTTTATGCCAGTACCATACTGTTTTCATTATTATAGCTTTGTAGTACTATACTAGTTTGAAATCAGGAAGTGTGATACCTCCAGCTTTGTTTTTCTGTCTCATGATTGCTTTGGCTATTTGGGTTTGTTTGTGGTTCCATACAAATTTTAGAATTGTTTTTTTCTATTTCTGTGAAAAATGGCCATTGGAATTTTGATAGAGATTGCATTAGTAATCCATAAATGTTTTTCTAATAGTAGCATTTCTGTATACATAGATTGCTATATAAACATATCTATAAATTCTTTATTCTAATTTTTTAATTGGAAAAAAATTTAGGAAGACCACAATGTTTTGCAGAATTTTGAGTACATTAAAGTCTACATGGCCAGGATAATACGCTATAACACTGCCAACAAGTTTATCTGGGACTTACTCAGAAAATCCCAGTGGTAGATCTGGGGTTGTACTGCTTCAGAGTTGATCTGTGTCAGGTCATTGGACAGTTCTTCATGTTATGACAACGTTTGCCTTCGTTTGAATTCCACTGGGTCCCACTGTCACTGAGAACAGTAACCCAGAAATAAGAGTTTTAGAATACTTGGAAAATTATTTCTGGATTGTGTATAATGGACAAAAGTTATCATTTCTTATTAAGATATTCACTTTTGAAAAACATCCTTAAATTCTTCTACTGCTCACCTAGCATTTTCATAGTCCCTTTTTAAAAAATGAAGCAGTTACCTCATTGTTGTGAGCATAATTCATGTCTATGAATTCACAGATGTAACTGCAGTTGGATTTTTAAAAAGTTCTCCTGCATTTCTCCCTTTTTTTTTTTTCTCACTTTCATAACCAAATCCCTCAATAAAAAGTGATTATTGGGGCTTCCCTGGTGGCGCAGTGGTTGAGAGTCCGCCTGCCGATGCAGGGGACACGGGTTCGTGCCCCGGTCCGGGAAGATCCCACATGCCGCGGAGCGGCTGGGCCCGTGAGCCATGGCCGCTGAGCCTGTGCGTCCGGAGCCTGTGCTCCGCAACGGGAGAGACCACAGTAGTGAGAGGCCCGCGTACCACAAAAAAAAAAAAGTGATTATTACCATAAAATGATCCAGAAGATGAAGCAATTTATTAAAATAAAGTAAAATATACTTGATAGATTGTTCAAATGAACTCATCTTTTTGGATTAAAAAAATTATTTCACAAAATGAATTCTGTGTTCTTCCACTGTCCAACATACCTCTGATGGATACATGAATTTTAGTGTGTGACCATTTATTCTATTTTTAAATTCTATCTGTACTGATATTAAAAAACATAAACAAATATTTTAATTTTAGGAATAGGAATAACTTTTCAACAGTAAATAATACGTTTTGAAAAGAAAATGTATACATTAAGACTAGCAATTTTAGAAAGGAGTAACACTTATTGAGACTTAACAGAACTCAAGATTTTGATAGACCCTTAAATAGCAAGTATTTATGTAATGCCATTGGAATACAGAAGGATAGGTAAACTAAACAGAAAAGGAAGGTCAAAGCTAATTTTAACCTTTGTATTTGTTTAGCAAACTATTGTATTTATTATATTTATCCCCTCATCTCTCTCTTCTGTTTTAAGGGTATTATTATTTAAGAGCAAGAAACTTTTATGTCAGAATACCCAAATTACATGAAAAATCAGACCTCAAGACTATCTGTGAGGCAGAAACAATCCAACTATTATTTCTGGTATAAAAATTTTTTTGAATAACATCATTTGCCCAGAAGCTGTTTTCCAACCTAATAACTCTTGGAATTACAATCTAAAATTTCAGGAGGGTTAAGGCTGTGTAACTACTAGAAAGTATAAGTGTGCAGGAATGTGACCAGAGGTGAAATCTGATTTAAAATTTCTTTAAGGAAGCTCTGGTTTGAAACAGTAGTCCTGAGAAAGTTAAGAATACTACATAGATAAATGTTGCTCAGCAAGCTTGTCTTAGTTAAACATATACTAAATACTTGCACAGCCATCTCCAACCCTAGTCATTAACTAGAGTTTTAATCTATTTTCTTGATTTTAACCATCTGCTTCAATTCTCCTTGAACAAAATTACTCAAAATGCACAGAAATATGGTTCAACACATTCTATATTGGTTCGTCTTCTTTTTGGTAATTTACTTCATGAGGCATTTTGGAGGTGATGTGTGATGCACACCAGGTCTGTTGTTGGCAGACCCATTTTGGATGTGCCTCCCGTCTTTCCACTCCAGTATTCTGTAGAAGTTGTGTCAAGAGTTGGTTGGAGAAGAAGGAGGCAGAAGGCATCTCTGTGTAGCAGTTATACCATCAACGTGCAAAGCATGGTGCTGGTTGTTGCAGAGGATGCAACAATACGTAAAATGGGATCCTGCGTCTAAAAACTGTGATAAAGTACTGGGGTGTAGTTGGGGGTGAGTGTGGCAAAAGTACATGAGTCCCTCTGGTGAAAGGCAGAATGCCAAGATCCATAGCTCACTTCTGAGTATTTCGCTTCTGAATGCTGTCTTTGGTATATATGCCGGTGTTCTCAAGATGAGGTCAGCTTGCCAGTAGTTTAATCATAGGCATTTACTTTAACGTTTGGCTACGTAGAGAACCTGAACTCCACTTCTTTCAGAAACAACAATTTCAAATTTGTTGCCCCGCAATGTCTAGGAGAAACCCAATGGTGACAAATGATATTTTGCAGATATGGTTTGAGGGATGTGCATTTCTTTTGAGATGCCCTGAAATCCACCTCTGAACTAAGCCAGGGATGCAGAGCTGTGTCCTTGCCTTCTGAAGACCCCAAGTAAGTGACTTTTATGACCTATGCTTTAATGTGGTGTCATTGGCCCTGACTGAGGGCTGCTGTAAGAGAGAGCCCCATAAAACTCATTATGCCTACCAAGAATTGTGTTGCAGAAGTATTTCATTGCAACCTGGCATATCCATTCTATAAGACTACTTGAGAGAAAATTCTGACTCCTCTTATCAGATGCTGCTCCTGATATATAACATTTATTTATTTATAGAAAAAAGTAGGTGCTGTATATCTAAAGCGTGAATACATTTTAAAACTCTTTTTATACTTTTACTGTTCATCCTCTTTAATGCTTAAATCAATGTGACTAAATTTTTTAGTAGAAATGTCAGCTGAAGGGGGGGTCCAAAGGTATTAACTTATAAAATAAATACATCATGGGGATATAATGTATTGATACAGCATGGTGACTATAGTTATTAGACTATTTTTATCTAATGATGCCTGTGTATTGTGTAACTGACCAGTGTTCCTTTAGTCATTCACTACTAAAAAACTTAGTGCCAAGTTTGGAGTCTGCCTAGCCAAAGGTATAGACATTGATGGAATGTATTTACCATAATTATGCCCTTCTTTTTGTTTTTACTTCCACCATCTCATATACTTTTAACTGATATTCTCTGTTATATTTCATGTATCAGAGAAGGAAGAGGTTTCACGGGCAGGAAATGAAGGAGGGACACGCTGTGGACAAGAAGTGAGAATCCCAAAAGGCATAGCAAATACAGTAATATTTGAGGTGGGCCTCGAGTGGTGGAAACGAGGAGAGCTTGAGACAAGCATGAGCAAAGGTTCAGAGAAAAACTGTGTGGTTCAATTTGGCTCAGAAATATTAAGGCAGTAGTGACATAATCAGTCTGTAAATTTCAGATTGTTTAACTCAATCTGAGGAGCTTATGCATAATCTTATCTAATTTGATAAATAATAAGATTCCATTGTTTTTTTTCTTCCGTAAGAAAAATGTCAATATTTAGTATGCTTTGTCCACTACAACAGAGCTTTCTCTGGTATGTGGTATGGTATGGATTTGGGGGGAGGGGGAAATGGGGGCATTCAAGAGACCAAAAATAAAATGTAATATAAATTCTCCAATAGAAACTGTATAAATGCATTTAATGAGAGTAGGTGTTGGTAACCGTGGCAAGTCTGATTAATACAAATTTGTTTTAATGATACTTCACTATAGAGCCTTATGGCTCATGTACTACCAAACTGTTTAGCCTGCGTCCACCAGCTAAGTTTTCTCTTATTTCTTTTCTTTTCTTTTTTCTTTTCTTTTCTTTCTTTCTTTTCTTTTCTTTCTTTTCTTTTTTTCCGTTAAGCATGGTATTATAATAAGTAGATATTGTCATTGTATTGAGTATGCATTTTTTTAAAAATTGAGGTATAAATTGACATGTAACATTATATTAGTTTCAAATGTACAACAAAATGATTCAATATTTTTATATATTGTGAAATGATCACCACAATAAGCCTAGTTAACATCCATCCCCATATGTAGTTACATTTTTTTTTCTTGTGATGAGGACTTTTAAGATCTACTCTTAGCAACTTTCAAATATACAGTACAGAATTATGTGTAAACTATAGTCACCATTCTGTACATTACATCCCCATTTATTTCGTTATAACTAAGTTATAAAGGATACCCTTCAGCTAACTTTTCTTCTAAAAATTTTAGTCTTATTGATTTAAGCCTTATAGAGGGTGAATAGTAAAAGTATAAAAAGAGAGTTAAAATTGTACTCTTGCTTTAGATATACTGCAGTTAATCTTTTTCTCTAAAATGTAGTATTTCCTGTTTTGTCACAGTCTATATTTTAAATCTGACAAGAATATAGCTAACATATGTTGAACACTCATAAGCACTTTATAAGCATTTTACGTGTTTCAGCTTATTCAGCTCTCAGAACAATTCTATGAGGTAAGTTTTATTATTATCTCAATTTTGCATTTGGGGAAACAGAAGCATGAAAACATTTTCAAGTCTTGCTCAAGCTTACACAAGAAAATTAAAAGATGCCATCTGTATCTGAATCTAGACAGTCTTGTTCTAGAGCTTGTACTCTTAATAGTATACTATTTAATGAACCCAAAGTTGAGGGAAGTTATTACCTAAATTTAATTTCTCTCCAAAGACTGAAAATATGGACTCCTTATTAACTTTCTAGATTTATCATCAGTTAGAACTCCAGCACTTTAGAAAGAGAAAGGAGCTAAGAAGCATGTGATCCACCGTACCATTCATTGCAGAAAACCTCTTTACAACGATATGATAGATAATTCCCCCTCCTCATTGTAGATACTTTAAATTAAAAGAAAAATTTAATGCATCCCAAGAAAGTTCGTTCTACTTTGGAGCAGCTCTGTTAGAAAAGGATACCACCCTAAATCATCTCTTCTCCCCTTCAACATAATTTTTATACCAATTAGACATGAATTAAAACTTATTGGTTAGCAGTAAGTGTATTGTAATAATAATCATAGTTAACGTTTATTGAGTACTCACATGTGCTGACACTTTTAACGCTTAATGCTTTCCATGGATTAACTCTTTGACCCTCATTAACAATATGGATACTGAGTGAGAGGGAGGTCAAGTAATTTGCCTGAGTTCACAATTAATAGTAAAAACCAAATTTCTATCCCCATACAACGCAGTACCAAACTCAAGCTGTCTCCTGAGTTACCTTTCATCCATCATGCTCTTTCTCCTCAGGCAACCCCATCTCTTATCACTGAATCAACGAAGAAAACCTCTTGATGCCTCTTGGGAGTTTACCTCCTTTCTGCTGAGACAGCTTTTTCTCTGTCACTTCCTACCCACTCCCCGTCACACTACCCTTGCCACCCCTACTCTCCCAAGTTACTGTTTGTGTCAGCGAGGTAGGTCTTTTCAAGTTGTCTTTCCCCTAAGTGTTTATTATTTCTATTTCTCTATCTTTGCACCTGTGATTCTACTTGGATTTTTTTTTTTCTTTCTTTCTTTTTTTTACTCTCATCTCACTTTTTAACCTCCAATTCATCTTTGAAAGTCGAATTTAATGCCAAACTTCTTCAAGATGAGTTCGCTGTAAAGAACAAGCAAAATAAGTCTCCCCATCTTGCTAAAAACTTATTTTATAGAATTATGGAATCTAAGACATGCAAGATGACACTAGACAGTATTTAGGCTGGTTCAACTTCACAACCATTGCAGAAATTCTTTTGTATCATTATTTATAGATCATCATCAAATTTGAATGTTTTTAGTGATGTGTATTTCATTACTTTTCAAATCAGTCTGATTCATTGTTTGACATCTCTGTTACTTAGAAAGAAAGTTTTTCCTTTTAACAAGTCATATTTTCCCTCCCAGTAACGGCTTGTTATTGATCATAGCTCTTTCATTTAATCAATTTCATTGATTGTATTCCACTTAGCACTTTGTAGTATGTTAATTGTGTGGTTCTCGAGATCTGTCTCTTCGGTAAGTCTGAAAACCCATTTTAGTTAGAAATCATAATTTATACTTTTCTATTTCACTCAGTGCCTTATATACTTTTTAGCACAGACTAGGTATACAGTAAATAATAAACAATGCATTGAACTATGCTAATAGTTCAATATATGTGCCTATTTATATGTGTATTATATATGTATAATTATATAAATCAAAGTGGATTTTTTGTGTTAACCTGGCATTTACACACAATAGTAATAGTGCCCAAGGATAGCTAGAGTAATCCCTAACAACTGTGAAACGTATTTTCTCTCTCTGTCTCTCTCTCTCTCTGTCTCTGTCTCTCTCTCTCTCTCTCCCCCTCCCCCCCTACACACACACACACACACACACACACACACACACACACACACACACGTTTTCACTTTGAATGTATGGGATGCCAAGTCCCTAAGGTGTCCATCACACTTTTATATCGTAATTCTATGACAAATATTTCAGATATTTTGATCTAATTTGCTATTTAAGAAAGACTATTAGAAATCTAGATCCATTACCTGTTGAATGGAAACCTAGATAAGATAGTGTCTTAACTCCTGGAGAGGTGGGCTAGAAGAGTGGTTAAGAGTGGAGCTTTGGGGCTCAGCAGTCCTTGACTGCTATTAACTAGCAGTGAGATCCTGAACAACTTCCTCAATTTCTTGTTGCTCAGTTTTTCCATCTCTAAAATTGAGATAATAGTACCTATTTCGTAGAGATTTGAGCATTAAATGGATTGGTGTATAAAGTACATAGAGTACATATCTAGACTTCAATAAATGGTATTACTGCTAACAAGCACTCACCTAGTATCTGAAAGAAACATTGTAGCTAAGATAATATAAGAAGTAGCTCTAATGATCTCTAGTGATCAAATTTACTTTAGTTATTTTACAAAACTCCATAGATCTTAATTTTTTTAAGAGAAATTCTTATGATTTTTCTTTTCAGTGGAACAGCTAGTTCAAGAAACTTTACTGTTTAGACATTTTCTAATATTGGTTTAACCTTTCTATGTGTTTAATATTTCTAGTATTTGCTTAAGCAAATAATATGTAACTATTTTGATATTATTAACAGTGTTATTATTGGAAAATGGCTAAATCCTCATTCTCAACTTATTTTTGACTGCTGAAGAAGTTAAAGCTACAAATATATTTAACAGTGTCAAAGGAGTTTAGTTTTATAAGCCAATAATGATAAAATGCTAATATGATGTTTTATAGCACTTTACAGTTTTTAAAGTGCTTTCTTATGCGTTATAAAATGCTAACATAGTAATTCTCACTTATAGTTACTACTCAAATGTAAACCGTACAGCCCATTTTCCTTTTATCAGCTGAGTCTAGCTAAATTCAGGGAACTTTTAGAGGCCATGGGCTTTAAAAATAAAATTTAAAAATATATTCAGAGCCACCGGTTGTACAATTAAAAGCACTGTCACCTGACTCCTTGTGTGGGAAGCTGGAAAAAGGACTAAATAAATACTGGAGCTTCAATCCTGTCAATCTAAAATTTAGAATCTAAATTATAACATAGAGAAACCAAAAGTCACCCGGAAAAACTAGTATATGTAGGATATGTAAATGTATATAATAAACATAGGAAATTATTATTTTGAGAAACATGGTTTCTCCAAAAATGCAAAGCACAAGATCAAATGAGAAAATGATTAAAAATTCAAAGATGCTGATTTGGAAATTTTGTTTTTCCTAAGGACTTTCTCTGACTTTTTAATTAACTTGAATACCCTTCTCTGCAGGAAAGAAGTAATTAGACTATGGTTCCAGGTATAAGGTAGCTGACCATGACTTTCTGTACCCACAAAGCAAAGCCGGCCACCCATACTTATGAAAGCCCTTTCCCTTCTCTTCACACCTCCAAAGGGTTAACAGAGAAGTGCTCTGCTGTATTGCTGATGGTTTTCTCCACGGAAAGCCCAGTGGGCTCTTTCAAGGGACTCTAAACAATGAGCTCAGTGAGGCTGTTCTGTCTAATTACTCAAAGGCAGGGATGCTAAAGAGGAATTAATGACAGTTGACAAGTGCAATTAATAATTATAGCAAAGCCGGGAGTCATGCAGCAGGCAGATGACAATAACGGGGTAGCTGTACATGGCAGCTTTCATTGGTGTGTGCTCCGTGTGTGTGTTTAAAGTGAGAGGCTTTGTGCAGGATGGGCCACACTTCATGCTCACAGGGTAGAAACTATAATTCAGCAACTCTAATGGATCAAGTCAGTCATATTCTCATTCATGCTCTCTCCCTCTCTCTGCTTTTTTTCTCTCTCCCCTCCCTCCTTGCTTTCAGCTCTTCCAATTTGGTGAAAGAAACATAGTGTAACTTAAACAAAACTTTAACAGGAGAGAGCTACAGTTTAGCTTGCAGCATCAGCTGGTGACAAAGCTACTTAAAATTCCTGGTGGGCAACTGGGAGGAGAAGGGCCGGGAAAAGGCGGTCGCAGAGGTGGGATTTCCATATCAAAGGGCAAGACTTTGGCTCTGAATGGTAATTAAAGTACCCCGATTTCATCTTTGTGGTCAAGTCATGAAAGGGGAAAAAATTAGAGAATTCTTCACTCCCTTCAGACTCCAGAAAGGAAAGCCGTAAATTAAATGAAAGTTGAGCTAAAAGGTGTCTAACATTTCAATCTTTGCATCTAATAGAAGCTATGATTTTTCTCAAGCATTTATTCAGTTCACATCTTCGTTCTGCCCTGATTAT
The DNA here is from genome assembly GCF_011762595.2 of Tursiops truncatus. Taxonomy (NCBI): domain Eukaryota; kingdom Metazoa; phylum Chordata; class Mammalia; order Artiodactyla; family Delphinidae; genus Tursiops; species Tursiops truncatus. Next base: position 83,136,560 of record NC_047044.1, read on the forward strand.
GAAGGATATAATGTCTGCTTGCATTTATTGTGCACATGTCTCGGGCTTCCTGAGTTTGCAAAGGATATCAGTTTTCATTACGCTGCCTTGGCGACCCAGTCATTGGGGAAGCGTTTGTACACTTTGAGCAAAACTAACCTGCTTTAAGAATTACTTCTTCAGGTAACCAAGAAAACATACGCTGATGCCACGTTCACTTTTAGATAGCTGTTGCTATGACTTAGCGAACACTTGTATCTCAGAATGCTGCAGGTTTGACGTTTATTTGCTATAAATTGTGCCTCTTCTTTCCTTGACTGCTGCAGCCATTTTACTGTCTCTTCTTCAACACTCCCATTTCCAAGGTCATTGCCTTGTGAAATAATTATTTCAAATTGAAGTATGGGATGTATAAGCAGTTTCACGTTTGTTAAAGAAGAATGCCACTTATGTTCTGGGAAAGAAGGACTTAGAAATCTTATTTCATTTTTTTGGATGAGATGTAGAAATCTTATTTCATTTTGGGGATAAGATGTTAAACTTGGACCTACCTCTCTATTCATTAAAGATCACAGAGCTTTTTTTTTTTTTTTTTCCCCCAAAAGAGCCCAGAAGCCTGGCCAAACTCCAATGTAGATAATTACATTCCACCTACCTAATTCCCTAGCTGCTTTAATTGGAAACAATTCCACTGTACTCTCCATCCCCCTTACTTCTTGTCCTTAAACTGCTTTGTAGCTTCTAAGACATCTTTCACAAACTACCATAGAGCTTCCACCCACAAAGTACTGTTTTGGATTTGGGGTAAGATAAATTATACAGCCATGGATTAGTACTTAAAGGTTTGCTCAAAACAAAACACAAACACACAACTCTAACTGAATTTCAACTCACCTTCTACAGGTACCTGGGACCCAGTGTGCTAAGTGCAAAGCTGTTTTCATAAAAATAATTAGTCCATGAATTCTCAAGATGATATTGCCACTAAAAGGGCAAAACTTGGTTTTTAGGAGGTAGAAAAGCTTATCCTTTGGATGCACAAAGCACAGATACATATACAGTAAATATACAGTATATCTGGTGTTTTAAAATTTCACAGGGGGACTTTAAGGGAAAAATTATAAAAAGGTTCATTGGGGAGGATGATAGTGAAAAAAATATTGAGAGACACTGATTTAAGCCTGTAAACACCTGTGTTTATTGACGGTGCACGAGAGGAAGAATGGCAGAGGCCAGGAGAACCCACCTCCATTCTTTTTGCCTGGCTTTCTTTTCTTGTTTCTCTTCATTTGTTATTGAAGTCTTTGATACAGACGAAGAACCAGTGTGATCTATTCCTCTGTTTCTTACCTCTTCTTAAAGAGTAACATGGTTGGACCAATGGAGTACAGTAATGAATAACTGAGGAGTTATACACTAATGAAAGCACTTAATAGAAGGAAGAGCAATCAAATTAAAGCCCAAAGGAGAAAGATCACATTAAGATCTTTCTTAATGTGAAAGATCACATTAACATTGAGTATAATATATTACATCCTGACTTAGAATTATCATTGGAAAGATAGTAGGAAATATTAGTTATATATATATTTTGAGGAAAAATATACATTATCTTTTAGACTTTAGTAGTTAAAGAAAAAAATTAAAAGCATACTAATGGATTGGATATAGTGATACATTTGCTAACTTGCTCTTCCAAGAGAGTGTACCGACTCTGGGACATCACAAAACAGTTAAGAATATTTAAAAACTGTGGCCAGATGAGACCCTTAGTCCATCTAGTTCAGTATTGTGCAGTGGCACCAAGAATGTGTTTTATGGATACATTGTTATAGGTCAAGTAGAAAATGTTGACAACACCCAAATAACTAACTGTAGCTTGGGAAGCAGTGGATGATGATGACGGTGTTGGTCATACTTATGTGGCATGAACTCTGAGTCAGGAGCTGTTTAAGCATTTTACTTATACTAGCTAATTTAATTCTCTCAAATACCCTGAGGTAGTTACTTTTTCCGTCATCCCTATTTTTATAGATGAGGAGGTTATGGCACAGATGGTTGAGTAACTTGCCCAAGAACTAACTTTGAGTTTAAGGATTACAATAGCACATCCTCTATAAAGCTTTATTAGGGCTTTATAATCCTCTCATTTTTACTTCCATTGCCTTAGGAAGGATTAAATACCATGATAAATAACAGAAAATGTAATACTGTCTCTTCATAGGAAATATGGGGTTATCAAGGTTTTATGAAATAGCCTTTTTTTATATATAAAAATGTATTTATTTATTTTTGGCTGCATTGGGTCTTCGTTGCTTGCACGGGCTTTTCTCTAGTTACGGCGAGCAGGGGCTACGCTTCATTGCGGTGTGCGGGTTTCTCATAATGGTGGCTTCTTTTGTTGCAGAGCACGGGCTCCAGGCACGTGGGCTCAGTAGTTGCGGTGCACAGGCTTGTTGCTCTGCGGCACGTGGGATCTTCCCGGACCAGGGCTCGAACCCGTGTCCCCTGCATTGGCAGGCGGATTCTTAACCACTGTGCCACCTGGGAAGCCCTGAGATAGTCTTTTTATTTTCCCTTCCAAAGACAAAATATCTTCAAATTTTTACTTTGAAACGTGCAGCACATTCCTTTTATATGATAACCCATTCAATTATTTTGGGACTTATTAAGTCAATCTTAAAAGATATCCGTATGGGAATTTCCCATTCGTCTTATGAATAGACACTGTATTCTTGCTTCTCTTTTGTTTTGCCCTTCCCATCTTTGACTTAAAGGCAATGAAAAACAAATGACTTGGGGACTTCCAGAGATGAATAAGGATCTATTGTGTCTTTTCTACCATTTCTAGTTCTGGGTTTTCTAGATAAGTTTTCATGTGTGGATCCTATGTTGATATAAATAACTAATTAAAGAAAGGTAAGATCTTAGATCCTTTTTGAATTACCTGCAACCTTACAGAATAAAGAAGTAAAAAAATGATGTACCTGTGTTTCTCCAATCCTGTCTATGAGGAGCTGGGCGCAAATTCAAATAATTATCTTACTTGCAAACAAAAGTTTGTGTATGAACTGCTTGGTAGGGACACACTTGCCTCCTGTCTCCTGGCTTTCTCTTTGTTCCCATTTCTTTCCTTTTTTCTTTTTTTGTCTTTCTTTTCTTATCTCAATGTCTCTATGTATCTCTCTTGTTTCCTAGCTCAAGTGCATCATTTTCTGCTATTGTGCTTAAAAAACTTGGCTGCAGGGGCTCTGAAATGAATAAAAATGTAATCCTCACTATGCCCATTGTGCGTTCTCATTTGTTTTTGCTGTATCGATTTATCAGCGGAGGGAAATTACTTGCTGGAAGAGAGGATGCCAGTCAGAATGACATTTATTTCATAGTACAAGGAGGCTCTCCAGCGTGTTTCCATGTAACCCAGATATTGGAGCTGTAAAAGGGCTTGTAACAAGGTTTAGTGCTATGATTAGATCGTGTGGAGCACCTTGCTTTCATAACAACGGGCACTCTGCAGGAGCGAGGGCCTCGGGTTATGGTCAACCCTTCTTTTTTTTAAACATAGACACAGAATTCAACAATTCCCTCTCCACCTAAACTGTTTCTGTTCCAAAAGCCAAATCTTGCAGACTTACAAGAATAAAAGAGGTATATTTTTAGATGCCTAAAGCTTTCATAACATAAAATTAAATGCAAAAATAGATGAAACACTTGCCTATTAATCCCCTTAACTTCTTTTGGCCTTTTCCCCTTTATTTTAGAGAAGTTGTTCCATTTTAATTCACCAAAGCAAATCTTTTCATTCAGTGATTTTAAGTTACCTGTGCTCAAGGCTACCAATTACCTGTGAAACCAAAAACGTTCTCTATGTAAAAACTAAGGCAAGTGTGGCAAATTGTAACAGCCATTGTTTTTGGCTTAGATACTTAGAGGTAAAATTTCATAGGTCTTTGTTTTTATTCTTGTAAGCCTGGAATTTAGGAAATTAACATGTTTCATTGTCTTCCGAATTTTTCATAGAGCTGATACAATTGGAATTTGTCATAGCCATTTTTTTCCTCTGTGGAATGAGAGAAATGAGTCCATTTTCTCGGGAATGAGTTCATTTTTATGAATATATAGGAGACGTTTTCTTTTCTTTCCCCCCCTTTTCTCATTGTTGAGATTTGTTATTTTGTAATGTTGAGATTTATAGAATGGCAAACAAATAGTAAACTTAAGTTGGTAAATTAAACAAAAACCTGTACTTCTTTTTTTAGCAGTACTTCCTTGAAGAACTGGGTTTGTGATGCTGAGATATATTGTGCTCCGATAGGATATATGCCTTGTAGATTCCTTTTTAAAGTATTTGACCAGTGGAGTTCAATAAGGACTGGGATCTCTCCTTAAAGTAGACTGGAACTTTCACTCAAATTTAGATGTAGAGTATAATATAGACTGTCAGACTTGAAGAGACAAGGCAATACATGTGGTAGCTATTTTATTACAATTTATTAAATACAGAGAGTACTTGTTTTTTGGAATTCAAAGGGGTCATCTAAATATTGAGCGAGGGAATAAAAGAACTTCCTGCTATTCTAAGTCATATCTCTGACATATAGTTCGAGACTGCTGTTGTTCAATGTTTGTATGCTTTTGGCCGTTAATTAGACAAACATTAAAATTTTATCAGCTCCATAAAAAATTAGGATAAGAATGAACCAAGTTAATTTCCTAAATACTAGGTTTATAAGGATAATAGCTAAGACCTGTTATTTATCTTGAAGAAGTACAGTATGTTTAATTGTACAAATCTTAGTAGAAGTGAGTTTTTGTGTGAGTCTCGGCTGACTCACTCAGCCTCCTTCTGCTACCCAAACAGTGTACAGTTCTCTTTTGAGTCTTCCAATACAGAACGATATAGCTGCCAACTCCAGGAGATTTAGTCCTGGATTTTTACTGTAATACTCAGATGTTAAGTTTAACTAGAAAAGATTACAGGAATTACAAAGGACAAGTAATATGGAATCTGAATGGAAAAGACCTTCAGTATGAGAGCCAGTATACAGTACGCATAATTGTGGGCCTGCCTCTGTTAAGTGCCTTTCAGTTCGAATTGTTGGGAATGCCCAGGGGAAAGGTAGGACATTTAAATTAAACATATTAGACCTTGGCATACATCCTTGGAATTGGAAATCTATTTGGGTACCTTCAGTGATAATTCTTAGTGAACTTACTTTGTACCTTTGAATGAGTTGACACCCTTAATGACTAAGCATAATATTTTAAAAGCTAAATTAAAATGGAGTTTTGAAAAATCCAATTGTCCCTGTTATTCTTTCTTGAGCTTTTTGAATTCCAAGATGTTTCAGAACTTCAAAGGGAAATGCTGCTGCCTTTAGATTTTTAACAAAATCCTACAATGGCTGAACCTTTCAGCAAATCTGTCAGCTTCTCTGTTCCAAGGACAACTGCAGTGTCATTTTCTGTTCCTGCTGATATTAATGGAAAACCAACCTTTTGACATGTTTAGGCTGTGTCTCAAAAGTTTTCTATCTCTTAAGGGGGTAATAAAGGTTAGAAATCACCAGCTGCAAGTGATTTGTGTCTTGACTAAAATCCCTTCCATAAGCCTCGCTTGGAATATGTAGACGTAGGTACTGTGATGATGATGTCAAATGTGCTATGTGAATAGCATATTATATTGGGGAAGACGTTGCCTCATAAATTTATATATATACACACAGAACAAAACTTTACTATCACAGACTTTCAACATTCAGTTTGTGCTACTGACAGGAACTTCATTCTACCATACTTCAAACTAGACGTGGTTTTGAAAATAGGCAGTTTAGATAGATTTCTGAAGTCTTATATCTTTGTGATTTAACTATTGTTTCCTAACATCTATGATCTCTCATTCACTGAATTTAAAGGCAGTGCTCGGTCAAGTTTAAACTGGACATATGCCTACTTCTCTATCTTAAGGAACAGGGTTTCCTTGTGGTCTAAATACCACAATACCATTTCCCTTTTTTTTTTTTTTTTTTTTTTTCTGTAGGAAATTAACTTGAATAGAAAGGGAAGAAAAGCACTAGTATCAGAATTAAGTACCAGAACAAAAGTGGTCTTAGAGTACTGAGTGAAATAAAAGACCATTTAATTTGAATGTGTTGGTAGTTTTTTAATGGTGAGATACTGAGATTAAATGTACAAGTGTGGGATCTGTTTTATTTCCGAGAGGTGGTTTCCAGCTGCAGTGGTTCATTCTAAGCTGATCAATGGCATGTTGGCCTGGGATCTCACCCCCACTCTTTGCAATGCCATGTGACTGTGAAGTAACGTATGTGAACTTGCCTGGTTGACAGCTGTCAACTGTAAATGGCCATATGTAATGATGAGTAAAGTTGTTGTCAACTGTCAATAGGCCATATGTAATGATGAGTCAAGTTACAGGCTGCTGTCTGATTAGATGTAAGAATAGAAATAAGAAACAACGCTGAAACCTGCCTCTGAAAGGTCTAAAACAGGTATGCTTCTTTTTTGAAAAGGGACTGTGTGATATATCACTTACATACCTCTATTTCTCTATAGACCCCATTTCTCTGTAGCTATATAAGATAAATTTTGCTCATCAATACTGACTCTCAACTGAATGGGAGAAGTCTTATCAACCTTACAAATCAAGGGCCAGGGTGAGTGATTGCACGGTGGAACATTCACATAGGAGGGCATTTGGTTTGCAGGGTAAATAGAAGCCTATGAAAGACCTCTTTGTAGTCACTCTTCCCTCCTCGGTACAGAGAAGACATTTCATTCAAGACTAAGCGTTTACTAAGCACTGTTCTGTGCAGGGTAGTGTGATGGGCAAGTGTGAAAGTATTGCTTTGGGACAAATGTTATTGTCAATCCAGAGAGATGATCAATGGCATAGCCGTCCTGGACCCACGCGGCTGTGCAAGCCATCCTTTGGCATCTTTTCTATTGAAGGGGCATGTTTTTAACTACCAGCTCCACAAATGATCACTCTTGTGTGATGTCTTAGCCTTTCTCTGAGCACCACCTGCCTTTGATCATTTTAACAAAAAGATCCTCTCCATGATGTCCTTTGTGGCTCCCATGCATTCACCAAGAACAAAATATTCTGGAAAAGATAAACGAGCAAACCTTAACCAAGTTAGAAAGAAAGGCGCTGGAGACACACAGACAGACAGACATAAAGAAGCGACAGTCAAATGATGACTGTCAAGGAGAGAGGGTGAGTGGGCCTTGCAAGGCTAAACAAAAGAAAAGAAGAAAGAAGGAAAGAAATCAACTTCCTAGTTCCTCCTCCTAATACAACAAAGCAATGGGTTCCAACTGTTTGTGCCTCAGCTCCCTCATGGCTACAATCTACTTACCTCAGAAATACCTCTCTGAGCCTGGTGTTCGGGGAACCACACTAAGAATTTGCTCTCCAGAGGCAAATCACCGTGTGCCAAACCTGGATCTCCTCTGCAAGCCTCCTGTCCAGGTCCCACAAAATGTGCTTCCTGAAAATTCTGTTCTTCCGATTCCTCCTCCCCTGGAAAGGGAGGGTCAACACAGTTCCTTCTCAACCATTTATTATCTGACAAATTCGGTAAAACTTCATCTTGAACAATTAGCTCCAGAAAGACTTTTCCCAGACCCTAAACTTTAAGAGACAGTGTGGGAAATGGTTTTCTAGAAACTGACTCTTGCTTTTGTTTGTTTGCTTTTTGAAATGCCGTCAAGAACTCCTTGTTGCTTTCCAGTAAAGACTTAATATGCCCACAAGGCTCTGCTTCTCTGGTGCCTATTGACTTCCCCAGCCTTATCTTACAGTGCTCTCTGCTTCAACCACTCTGATCTTTCCTTCCAGTCCTCCAGGGCCCCCAAGCTCTTTCCTGCCCCAGGCCTTAGCACGAAATCTTCTCTCTCTGTCTCTGTCTCTATCTGTTTGTCTGTCTCTGTCTTTTCTCTCTGTCTCTCTCTCTGTCTCTTTCTGTCTCGGCCTCTGTCTCTCTCTTTGTCTTTCTGTCTCTGTCCCTGTCTATGTCTCTCTCTCTCTCATGCTTTCTAACCACTCTCACTCTGCTCTGAGTGAACCCTTAGGCATCAAACAGATTTCATTTCGAGCCTGACTTCTTCAACGAGCCTTCCCTCTGTCTGCAGTCTAGATATGGTTCCCTTACTACCGTCCTCATAGCACCTTCCTTTCCACCAGAACTGTCTTACTCTGGAATTCCATACTCATCTTTTTGTGTTTAGTGGATTAATGTTCATCTCCCTATCTAGGAACTATGAAGTCCAAGCAGAGACCAAGGCTTCCTTTCTCCCCTGGATATCCCTACTCCCCAGCACAACGTTGGCACACAGCAGACACTCGGTAAATCGTTCTGTGCTAATGACTGCCCCTTCTGTGGCATCTCCAGAACTAAATCACTGTTTTTGTTGCTAGCTGGTGCATTTCTCTTTTCTTGAGGGACAGGCATGCTTTTTATTATTATTATTTCTAATGCTCTCTTTATATGCCATCATATTTCTGTTTTGAAAATGACTGGTAGGAATCTTGTATTTTTTTAATTCCCAGTTGCTAGAGCTTCTCTTAGGTTTTGGCATGACTGTTTCATAAATCCCCTCTTCTTTTGTCATTTACCTATGGTCTTTTTACTTGGTGTTTCATTATAAGCTATCTCAAAGCTTTTTGGAAATATTTATATGATAATAAATAAGTGAGGTGAATCGAGCCCAGGCAAACCCATTTCCCTACAATTAGAGTGGTGTTGGAATACTTTATCCTGTACTAAACATGGCCCCAAAAGAATTTTATGGTTTTTTTTCTCAATTTGTGGGAAACATTTAAAAAATATCTTTTACTTTGCACCTGTACACTACTTCTCTTCCAAGAATATTTAAGCTTTAAGCACTTTCCAATCATTACTTGATTAGCTGCCAACATGTCAGTGTTTATAATATGGAGGAACTGAGGCAAAAAGAGCCAAAATTTCAAGATTAAAAAAAGAAAGTTGATAACATGAGAATGTATTCCTGGCTCTTAGTCTCTTGTGGTTTCACTCAGGTGGTATGATGCTAGGCTGATAATCATTGATGTGGAATTATTATTTTAATTTCCTTGAGCCTTTTTTTAGTTTGAAACATTGAAGTTTTATATGACTGACAATGACTGATAGGACCGTCATAAAATGTTTTACTTCAACAGTCTTTTTGAAAAATCGGTGTTTATGTAATTTGAGAAAATCAACAGGAAAAATGATATTCAAAAAAATTGAAATAAGCAATTTTTAATAGTCAATGTGATGTGACACCTATGTAGACATTTTATGAGAAATATTATTCAAATACAAGGTTCAACAAGACTAAAACCAAAATTTTCAATGTATATGCACACCAATTGTGTAATGTTGAAGGCATAGATTTCATGGCCAAAGACTGAACTTGGCCCAAATCTGAAATGTTCACTTAATGCTGGACAATGATATTAGTGTTGAGCAGATGAACTAATAAACACAAAATACTTGATACATATATAATTCTGCATTGGAGCCATTTTCTCTTTTGGTTAAAAAGAATGTCGAATTTTTCATAGGTTAAGACAAAAATATCTAAAATGGATATTTCCCTCTCTCTGTCACTAAAGGCAGAGGAAGCCAGCAGAGTACAAAGCTGCTTCCCTTTGACTTATATGCATCTCTAGACTCCATTACTACCCACATGTCTCAAATCAACCCGTGGGAAGCCATCTTCATTTAGGCTGTAGCAGAGCACACCTGGATTTTCTTTCCACCCCAGGTCTACTCTAAATTATATGGCAAGCCCATAGCCTCAAGATTAGGGAAGTACAATACAACAAGCAAAGTGGGAGAGCTTTCTTCTTCCCCTGGTTCTCCCCCCAAATATGGAAAACAATGATTGGTATAAAACCATCAACCTTTACACCAACTTGGCTACAATTCAGAATTGAAATCTTCCCAACATCGTTGGACGGTCATCTTGGTCAGTTTGCAAATTGCTAAGTTAAATGGCTTGAGCTCAGATTAACTTCAGAACCATTATACCAGAGACATGTAGATCATAAATGGAAAAAAAAACATGGTTGGTATTTTTGGCTCCTTCAAAATTACGAATCTTTCTAGTCAGGTGGAAGCTCCAAGTATAGTTAGATGGAGAAACTATTACTAAATAATACTGGGACCTTACTCTCTGGGGTTATGTTAAGGGGCTTTCAGTATATACAGTTATAATTATGGATATACTTTAAAAGTATATCATAACCACATGTATACTTAATGAAAAATCCTGTTCTTCTGTTAAGTGGTTAGTCAGTTAAATCATTCTATAATATTACTATTCTATGAGGCAACTTAGGGTTTTGAAAATGACTTTAAATATTATATGAAAACAACACATAAAGAGTAATACTTACGTGGAATGGTTGTATGAAAAGGACCATTCATAGCAAATGAAAAATTAAATTTAACAAATATACAAGTTAAATAGTTCACGTTTGGAATAATGGGTTTAGTGTTAATTCTTTTTTCTCTTTGAATTACTAAAGAGCATGTTGTTGAGCATTTCCTACTTTTAATGTCCTGGTTACAGTTGAAATAAATATAAGATAGAAATTACTGTTACTACCTTAAATTGGAATATTAGTTATGTATTCATAATATTCAGAAAAATATATTTTATACAGAAAACATTATAAACTCTGAAACAAAGGAAATATTAGAGATTATTTATAAGCTGGCAACAGAGAAATATAGCTTTGGTTGTTAAAACCTTTATAACACGTCTCTAGTAAATCATGCATTTATCTAAATAATATATGTTTTATGATATGAAAGTGAATGAGCTAGGATTCCAAGTTCACAGGGCTATACATACATTTTTCGTTACTCTTGTTGCTTTCTTTCTGATTATAAAAGAAAAACTTGTAAAAAAAAAAATCCAAAGTGATGGAATTACAAAGGAGAAAGCAAAAGCCTCCACAATTGCATTTTTCCAGAGATAACCACTTTAATAGTTTGTGTGATATCCTCTTACTATATATAAAGATGCCTTTTTTCCCCCTTAAAAAGGTGTCATAATCTTAATTCCGTGTTGCTGGACATTGGAGTTGTTTTCCATTATTTACTTTGGCAAATTAGGCTACAAATGAATATTTTTATGCATGTATCTTAGCATATTTAGGTGATTATTTAGATAGGATAAATTACTAGAATTGCTGAGCTTAAACTCATGCACATTTAGAATTTTCACACACACTGCCAAATTGCCCTCAGAAAATGTACAAATTTATACTCTCACTAACTATATCTGAGGATTTGTTTCTCTCCCAGCTATTAGCACTGTGTATGATCTTCTTTTAAAATTGTATTAGTTGGATAGAAAAGTGATACCTCATTGCAGTTTTAATTTGCGGTATTTTGATTATTAACTGTATATACATGTTTGGAATAGAATAGGATGGTATAAGAAGAGGAAACAAACTATATTTGTACAGCTCAGTGGGAAGAAAGATTTAGGTTGGTATAGAAAGTTGAAATGGGCCTTTCATATCATTCTATTTTATATCTTCCAGTGTTTTCAAAAGGCCCTCATTTTTTGTAAAAACAGTTTGCATGTCATCACACATACGTTGAACCGTTCGCTTAAGTGGAGGAATGTGCAGAACTGTAGCAAAACCTTCTTTATAATGAAATTATTTTAATCCCTTTCAGGCAAGAAATTAGTTTCATCAAGAAAATCGATTTCATTTAGAAGAGATGCAGTACTTATAGCCATAACCAGGTTAAACCTTTTTCTCCACTTCTATATCAGAAAATAGCTTCTAACCAGTATATAGCTCCAAATCAATTAGTTCAGTTTAAGGTTTTCAAATTTTACTAATACTCCCCCCATCTTTATGACACTTCTTTTTCTGTGCAGATCTTTGGGTTTCTTCACCTAGGTTTACAAAATAGACAAAATAACTTTTTGATGGCCAGGTGACTGACTGGCCCAAAGGAAAATTTGCAGTCTTGACAATAATGAATTATTTTCGTTCACAGAGCTGGTTCACAGATTTTAACAAACCCTTCTGCTCTTCTTAATATTATTTTTTCTGTTTCTATAGTGTCCAAGGTCATTACAAAATTAAAACTGTGTCCAGTAAGAAAACTTATTTTATTTTCTATGGCTTTAATAACAGCCAGAGATTTTAGTAGCTGATTAATTTTCGTGAATCATCCAATACTTACTGTATTTTAGAAACAGAAATTGAAGGGAAATCCTGAATACTGGTATCCTACAAATGTAACTTTGCGGTTTGCCACACCATGCATGTTGTAGATCTTAACTGTGAAGTTTTTGAATGTCAGCCTAAGGAGCTTGAATATTCTGTAGAGACTGAAAGCGAAGTAAATTTTCCCAGTGTCTTCTCCAGAGGCCTCTTTGGTCATCTGAATGCTGCAAACTAGAAAGGAAGCTTCGACCCACAGAGCACACCTTATGCAACAATAGTAAAAGTAGAGGATGGCTTTTATTTTTCACTGAGTTTCATTTTAGAAAATCTCTGGATATGAACCTTAGTTCTGATTTAAGACTCTCCTGCCATAGTCATGGCCAGTAACAGTGAGAGGTTGTTTTCAACTGTCTTAAATTTTGTTCTTAAGGTGAAAAATTATGCTGTGTTTTAAATTTTCATTGAAAGTATTTTAAATAATAAAATAGGAACAAAGAGCCTTTTCTAATCAAATCAGGCAAAGTCACTCATGTATTTAAAATATAATTATCTATATTGAAATTATTTTAAGTTGTGCCCAAATCTACATTTACTGAACTAGTAGGAAAATATATTGTTGTTTTAGGTGTGTTGCTATATCCTGCTATTACTCTTTATTTAATTTATTTATTTAAAAAATAAATTTATTTATTTATTTATGGCTGCATTGGGTCTTCATTGCTGCGCATGGGCTTTCTTTAGTTGCGGTGAGCAGGGGCTACTCTTTGTTGTGGTGCGCGGGCTTCTCATTGTGGCGGCTTCTCTTGTTGCGGAACATGGGCTCTAGGCGTGTCGGCTTCAGTAGTTGTGGCACGCGGGCCTCAGTAGTTGTGGCTCGTGGACTCTAGAGCGCAGGCTCAGCAGTTGTGACACACGGGCTTAATTGCTCCGCATCATGTGGGATCTTCCCAGGCTAGGGCTCAAACCCATGTCCCCTGCATTGGCAGGTGGGTTCTTGACCACTGACCCACCAGGGAAACCCACACTTTATTTTTAATTACAAAATAATTTGGCTTAATTATAAATAAAGGGAATCTTGACTATGAACCTTATGTACTTTGCAGTGATGTCCAGATGTGCTTGGACATTCTCTACTGTTATAGATTTGTAAAAACTGAGGGAGAAAATTCAGAGTACATCTAATCATGTTTCTATTTCGTGGTACCACACATAAACCATGACACTTAAGTGAAACTCTAGCCATATCAAAGAGATTTAATAACCTATTCTCAGTGAATACTTGAGTTATACATTGTTTTTAAATCACGCCATTAAGAAAAATCAATACAGTAATAAGTATCTCAAGTTAAAATTTTACATCTCATATTAATTTTTGTGGACAGACAGAATGACCATATGAAAAGCAACACAGTCACCAGAGGTGTCGTTTAATAGTAACAGCCGCTTAGTGGAATCACATTATTTTACATGTGAATTTCCTCTACTTGCCACCAAAGGTAAGTGTTCTGGAGTGAAATTCAGCTCTCAGTCTGACCAGTCTTGAGATATATAGTTAGACATTAGTTTGGGATGGAAAGTGAAATTTGCTTTTCTACTGATTTTATTGGAGGAGGGAAAGAGTAGCTAATTTGTTTTCTAAATAGGAATTTGGCCAGTAAAACAATAATGTGTAAGATAAAGAATTTGAATACTTGCGCGTGTTTAAGGATTTAATTTTATCATCTGTAAATCTTGGCATTTGTCTTCAAGATGCAGCGTAACCGAATCACCGTACATTGTGTTTATGTACAGAAAACCGGTTGTTCTTCGGAGAAATGTAGTTTTATAGAATATGTTGCAGCCTGACACAATGAATTTTCAGCGTCAATACTGACAAATAAAGAGCAGGAAGCAAACGGTGGCAAGAGAGGTGTTAGGGCCGGCACAAACGGTGAGACCCCCAATTTGGAGCCTAACATCAGCTTCTTTGATCTGCCGTTAGATAACTGTGACCTCGTACTAACATCAGAATTTTAATTTCGGGCTTAAGATTTGGCTCTTACAAATTAAAGAAAAAGAAAACACCTTAGATAAATAAAATGAATGTTTGAGACAGCTTAATATGACTACAACGCCTATTTGGAGTTTTAATTTTTTTAAATGGATAGTCAGGCAGTAAATAGTATTTCAGTGCATGTCACATTTAAAGATCTCTTTATATAGTGCCATAACTTTATGTGTATAAAAAAATACATACATTTTGCTAAAATTAGCATAAGGCCTCATATATGGGGCTGTGTATTCCCTCTGCGGCGATGCAGTTTTATTCCTTATGCCTTCTATACCCTCATCGAACATATATACTTGGGACATTGGCTTGAAAGGGAATGGGCAGGTTAAATCTGCTTTTTAAATAAAAGTTTAAAAGTGGCATAAAAATAAATTGCAGAAATGTCTTCAGACATTTTAAACCATTTACTGGCTCTAAGATGAGACTTTTCCTAGTAGAAAACTTTGTGTTCTTGTCTTTAACCACTTTCTCTTCTGAGTGTAAGATTAGACATTTCCAAGGGCTTGTTCAGTGTGAAATTTTTCAGGTGATTTCAGTTTAATGCAACCAGATAATTGTAGCTCCAGGGCTTAGTTAGGTTGTAAAGCTGCTAATCCAGACAGTATTACCCAGTCACAATTATCCTATTGTGCTTATAGGAGACACCTCTGCCTTTAATGGTCTCTCCCCATGCTGGCGATTTCAAGTTTCAGAAGTCCTATGAAAACGAGGCACACGAGGCCAAGGTTAAGTCTAGACAAAAACATCAGAACATGCAGTTTGGGGCAACAGTGTGAAATCTTAAATCTTTTACCAAAGATCAAATTTGATATTTTTGTGGCATTAGCTTCTACTTTACCCCTTACTGTCCTTAAAAAAATTTAGTATGGAATTTGAAAACTGTGTCTCCTTTTTTGTTTAAATGAGTTCCTGCCAAAGCAGCCACACTCTTGGGTATTTGTAAACAGTTTAATCAATTACTGCAGTTATTATTTAGAGGGATGCTCCCTTTCAGTGGAGTGCAGTAATTCACTTTCCATATTTATTCCACTCAGAACCTCTTCTGAAGAGCAGTTGTAATGCAATATTGAATAATTATAATGTTGGGATTCTAAAGGTTGTTACCTTTTTCTCTCACCCTGACCAAAATTTGGTATTTCTATTATAGTAATATAAAAACAGATGCTTGTAAATAAAAGGCAAATCTCTTCATTTGTCAAACCTTTGTTAGCTCCTGTGGTCCACACGCTAAGGAACAACTGGGAAATAAAACAACATTGGGGAAAGGCGGTTTATACGTGATTAAGCCTTTCTGTTCTGTCATCGGATGTTAGAGATGGGCAGAAGTCCTGCTTTAGAGTACACTTCAGGATGGCATGCACAAATGGGAATTAGGATTCTATTGTGTCTAAGGCTAGGTTCGGGATTTGGACAATGTAAAGTATGTAGGATCTAAGAGGACAGAAAAGAAGGTAGAAATTGAGAGCCCGGGCACTGGGGTTCATGCAGGATGACAAGTCACCTCAGGGCAGTAAGCCTGTACTCTGCAAAGTGCTTAGGACAGAGCTTAGCTCCCTGTAATGCATCATTTATTTTTGCCTTCCTCTTCCTTTTCCCTTCCATTCTCCTCTTCCTCCCTGTGTCCTCTGCCTCTCTACTATCTATCATGGCAGGGAAGGATGTACTGTTTTACTCTTCAAGTGTCCGCATCTGTAATCCATTCTTCCACTAACCTTATGTTTTCCAAAAACTTCATGTGTTGGTGTCATAGCTATTAATTATACTTAACTCTCTTTGTTATTCTAGAAGGAGTTTAACAATAAGAAAATGAGCAGTTTCCACTTGTCTTTTATTGTTTGTACCTTGGATTACAGGGAGAATTGTTCCTCTTCAGCTGAGGTTGCCAACATGAGGACCATTGTGTTGCTTCTTAGTTGTTATTGCCCAACAGGGTCCCCTCTGGGCTGTGAAGAGGAACGACCAGGGATGCCTAGAGACTGTGCTGGCCATTCCATTTCCCCTACCCTGGTCGTTTTCCTTCACAGTCTCAAAAGCTGCCACTGTCCTCAGTGGTACAAAACATGTGCATATGTGGCAACACTGTCCCAACAGAGGTGAGTGTAGCAGTGGGAGAGGCGAGGTAAGGAGGAAAAAGAAAGTAAGAGAAAAGAGGCAATCTTTCTTCCTTCACTTTAAACATGTGAAACGATTCCGTACGTTTCATTAAAAAATATATAGTGGCATTGACTTTGTTATCCTAAGTTCGAATTAGGGTGGACTTAACTTGTTGATACATTCTGCACCGTTCCAATCTGAATGAATGTGAAAACTTTTTACTTTACTTAAAACGCATAATTTCACTTTAACTATATAACTTATTAGATGATGATCATTTGTGCTTGATGTTACGGAGAATTTATTGGAAGTACCAGACAAAGACAGCCCAGAATGACTTTTGTAGGCTAGCTGTGCGAACAAGACTTTTACGTGTGAAATAGATAATTAAATGAAATACTAAATGAGTTTTAGATAGATCATGTTTTGAAAAGTACAACTTGATTTTCTCAAATATTGAATAAAATTGTTATTTTTTATTGTCGGTTTACTTATTTTTTTTATTTTATTATTATTTTTCTTTGTGGTACTCGGGCCTCTCACTGTCGTGGCCTCTCCCGTTGCGGAGCACAGGCTCTGGACGCGCAGGCTCAGTGGCCATGGCTCACGGGCCCAGCCGCTCCGCGGCATGTGGGATCTTCCCAGACCGGGGCACAAACCCGTGTCCCCTGCATTGGCAGGCAGACTCTTAACCACTGCGCCACCAGGGAAGCCCTGGTTTACTTATTAAAAAGCAAAGCTTAAGAAAGGTTTCCAGGCTTGGAGCTTAAATTATTCAAATTGTAAGTTAGTTTGAAGGAGAGTACAAAAAGTTGGACTTCTAATTGTTAGAATGTTTATTGTTAGTATCCAATATTCTATATACATGAATTAAACTTGCTTTATTGATGAGTTTGGTATTCACCAATTAAAGTTCAATAAATCAATTAAGGTTCATTTCTTTCCACATCAGAGTAACCTAGCCAGCTTTTTTTTCAATTGTAGAGTATTGGAGCATCATAGTGCCCCAAATCTTAGATAGGCAGGCTCCAGTGCACCTCTGGTGAACTCTGCCTCAGGAAGGGTTAGATGGACACCTCCTTTCCCCCCGCCCCCAATACCACTGAAGTGATTCAGCTACCCTGACTTCCAGTGGATGCCTGAAATTAAAACATTAATTCACACCCAATAACATGCTAAATTCAGAACACACATAAGCCACCAGGTGCTACACTCTGGAGTTCCTGCACCAATTTCCACAGAAAATAAACAATTTCTTCGCAGCCATTTCATTTTCCAGTAGATATTTCTAATGATCAAGAGACTTTGGCAAAGTTCCTTGATACTTTTGCCACCCGATACCCTGTTCTAAGCTTCTGGACTCACTGAGCATTCCACATCTGCATTATTTTTTGCAGTTGTAGATACTGACCTATTTTTGGGGCAGAGGTTGACCTTTCACTGAACTCCCCAATGTGTTTATTGCTTTCACCTGCTTTGATGCCCGCATGGCACTCTACCTGAATAATTAGAAAAATACAGGCTAGCATCCTTATGGTTAGAGGCTGAAAACTTCCAAACAAAAAATGGTATCTGGTAAATGTCTCTTATTGCCAGGCAGGTGCTTTGCAAACTTATTCAACTCTGCCTCTTGCTTATATTCCTCCCCTGGTTTCTACTACTGCTTTTCAGATCAGGTCTAATTAGAAGATAAGGAGACTGTAGCCAAATAGCCCTGTGTACATAAATCAGGCAAAGACTTGCTGAGGTGGGTGTAGCTACAGTGAATCAGGACTGAGTTCTTTGTGCTCCTGGCCCGGTTTTTCACTGCTAGTCTGAAACAATCTGAAGTTTTAAATTTCTTTCTATGGAATTTCTAAATTTCATCTTCACAGTTTTCTCAAATTTGCAGTTGATAACTTTTATCATTAAGTTGATTAATTTTAGCTGTAGTCTGATTGATTAATGTATTGGGTTAGAACACCAAGCAGTGCTCCTTAGCACTAGCTCTACAGATGAAGAGAATATGAGAACAGCACAGATCCTATCATCTGAGTACAGTTAACTTCTTTATTACCCCCAGAATGGGTTATGCTAAGTCATCTGTTAGTTACAGCTTCATAATTTTGGACTAATTAAAGGAAGTCTTGTATATAAGTAACCTTACATATATCTTGTATATAAGTAAAAAAAAATCAGTTTTCACTCTTGACTACCTTAAATAGCTAAGTTTGACTAACTGTGGAAACTTAGATCTAGATGAAAATTATGTGTCATTAGCATTTTAAAGTATCAGCCTAAATCTCAAGTTAAAATTAAATACGTAAAAAATTAAGCACATATTATAAAGGATACTCTTAAAAAGATAAACATTCTGCCCTTCCTCTTCCAGGTCTTGTTTATGGGATTCATTTGGCTACAGTAATTCTATAACTCAGGGTAACAGGCACATTTTAGCTCAGCTTCTTCCAAGATATTATCAATCCTGTCTGAGTAGAGTACAAATTAATACAGTGATTCTGTTATTATTTTGTTTTATGTGCTTTTCGTTTGCTTATTGGTTCTTAGTTTTGAATAAACCACAGCAGTACTTCACATATTTGAAGTCCAGCGATTTCTAGTAATTAGAATAGATGTGAACAAAAATTAAGCTTAGAAAACTGAAAATTATTTAATTAATCTATGCCTCCGAGCTACTAAGCTGTACTCATATGATAGTTCTAAAGTCTTCCTTTATAGGCTATGTGGTTGTAATAAGCTTGGAAAATAATGTTTCCCAAGTTCACAGCAGAATAATGTAGCAAGTCAGAAAGATGAAGGGCCATTCGGAAGGCATCATAGAGTGAGACAAGTGCAGGGGAGGAGACAAAACAAGCTAAACAAAACAAAACATAAAAATTAGATGCAAGTGCTGCAGTCAGAATAGATTGATCGCATTTAGTGTAGTGCAGGGTTTCTCATCCTCAGCACTGCTGACATTTTGGGCTGGATAATTCTTTTTGGGGGGGAAGTATGTGTGTCTGAAGGAGGAATTGTTCTGTGCATTTTAGGATGTTTAGCAGCAATCTTGGCTTCTATCCACTAGATGCCAGTAGCAACTGACCCCTCCCCCATCCCCCCACAGCTGTGAAAATTGTCTCCAGACGTTGCCAAAGGTCCCTTGGAGGGGGCAAAATCGACCCCTTTGAGAACCACTGATGTAGCTTTTAACAACAGTATAAGCCTTGATAATCCTTCAAAGTATAATTGTGATATTTCTTACTATAACTCTAAGCCATCAAAAAGTTTATCTTTAGCTCTCTGTCCTTAAGATGACAGGTAAATATGTGATATATTTTAGAAAGCTCGATATTCTAGTGATTGGAATTTTTAAAAAATTCTTATTGTTTATGTGATAAATGTCAGGATTTGAGAAATTCAGGTACAAAGAATCCTTTATATTCCAGTGCCACTGGAAAAATCAAATTTCAAATATCATTATTTTGTGAAATGTGTGCCTGCCTGATTATGCAGTCAAATATTATAGGTCCTCTGGCATGACCCCTTAAACTGATACTAAAATTATCTTTAGTTTCCTGAGCACACATTATAGGACAGTAGGCGGAAACAGCCCTAGCACAATAGGAAGTATGAGGAAGTTGGCTTCGGATTCCATGTTTAGATTTGGACAGCCAAAATTGAATATGAATAAAGAGCCCATGAAACAAAGAAAGTTTCCTTGAAGATTGTTCTTGATAGTTTGGAGAGCAAGTTGTACCTTGCGTTTATTCTTCTGAGTTTATTTTCCTACATAAAAAACATGACACAAGCTCCAATCTTTGAATTTGTTCATAATTGAACATATTGGAAAAGATTGCTTATAGTCTCCAGCTTGTTCTTTCTAGGGATCTATTTTAAAAATCTATCTGGTTATTTAATGCCAAATATGCATATAGGCCTTCCTTGTGCTGGCTACACCGCATCCAAGTGGGATCAAATAACATAGTTGACAGTTCCATCTACTGCCTTCATGTTTTGAATGTCTCAAATTCTGAGAACTCTCACACCTTACTAACGAGGTAGTCCCTTCAAGAAAACCAAGGTTTGTGGGAGATTGGCTGCTTGTCCACAGCTACCTCAGATTAAGGTTTGCTTATATAATAAAATGTTAAACTTTGGATTCTGCATTGCCAACGAAAATATGTTATTTTCACTCTTATTCTTTGATCCCCTAGTTCTGTAATTTGTACCTGCATCTTCTTGATACATTTTACTTTATCATGTTAACCTATATTTTTATGGTATGCTTTTGGGATATAAATTTCTCTTTACATTTTTTTGTCTTCATAATTGTATAGAATTTTTTCCTATTTTATCATTTTTATATTTGATTATATGTTCGTGGTGTATTTTATGTGTTTTCATTGTAATTCACATACTAGTATTCACGTAAAGATTTTGTACCCTTATCCCATTTTCTTTGCATTAATTTTAAACATTATTCATTTACTCATTTCTTCTGTGTGACTTAGCTTATATTTTTCTGTTGGTTTTCACATTTTTGTCTTTTGTAATAAGGCTAGGCATAAGAGGAACAAATGTAAAATGTATGTTCTAAGAAAAGATTTTAATATTTTACCCCTCCAGTCCCCTAAAGCCTACTCTAAAATCTCAAGTGTCAAAAAGTCAACTGACCACAGGAGCCAGATAGAACTGGTGAGGACTGGGGTAAACCCAAAAGTATGTGTCTCTATCACATGCACAGCTTCCATTTAGTACTGGTAGATTGCTGCCATGTGAGACAGTGGGAATAGCTTTGACAGCTCTTCCAAGTTTTTGAAAAGTGTCAGAAATATGTATTCTTTCAATTTCTAAATACTGGAAATTTTTTTTTTTTTTTTTTTTTGTGGTATGCGGGCCTCTCACCATTGTGGCCTCTCCCGTTGCGGAGCACAGGATCCGGACGTGCAGGCTCAGTGGCCATGGCTCACGGGCCTAGCCGCTCCGCGGCATGTGGGATCTTCCTGGATTGGGGCATGAACCCGTGTCCCCTGCATTGGCAGGCGGACTCTCAACCAATTGCACCACCAGGGAAGCCCTGGAAAATATTTTTTAAAAATATTAATACAGCCTACGTCAAAAAGAACATGAGACAGTGGTACCCAGCTACTTCTCGAAGGGGCCATTAAAGTCAGGCTATTTTGCTAGCCAATAGAATAATTAATTAAGCTAGGTGATTGGTTCAAGATGGCAGAGTAGAAGGATGTGTGCTCACTCCCTCTTGCAAAAGCACCAGAATCACAACTAGCTGCTGAAGAATCATTGACAGGAAGACACTGGAAATCACCAAAAAAGATACCCCACATCCAAAGACAAAGGAGAAGCCACAATGAGATGGTAGGAGGGGTGCAATCACAATACAATCAAATCCCATAACTGTGGTGGGTGACTCACAAACTGGAGAACAATTATACCACAGAAGTCCACCTACTGGAGTGAAGGTTCAGAGTCCCATGTCAGGCTTCCCAACCTGGAAGTCCGGCAATGGGAGGAGGAATTCCCACAGAATCAGACTTTGAAGGCTAGTGGGATTTGACCGCAGGACATCAACAGGACTGGGGGAAACACAGACTCCGCCCTTGGAGGGCACACACAAAGTAGTGTGAGCATCAGGACCCAGGGGGAAGGAGCAATGACCCCATAGGAGACTGAACCAGACCTACCTGCTAGTGTTGGAGGGTCTCCTACGGAGGTGGGGGGTGGCTATAGCTCACTGTGAGGACAAGGACACTGGCAGCAGAAGTTCTGGGAAGCACTCCTTGGTGTGAGCCCTCCCAGATTCCGACATTAGCCCCACCAAAGAGCCTGGGTAGGCTCCAGTGTTGGCTTGACTCAGGCCAAACAACCAACAGGGAGGGAACTCAGCCCCACCATCAACAAACAAGCAGATTAAAGTTTTACTGAGCTCTAACCACCAGAGCAATACCCAGCTCTACCCACCACCAGTCCCTCCCATCAGGAAGCTTGCACAGTCCTTGTAGATAGACTCATACACCAGAGTGTATGGTGTATGAGGCAGACAGCCTCAGACAGCATACAGCAGAAGCAGAAGACGGCAGACAGCAGAAGCAAGAAGAACTACAATCCTGCAGCCTGTGGAATGAAAGCCACATTCACAGAAAGATAGACAAGATGAAAAGGCAGAGGGCTATGTACCAGATGAAGGAACAAGATAAAACCCCAGAAAAACAGCTAAATGAATTGGAGATAGGCAACCTTCCAGAAAAAGAATTCAGAAAAGTGATAGTGAAGATGATCCAGGACCTTGGAAAAAGAATGGAGGCAAAGATCAAGAAGATGCAAGAAATGTTTAACAAAGACCTAGACAAATTAAAGAACAAACACCTAGAAGAATTAAAGAACAAACAAACAGAGATGAACAATACAATAAGTGAGATGAAAAATACAGTAGAAATAATCAATAGCAGAATAACTGAGGCAGAAGGACAGATAAGTGACCTGGAAGACAGAATGGTGGGATTCACAGAACAGCATAAAGAAAAAAGACTGAAAAGAAATGAAGGCAGCCTAAGAGGCCTCTAGGACAACATTAAACGCACCAACATTCGCATTATAGGGGTGCCAGGAGGAGAAGAGAGAGAGAAAGGACCCAAGAAAATATTTGAAGAGATTATAGTTGAAAACTTCCCTCACATGGGAAAGGAAATAGCAACCCAAGTCCAGGAAGCACAGAGAGTCCCAGGCAGGATAAAGCCAAGGAGAAACACGCCAAGACACATAATAATCAAATTGACAAAAATTAAAGACGAAGACAAATTATTAAAAGCAACAAGGGAAAAATGACAAACAACATACAAGGGAACTCCCGTAAGGTTAACAGCTGATTTCTCAGCAGAAACTCTACAAGCCAGAAGGGAGTGGCATAATATATTTAAAGTGATGAAAGGGAAGAACCTACAACCAAGATTACTCTACCCGGCAAGGATCTCATTCAGATTTGATGGAGAAATCAAAAGCTTTACAGACAAGGAAAAGCTAAGAGAATTCAGCACCACCAAACCAGCTCTACAACAAATGCTAAAGGAACTTCTCTAGGCAAGAAACACAAGAGAAGGAAGAGGACCTACAAAAACAAATACAAAACAATTAAGAAAATGGTAATAGGAACATATATATCGATAATTACCTTAAAGGTGAATGGATTAAATGCTCCACTCAAAAGACACAGCCTTGCTGAATGGATGCGAAAGCAAGACCTGTCAATATGCTGTCTACAAGAGACCCACTTCAGACCTAGGGACACATACAGACTGAACATGAGGGGTTGGAAATAGATATTCCATGCAAATGGAAGTCAAAAGAAACCTGGAGTAGCAATACTCATATCAGATAAAATAGACTTTAAAATAAAGAATGTTACAAGAGACAAGGAAGGACAGTACATAATGATCAAGGGATCAATCCAAGAGGAAGATATAACTCTTAGAAATATATATGCACCCAACATAGGGGCACCGCAATACACAAGACAAATGCTAACAGCTATAAAAGAGGAAATCGACAGTAACACAATAATAATGGGGAACTTTAACACCTCACTTACTACAGTGGACAGATCATCCAGGCAGAAAATTAATAAGGAAACACAGCTTTAAATGACACAATAGACCAGATAGATTTAATTGATATTTATAGGACATTCCATCCCAAAACAGCAGATTACACTCTCTTCTCAAGTGCACACAGAACATTCTCCAGGAGAGATCAAATCTGGGGTCACAAATCAAGCCCTGGTAAATTTAAGAAAATTTAAATCATATCAAGCATCTTTTCCAACCACAACACTATGAGGTTAGAAACCAGTTACAGGGAAGAAAACATAAAAAAATACAAACACATGGAGGCTAAACAATACGTTACTAAATAACCAAGAGATCACTGAGGAAATCAAAGAGGTAATCAAAAAATACCTAGAGACAAATGACAATGAAAACACGACGATCCAAAACCTATTGGATGCAGCAAAAGCGGTTCTAAGAGGGTAGTTTATAGCAATACAATCCTACCTCAAGAAACAAGAAAAAAATCTCAAATAAAAATTCTAACCTTACACCTAAAGGAGCTAGAGAAAGAAGAAACAAAACCCAAATTAGTAGAAGGAAAGAAATCATAAAGATCAGAGCAGAAATAAATGAAATAGAAACAAAGAAAAGAATAGCAAAGATCAATAAAACTAAAAGCTGGTTCTTTGAGCAGATAAACAAAATTGATAAACCTTTAGCCAGATTCATCAAGAAAAAAAGGGAGAGGACTCAAATCAATAAAATTAGAAATGAAAAAGGAGAAGTTACAATGGACACTGCAGAAATACAAAGCATCCTAAGAGACTACTACAAGCAACTCTATGCCAATAAAATGGACAACCTGGAAGAAATGGACAAATGCTTAGAAAGGTATAACCTTCCAAGACTGAACCAGGAAGAAACAGAAAATATGAAGAGACCAATCACAAGTAATGAAATTGAAACTGTGAGTAAAATCTTCCAACAAACAAAAGTCCAGGACCAAGGACTTCCCTGGTGGTGCAGTGGTTAAGAATCCACCTGCCAATGCAGGGAATATGGCTTTGAGCCCTGGTCTGGGAAGATCCCACATGCCATGGAGCAGCTAAAGCTGTGTGCCACAACTGCTGAGCCTGCACTCTGGAGGCCGTGAGCCACAGCTACTGAAGCCCACGCACCTAGAGCCTGTGCTCCGCAACAAGACAAGCCACCACAATGAGCAGCCCATGCACCACAACAAAGAGCAGCCCCCACTCACCGCAACTAGGGAAAGCCCACGTGCAGCAAGGAAGACCCAAAGCAGCCATCAATCAATCAATCAATCTATCTATTTTTTTAAAAAAAAGTACAGGACCAGATGGCTTCCCAGGTGAATTCTATCAAACATTTAGAGAAGAGCTGACACCCATCCTTCTCAAACTCTTCCAAAAAATTGCAGAGGAGGGAACAGTCCCAAGCTCATTCTACGAGGCCACAATCACCCTGATACCAAAACCAGACAAAGATACTCCAAAAAAAAAAAAATTACAGACCAGTATCACTCACGAATATAGATACAAAAATCCCCAACAAAATACTAGCAAATAGAATCCAACAACACATTAAAAGGATCATACACCATGATCAAGTGGGATATATCCCAGGGATGCAAGGATTCTTCAATATACGCAAATCAATCAATGTGATACACCATATTAACAAATTTAAGTATAGAAACAATATGATCATCTCAATAGATGCGGAAAAAGCTTTTGACAAAATTCAACACCCATTTATGGTAAAAACTCTCCAGAAAGTGGGCATAGAGGGAACCTCTCTCAACATAATAAAGGCCATATATGACAAACCCACAGTAAACATCATTCTCAATGGTGATAAAATGGAAAGCATTTCCGCTAAAATCAGGAACTAGACAAGGATTTCCACTCTCGCCACTTATTCAACATAGTTTTGGAAGTCCTAGTCATTGCAATCACAGAAGAAAAAGAAATAGAAGGAATACAAATTGGAAAAGAAGTAAAACTGTCACTGTTTGCAGATGACATGATACTATACATAGAGAATCCTAAAGGTGCTGCCAGAAAACTTCTAGAGCTAATCAATGAATTTGGTAAAGTTGCAGGTTACAAAATTAATGCACAGAAATCTCTTGCATTCCTATACACATGCAACAAAACATCAGAAAGAGACATTAAGCAAATTATCCATTCACCATTGCAACAAAAAGAATAAAATTCCTAAGAATAAACCTACCTAAGGAGGTAAAAGACCTGTACTCAGAAAACTATAAGACACTGGTGAAAGAAATCAAAGATGACACAAACAGATGGAGAGATATATGACGTTCGTGGATTGGAAGAATCAATATTGTGAAAATGAGTATACTACCCAAAGCTATCTACAGATTCAGTGCAATCCCTATCAAATTACCAATGGCACTTTTTACAGAAGTAGAACAAAAAATCTTAAAATTTGTATGGTGGCACAAGACTCTGAATAGCCAAAGCAATCTTGCAGGAAAAAAAACAGAAGTGAAGGAATCATGCTCCCTGATTTCAGACTATACTACAAAGTTACAGTAATCAACACAATATGGTACTGGCACAAAAACAGAAATATAGATCAGTGGAACAGGATAGAAAGCCCAGAGATAAACCCACGTACCTATGCACAACTAATCTATGACAAAGAAGGCGAGGATATACAATGGAGAAAAAGTCTCTTCAGTAAGTGGTGTTGGGAAAACTGGACAGCTACATGTAAAAGAATGAAATTAGAACACTCCCTAACACCATACACAAAAATAAACTCAAAATGGATTAGAGACCTAAATGTAAGACCAGACACTATAAAACTTTTAGAGGAAGACATAGGAAGAACACTCTTTGACATAAAACACAGCAAGATCTTTTTGGACCCACCTCCTAGAGTAATGGAAATAAAAACAAAAATAAACAAATGGGACCTAATGAAACTTAAAAGCTTTTGAACAGCAAAGGAAGCTATAAACAGGATGAAAAGACAACCCGCAGAATGGGAGAAAATATTTGCATATGAATCAATGGAGAAAGGATTAATCTCCAAAATATACAAACAGTTCATGCAGCTCAACATTAAAAAAACATACAACCCAATCCAAAAATGCACTGAAGACCTAAATAGACATTTCTCCAAAGAAGACCTACAGTTGGCCAAGAGGCACATGAAAACCTGCTCAACATCACTAATTATTAGAGAAATGCAAATCAAAACTACAATGAGGTATCACCTCACACTGGTTAGAATGGGCATCATCAGCAAGTCTACAAACAACAAATGCTGGAGAGGGTGTGGAGAAAAGGGAACCCTCTTGCACTGTTGGTAGGAATGTAAATTGATACAGCCACTATGGAGAACAGTATGGAGGTTCCTTAAAAAACTAAAAATAGAATTACCATTTGACCCAGCAATCCCACTACTGGTCATATACCCAGAGAAAGCCATAATTCAAAAAGACACATGCAGCCCAGTGTTCATTGCAGCACTATTTACAGTAGCCAGGTCATGGAAGCAACCTAAATGCCCATCGACGGACGAATGCATAAAGAAGATGTTGTCCATATATACAATGGAATATTACTCAGCCATAAGAAGGAATGAAAGTGGGTCATTTGTAGAGACGTGGATGGACCTAGAGACTGTCATACAGAGTGAAGTAAGTCAGAAAGAGAAAAACAAATATTGTATACTATTGCTTATATGTGGAATCTAGAAAAATGGTACAGATGAACTGGTTTGCAAGGCAGAAATAGAGACACAGTTGTAGAGGACAAATGTATGGACACCAGGGGAGAAAGTGCCCGGGGTGGGGGATGAATTGGGAGATTGGGATTGACATATATACAGTAATATGTATAAAATAGACAACTAATAAGAACCTGCTGTATAAAGAAATAAAATTCAAAACATGTATAATTAAATCAAGAAGTTCACTCTTACTGTCATTCTCAGAGTCAGAAATGAGCAATGTTTAGCCTTCCTTTCTGTCGTATGGCCCTGCTCTAGCAATTATAACCTTAGCGTTCAGGATTCTTCCCTCCTTTAGTAATAGATTAATTTTATAAGTTTTTGTTACTTGAATTTTGAAGATATTAAGTATTAGTAGAGTCTTCTTTGTGTTAAGAAATTGCCCTTAAACATTAACAGCCATCATGTGTGGTCCTGTTTTATTGTTCTTTGTTATTTTGATTTTAATACTGCCTATAGATTTCTTGTTAAGTGTACAGGGAATTTCTAGAATTCCCCCCAAATTATCATAAGGACAAAAAGATTAGCGAAAGATATTAAGACTTATAGAGAATATTGCATAAATAGAATGTTGCATAAATAGAAAGGTGAGAATTTTTGAATGAAGTGGAAATTAGGTAAGTCATTGCTATCTTTGTAAAAAATATAATCTGGTTTACAGGTATCACAGTAAATTGATACAGAGAAAAAGATTCTTACATTAATGAATGAAGGCAAGATGAAGTTAACTGGGATAAATTACAGAAAGTCATTGTTCCGAGACTGATTTCCAAACTTGCTCAGAACGTTTGAAGGGAATTATGAAATCCAGAAGGAATTGGTAATCCTGTTAATCCTGTTGTAGATGTATAGGTCCTAAACTTTGTATTTTGGACCCCGCACTGTGCTTGGAATAGTAGAGGTCAAAGTGAAAGTAAAGTGATGGTGTTTTGAATGTTTGATGTATGTTGTAACATTAGACACTTAAAACAACCCTGTGAGTAATCAGGAGCATTATCATCCCCATGGAACTTGAGACCAAGGAGAATAAATAATGTTTCCTAAGACACACAGTTTTTAGATGTCTTTAATGTAACTCTAGGCCCTTTCCTTCCTAGTCTATCATGCCGTTCTGCTGTTCTGCTATAGCATCATTAGTAGATGGCACAGTCATATCAATCGTAAAGCAAACTGGGGAATCCCTTACTCTTTGAGGGTGTATATGTGGGGACACTAGATAAGAATTCTCAATAATTGACAATTCGTATTTCACTTCAATGTAGAGTTTTCTGTTTTTTTGTTTTTTTTTTTAATACTGCTTAGAATGTACAAGCAGCTAATGGTAAACCTCTAACCTACACTCCTTTTTGATATATAGTGATTTCAGTTGGGTGTACTATATACTTAAGAATTGTTTTCCTAGAGTTGCGTTTGTTGATTGAACTTATTAAATCTAAACACTTTATATTAAATACATGAGAAGTAAGGGAAGCAGTAAGAAAACATAATCCTGGGGGATTTTCTTGTTTTCGTCCATGCGCAGAGTTTCCACTGATTGTTCTAAGCATGTGGCTTGAAAACAGAGAAGACGCCTTGTCACTGAGCTTTCCAAATAAAATAATTCTAGTGTGGCCATTTTCATCTGAAATTTGAAGAGAGGCAGCAGGGCCATGAGCCTCTCTAAATAATGACTCCCATCATCCTGTTGGTCCCTCTCAAAGCAAGAGCTTCTACATGAAGCAGAGAGAACCAAGATGTCCTCTCTATGCACTTTATTGATGTTATTATTTGTTCTCTTAGTTCTGTGGAAGCCTTGCATGTTAGATATATGGAAAAGCTCCTGATTTGAATTCTGCAAAAACACATAATGCAAAATGAGCACGAGGTTCTTCAGTAGTTCTCTCAATTTTCAGTATAATTTTTTTCTATTTATATCTTGTCAAGAAATAAGAAAGAACAACAGGTCAATATCATGACTGTGTGCTTTTGCTATTGAAATAATATTTATGTATATTTCTATGGGAGTTACTAGGAGACCTCTGAAAATGGCAAAATGTGACCTCTGTATTAGGGTACGGTTCCTATCTTTTCCTGAGATCCAGAACTGATCTAGGTGGATGTGTTACTCCTGGGACAGTCTTGCTTTGTTTTCTTTTGTTTTTATCGTCTTCCAGATTGAACCCTGATCCTAGGAGTGAAAGTTCAGTCCAACAGTTTGTCCTTATTCATTCGCTGCCTCCTGTTCTCTCTGTCCTTACTCAGCTTCTTTCTCTCCCCCAGCCCGTTGCATTTTTTCCTGGATGTAAACAGGAGATGTTACGTATATTAACACTGCTCCAGTACAGTGTGTTTGGGTGTGCTCTCTGTGCAATTCCCTGCCAGTCATAAATTAATTAAAAGTAGACAGGAACCACAGAAAAAGAAAGTTCTCCTTTCTTCTCCCCTTCCCCCCTTCCTTTCTTTTTCTATGGGTAAATAGCTAGTTCCTTTGTTCCTGGCTGCACTATTTCATTTCTGCCATCATTGTTCTCATTGTTCTCTGAAACAGGAGGGGTCTGGGCCAGGAGCAGCAAGGTCTCAGCTAATGACGGGAAGTCTTTAAAGTTTGCGCTGCATTTCATCTTCTCTGTGGGAGTTTTAGGACGTATCCAGTGTTTGATCCCCACCGCGCAACTTTGCTTCTAGTTAATTAACAGATCCCCCATTACACACTCTCATCTAGAAGCACAGGGGAGGCCTATTGGGAGGTAATTCAAGGCCAATCTGAGTGATGGCAGGAATTAGAGAAATCAGTTGTTTTAGGGCTAATGTTCAGGAAATAAAGATGTCCCATTTTAGAGATCTCATTTGAAGTTTTTGATTATTTTTCTTTTCTATTAAAGAAAACAAGATAAGGGAATTTTTGCCCACATAACCTTACCATGACTATTCGGGGCAGTTTCAACTTAGAACTCTTTATAACTGCCTGGAAGAAAAATAAAAAGGAATAAAAGAAAGAGACAATATTATGAGATAGAGCAAAGCTAACAAGAATTGTAGTCTCCCTTTTATTGCTAGCAGTCTTTTTCATGCCCAGCCTATTAGCCAGGTCACAACTGTCCACAGCAACTTTTCCAGAGCACAGGAGGCAGAATTGCTGGCATAGCAGACAAGGACAGCTTAGTAGTGGCTCATTTTACAGCCAAGGCTAAATCATACTTTGTTCTTGTGTTGTAGCTTTTGTTCCAAGAGTGTCAAAGTGATTTACAAAGAATAAATAATAGCTGCAGTATTAAGATCTCTCCCCCTTCTAGCCTCTTTCCAGATGAACGTTGCTAAATAAAGCAAACTTGCCCAAAGTTAGAACTTGGCATATGAGTTCCAGGAACAGAGCTGTCGTGTTTCAGTGACTTTGAGGTCTCCAATCACAGGTAGCCCAGGTTTTGATGTCACTTGAAAGGGGACTGCCTTGTTCAATTTCTTACCCTTCTACAGTTTCCCCAGCCCTATGAGCAATGACCCTCTTTATCTGATGAATTAGGAGCTACTCCTGCCGTGCAAATCTCAGTTCAACATTTGGCAATGAGAATCAAACCTGGGCTATTTAGTGCAGCAGTAAATGGCCCTCCACATTAGCCCCCTGGCATGCTAAGCTGTTAGGTTGTTTTACTGTTGTTAAAGTTACATTTGTTAGGTGGAGTTGCTGCCCTTCCAAACAAACTCAAGCAGTGCCTGATACTGATGTAGGAAGCACAGGTAGGAAACATGTACCATCCAGGACCTGACTGGTCAGGCAGTGTGGCTGGGCTGCAGGTAAGAAGCACTCTTCTGTCTGAAAAAGCAGGAGCATGGATTATGATGATGAAAAGGAGGAAAGAAAAGGATACCACTGGACAATCCTGGTTGTCGTGCTTTGCTGTGACTAAACTAATTACATGGGCTTGATTAACCATTAATTTATAGCAGTTCTTAAGTGAACCACTAATTGTCATAGGGCCACAGAGAAAGCAGGCCAGAGGCACTGAGTACTCTGGTGAGGCAGACCAGCAGCCAGTGTCACACGCACACTGGAGCCAGGAAGAATCTGAGAAACCATGAGACATGCATGGAAACGAAGGAAAAATATTCAGGGTGCTTCAGTGGGGTGTGTGTGTGTGTGTGTGTGTGTGTGTGTGTGTGTGCGCGCGCGTGCCCGTGAGAGAGAGAGAGAGAGAAGGAGAGACAGAGAGAGAAGGAGAGACAGAGAGACAGAGAGAGAGAGAATATTTCTGCAAAGAAAGGAAAATGCCAGTACTATATAGCTCCACGCAGCCAGCTTGCAGGGTTGAGTTGGCATTTGGTAACTTGGTAGCGGCTGCCAGTGTGTGTGTGGTGAGAGAAGAGGGAATAGACAACAAGAAAAACACATAGAGCTTAAAAAAAGATGTAAAATGATTCACTTCATGCCATATGGACAAAAATGTTGTCACAAAAATAAGGCCAAAAAATAGTGCCAGGTTAGACTTTTAGTTCAAAAACATATGTATAATCATCCCCATGAAGATGAATTTTAATTAGTATTTTGATAGAGA
Organism: Tursiops truncatus; assembly: GCF_011762595.2. Classification (NCBI taxonomy): domain Eukaryota; kingdom Metazoa; phylum Chordata; class Mammalia; order Artiodactyla; family Delphinidae; genus Tursiops; species Tursiops truncatus. The sequence continues at coordinate 83,168,765 of NC_047044.1, forward strand.
GAAACCAGATATTTTTTTAACCTGCTCTGTTCTTGTTTTCTGTTCCTCTCCCAGTTTTAGCCCCCATTAAACATTCATATACTGTATGTTTTGTGTCTGTATGAGGAAAATGCCTTATCCCTGAATTGGTGGGAATGCAAACATCTTGGTTTTCTGTGGCATACAAAATATCTTCCCAGTGGCGCTCGCAAGCAGAAACTTATCACTGGGAAATCTAGAGGACTCTCTGAGCCCCGGGTACACCGGGAAGGAAGGAAGCCATATGCCTTTTCCTTTTGTCAATGGAGGCATCTGCACCCATTTGGTTCCCCAGATCCGTTCTTCACACCCATCCACATCTCATCTCTCTGGGATGCCTTTTAAAAATGAAATAAGTTGAGTATATATACATATCATGATGTGACAGGGCAGTTTTAGAGAAAAATGGATAAGATTGTGATTTCAGAACCTTTTAAAAATGGGACATGTTAACTTACTGATGCATAAATATAATAAATGCTCACATTATTAGTTACACTCCACCTGTTTCTAAAAGGGACTGGAGATGACAGTACTCATCGGAAGATACTGTGCTGAATTATCTTCCCGGAGCAAAGTTCTTTCCCACCTTAAATGAGGTGCTTCGATTAATGCCCTGCATGTGATAATGAGATGATGATGCAACAAAATGCTTATATTAGCAATGATTTTGCTGCTTAGGGAGCCATCCAAACCCAGGTCTTTTTCACCCTAAAGGAATACAGGAGGGTCAGATAGTTGAATTAAAAATGATGCAAGTGAATAAAAAACCTGGTGTTAGAAATCAAATCTTGGTGAAAAGCATTAACCTGTTCCATAATCTTTATTAGAATCCCTGGGTTTTCTTCTGAGCATTAGTTTTACTTCATGCTATTCCAAGGGCAAAGGTAAAGTCAACCACAGTCTTAAGAAAGGGAAATTTTACCACCCTCTTGGGTTCTCTCGGGGATTTCTCAGACTTTTATTTTTTGGAAAACACTAACACTACCATTCTTCATTTCTCTCTCTTCTTCCTCTTCTCCTCTGAGGAACCTCTGGTCCCTTCAGCAAAAGTGTGATGCCTCAAAGGCTCTTGTTGAGTACATCTTCTTGGTGCTGACAGTTTTTGCTGGACTTACTGTCTAACCTCGACTCTTCCTCAAAGCCATTAATCATCATTCCTTTAACCGTTACAACAACAGGGAATGTGACACACTGTGACCTCAAGCCACAAACCAAAATTCACGTCCATCCATTACATCAGGACTGCAGCAGAGGTGACCTGGGCATTATTTATAAGCTGCCTTATTTTTGGAAGAGTGGAGAAAGCTATTGCTAAACACACCTGCCTGCCTTCGGAATACTATATTATTTCCTTGAAACTCTTTGCAAGCTTTTGTGTCAGACTTCTGTTGCATCCAGTAGATTCATTCATTCATTTATTCATTCATTCTATCGCTATTTTCAAGCCCCTAAAGTTCTAAATTTAAGGAAAGTTAAGGGTTGCTCCTTGCTACCTAGATGTTTGTACGTAGGAGAATGTTTGCTGGCTCTTATGTTTTTAGGACTTCTAGTAGGTTTAGGTTAGTTTAGGGTTTCAAAAACATCTTGTGAAATGAAGAAATATTTAGCAAAGTTCTAAAATGCATTTTCTCTCCCTTAATGTCAACCAAAACTATTTCATAATTGCTTTATTCACAGAGATCTATATTCAAGACTAGAAATAAATTTGAGCTCCAGTAAAAGCATCAAAGGTATTTCAGGCTTCCCGTCCTACTCCTCTCCCATATCAGAAATGTGGAGTCAGTTGACACCAGCTCAAGGAGACTTAGGCAACCTCCTTACCCACCAGTGGTTTCCTGAGAAGTAACATGAGGAGTTACAAAACATTATTTCAGGTTATTAATTGTAACATTATTTACAGTTGCAAAATATTGGAAATAACCTAAATCCCCATTCATAAAAGACATGTTGAATGAATTAAAATATGTCCATACAAGTATCACGCAGTTATAAAAAATAATGAGGAAGATCTCTATGCACTAATATGGAGACATTTCCAGAATATATTTAGGTGAAAAATTTTAGAAACTTCAAAGAGTGGAGACAATATGCTATCTTTTGCATTAGAAAGAAGGGCAAATAAGAATAAATACATATATAAGCTTATTTTTACAAAAAGGAATACAGGAACGATAAGCCAGAACTAATGAAAATAATTACATATAATGTGTGGGTGGAAATGAATAGAAGGGATAGAGATGGAAACAAGCCTCCTAAGAGTTACCTTTATAGATAGTTTTGACTATGTAAATATCATACATAGTTAAGAAATAAAATTTAATCAACAAGGATGGGAAAATATCTGTGATGTTCGTTACTAACATTGATGGAAAGCTAAATGGTAATCATTGTTGATGGCACTTTGGACAAATACTCTACTAAAGAACAAAGAGGAAGTGAAGAGGGAAGCATTTAAGAGATTGATACCTATTGAATTGTATGTATATTACTGGTACTTTCCTATTAAATTTAATCTTCACATTTTATTTATGCTTAATTTCTACAACTAATAGGGATCCCTTTTCCTTCTCTCATGCTATTCCTTTTGTCAAGAGAGGAGAAAAAATGAAACTATTAATAGTTTTCTCAACCTTGGCAATAATTTGAGTCAGTGATGTGATTTCATATCATGTATTCAGGGGCGAGGGGAGGATACAGAATCAGTGCATATTCTTTGCCAGTTTCTAAGTCATTATAATTATAAAAAAAAACACATTATAGGAAGTATTACTTGCTTCCTGAGCCGTATTGTTTTTTCTCTTTACTTTTTACTTACAACACAAACAATGCCAATAATATACCATTTTCTACTAATACGTAAGTAGCTCCCTGACTGTGCAACGTGCTTTAGGAGTTAATCCTTTAGGAGACAAGAAAGTAACAATTACTAAAACTATTTTGAGGAAATGAAATACGCCTATGGAAAAGAAGAAAAAAAGGTCTGATAATTTCTAATTTATTCAACTAATGGGTTTTCCAGTGGCCCAAAGTATTATAAAAAGTTTCGTAGCTTCTGCCCTGGATGACTCTGATTCAGCATGTTCACATGGGCTTCTTTGTAAAACAAGGGTGTGAAGATGTGTATCATTTTCAAATTGGTTTGTCTTGGGCCTACTTTAGGCAATGGGTTTTTTTTTAATTGTCCCCCGTCTGATTTTGGCAATAGGTAGGTGTAGCTGTAGATTCTCATTCTCAACTCTTGATCCTGTTACCGCTGCTCACCTGAGGGAAGCAAAGGAAAAGGGGGCATGTGTGTGTCACCCTCAGGTTCACTTTCTTTGTCTCTGTAGAATTGTGTTCAATTTAATAAAATTTTATGAGCACCTACTATGTGTCTTGGGTAACTCCTTGTGGACTTGAGTCATTCCTTTTACCTAATGTCTTTCTAATTAAAAAGGCAAAATTTCATAGAATTTCACATAGTGCAAGCATTCTGAGGATTAAACACACCAAGGAGATTAAAAGCTAGATGACTAGAGTGATGTGTGGAGTGAGCACCCTGTATGTTTCTAATGAGAATGAAAGGAATTTAGTAAGCCTAAATAGCCTCTGGGAAGCTAAGGTTTTAGTTATGAGATAAGTCAGTGATCACGTTATTAAAGAAAGTCATACCATTGCACTTATCAGTGCTTTTCATCATGCAGTGACATAGTGAAAAAAATAATGAAGTGGAAAAGTCAGTTCCCTGTATCAAAAGCTATGAAAGATAAGTGCTCCCAGCCAAAGAAGGCAAGATCTGGAATTTTTTAAAAATGTGGATATATAGAATAAATATGCAACCCTCCTGATAATGTTGGCTGATGAAATGAAATTTGCCAACTGTAATTCTGGCACCGAGAGACACATATAGTGCCTGCGTGCACACACGCACACATACGCACACACATACACACCCTCAGCATATCCTTAATCATTTGCTATCTTATTTACATTTCATTTACTAGAGTAAATTCTATCATTTGAACTTTTAAAAAATATATTTCAATATTACTTAGGGAAAAATAAGAATGTGATTGGCTTTCAAATAGCTTATTACCATTCAAATACTCTCAAGCTAAATTATATTAAAAAAAAAAAAAGAAGGAACCCTGTTTCAGCTTCCAAAACACCCTAAATGGAGACTTAGCTCTAAGTAATCAAAATTGCTTTAGTTGTGCAGAGCGGCATTAAAAGCCTTGTCCACTAATTGAGTGAAGCGGCACTACTGAAGCAGTCTTGTCCCCTCATTAGATGATCTTGCAGGCACTGTTTGTCATCCTGGGTTGCTAGGCTCATCTAACAGTACTGCTGGCTCAAATTAATGGTAATTCATTATGACACACTATGTCCTTCCAGTGAAACAACAATGCAAAGCCCCTAGGGCATCTGTCTGCCACTAGTTCTTCTTTATCACATTCCTTCCCACTTTAGTTCAAGCGACCACCTTTGTATGAACCTTCTAACTTCTTTAGTTAACTGGTGATTGGAAGTGCACCTTGACTCAAGAATTACATCCAGTTTCCCTCCACTAATGTTACTGAGGGAAAGAGGGTATCTAACAATAGGCCAAGTCAGTCTGGAAAATGATGCCATGTTCTGAAGGAAGCAAGGTGCGTTCCTTTGTACGTGTGTACAGGGACTACTTTTGGAATACAGATACCTCCCCTGTAATAAATCACAGGGAATATTAGTAGAAAATACTGAGATAGAATATTCATAAATGTGATATAAATCCAGAGAATGAAAGCATTCTGACTGTATGAGCTTGGTTATTTAACACATTTGGGAAGAATCTTCCGATGTATGTGATGAGCATTGCTGTTCAAAATGCTGCTTTTCTACTCTGATGAGCAGGCAGAATGCTACTACTAGGGAGAAGGTTCTAGCAGTGATGCAAGTGGACACTTCCTCCTAGCAGCTCTAAATTGTATGTTTGTATCTATCAGTCATTGTGTTGATTCAGCTAATTTGTTCTGTCCACGGAAGAATGACTCAACTCTACCTGTGAAGGGTGGCTAAACAATGTCTGGACACATCTTTTCTCCGAAAACCTCGAATGGCCCATGAATGTAGAACACGTTGCATGTATTGACCAATCGGCTCCACAGTGTTGGAATTGGTGGTGCATAGTCAGTATGGGGTACAGGAGAGTTGTGGCACTCACTGTTTTCCCAAGGCTGAGCCTAATCTCACTGTAGGACATCTACTCCAAGCAGTGTGGGCCTGGTGGGATTAAAACAGCATTAAAAGCCTGCATACTCACACACCATTTATTGTTCGAAATACCACAGTTAAATTCATTCCTTTGGGTTATATTTTTTAAAAAAAATCACTTTTCTTGATATCATCTAATTGCTTAGACCAGTAATAACCTACAATTAGTTATTAGTAATCGTTTGTTCATTTATTTAGCTAACATTTATTTCTGTTAACTCTATTCTTTCACAAAATACACTAACAAAATCCATCAGTTCAGAACTACTCATTACCTCATTTCACAAAATTCTTGCATGAAATATAGACATATCTGCTTTTATGTAGTAGTTCTTTCTTTCTTTTTTTTTTTTGGCTGTGTTGGGTCTTCGTTTCTATGCGAGGGCTTTCTGTAGTTGTGGCAAGCGGGGGCCACTCTTCATCGCGGTGCGCGGGCCTTTCACTGTCGCTTCCTCTCGTTGCGGAGCACAGGCTCCAGACGCACAGGCTCAGTAGTTGTGGCTCCCAGGCCTAGTTGCCCCGTGGCATGTGGGACCTTCCCAGACCAGGGCTCGAACCCGTGTCCCCTGCATTGGCAGGCAGATTCTCAACCACTGCGCCACCAGGGAAGCCCTATGTAGTAGTTCTTAACGTGTCTTGACTGAATGCCTGCTTTCTTCACCAAATCTGTTCCATCGACATTCAGTCTTTCAGGGAAGAGCAACTCCATCCTTCTATTTGCTCATTCCAAACACCTGGGAGTCTTCATTGACTCCTAGCTTTCATTTACACCCATATCCAATTCATTTGCAAATCCTATCTCTAAAAGATACATATTCTGATTCACCACTGCCACTCTGGCTGAAGATGACATAAAGTATTGCCTGGAATATTAAAATAGACTCTACCTTTACACCTACCATTGTCTATTTCTAACGTAGCTCTGGAAATAAATGGGGGCATTTTTGGTTGTTGAGTGGCATGGACATATATACACTACCAAATGTAAAACCGATAGCTAGTGGGAAGCAGCCGCATAGCACAGGGAGATCAGCTCAGTGCTTTGTGACCACCTAGAGGGGTGGGATAGGGAGGGTGGGAGGGAGGGAGACGCAAGAGGGAAGAGATATGGGAATATATGTATATGTAAAACTGATGCACTGTGTTATAAAGCAGAAACTAACACAACATTGTAAAGTAATTATACTCCAATAAAGATGTTAAAAAATTAAAAAAAAAAAAGTTCTGGGAATTACTACTGGCATTTGGTGAGCTGAGTTTAGAGATGACCTGCCATGTGCTTGGTGGTAAGGACAAAGAGAGGTTGGCCACTCACAATGCCAATAGCAACCCTATTGAGAAATACTGAGCCCATTAAAAATCTAAGTCACAGAATATCCCGCTTCTGCTCAACCCCCTCCAATGACTGCTAATTTTTCTAAGAACAAAAGCCAGTATCCTTACGATGGTGTACAGGTCTTACACAGTCAGTCCTTTCCCCTGCCGCGCTTATCTGATCTCATTTCTTACTGTTCTCTCGTCACTTACTACATTGCAACCACTCTGAAAATACAGTCGCGCCAGCATGCTATTCCTGCTGCCTGAAAAGTTCTTTCCCCAATATGCATGTCTGGCTCCCTCACCTCCTTACTCAACTGTCCTCTTTCTCAGTTACCCTGCTTAAAACTGCAGATCCTCCTTTCAGATTCCTATCCACAAGCTGTTTTGTCTCCAAAATACTTGTCAACATCTAACATATTAAGCTACATTCTTTTCTGTCTTCACTCACCAGACTTTGAGCTGCGTAAGAGATTTTTGCCTGTTTTGTTCCCTGCTACTCTCACATTGCGTAGAATAATATTTGGCATACGATAGGCGCTCAATAAGTAGTTTTTGAAATGAATGAATTACTCATAACAACCTTGGGCAGTATTGCATTAAAGAAGTGGGCATTTAAAAGCTGAGAGGCTAGTAGATTTGTCGAGACACATAGCTTAGTAAAGAGAGGGATTTGCACCTGTTCTCATAAGTACCTTTATTTATTCATCTGCTAAGTATTTATTAAACTCCAATTTAAATCAGGCACTGTTCTAGGTGCTAAAGGTAAAGCAATGAACAAAATAGGCAAGGTCTATTTTGCCTAAAATGTTTTAGATCTCTAAAACAAACTAGTTTTAGAGATGCGAAGTGCTATGCAGGAAATAAAAGAAAAGGAAGAAGGGACAGTGACAGGTGGTGATGGGGAGAGGCCTCCAGTTTTTGGGCTTATGCCACTGTAACCTGACTATAGCTCATTTCCATATTAGTAACAAGTACTTTACTGGATACATTCACAAACACTTGAAAAGAGAAAGAAATGGGGAATTGGTACATGGACAAGTATGTTTTGAAGTGATCTGTGTGGTCTGTTGGAAAGAAAATGGATTTTTTTAAATTGAAGTATAGTTGATTTACAATATTGTGTTACTTTCAGGGGCATGGCACAGTGATTCCATATTTTTGTGGATTATATTCCATTATAGGTTATTACAAGATAATGGCTGTAATACCCTGTGCTATACAGTATATCCTTGTTGTTTATCTATTTTATACATAGTAGTTTGTATCTGTTAATCCTATACCCCTAATTTCTTCCTCCCCCTTTCCCTCACCCCTTTGGTAACCACAGATTTGTTTTCTATATCTGTGACTCTGTTTCTGTTTTGCGTATACATTCATTTGCATTTTTTTCGATTCCACATGTAAGTGATATCATATATTATTTGTCTTTGTCTGACGTATTTCACCAAGTGTAATATTCCCTAGGTCTATCCACATTGCTGCAAATGGCAGAATTTCATTCTTTTTTATGGCTGGATAATATTCCAATCGTCTCTTGGGCATTTGAGTTGCTTTCATGTTTTGGCTATTATAAATAGTGCTGCTATGAACACCAGGGCACATGTATCTTTTCAAATTAGCCTTTTCATTTTTTTCCGGATATATACCCAGGAGTGGAATTGCTCATATGGTAGTTCTATTTTTAGTTTTTTGAGGAACCTCCATACTGTTCTCCATAGTGGCTGTATCAATTTACATTCCCACCAACAGTGTAGGAGGGTTCCTTTTTCTCCACACCCTCTCTAGCATTTGTTATTCGTAGACTTTTTGATAATAGCCATTCTGACAGGTGTGAGGTGATATCTCGTTGCTGATGTCAGGAAGTCTTGAGTTCAAATCCCACCTCTGCCACATGCTGACCATGTGACCATGAGCAACTAAGTTTAACTCAGTATCCTCATTTGCTGTGTGTTAACAACGCACACTTCACAGGGTGGTTGTGAAGTTAATGAAGAGTCAGTGTAGATGAGATGTCTAATGGATAATAAAATAAGTCAGTAAATGTTTTTTAAAAAAGATTTTTGGTTAATACATAGGAAATGGACCTGGATGGGGTGCTCCGGTGGGTGTCTGTTTTCTGAGGAGGAAGATGGGGTTATTATAAGGGCACTAAGTGCCAACTCAGAACTTTTGCAAAACCCTTTGATCCCCACGCTTAAATAGCATTATACAATTGGTATAAAAGTTTTGATATTCTATTTAATAAACTTTTGTTATTATGAAAGTTATATAATTTATTGGAGAAATGTTTAGAAAATGTAGATTAGCAAAAGAAACTAAGCAATTTTTGTAATTCTAAAATTAGTATTGTAACATTTTGGCATTAATCCTTTGAGTCATTTTTATATCTTGTGTGTGAGTGTGTGTGTGTGTGTGTGTGTGTATGTATCATTGGTTATGTAAACTACAAATCTTCTATTAACCAAAATTAATCTTTTAGAACATTAATATTTTGGAAGAGAATTACTGTTTAGGAACTTTCAGGCACTGGAGTCACAGGAATGTGTATTTGCATCTGGGCTCTGCTAATTACTAAGCCTCTTTTCCTCAGCAGATTAGTAGGGAGATGATCTGTAGTTTATTTGAGTAATGCCCTATTGTTAGGCATTTTGACTCATTCCTTTTTTCATATTATCAATAATTTCTAGAAAAATGTATTTGTGGATAAACTTTACTTGTTTTTGGAATTCTTTCCTCAGGATATATTTTCCAGAAATGAAATTACATAGGAACATGTGTAAGACTGCTGGCATAGATGATCCAAATATTTTTCAAAATATTTGAACCACTTTTAACTTTTAGTAGCAACATATGAAACGCCCCACTTTACCATACCTTTCCAGCATGGGGTATTATAATAAAAACTTGTGTTACTTTGACACAAGTGGATACTTAACTTGTGTTAAGTATCCACCCATAAGTGGATACTTCCATATATATGCTAAGTTGCCGTTTGTTAAGTCCCATGAAATGAAAAGTTCCTCAATATCCCTTGGAGAGTTAGGAAAGACTTCACTGAGAAGGTACAATGATTGGATTGGGTCTTGAGGGAAGAATAGGTAGAGAAGAATGGCAGAACATGGAAAAATTGTCTCATGTAGGGTTTGAGACTTAAAGCAAGGAGAACAGCTAAGGAAGGTATCACTCATAATAGTCAAGGTAAGAGAAGAACATGAGTGTGGAGAAGGGTGATACCTATGGAAACAGAGAGGAAGGGACATATTTTATAGATATTTGAGAGATTGGGTGAGGATAATTCAATGGCCAATTAGATGCAACAGGTAAGGGAGAGGAGACTCCCTCCATTATTATCATGAGGACTTTTTAATTAAAGAGTTCTAAATTTATATAAATCACTCATTTATTTACCATCTTCTGAGTTCAGTTAAATTAGAAATCATAACTTATGGCAAAGACTATCCCTGTTCACTTGGTAGAAGTAGGTAGGCATGTTGTTTTATCTTTCAGCATGGCTTACCACTCCCTTCTTCTAGAAAGAGCATCCCCCCATACCTATATACATACTCTTTCTTTTCGTTGAACTGTTTCTCATTATCTGCCCACCACAAAGGCACATGATATAGTCTTGGCCAGTCATAGAACTTCATTCTGCTGGCCATTATGAATGATATAAAGAAAAAGCCCTAGTTTTCGCAATATGCATGCAAAAATCTTTTTTGCTATGATATTTCACCTCCCATTGAATGGTAATTAAAATTTAGTTAAAATGCCTGTACATGTTCTTGCTGTGGTGTGAAAGATTATAATAAGAGGGATAAGACTGTCGAACGTTGTTTGAATACCTACAGTGTTAGGTACTTAATGGACTAGGCACTCGTGCACTTGACATGCACTCATTTTATTCTATTGTTCACCCAATAAAGCGTGCATGATTTTAATTCCCATTTAACAGATGAGGAAAGGAAGGAACCAAGACTTAAAGTAACTTGCCAGTGGTCATCCATATAGGCTGGAGATGGGATAGCCAGAATTAACAAATTCTTGATAGAGGAAATGTGGCATTTTTATTCATTACCATAAGAAACAATACTAATAAGTAAGCATCTTTTCTATATATAATCTTCTGTAACGTTATAATCTTCTAACATTAAACTTTACTTGCAATTACTCAGAATTTCCTTGGAACAAACCAAGATTATTGATCTTCTATTTTTCAGTTGATAATTATTTAATTAGCTTGGTAACCAACTATATAAATGCTGTTTCTATTTGGTGATGATGATGATGCCATGTTATGTACATCTGGTATGGATCATCTCATTTCTTATTTTATCACTGGAAATTTCTATTGTATAATTTTTCACCTTATTTAATTTACTTATATACATTATAATGTCTGCTGTACTGTTAATTTATAAAAGGCAGAATTCATATCTGATTAATCTTCTTAGCCTTCAAATTAGGCTGAAAAAAGAACATTTATTATTGGGTTCTGTAACATTTATTACTTTAATTAATTCTCACTTTGAAAATGAGAAAACTAAGGTTCAGAAAGGTTTTACCACCTATAATAAGTTGAGGCCTGAACTTAAACTCAAGTCTAGATGATCTCAAAACGTGTTCTTTTTATTTCTCCATTCTGCCTTATTATATAAGCAATATCTTATGGTAAGTGCTCAGTAACTTTTTTGTTGAATAAATGAATAGATGAATAGGTAGATGGTTGCTATTCAACAGATTTGCAGCTGAACTCGAAGCAATGTGCATGCACAGTTAAGAGAAGGCAGCAGACCTTATATAAATTTCAATGGCAGAAATTATACTTGAATAGTCAAACATGTATTGACTGACAAAGAGTTTAGTCATTTTAGGTTGTGTAACTAGAATTGATCACATTGCTTAATCTTACAACTCTTATTATATCATTGAAATTGGGTAAATATGAGATAGCCCCATAGGGTAATGTAGCTTCTGAGTACTTGTTTAAATGAATTCATATTAAAATTGAAGGTTTAAATAGATAGGATTGGTAAACTTGAATTTTATGTCGCTGAAACTTGATATTTTCAAAGTATATGTTTCCTCACATACGTGTCTAATTTTGTTTGGCAGCTAAAGTATTCCTTTTTAACAGTCATTCTTAAGTAGAGAATTCTAAAATCACAAAAGTGTCTACATGATTTACAGCTTTTAACAAATTGTATTCTGAACTATCACCATACTTTGGATGAAAAGATTTTTTTCTACACTACCAGCCCTGAAAAAGTGAAAATTATACTTGGATTTTATTATACTACTTGAGTTCTATTGGAAGACTAATCTCTGAAGACTAGTTTAAAAGTAGAACACCTTACTATTATTTTATTATTGGTATTTAATCTTGGCATGCCATTAATGTTATCTGTCAAGCAATGATCTATCAAAATATATAATTTCTTTGGTATCATCTTAACATAAACTTTTTCAAGACAGATGTGGGTACCTTTCCTTTTAAAAATGGGGATAATGTGTTAACATGTCTTTGTTTTATCTGTGTAAATTTTTAAAAACTGCTTTATTGAGTTATCGTTTATATACTATACAATCCACTCATTGAAAGTGTGCAATTCAGTGTTTTTCAGTAAATTCAAGGAGTTGTTCAATATCACCACAGTATAATTTTAGAACATTTTCATCTAACAAAAAGAAGCTATTAACAGTTGCTTCCCATTACCCCACAAATCTCCTTTCCCTATAATTCTAAGTAACTGCTAATCTGCTCGATGTTTCTATAGATGGTAAATCTATAGAATAGGTAATATTCTGGACTTATAAATGAAATCATACAATATATGGTCTTTTGTTACCGGCTTCTTTTATTTGGTATAATATTTTCAGGGTTCATCAATGCTGTAACACGTACTCCATTCCTTTTTATGGCTGAATAATATCCCACTGTATGGATGTATCACATTTTGCTTATCCATTCGTCAGTTGATGGACATTTAGATTGTTGCCACATTTCGGCTATTATAAGTAATGCTACCATGAACATTCGGGTGCAAGTTTTTGTATGGACACATGTTTCATTTCTCTTGTGTATGTAAGTACATAGGGGTGGAATTGCTGGGTCATATGGTAACTCTGTATGTAACATTTTAGGAACCACCAAACTATTTTCCAGAACACCTGCAGAATTTCACATTCTTACCTGTGACATAGATGGTTCCAATTTCTCTACATTCTTATCAGCACTTGTTATTATCTCTTTTTTAAAAATAGCCATCCTAGTGGATGTGAAGTAGTATATCATTGTGGTTTTGGCTTGCATTTACCTAATGGCTAATGTTGAGTATATTTCCTAGTCTAATTGGCCATTTTTATATCTTCTCTGGTAAAATATCTATTCAGATTCTTTGTCCATTTTTTATTTGGATTGTTTGGCTTTTTAATGTAGAGTTTTAAGAGTGCTTTCTATATTTTGGATACAAGTCCTTTATCAGATCTATGATTTGCAAACATTTTCTCTCATTCTGTAGGTTGCCTTTTCACTTTCTTGATGGTGTACTTTGAAACACAGACATTTTGTATTTTGGTGTAGTCCAATTTATTGATTTTTTTCTTTTGTTACTCATTTTATCTGTTGGTGTTGTATTTGAGAAACCATTGCCAAACTCAGGGTTACAAATATTTATGCTTTCTTCTAAGAGTTTTATGGTTTTAGCTCTTACATTTAGTTATATCATCCATTTTGAGTTAATTTTTTATACGGTTTTGAAGTAAAGATCTAATTCCATTCTTTTGCATGTGGGTATCTAGTTTTCTCAGAACCATTTGCTGAAAAGACGATTATGTCCCAATACCAGTTCTCTGACATCCGCTGAGTGTCCTATCATTCAAATCAATCTGATGCTAACTATTTGGAGTTAGCACCAGATCCCACGAACCAAAGGCTAAGGTCCCCAGTAGGACCGCCCTTACTTCAGAAGAGAGCTGCAAGTGGGGTCCCCAGACAAGGGGCACTTCTGCCCGGTTGAATTGGCTACAGATTTGGAAGCTCCCACGGCACTTCTTTAGGTTCCGTAATTCACTAGAATGACTTACAGAATTCATGTAAGTGCTTAATTATGATGACTGTTTTATTGTAAGGAATTCAGATGAGCAGCCAGATGAAGAGGTATATAGAACAAGGCCGAAAGGGTTGTGGAATGGGAGTTTCTGTCCTTGTGGAGCCAGGATTGCCACCCTCCTAGTACATCAATGTATTCACCAAGCAGGAAGCTCTCTGAGCTTGTTGTTCAGAGTTTTTATTGACATAATTATAGACATGGTTGATTAAATCATTGGCTATGTCATTAAACTCAATCTCCAGCCTCTCAATCTCTTCTCCCCAGAGGTTGCATGGGGGAGGGTCAGGGGTTGGGGGGTGGGGAGGTGTCTCAAAGTTCCATCCCTCAAATCACTTGGTTGCTTTTTCTGACATTCTCTCCCAGCCTGAAGCTATCTGGGAACTCTGACAAGAGTCACCTCATAGCATAACAAAGTCACACATGCCACTCAGGGAATTCCAAGGGTTTTCAAAGCTCTGTGTCAAGAATCAGGAACAATAGCCAGGTCATGGAAGCAACCTAAATGCCCATCGACAGACGAATGGATAAAGAAGATGTGGTACATATATACAGTGGAATATTACTCAGCCATAAAAAGGAACGAAACTGGGTCATTTGTAGAGACGTGGATGGATCTAGAGACTGTCATACAGAGTGAAGTAAGTCAGAGAGAGAAAGACAAATATCATATATTAACGCATATATGTGGAACGTAGAAAAATGGTACAGATTAACCAGTTTGCAGGGCAGAAATTGAGACACAGATGTAGAGAACAAATGTATGGACACCAAGGGGGGAACGTGGCAGGGGTGGTGGTGATGGTGTGATGAACTGGGAGATTGGGATTGACATGTATACACTAATATGTATAAAATGGATAACTAATAAGAACCTGCTGTGTAAAAAAATAAATAAAATGTAAAAATACAAAAAAAAAAAAAAAAAGAACCAGAAACAAAGACTTTATTTATTTATTTATTTTTTGTCATACCATAACTGTTCTTTCCCCCATTGAATTGTCTGGGCAAGTGTGTCGAAACTCAATTGACCATAAATGTCTAGGTTTATTTCTGTACTCTCAATTCTATACCATTTATCTATATTTGCATCCTTATGCCAGTACCACACTGTATTGATTACTGTAGCTTTGTCTTTAGTTTTGAAGTGGTAAAGGATGCATTCCCCAACTTTTTCTTCTTTCTCAGGATTGATTTAGCTATACTGGATACCTTGCATTGCCTTATGAATTTTAGGAACAGTTTGTCAGTTTTTACCAAAAAAGCCAGCTGAAATTTTATAGAGATTGTGTTGAATCCATAGATCAATTTGGGGAATATTTCATATTAAGAATATTAAGTTCTCTGATCCATGAATGTGGGATGCATTTTCATCTCTTTTAGATATTCTTTCATTTCTTTCAGTAGTGTTTTAATTTTTAATGTACAAGTCTTCCACTTACACTATTGAATTGATAATTATTTTATTTTCTTCATGCTGTTGTAAATGAAATTGTTTCTTAATTTTATTTTTGTAGTGTTTATTACTAGTATATAGGAATCCAGTTGATTTTTAAAAATATTTATTTATTTATTTGGCTGCGCCAGGCCTTAGTTGCAACACACAGGATCTTACCTGGTATGTGTGGGATCTTTGTTGCAGCATGTGAGATCTTTTTAGTTGAGGCATGCGGCATCTTTTAGTTGCGGCATGTGCACTCTTAGTTGTGGTATGTGGGATTTAGTTTCCTGACTTGGGAATGAACCCGGGCCCCCTGCATTGGGAGCATTGGACCACCAGGGAAGTCCCCAACTGATTTTTATATTGATCAAGTATCCTGCAATATTACTGAACCTGTTCATAGTTTTAATAGTTTTTTTTAGTGAATTACTTAGGATTTTCTAAATAAAACTAACATTGTCTACAAGTATAGTTTACTTCTTCCTTTTCAATCTGGATGTGTTTTATTTCTGTTCTTTCATAATAAACCTGGCTGTAACCTCCAGTACAGTCTTTTTTTTTGGCAGTACACGGGCCTCTCACTGTTGTGGCCTCTCCCATTGTGGAGCACAGGCTCAGTGGCCGTGGCTCACGGGCCCAGCTGCTCTGTGGCATGTGGGATCCTCCTGGACCCAGGCACGAACCCGCGTCCCCTGCATTGGCAGGCGGACTCTCAACCACTGCGCCACCAGGAAAGCCCCAGTACAGTCTTTTTTTAAAAATTATTTTACTATTTTTTAAACATCTTTATTGGAGTATAATTGCTTTACAATAGTGTGTTAGTTTCTGCTTTATAACAAAGTGAATCAGCTATACATATACATATATCCCCATATCCCCCCTCCTGCGCCTTCCCCCCTCCTGCCCTCCCTATCCCACCCCTCTAGATGGTCACAAAGCACCGAGCTGATCTCCCTGTGCTATGCGGCTGTTTCTCGCTAGCTATCTATTTTACATTTGGTAGTGTATATATGCCCATGCCACTCTCTCACTTCGTCCCAGCTTACCCTTCCCACTCCCTGTGTCCTCAAGTCCCTTGTCTATGTCTATGTCTTTATTTCTGTCCTGCCCCTAGGTTTTTCAGAACCTTTTTTTTAGATTCCATATATATGTGTTAGCATACAATATTTATTTTTCTTTTTCTGACATACTTCACTCTGTATGACAGTCTGTAGGTCCATCCACCTCACAACAAATAACTCAATTTCATTTCTTTTTATGGCTGAATAATATTCCATTGTATATATGTGCCACATCTTCTTTATCCATTCATCTGTCGATGGACACTTAGGTTGCTTCCATGTCCTGGCTATTGTAAATAGTGCTGCAATGAACATTGTGCTACATGACTCTTTTTGAATTATGATTTCCTCAAGGTATATGCCCAGGAGTGGGATTGCTGGGCTGTATGGTAGTTCTATTTTTGGTATTTTAAGAGCCTCTATACTGTTCTCCATAGTGGCTGTATCAATTTACATTCCTACCAACAGTACAAGAAGGTTCCCTTTTCTCCACACCCTCTCCAGCATTTATTGTTTATAGATTTTTGATGATGGCCATTCTGACTGGTGTGAGGTGACACCTCATTGTACTTTTGATTTGCATTTCTCTTAACGATTAATGACGCTAAGCATCCTTTCATGTATTTATTGGCAGAAATGTCTATTTAGGTCTTCTGCCCATTTTTGGGTTGGGTTGTTTGTTTCTTTGGAGAAATGTCTATTTAGGTCTTCTGCCCATTTTTGGGTTGGGTTGTTTGTTTTTCTGATATTGAGCTGCATAAGTTGTTTATAAATTTCGGACATTAATTCTTTGTCAGTTGCTTCATTTGCAAATATTTTCTCCCATTCTGAGAGTTGTCTTTTCGTCTTGTTTATGGTTTTCTTTGCTGTGCAAAAGCTTTCAAGTGTCATTAGGTGCCATTTGTTTATTTTTGTTTTTATTTCCATTTCTCTAGGAGGTGGGTCAAAAAGGATCTTGCTGTAATTTATGTTATAGAGTGTCTGCCTATGTTTTCCTCTAAGAGTCTTATAGTGTCTGACCTTACATTTAGGTCTTTAATCCATTTTGAGTTTATTTTTGTGTAAGATATTAAGAAGTGTTGTAATTTCATTCTTTTACATGTACCTGTCCAGTTTTCCCAGCATTACTTATTGAAGAGGCTGTTTTTTCTCCTTTGTATGTTCTTGCTTCCTTTATCAAAAATAAGGTGACCATGTGTGCGTGGGTTTATCTCTGGGCTTTCTATCCTGTTCCATTGATCTCTATTTCTGTTTTTGTGGCAGTACCATATTGTCTTGATTACTGTAGCTTTGTAGTATAGCTTTGTAGTATAGTCTGACTGGGAGCCTGATTCCTCCAGCTCCGTTTTTCTTTCTCAAGATTGCTTTGGCCATTCGGAGTCTTTTCTGTGTCCATACAAACTGAAATTTTTTGTTCCAGTTCTGTGAAAAATGCCATTGGTAGTTTGATAGGGATTGAACTGAATCTGTAAACTGCTCTGGGTAGTAGAGTCATTTTCACAATGTTGATTCTTCCAATCCAAGAACATGGTACATCTGTCCATCTGTTTGTATCATCTTGAATTTCTTTCATCAGTGTCTTCTAGTTTTCTGCATATAGGTCTTTTGTCTCCTTAGGTAGGTTTATTCCTAGGTATTTTATTCTTTTTGCTGCAATGGTAAATAAGAGTGTTTCCTTAGTGTCCCTTTCTGATCTTTTGCTGTTAGTGTATAGGAATGCCAGAGACTTCTGTGCATTAATTTTGTATCCTGCTACTTTACCAAAGTCATTGATTAGCTCTAGTAGTTTTCTGGTAGCATCTTTCGGATTCTCTATGTATAGTATCATGTCATCTGCAAACAGTAACAGCTTTACTTCTTCTTTTCCAATCTGGATTCCTTTTATTTCTTTTTCTGCTCTGATTGCTGTGGTTAAAACTTCCAAAACTATGTTGAATAATAGTGGTGAGAGTGCACAACCTTGTCTTGTTTCTGATCTTAGGGGAAATGGTTTCAGTGTTTCACCATTGAGAATGATGTTGACTGTGGGTTTGTCATATATGGCCTTTATTATGTTGAGGTAAGTTCCCTCTATGCCTTCTTTGTGGAGGGTTTTTATCATAAATGGGTGTTGAATTTGTCAAAAGCTTTTTCTGCATCTATTGAGATGATCATATGGTTTTTCTCCTTCAATTTGTTAATATGGTTTATCACACTGATTGATTTGAATATACAAAGGATCCTTGCATTCCTGGGATAAACCCCACTTGATCATGGTGTATGATCCTTTTAATGTGCTGCTGGATTCTGTTTGCTAGTATTTTGTTGAGGATTTTTATATTTATGTTCATCAGTGATACTGGCCTGTAGGTTTCTTTCTCTGTGGCATCCTTGTCTGGTTTTGGTATCAGTGACGGTGGCCTCATAGAATGAGTTTGGGAGTGTTCCTCCCTCTGCTATATTTTGGAAGAGTTTGAGAAGGATAGGTGTTAACTCTTCTCTAAATGTTTGATAGAATTCACCTGGGAAGCCATCTGGTGCTGGGCTTTTGTTTGTTGGAAGATTTTTAATCACAGTTTCAATTTCAGTGCTTGTGATTGGTCTGTTTATGTTTTCTATTTTTTCCTGGTTCAGTCTCGGAAGGTTGTGCTTTTATAAGAATTTGTCCATTTCTTCCAGGTTGTCCATTTTATTGGCATATAGTTGCTGGTAGTAATCGCTCATCATCCTTTGTATTTCTGCAGTGTCAGTTGTTACTTCTCCATTTTCATTTCTAATTCTATTGATTTGAGTCTTCTCCCTTTTTTTCTTGTTGAGTCTGGCTAATGGTTTATCAATTTTGTTTATCTTCTCAAAGAACCAGCTTTTCGTTTTATTGATATTTGCTAGTGTTTCCTTCATTTCTTTTTCATTTATTTCTGATCTGATCTTTATGATTTCTTTACTTCTGCTATCTTTGGCGTTCTTTTGTTCTCTTTCTGTAATTGCTTTAGGTATAATGTTAGGTTGTTTATTTGAGATGTTTCTTGTTTCTTGAGGTAGGATTGATGGTATTGCTATAAACTTCCCTCTTAGAAGTACTTTTGCTGCATCCCATAGGTTTTGGGTCATTGTGTTTTCATTGTCATTTGTTTCTAGGTATCTTTTCATTTCCCCTTTGATTTCTTCAGTGATCTCTTGGTTATTTAGTAGTGTATTGTTTAGCCTCCATGTGTTTGTATTTTTTACAGAGTTTTTCCTGTAAGTGATATCTAGTCTCATAGCACTTTGGTTGGAAAAGTTACTTGATACTATTTAAATTTCCTTAAATTTACCAAGGCTTGATTTGTGACCCAAGTTATGATCTATCCTGGAGAATGTTCCATGAGCACTTGAGAAGAAAGTGTATTCTGTTGTTTTGGATGGACTGTCCTATAAGTATCGATTAAGTCCATCTGGTCTAATGTGTCATTTAAAGCTTGTGTTTCCTTTCATTTTCGGTGATCTGTCCATTGGTGAAAGTGGGGTGTTAAAGTCCCCTACTATGATTGTGTTACTGTTGATTTCCCCTTTTATGGCTGTTAGTATTTGCCTTATGTATTGAGGTACTCCTATGTTAGGTGTATAAATATTTACAATTGTTATATCTTCTTCTTGGATTGATCATTATGTAGTGTCCTTCTTTGTCTCTTGTAATAGTCTTTATTTTAAAGTCTATTTTGTCTAATATGAGAATTGCTACTCCAGCTTTCTTT
Source organism: Tursiops truncatus (assembly GCF_011762595.2). Lineage (NCBI taxonomy): Eukaryota > Metazoa > Chordata > Mammalia > Artiodactyla > Delphinidae > Tursiops > Tursiops truncatus. The sequence continues at coordinate 83,188,659 of NC_047044.1, forward strand.
TGATTTCCATTTGCATTGATCATCTTTTACCATCCCCTCAGTTTCAGTTTGTATATATCCCTAGGTCTGAAGTGGGTCTCTTGTAGACAGCATATGTACGGGTCTTGTTTTTGTATCCATTCAGCCAGTCTATGAGTCTTTGTCTTTTGGTTGGAGCATTTAATCCATTTACATTTAAGGTAGTTATCAATATGTGTGCTCCTATTACCATTTTCTTAATTGTTTTGGGTTCGTTATTGTAGGTCTTTTCCTTCTCTTGTATTTCCTGCCTAGAGAAGTTCCTTCAGCATTTGTTGTAAAGCTGGTTTGATGGTGCTGTTTTCTCTTAGCTTTTGCTTGTCTGTAAGGTTTTAATTTCTCCATTGAATCTGAATGAGATCCTTGCTGGGTAGAGTAATCTTAGTTGTAGTTTCTTCCCTTTCATCACTTTAAATATATCCTGTCACTCCCTTCTGGCTTGCAGAATTTCTGCTGAAAGATCAGCTGTTAACCTTATGGTGATTCCCTTGTATGTTATTTGTTGCTTTTCCCTTGCTGCTTTTAGTATTTTTTCTTTGTATTTAATTTTTGATAGTTTGATTAATATGTGTCTTGGCATGTTTCTCCTTGGCTTTATCCTGTATAGGACTCTCTGCACTTCCTGGACTTGATTGACTATTACCTTTCCCATATTAGGGACGTTTTCAGCTATAATTTCTTCAAATATTTTCTCAGTCCCTTTTTGTCTTCTTTTGTGACCCCTATAATTTGAATGTTGATGTGTTTAATGTTGTCCCAGATGTCTCTGAGACTGTCGTGAATTCTTTTCATTCTTTTTTCTTTTTTCTGCTCTGCAATAGTTATTTCCACTATTTTATCTTCCAGGTCACTTATCCGTTCTTCTGCCTCAGTTAGTCTTGTATTGATTCTTTCTAGAGAATTTTTAATTTCATTTATTGCATTGTTCATCATTGTTTGTTTCCTTTTAGTTCTTCTAGGTCCTTGTTAAACGTTTCTTGTATTTTCTCCATTCTATTTCCAAGATTTTGGGTCATCTTTACTGTCATTACTCTGAGTTCTTTTTTAGGTAGACTGCCTATTTCCTTTTCATTTGTTAGGTCTGGTGGGTTTTTATCTTGCTTCTTCATCTGCTGTGTGTTTCTCTGTCTTCTCATTTTGCTTAACTTACTGTGTTTGGGGTCTCCTTTTTGCAGGCTGCATGTTCGTAGTTCCTGTTGTTTTTGGTGTCTGCCCCCAGTGGCTAAGGTTGCTTCAGTGGGTTTTGTAGGCTTCCTGTTGGAGGGGAGTAGTGCCTTCCTCATGGATGAGGCTGGATCTTGTCTTTGTGGTGGGTAGGTCTACGTCTGGCGGTGTGTTTTGTTGTGTCTGTGACATTATTATGATTTTACGCAGCCTCTCTGCTAATGGGTGCGGTTGTGTTCCTGTCTTGCTAGTTGTTTGGCATAGTGTGTCCAGCACTGTACCTTGCTGGTCGTTGAGTGCAGCTGTGTCTTAGCATTGAGATGGAGATCTCCGGGCGAGCTTTCACCATTTGATATTACGTGGAGCTCGGAGGTGTCTGTTGGACCAATGTCCTGATCTTGGATCTCCACGTCAGAGGCACAGTACTGACACCTGGCTGGAGCACCAAGACCCTGTCAGCTACATGGCTCAAATGAAAAGGGAGAAAAAAAGAAAGAAAGAGTAAAATAAAATTATTAAAATAATAAATAAAAAATTATTAAAAATAAAAAAATTTAAAAAGTGATTAAAAAAAGGAAAGAAGAGAGCAACCAAACCAAAAAACACATCCACCAATGATAACAAGCACTAAAAAGTATACTAAAACAAAGAAACAAACAAACCAAAACAACGGAGAGACAGAACCCAAGTACAAATGGTAAAAGCAAAGCTATACAGACAAAATCACACACCGAAGCATACACATAAACACTAACAAAAAGAGAAAGAGAAAAAATATATGTATTTATATATAAGAAAAAAAAAGGAGGAAGAGAGCAACCAAATCAATAAACAAATCTACCAATGATAATAAACTCTAAATACTAAACTAAGATAAGCATAAAACCAGAAACAAATTAGATGCAGGAAGCAAACCCCAAGGCTACAGTTGCTCCCAAAGTCTACCTCCTCAATTTTGGGATGATTCGTTGTGTATTCAGGTATTCCACAGATGCAGTGTACATCACGTTGATTGTCCAAATTTAATCCACTGCTGCTGAGGCTGCTCTGAGAAATTTCCCTTTCTCTTCTTTGTTCGCACAGCTCCTGGGGTTCAGCTTTGTATTTGGCCCCACCTCTGCGTGTGGGTCAACTGAGGGCATCTGTGCCTGCCCAGACAGGATGGGGTTAAAGGATCAGCTGATTAGGGGGCTCTGTCTCACTCAGGCTGGGGGGAAGGAGGGGTACGGAAGGCGGGCAAGCCTGCGGTGGCAGAAGCCAGCTTGACATTGCAGCAGCCTGAGGTGTGCTGTGTGTTCTCCCGGGGAAGTTGTCCCTGGATCATGGGACGCTGGCAGTGGCGGGCTGCACAGGCTCTTGCGAGGGGAGGTGTGGATAGTGACCTGTGCTCGCACACAGGCTTCTTGGTGGCCGCAGCAGCAGCCTTAGCACTTCATGCCTGTCTCTGGTGTCCGTGCTGATAGCCGCGGCTCGCGCCTGTGTCTGGAGCTTGTTTAGGTGGTGCTCTGAAACCCCTCTCCTCGTGCACCCCGAAACAATGGTCTCTTGCCTTTTAGGCAGGTCTAGACTTTTTCCTGGACTCCCTCCTGGCTAGCTGTGGTGCACTAGCTCTCTTCAGGCTTTGTTCACGCAGCCAACCCCAGTCCTCTCCCTGGGATCTGACCTTTGAAGCCCGAGTCTCGGCTCCCAGCCTCCACCCGTCCTGGTGGGTGAGCAGACAAGCCCCTCGGGCTGGTGAGTGCTGGTTGGCACCGATCCTCTGTACGGGAATCTCTCTGCTTTGCCCCCTGCACCCCTGTTGCTGAGCTCTCCTCCATGGCTCCAAAGCTTCCCCCCAACCCTCCCCTCGTTTCCACCAGTTAAGGGGTTTTCTAGTGTGTGGAAACTTTTCCTCCTTCACAGCTCCCTCCCGGAGGTGCAGATCCCATCCCTATTCTTTTGTCTCTGTTTTTTCTTTTTTCTTTTGCCCTATCCAGGTATGTGGGGATTTTCTTGCCTTTTGGGAAGTCTGAGGTCTTCTGCCAGCGTTCAGTAGGTGTTCTGTAGGAGTTATTCCACGTGTAGATGTATTTCTGATGTATTTGTGGGGAGGAAGGTGATCTGCGCGTCCTACTCCTCTGCCATCTTGAAGGTCTCCCTCCAGTACAGTCTTGAATAGAAGTGACATGAGTGGACACCCTTGTCTTATTTCTGATCATAGTGGGAAACCAGTCAGTCGTTTACTACTACATATGACAGTTGTGAGGTTTTTGTAGATGCCATTTATTAGGTTCAGGAAGTTCCCTTCTGTTGCTAGTTTGTTGAATGTTTATATCATGGAAGGGTGTTGGATTTTGTCAAATGTTTTTCAGCATCTATAGAGGTGATCGTATGGTTTTGTGTTTTATTTTATTAGTATGATATGTTACATTATTTGATACTTAGATGTTAAACCAACTTTGCATTCCTAGGATAAATCCCACTTAGTCTTGGTGTGTAATTTCTTTTACTATTTTGTAGCCTTTAAAAGAATTTAGGTACCCCAGAAACCACCCCAAATTATTGTTTCTTTCAAAAATGAGAAGTCTTATATAAACTAATAATCAAAAGTTATACAGGTAACCTGGTTCTAGATCATCTCTAAATCCCTGGCTCTAGTATGTTAGATCAATATCCTAGAAGTAGAATTCTGTTACCCTGAGCATATCATTTTGCAGTCTTATTTAAAATACTAACCACAGGGCTTCCCTGGTGGCACAGTGGTTAAGAACTGCCTGCCAATGCAGGGGACATGGGTTTGATCCCTGGTCTGCGAAGATCCCACATGCTGTGGAGCAACTAAACCCGTGTGCCACAACTACTGATCTTGTGCTCTAGAGCCCACAAGCCACAACTGCGGAGCCCACATGCCACAACTACTGAAGCCCACGTGCCTATTACCCATGCTTTGCAACAAGAGAAGCCACCGCAATGAGAAGCCCGCACCCACAATGAAGAGTAGCCCCCACCCTCCATGACTAGAGAAAGCCGGCGTGCAGCAACGAAGACCCAATGCATCCAAAAATTAATTAATTAATTAGTTAACAATACATAAATGAAATAAAATACTAACCACATAATCTGATTGATGGTACACGTAACTGTACCCTCCTAGGGCATAAACATTATGTAATTTATATTTATACAATTTTAATGATCATGTTTCAAGATCATAAAAGTCAGTAACAAATGTTTAGACATTTTGAAACCATTTTGAAACCATAATCATTCTGAGGCCAAAGTTTAAACAGCTGAGAATAGATAATGAATCTCTCCTTATAAAAAGAATTCTATACCGATAAATAAATAATAAAATAATGATAATATAGTTACATGTATTGAAAATTTTTTAAATTTTTGGATTTATATCAAGGCTATGAAACCATATTACAGATCAAGAAAATAAACCTTCAAAGAGGTTGGGTAAATTTCTAAAGACATAAAGCTCTTCTGTCATGGGACCAATGCTTAAATCCTGGTATTTGGGGTCTGGCTCAGATAAAGTGACTAAGTATCAATACAGTGTTTCTGGGTTTAGTTTGCTATTTTTGTTTTTATTGTTTTAACATAGAAATTATCCAGTGAGTTTGTAAACCCTTTATTCTTATACAACTTAGTATCCTAGTACAATGTAGCACTGTGCTTTGGTAAGTGCTAGTCTGTAGTTAATAAATTTCAGTGCCTGTTAGCCTGTTATCCTTGAAGTATTGTAGTTGTAAGTAAGGTTGCATTATAAATATATTTCAAGTTAACCATTATGGATTATAAGAATGGTTAAAATTGTTTCTCTCAATAAAACTGGGCCCAGGGTGATCATAGGCTACATACATGCACATGTGCTTACATGACTGAAGTAATAATATAAAAATTTTAAAAGTGATTTAATTGAAACAGCTTCAAGATAATTGGTTCACATTTTTTTTACATTTCAACTATCATTATATCTTGCCTGTCATTTATGAAAGTTTGTCTTTTGAGTGTTCATTTATTATTCATTCATCAGCTATTAACTGGCATAGTCCTATGAGTCTGACGTTGTGTGGCTATGAATCTGGTCTAGAAAAAATTTTAGAATGAAATTACTTAATATTTCTTCCAAAGTTATGTAGTAGAAATCTTAACTCTCTTTATAATGTTTAATTTTTTTTCACCTAAGTATTTCAGAATTGCTTTGATTTTTTTCCCTAAATACTTGTCTTTCTTTGTTATTTTTTTCTTAGCATTGCAAGAAATAGATAATATCAAGGACATCAGGAGTGGGAGAGATTGCAGACTCAGCAGGTCAGAACACTGTATTATTATCATTTGCTGATCATTCTTTTGTCATTAATTTTGGAGTTCTTGATCTCTTGCCACTTGTTTATTTCTTATCCATGCTTACTTGGTGTGGTCTTCAGTTTTGCAAGTAACGACTAAAGCCTTTAGATAATAAGTCCAGCATTTAGGCATTCTCTTTTTAGGATTTGAAGATGAAAAAATAATTCGAAGAGATTTTCAGGAATAGAAGATTTCTTACCTAATATGGTACACAGTTACCCTGATTTCTATTATCCTTTTTAGGGTGTAAACAATTTTGAAATGAAGACTTTTTGATGACTTTTCCAGAATCAAAACTTTAAAACATATATAGTGTTATTAATTGTGTAACTGTAGTGGGAGAACACTTGGATCATGAAAGTCAAGTTTCCTTTCTTTTCTGCCCCGTGCTCTGGGCACAGGGACACCTCTAAAAGCTCTTGATGCTCTTAGAGTCAATATGTTTACCAACGCTAATTTTAACTACTGAATGTTGACTACCATATGTAAATTGAAGGTTAATCAGTCAAAGGGTCTACTGTGAGCATTTGTCAGCCATTGTGGAAAGTTTAGTGTAAGTCACACTCCTCAGTAAGCTGGATGCAGCCATGCTGGCCTTTGCAGTCCCCATTTCCCTGTGTGTCACCATGAGTGACTGATGGCTCGTGTTCATCTCCTGCTTCAAGGAAGACTACCGGTTGTCTTAAATAGTGATTACAACTTTTGCTACTATTGCTTAGTTATTTATAGAAGCTTGGGAGTCCTCTCCCTTTCTGTTACCCCTCTAGTGTTACCACTTCCACAACTCTCCTGGAATTTGACTTAGCTCGTCCACATCCAGGCCTCCTGGAGAGCAGCTACCAGTGGGCTTTTCGGGTTCCATCACACAGAGAGATAAATAGCTTTGTTCTTCAGTCTGATCACATCTCTTCAAGTGAAATGGCTTATTCAGAAAGGATCTAAGCTTAAAGTTCTTCTGCCAGGATGCTTCAGGGATTTAGTTATTTTCTAGAATTATGGACTAAACAGATTATTATTGTATGCATCTTGAGAGAACACCACTCTCCAGCTTAAAGGAAAGATAATTTCAAGTATATCTTGATGCATTGCATATACTCGGGTCTCTGTTCTTGGCTAAATTAAGAAAGAGTCTTGCAAAAAGCTGTGTTTAGAATGATATGCCCAAGTAATTGGGTTTGTAAGTATGTCTGCACTGATTCTTGCAGAGTTGAGAACCACTTTTTGGTGATACGTGTATAAAGAGTTTTCTGGTAGTAAACATCTCCCAATTTTCAGCTTATAAATATCATTGAACTAAACATTATAAAGAAATAAATTGAAGCCAAAAGTAGTGCATTTTCTTGGCATCCAGCTGTATGTATATATTGATGTTAAATTGAATACAGTTGTTTGAGTTTTTCCTGTTTGGAAGTGAGATCGAGAAGGAAGAGACCTCATAGATCCCTTATAGTCTTGACACATAGAAAGAACTTCAGTCTAATGCATCTATTTTACAAACCTACCTTGCTTCCCACTGTCACATGAAATATTAGTAACAGAGATTAATCTATGTTTCTTGATATGATGCAGACCCACTGAATTACGTGCCTTACAGGTTATGGAACACAAACAACTGTGCACACCACATTGTGCACACAACATTGTACACACACATGAAAAATACCATCATCATTTGTCATCTTCACCAATTTATATTTTATAAAGAATACCATTGATACTCATACTTGACTTGGAATTGTATTGATATTTGAAGAACTCAAGAACGTTAAGATTTTTTTACTGTTGTTTCTCTGGAGAAGTTCCCTATTCAGCTGGATGAAACGATAAGATGATCATTCATTCATACATATAACAGAAGTTCCTGCTCTTCTGGAGTTTTCATTCTAGTGGAGGAAAACATAACACGAGGATTTTAATATATATGTTAAGGGGGATACATGCTAAGGAGGAAATAAAGCAGAGTAAATTGAGGATGGTGGGAGACTGTATCCAATACCATGTCTAGGGTAGGCCTTTCTGAAAAGGAGAGAACGGAGCACAGACTTGAATGTAGTGAGAGGGAATGATTTAGATTTATGGGTGAAGAGAGTTACATTCAGTGGGAAGAACAAGTATAATGAGTGTGCTTGGTATGTTGAAGGAGCGTCAAGAAGGGCACTGTGGCCAGAGAGAGTATGGAGTGGACAAGTAAGAGATGAGAAAGGGTAGGGTGTTGTGATGACCATTTTATAAGGCCTGGTAGACCATGGCAGGACCTTGACTATTATTCTGAGTGAGATGGGAATCACTAAGGGGATTTCAGCCCATAAAGGGGCATGATGTGGCTCTCAAGGTTTAAGGATCACTTGGACTTACAGCTTGGGTAAAACATTAAAAATTTCTTTCTTTATACACAGAATATAAATTATGAATGAAAATAGACTTTAACAATGATTAGGGCAACATTATCTGATTAAGATTTTGACTGATGATTGTGTTCAGGGAGCTCATGTTAAATAGTAGAGCTATCATTTTTCATTTTCATGTCTTTAATTTGCAGAATTCTTTTGATTTTGAATCATGTCCTTCGGTTCTGTATAACTTATTTTTTCATAATAGGCACATTAATGACAAGGGTATGTAATATTTAGAAATTGGTGTGTCCAGTTAGTTGCTTTGCATAGCTGAATTTCCCATTTGTTTGTCATTTTTAATTTCAGCCAAAACTACATAGCCTTGTGTAAGTCCATAAACAAGTCGTGAATTTTTCTCTCCTAGTTGTAAGGGAGGATATTTGAAAATTATGTGATGGTTTATTGTAATGATCACATGATTGATAAGACTATGAGAAGGAAACACGGATCAGTTTAAAAAAAAAAAAAGAAAAAAACAGCTTCATGGGACTTATAGGGCATGAATTCTGGAACCAGCTCTGAAACCTACCAGGAGGACGACTTGAGGTCTTTAACCTGTGTTTGCCTGCTAAATGACGACCCCTGCTTCTCCCATAAGGAGAATTGCATTGCTACTGTTATCTCTGCAGTTCCTCTACATTTGTTAAACCAATGTGTGCAATGTGTAAATAAAAATCGGTTGAATTAGGAATCACTTATGTTAGAAGTGACCATTTTTAATATAAATGAAAAAATAGGGATATACTATATAAATAACAGAGGAAAATGTTCATATTTATTTTCAGAAAAATTAGGTTGTAGAAGGTATTATTGATATTTGGAAGGAAGGGTTATTTCTAAACTTATTATTACTGTCATGTCAAAGAATCAAAGTGATTATTGAAAAAGGAGTTGAGGAGGTGGGAGTGCCTTCTCCTATCAGTCTTACGGCAGAAGTTTCCAATTGCCCAATAACTGTTTACTAGAAATGTGTCAGACTTTTGAATCAATGCATTAAAAACTATCTTAAACCTATAAGTAGGTATATAAGCTTAGAGTTTCATTATTTGACTTTTAGAATATTCATGTAATAAATATAGATTTTGTTTTCATAAACAAATATATAAATCTGTTTGCTTATGAATACTTAGTATAATTTTCTTAAAAATTCTTGTTTATTCTAAATGCTTTCCCTTTTAGTCGTAAGAATAAGAATCAGGTTTATGTTTAAACGGAGAAATAAGGAAATTACTCTTTGACACTGTTTTTTGAAGGAGAGGGTATGCAGCCTCAGCTTCACATATGCACCTAAAATTGTTGAATCTGCTGTGATTCCAGTCCCTTTTTTGCTGGGAGGTTCTCCTTCTCCTGGAAGGGCCAGTTCCTCCCCCATGCTTAAACCTACTTCCTCTGGCAGTTCCAAAAACGTTGATTCTTCAATTGAGTATCTTCAACTTCTTCTTTATTGGAAACTTTAATGGTTAAACATGTCAAGTTTCCTCTCTTAAATAATAAATAAACAAAAGCTTCCCTTTGATCTTACTTCTCCCTCCAGCTACCACTCCCTTCATATACTTATTTTCCCCAAGTTTTAACTTACTGTCTCCATTTTCTTTCTTCCTTCTTGCTCGTCAGTCCTCTTCTACTTCTATCCTGCCAACCATTGCTAAGGTCATCAGTTATCTCCATCACACTAAATCCATATGGTGATTGTCAGTCATTATCTTATTCGGCCCTTGAGTTCTTTCAACTGCTTGAATGACTTTCCACTTTCCACTCCAGTTAAAAAAGTTTTTTTTTCTCTTTGCATTTTGCTGAATGAATGTCTTGTTCTCCACTGTATCCCTAAAATATTTTTCAAAGTGCTTTGCTTATAGCTTGTGCTAAATGAACCAAATATTATAGTGTGAGATATAATGTCAAAAAGCTTACAAAAGAGCTACAACCTGACGTTCTATGAGGGTTCAGAGAAAAGAGAAAGAAAGTTTCATAAACAAAACAGTATTTGAGCTGGATCTTAAAGGATGATTTTCCTAGCAGAGATGTTAGATACTGGTAGGGCTTAACTAGTATATATTTAAGATCCTGGTATCTTAAGTGTCTTTTTCGGCTTGGGTAAGTTTGGATTCAGCACAGGGTATACAAAAGGGAGATAATAACTGTAAAGATATGGTGGGCTGTTTACAACATACAGAAACTTTACAGTTCAAATCTGTAAAGAGGGCTTTGAATCTCATGCTAGTGATTAGACTTAAGAGGACTTGGGGAGCCATTAAAAATTTTTGTTTGTTTTTTAAGGGAACGTGGGTGGTGATTAGGTCTATGCCTTGGATTAATTAGTTAATATGCTGGCAGTATGAGGTTGATTGAAAGGGGAGAAGCTAAAAGGGGAAGGTAGGAGACCATTGTAGTCATTTAAGCAAGAGATCCAGAAAGTCAGGACCAAGATGGTAAAACCTGGGGACAGATAGGAGCAGAAATCCAAAGACGGAATCGTTAGGGTAGACTTTCTGGAGCAATAAGGGATGAATTTTAACCTTAAGTAATTGAAATATAAGCCATGCAATTCACAGATATAGGAAATTGGAAAATTTAATTGTTTGTATTTATTTACATATTTTTAATTAGTGGGAGGTAAGTGAATTGTTTTGAGCGTCTGTACATTTGAAATACCAATGTTGATATATCGAAGAAGCATTCCATGCAGAGATTCTGGAACTAGGCAGGGGAGTTGAGAACGAAGCTATGCGAGATTACATCCAACAGCAAAATTTGCCTCCTTGGTGGAAGAGCAATCCAGGCTTAGGAAACACCCTGAAAGACCAACAGTCTGAATGCCATGTGGAATTTTGGAGAAGACCAAATGGAACAGTCAAAGTAGAAGAAACTCTGAAGCTTGAATTGTAGTTTTGCTGCTTGACAAGCTATGTGGTCCTGAAGTAGGCTTTGGTTTCTTTATTCATTTATTTATTTTGAATCTCTGCACAAGTCCTGCCTGAGTAGTCTGCAAATCATAAACACTAAGCGCAGACTCAGTTGGCTCCCTAGAATATAATCATTTCTGGATTATGGAATTTTTTGAAGTATTGAAAATTGTTTAGATGTTCCTTCATTCATTGGTTCATTCATTCATTCATTCATTCATATATTCTTACTAAGTCTTAACCTGTGGCAGGCAATCTTTTAGTTATATTGCCTGATTTTTCTCCATCCATTCTTGACTAGAATTTTCACCGGTTCAGTTTAGCATATTATTCCCAGTTAGTTATAGGAAAAATACTGATTGATTTCGATCTTGTCCATCTATGGAATCATGCCATCCAAATCTCAGACTATGTCTCCTCTTCCTCAAGTTGGTTGGAGGAAGTGATGGAGAGTGTTACTTTTACATTTATAATAATAGGAAATACATTCATTATCCTGATTCCCTTTAGATGATTAGAGTAAAATACTTAACTCATAAATGATTTAAATCATCCTCAACAGTAGTTAAACACGCTAGTGTTATAGAGATCTGACAAACATAACTATTATCATACGACTACTGAGAAGTTTTTGGACAGAAGTACCAGTTAGAAGAGGGGAGCCCTATCCCTGAGTGCTGAATGAGTGCTTGCCTGGGGTGTCCCCAGAAACAGGAGCTGACACAGGTGTTCAGCACAGTTGCTTACTGCTTCCCATCAAGAAGGATGGGGGGTTCTTAGCACTGCTGGTTTGTGGCACTCGGCATATTTGGCAAGCAGTCAGCCCTGGCTGTGGATTTCCCTGGGGAAAATAAAAGCCACAGGGAAGTCATCAGTGTGACCTTCTGCTGGGTAGTTGGCACATGGCTGCACCACGGGAAGGCTTTCGGTTGTCATTTTCTGAACGGGTAGATATCAGGTGCTGATGGAGGCTCTCCATTCAAGGTGGGAAGTGGAAAAGGAGAAAAAAATATTGAGCAGAAGCTTACCAAATAATTCCCAGTCATGAAGTTAACACCAGCTGATCTGCTGATGAAAGGGATATTCTTGTGGGGAGGGGGGAGGGAGTTTCTTTGGTTCTGTAAGCACAATTATAAGCTTTCCTATTTAAGTCTGACCCATCATATTGAAATGCTGTCACTAGTATCATTAGCAAGTAAAGTGTTGATAACATAGTCAAATGCACAGCAGAGTTCTGGCTCTTAAGTGTCTGGACTAACTCCCAATATTAGGAATAGGAGTCAAACTGCCATCACTTTTCCTGTGCTAACAGACGCCCTGCCATTAGCAGTCTGAAGGCAATTTTAATAAAATACATAGCCCTGCTGAGTTGGTCTCAAAAAATAAATAAGCAATGTAGAAAAGGAGCTTTTGTTTCAAAGTAATGATTTAAACTATGCATTACAGGTATTTTTCTTTTACCAGTAAGGCACATGCTATCAGAATTTCAATCATGATTGGGTGGCATTTATCTAAATAATGTGATATTGTCATTTCAAAGACTTAAAGCATCGCCTTATTTTGACTTACATACAAAATGGGGGCAAATTGGATCCAGGTATCAAGTGCATGTGTTTTACAGTTTATATTACATTTTTTTGTGTGAACAGTGTTGTATTCTTGGACAGATTTATGGAAATGTAACAAGCTGGTGATAGAGTTCTGGGAATTGCAGACTTGACTTCCAAACACAGATTAGAACAGGAGGGCAAAGAACATCTTTTTATTTTTCCTTTGCTGTCAGGAAGGGAATCACATTTCAGTTTTTTAAAAACTCTTTTAATAAGATGCTTATATGTAAACCACAGTCACAAGGGTGTAGTAAATGTGTGCATGTATCAGAGGAGCCAAAGCTTTGTTTGCCAAAAGGTAAAAATCTCAGAAAGCTTTTTAAGAGTCTATTTGGAAACCACTGAAATTACCGCCTTTCCTTCCCTTCTTAATAGCGACATACTGGCCTGAGAGCCATAATATAGAATTAGCTCTGGCCTTATAGTAGGCAGAGTTAGAACTAGCCTACATAAGTGTGACGTGTGGGACATCAGGAAGGCTCCTATTTCTAAGTGTCATCGAGGGGGAAGCAAAGAAGCATGTGCTTTGGAATGAGACAGACCTCAGTTCAAATCCTACTCACGTCCCAACTCTTTTTTTGCATGATGTATTATTGTAGGCAAGTTATGCGTCTTCTCTAAGTCTTTGTTTCCTCATCTATAAATTGGGAATAATAACAAAACCAACCTTGTATGATTGTTCCGTGGATGTAATGAGACAATACATGTGAAACATTTAGGATGGTGTCTGGCACAGAGTGAGCACCCAGAGAATGTTTGTTTTTATATTAATGAACTTCTAACACACTTTTATCAGGAAGGTTACATGTTAAATTTTGTGCTAGAAATTGAGGTAAATATGTGGATCAATATATGGTCTCCACTTCAAAATTAAAATCTTTAATGCAAGACAGACATTTTAGCAGATAACTCAGATGCTGTGTGCCACTTGTTGTATTGGTATAGGTCTAGTGGACATAAAGGAGGCAGGACTGGAGAGTTCCCTGATGGCCTAGTGGTTAGGATTCTGGGCTTTCACTGCCGTGGCCCGGGATCAATCCCTGATAGGGGAACTGAGATCCCATAAGCTGCATGGCGCAGCAAAAAAAAAAAAAAAAAAATGGAGGTAGGGCTTGATCTTGGCCGTGGAAAAAATTACTGTAAAATCTTGGTTTTTTAAGTTTTCAAAGGAAAGATGCTATGTATTTGCACCCTGAGCCGTTGTGATCAAAGCCAACTATTTTTTTTCCAGTGATTTTTTCCCAGTTCCTTGTTCTTTCTATTCTTCTTCTTTTACATTTATGTAAACTTTTTCTTTGATTGTTAGCATCATGGTTAGATGATATCTGTACTCAGAGACAAGAGGTAAACATAAATCAACACTCAAATGCCGCTCAGCATCTCTGCTAAAATGATTTGGGGGAAGAGTTGAAAACAGAGGTTTTATTCTCTTACATTGCCAAATGGCATGAAAATTAGTACAAGCCTTTGGACAGGAATTAGGCAATATCTAACACATCTACGTGTATACACTATTTGATCCAGCAATCCCATTTTTTGGAATTTATCCTGAAGATACATCTTTGACAATATGAGGATCACATGCCCAAGTTTAATCATTGTGGCATTGTTTATAATTGTAAAATATTAAAAACTACCTAAATGCTCATGCATAGGAGAATAGCTGAATACGTTAGAACGCTATGGAACCTCCACATAATGAGGTACTGTGCAGCTGTAAAAAGAATGAAAGGATACAGAGTAATTTCCAGTCTATACTGCTAAGTGAAAAAAGTGCAGAAAAGTAATATCTAGAATGAAAGGGAAATAAGAAAATACACTTGTATCTGCTAATTGGGGCAAAAAAAAAATAGGAAAGATAAGCTGGAAACTCATGAAATTGGTTTTTACTTACAGAGGTTGGGCCCAGCAAATGGGTATTGAGAGAATGAAAATAAGGTACAAGTGGTGACAGGAGAGTGTGACACTTATCTGAATATCCTTTTTCTTTCGTATAGATCTCATTTTTGGAACTGTGTTAATGTTTGACATACTCAAAAACAAATAATTAATTAAAATGAGCTAGGGTGTTTAGGGAGCCTCACATGAAAACAGAAAATAACATTTGATTAATTGTATTCATATGAATTACAAATGAAGGGGGTGGGGGAAAAGAGCAAATTTAAGTAACTTTGCCATACAGATTTTTGACTTTATACTCTAAGATTTAAAAAAAATGAACTATTGTATTTTCATCAGAAAATTTGCTTTTCACACAATACGGATTAATAATTCTGCTTTTCATGGAGGTGAGAGTTAACACTTCTGAACTGCTTTGAGCATATCCTAGGACTGTGGATAATGAGAGCCATTTTCCTACTTTAAAAGAAATAAAGAGGGCTAGAATGAACCCTGTGAGGTTGAATGGAATGACGTATCAATAAAAACTCATGGTGTGTGTTATAAAGAAATAGTTGTGAGTGTGTGTGTGTGTGTGTGTGTGTGTGTGTCCATTTATATATTCCCTAGCTCTATCTGCTGAGAGGGCTTGAAAGCAGTAATACCTCAGTACTGATGAGCACACCTACTACCTAGATCTTGGTTTCTGAATATCATTCTCCAATAAAAGACACCAAGAACCCTTGTAGAAATGGATGATTCTAGGGCAAGAAGAAAAATTATATGGTGAGAAACTGGAAAATCTTATGGTTCAAGAAAGTAAGGCATGACTAAAAAGAATCGAAACAGGTTGAAAGGACACAGGAGCCATTTTGACATGGCTCCCAATGGCCACATCGGAGACATTTGAGCAAGGAAATAATGATAGTAATGGATTACACGCAACATAGTCCATGATGTTATAAAAAGTGTTGAAAAATAATAAATGGGAGAGAAGGAAAGCTCTTTTTGTAACAGTAGAATACCAATTAATAACTGTAGAAGGAATGTTGGAAATAGAAAATGACCATTTGGTAAACACCACATTAATGATTTTCTCAGGCAAGAATCATGACTGGATGCTAAATTAGTGGTGCAAATATGCTGATAAATAGGACACTTACATAGTGTCCAAATATCTCTTCTCAGAATGCTTGTAGTGATCAAAGTTAGTATCACCAGTAATGAGACTTACTAGCATCGTGTACCACTGCTGTGACTCACTGAGGAAGGCACAAAAAATCATTTCTGTCATGTTCTTGCCAAAAATGCATGAATTTTATCATGAGGAAATATCAGACAACTCAAATTGAAGGACATATTACAAAATAACTGGGCAGTACTCTTAAAAAGTGTCAAGGTCATGAAAAACAAAGAAAGACTGAGGAATTGTCCCAAATGGAAAGAGACTAAGAAGACAGGATAACTAAATATTCGCTCATGGTCCAAGAAAAGGACATGAGTGGGACAGTTGTTGAAATTTGAATAAGGTCTGTGTGTCAGTCAGTTGTTTCAGTTAATTTCTTAGTTTTGCTCATTGTACTGTGGATTTGAAGATGTTAATATGCCAGGAAGCTGGGAACTCCGTACTATTTTTGCATTTTTTTCTAAGTCTGAAATTATTTCAAAATGAAATGTTAACTTGAAAAATAAAAATTAAAACATGTGCCTTAAATAAGATGTATGTATGTATTACCCATTCTTCTTTATTATCATAAAGGAAAAAGTTTGCTATGTAAGAGGGTAACATCACTGGGCTCTAGGAAGAAAAAAGTCGTAATAGAGCGATATGTACGTTGCCTTGTGAATTGGGTCTTATTCTGTTAACTGCCTCTGGCATACACCGTGTAAGCCTTGAGGGTACTTACTATGCCTTTGTATTTGCTAGTCTATTTGCCGATAAAATAGGTTAATGATCTTAGCACTATGGTTTCTAATTAATCACATCAATAGAGGAGAGCATGTCAAGTACAGAGCCTGACAACAATAATTTTAAGAAGCACTCAAGTGAAGATCAAAATTTAATGCCTGTGAATGACCAGGTGTCTTCTGGTAGGTATAAAACTCCAGAATATTTCCAGGGAGGGAAGACAGAGCTGGTATATTCAGTCCAATGGATGTGTGTGAAGAGATCAATAATCAGATAAAAGCTAGAAAGGAAGTATGGGCACAGTACACAGCATAGCCAGTCAGTGGGTCTCTGAGAGTCCAGATTCTTAAGTTAGAAACAGGGTCTGGTGATGATGAGCTTGATGATGCCAGTGAGGTGGTGGTAGTGCTGCGAATGCTTTGTGACAGCATTAAAGGACTAGAGTGAAGGATCAGTAGCAACGTGTGGTTGCACGGAGTTCTGTGTACCACCATCTTGGTTTCACATACATTCATACTCAAAAATTTAATGTTTAACATAGTTGTAAGATGTAGGTGGAGAGACTGATTTCATTACCTATGTTTTTATAGATGAGGAAACTCAGATTCAGCATTTCCAAAATCCTATAGCTAATAAGTACAGAAAGGATTTGTACGCTGGACCAGAGTGTTCACTTGAGTTTACTAACCTTCTAGCATCAGATAAAATATAGATTTTCCTTCCACACTAGCGCACAATATGGAGTGGAAGTACTTTTGCCAAACTTGGGAATACATAACTCTTCTAGTGCATGTACTCAAGAAGCATCGTTATCAATAGTATTTAACACAGAGATTGTAGGACTTGCCCAGAATCCCAAGAGTTAGTGCCAGAAATAAAATGAGAACTCTAGTTGTCCATAGTCAGGGCAGAAAGTATCCTGTTGGCCGCATTATGAATTGTCTTCAGTGCAGATAGTTCTTTGATAGTCCAGCACCAACCAGGAAGACTGGAGGTCTGCTTCCCAGGCTGGGTACCACTCACCGGAAGAGGCTGGTTCCAAAGGGGCCTTGGACAGTGGAGTTCTGACGCTGTGTTGAGACATTAGTGAACATCTTGGACATTATGGTGATTTGAATAAAATTCTGTAGGTTGCTTGAAAATCTTGGGAGTAGAGTTAGAGGCCATAGGTCAATTATCTTACCTATGTAGAATGAAAAGCAGTTGAAATCTAGCAGAGGCCTTGGGATCAATATTCTGAATGTGTTATCTCATCCAGCACCTGAAACTCTCCCCAGACTTTTAGCTTTGTGAATTACTCGGGACATTGGAGAAGTTCCTTCTGTCCAGTGGCAGTACACTCTTTCCTTCGAAGAATGCTTTGAGTGATGTCAGAGTTTTTATATGACTTTGACATTTGCCAAAAAGGTTATGGTATCTGCTAAGACACACAAATATTGTCCCTATTTATAGTGTGTGTATTGCTATGACAGAAACAGAAATTTTAAAAAAAACACTATTAATTCTTTACCATTAAAACAAGAGTTCCTTTTCTATTATATATATTTGACTTCCAAACCCAGGATTTATTAAAGACTTAATATCAATATATGTTACAAAGACCATATAAAATATAAAATTTTATCTAATCACTAATAATTTAGAGATTACTACGGAATCGAAGAGCTAGATAATGCTTATCTAAGTCACTGATTTTGTAGACAAGGAACTGAGGCTCAGCGAGGTTAAATTTTGCATCATTTTTACAGTTAATAAGCGACAGAGCCAGAAAAAGAACCCAGATTTCTTGATTCCTAGCCCAGCTTTCTTTCCACTATGGCATGATTTCTTATGACACGTATTAGATTAGAGCAAAATTATTTTTGTTGAAATGCATGAAAAGCGTTGTGGGTCTCTTGTTGATGTTTTGTGGAGGGAGTGAGTTTATTCTATCCTTGATTTTGTTTTTTTTTTTTTGGTTTTACACTACAATTAATAAATGAGTAATATCCTCTATCTACCCCACGTTAATAAGGTCCCACTAATTTTTTTTATTTCCAATAATCTGCTGATAGGTTTGGAAAATCCTTTCTTAGAATAAATGCATGCATACCTTTGAGTTGCTAGCACTTGAACGGCTAATCCATTAAGTGACTAATCTGAGAAATCACCTCTCTCGTTAGGTGCCCTGGATCACAAATGTCTTTTGATAGTACTGCAGTGGTAATGTAGGGATTTGCAACTGGCAGGCAGGAATTGAATTGCCATCATTTGGCTTTAGCAGGAGTTAGAGTCTTGTCTCCAATATAAGCATGAGCCAAGGTACTGTCTCCTTTTTTCTAATTTTAGTTGGAACCATTGGCACCGATCTTACCTAGACAGACTAGTGTTATTTCTACCCAGCACAATCTGCTGGCATGGGCTCCATTCCAAGCCACGCAGTTGAACTTCTCCCCCTGGTTTAGCAAACAGAGAGAGATATGATTGGATGTAGAGGACAGGAGCGTTCACCTTTTTCATTAGAAGCCATCCTTTCAGGCATAGAGATTCTAGGTTTAATTGGTTCAATGTATGACTCAGAGAGAATTGGCTCTTATGATTGAAAATTGCAGTGTGCTTTAATTGTGGGTCATGAAATAATTACTCCAGTGTTTTGGTTCAGGCACATGGATATTGATACATTTAACTGCTCAAGGGTGGGAAGAAAGGTGAGAAGTGATGTCTGCTTACCAGCCCTCACCTGTTCGTTATTGGAGAACATGAGCTGTATAATTGTCCTGTCATGATCTCTAGTCATGGGCACGCATCCCCGATGGCACCTCTCATGACCTCAGCCACACCGGCCATGCTGAGGCTTCCATCTGCACCCCTTTATCAGAACCCTCAGTGAGACCTCTTCAGAGCATCAGCGCTCTCCCTCAGCTAGCTCCCATACCATGGAGAGTCAAGAGGGGACATCACAGCCTTTGCAACCTTGACCCTCTGTGCAGCCATACCTGAGCCCTTTCTCTCTACTTCAGTTTGTCATGGGATGTCTGCTGCAAGGCTGATGTCTCCCAAGATGCCATTCGGCAAGCAGGCCACATAAACATAGAGGAGTTTATACGATTTCCCATCTCACCCCAACCTACCCTGGACTTGCCCTGCGGGAGCAGGTGTATGAAACCCTCACAGTAGCATTTGAGGTCTCTTCCCCCTGGTGACTCTTCCTTCTAAATTAAAAATGCCCATAACACTCAAACTCTTTCATTATTTCACATAAACAGTGGTTTTCCATATGTAAAAGCAGAAGATTTTTTTCCTCTGGTTGCTTGTGACCCAAAGGAGAAAGACTGTGCTTGGAATGCGGAGAGTTAACATATGGGGTTATTTCATATATCATCATGCGGGGGACTCAATGGTAAAGAGAAAAAACACAGACTGTCCTCATGGGGCACACAGTGAGATCACATAGAGCTTGTTAGTTTTTGTTGTTCTTCAAAACAATAGATGTAAACATGTCCACAAATAGGAGATTCTAATAAACAACTAGAGAGTTTGTTTAAGTTTTATGGAAAGGAGGGCTTTGAAGTGTGTATCACATCCTGGTTGAAAAATAGAAAATCATTACCCAAGGGGATAAGAATTCCATAAATTTACACCACTACTCTTCTCTCTCTCTCTCTCCCCCCACTTCCTTTCTCCTGTAACATTGTTCTGTCCCCTGGTTGGATAGTTGTTTTGGTAGAAGGTCCACGTTTCCTGTCTACCACGTCCCGTTGGCTGACTTTTGCCTACTTTTCAATCATGGATGAGCTGCCCTCTTATAGTGTGATAGCCTGATAAGATTAATGATAATAATAATGAATAATAATCATTGAACACATAGACCTTGGTTCATGGTATTAGATGAATTATGTCGTTTAATTATCAGAGCAGCCCTTTGGGAAAGGTATCACTATCGTCCTTGTTCTACAGATGAGCAAGTTGATGCAAAGTGAGAGCAGGCAATCCCCAAACGCATAAGTGGGCACAACAGGATTTTGTCGGACACCAGATTCTGAGTCCCTGTCGCTTAGGAATTGTATTCAGTTTCAAGTAACAGAAACCTGAGTGGTGGTGGTTTGAACCAGATAGGAGTTTTTTTATCTTCCACAATACAAGAGGGTCAGATGCAGTCCAAACTGCTCTGCCATGCTGCTGGGGATCCAGACTCCCTCCGGTTTTCTCTTCCACCACACTTATGGCGGAAGATCCTCATTCTAACGCTCACAAGAGACCTGCTCCAGCTTTAGTAGGGTAGCTCTATCTCATATCAAGGCAGGAAGTCGGAGAGGCACAAACAGCAAAGAACAGAAAGGCCAAAGCAGTCAGAGCTGTCCCCTTCTAGAAGGTTTTCACTGAATCTTCTCCCAACTTCCATTTATATCTCAGGGCTATTAGTAGGATTCTATTTATACATTTAACTGGTCTGCTTTATTATTGGGAAGGGATATTGGGTGGCCAGTTAGCGTTCTCTGTTATGGCTCTTAATCCCCCAGATATACTGCATTTTCCTATAGCCTAAGAATAGGAACAGGGAATTTTTTAAATTATTTAAAATAAACCAGAAATTTTTCTTTGTCTAGGGTCTCCTCCATGGTTATTCTTATTAAAACACACACACACACGTATAAATGTATGCCTCTTGAATGGAAAGATATCCATCTTCTGATGGGATATATTCTATAGAATCTTTAGCAAATATTTAGCACACACCTGCTTATAAGGAGATGTTAATAATTGGTCTGGAAATGGGGAACTGAGACAACATTACCCAAGTTTAGAGAAACTGTCAAGTGAGTAAACCCTGCCTCCATCTTCCAAAATGCTAACTGACAAACGGTTCATTATTGGTATAGAAATGTTTTCCTGTAGGATAGACCATTCTGAGTTGTATATGTTCCTCTTCAAGCATGATGAAACAAAAATTGCTAATCAGTGTATTATCCGCAGGAAGCAGTATGCTTTCAACTTCATGAGGCTAAAATTCCATGAACTTATTTATTCCTTTATCCCAACGTTTGAATAAAAACAAGAGGTTTGCATTTAAGCAGTGAGAGAGTATTAGTTGAAGACTGCAGTAGAATATAGTGGATTTTTTTTTACCTGATCCACTTCCCTTTGACAAAATCTTACCTGTGTCTTCTCTGCTACCTCAGTTTCTTCCTTTAGAAAATGCTGTCATATATATAGGATTTGTCTGTGGAGTTTATGTCAGTAGGATGTATTACAATAGAAGGATAATTCACAGGAATTCTGACTAACTCGATGCTAACGGCATGTTATCCTGTTTTTACACGTCTGTAGTACACAGTTATTGTTTTATTATGTCATTGTGAATGTGGTTAATATATATATATTGTTTTGATAACAAATGGATCTTCAACTGCTTTATATATAAGCATCATGTGCTTCAAAGCAGGTAGGACAAAGCTGGGCCAAACCAAATAAATACTTATCAGTGGCTTTATGTATGAAAAACATGTAAACAATTAGTTTGACTACACTCACTCCAGGATATTTCTTGGGAGTTTTAGATTTGTTCTTAATAAATCCCTAACATCAGTGTTTTCTAATTGATTGAGGATGTTCGTTAATTGAATTCTTTTTAAGCAAGGATTTATAGACTTTTAACGTTGAAATCAATTGTATATATTCTTGTCAAATTTGGCTCAGCTCCACAAGAGGAACTTTGGGCAATCGTGAATATAGACTAGAGAGATAAGCAGTTAGGATCGTTTAGGTGTACAACTTCCTCTCTTACTCATTAACTGTTTTTAATTTTAATTGGGCAGGTATATTGCATTCTTCTCTTTCCTTTTTTAATGATAAATTTGCCAAAGATTACTATATGCATAAAGTAAATATGTATGATAAAGCTAATTAGTATAAAATCTTTTGCTCTCATTATTTTACTATTTCATGTGAAAGTAGTAAATGGGCCTAAATTAGCTGAATAGGTATCTTAGTTCCTCTTAGTTTATATGTTGAAATTATGGCCTTAGACCATTACTAAGACTTTTTCAGCAACAGCGAGTGAGGTGAAGTTTTAAAAATTGGTGATTATGAACAAGTTGGTGACTTCCAGAAATGTGAATTTACTTGTTTTGGAAAGATGACTATTTTAGTATAGAATTTCTCATGATAATCAGTATTCGTGATCTGATCACATACATATTTTAGTGTTGTTTTCCATAAAACAATTTACTGTATACTGCAACTGTAGATAACTGATTTGTGTTTTAGAGATAAGGTTCACTTAATTTTTGTAATCGCCCAAAACATAGTATTGAAGCCTATACCATGCCCATTTCTAATGCCAGCCCTTCAATATAGCTGAATCTTGCCATAAAGTCTACTATCTGAGGAATCTCAATCTTTCTTTCTATTCTGTGAACTCCTATAGTTGACAAAAAAGATTTCTAAAAAGATAATTGTATTGATTAATTCAATTTCTGGGTTGGCTATAAGGTGTAAATTGGAGATTACTCATAGAAATTGAATACAAAGAGAAAAATCTTTTTAAGTCTTTTTTTTTTTTGAGGGTATTGAATGAAGCTGAATTCCTAAAAGCTTTCCAGCCTCACAGAGCTTCAATAAACTTCTAACAGGAGTCCTGAATGCCAGCTCTATTTTTGTTGCTTATACAGTAGGTGGGAAACCTTTAACTAGTAGGATGAGTCTTTGTTTTCATTTCCACTGAAAAACTCATGGACCAACACTTAGGGACTTCTAATATCTTAGAAAAAGTTTTCTGGTATAACATAGTATGTAGATATTTATACATAGTATATTTATACAAGTTTAAGTATATATTGATATATTGTTCCTGAAGTATAAGTATATATTTTTATATAAATATATTTAACCAAACCCAATTTTTATCTATGTGTATGCATATACAAGCAGATCTCTCCACATGTGTATGTATAGTGTCCATATTTATTATATATTAGTTAGCCTGTTGAGTGTTTCATCAGAAAATAGGTTCTCTAATGCAGAAACTGTTTTATCCACATTCCATCACTCCCAACAGAGTGTATGTAATACAGTGTCTTTTACACAATGGATGATAAATTAGTGGTTGTAGTGAATGGTGACCAAAAGAATAGATATTTAATCAGAGACAAATGTACTGTTTGATTTTGATACAGGTACATGGGAAAGATGTCACTTAAAGATAGTCCCCTTAATTGTCAATTAGAACTATTTTATTCTTATCTACTTAGATGGAAGCTAAGCTCTGCCGCTTTTATATAGTTTTACTTGTAATTGTGAACATGTAGAACCACATGGGGCCATCAGTCAATCAGTAGAGAGATGAGGGCCCAACAGAATTATTTCTGTAGGTGGCTAAATTTTTCAATCAAGGACAGCTGAAAGGTCATGATTAAAACAGTGATTTTCCTGAAATTGTAAGTAACTGTTAGTGACTGTTTTGCACAAAGATGTCAAAACGACTTTTTTCCTCTGAAAAGGAAAATTATAAGTTCTTGAAGACGTTGGCAGTTTTCCAAATTTCACTTGCACTACTGTGATGTATTTTAATTACTTCACTTGAGTCAGTTTCTTAAAACATATAAGAAGCAAAAGTAAGGTAGTGTGATAGTAAGTATACAGAGAATATAAAAACAGGCATCTCATGCCTACCTGATAGGTGCGTCCTCATTCCTCAGTATTCGCCAAGGAGTAGGACTTAACACATTTCACCCAAGGCGTGTGCATAGCTTTACTTCATAATTCTATACAGAGATGAAGAATGATACCACTGTGTATTTTAATTAGAATATGGCAGCGATACTTGAGATATTTAAGTAATTTGCTTCACGTAGATCTGTTAGCAAAGGCAGCCAAGGATAGAAAATGTTGTTAGTGATTGCGGTAGGTGGCCCTTTATTCTCTGAGTCAGAATTGACTCCAGTCCCTGGGTAGTGGCAGGCAGGACTAGCTGCTGGTTGTCACCATCTTTCAAATGAAGTCCTGACCATTTGTAGTCATTAAAGATTCCTCAGAACCTTTGCAGCAGAAAGGGTTTTAACCACAGTGTCCTGGTCAGTTTCCAAATCTGGTAATTGTATTCTGCCTTCTAATGTCTTCCTACAGGTTCTGTTTCTGCTTATTTGTTTGTTTGGGGTTTTTATTGTTATTGTTGCTTGCATTATGGAGCTGTAGTTTTTGGGGGGTGCATCTCTCCTTGGTTTTAAGCTCTCTGTGTGCTTTTAATCTTCTTTAGGCTATACCAGAATAGAACTGAAGAGTTTTGTTAGATGCATATTATTTCAGCCTGCATTAATGATTTGTGTTCCATCCTTTTACACTCTGTTTTAGTTTAATTTTTTAAGAGACACATATAAAAGAACAAATGAAAAGGAATAGTGGCATGAGGAGCGACAAATATGGTGATAGACGTGGGCTGCTCTTTGAGATACGGTCCAAGTGTACCTCCTTTACCTTGGAGGAGGACTCTGGAAGGCAGAGAAGATGAATGACACTTGCTGGGTTTGAGGAGGGAATCACAAGAGAATATGAGAAGTGTTAGTTCACTTCGAAATAAAAAATGGTAAAGTTCCATTTGAGCCCAAGAATGACATGGTTCATTTCCATGTTAAATGTCAATTTTTTCATCCCATTGATAAGCATGTTAAATTAGGATTTGTAAGGCAGAAGGATATGTATCTGATTTTAAGAGCAATATTTTGATATGTCATAATTTTGATGGCCATGTTTTGAATTAGATATTTCACTCATGATCATTTTTCATAATCTACAGGAAGATAAAATTCTATCAAATCAACATTTATTGGATGCCATCCATATTAAAAGAACTGCATTTGATGTATTACTCTTGAAGATATTTTATTTGGTCCAAAAAACACTGTACCAAGTATTCATCCTATTACGTCCCTACTGGGTTGAAAGTGATTTTTTTTTTTTTTTTTTTTTTTAGTTTTGTTGTTATTTTATTTATTCAGCAAGGAAAATGATAAAACAAAATTCAGAGTAATTTTGTTCTAACCCAAGCATAAATTTCATCCATTAATCTCAAAACCTACCCTGCCAACAGCATTATATAGTAGAAAAAGCATAAGCTCATGTGTCAAAAGAGCTGTTTTTTAATGCTGGCTCTTACAAAGTCTATGATTTCCAAATGGGTAAGTTCCTTAACTTCCTTGTCTCAGTTTTTTCATTGTGAATAGGAATGATTGTAATATTTTGACCTACCTACTGAAACAGTTTTTTCCAAATGGAAGAAAATACATTCTCTTTTGAAGTAATCTCTAATCTACAATATAGTACTTTCCTTACTAATATTATTATTATTTTTACAATTTTATTGAAGTATAGTTGATTTACAGTGTTGCATTAATTTCTGCTGTACAGAAAAGTGACTCAGTTATACATATATATATTCTTTTTCATGCTCTTGTCCATTATGTTTTATCATAGGATAATGAATATAGTTCCCTGTGTCATACAGTAGGACCTTGTTGTTTATACCTCACTAATATTTCATCTTTCATCAGATTGGTCTTACATATACTCCTCAATTAGAAATTACTCTTCATAGATTTTCTGGAATCTTACTTTATGATTAAAGCTATTCTGGGTTCTTTATGGTGAAGTATTTCTCTTCTGCAATGTCACAGCCTCTGAAATGTTCTCTTCCCAATACTGGATAGTTTTGCTTTTTCTCTAATTCATCTTTTTACCATATCTAGGGCACATAAGCAAATGAAAGATTTTAATACTTCCTTGCCATGCCAAGTTAATATGAAAATACCTGTACCTGACCGAATCAGAGCTCAGTTGTCATTGGGAGTGCAGAAGGCTTGAAAACTGAGTATCAGAGTAAATCACCCAGAAGGAGTAGGCAATTGGAACAGATCTTAGCAATATGGGGAAGCTCATACAAAGCATCAGGTAACCTCAGGGTAGGAAAATATCTTGTCGGACAGGCACTGAATGTCTAGCTGTGGGCAGTGGGGTGTTCCTGGGAATAAGGGTGGCCTGTCATGACTGGAAATTTCATCAACAAACAGTAGGAAACGATCAAAATGATAAGCTGGCTGTGAGTATCAGAGACCCTGGGCAGAAGAAGCAGACAATCCTAGGAGACTATTTTCAACAAGGTAAAGAACCTTATGGCAGAGACCTGAGGTAAAAATCATGGAAACTAAGTGTAGACTCAGTAAGGAAGCAAAACACAAACATTAAGTTACTGAACTTGTGCTAAAAAGTGGGGTCCTGGCATCTCGAACTAAGAGGTCTGCCTGGTTTGAGACCAGACAGGGAAGTAACTCATATCAATATCATTCTCTTTGGCTTTCCTGCTCTAAGCTCCTCTACTGGCCACCTCCTGTCTCACTTCCAAATTCACATAGGGCAGGAGAAGAGAGAATTTACATAAATTCTGATTCTCATTGTCTTCACTTTTATCTCAAACTAAAAGATGATTTCCTACCTTATTTGGTTCTGTTTTCTCTCAGCCATCAATCAACTTTTTCTCCTTGAAGTTTCTGTAATCGTTGTACAAAAGTTACAAGGAAATTCATTGGTTTAAGACACATATTAGCACTTTTTAAACATATGATATTGTGATGCATCTTAAATCTATGGCATGTCATAATTTAATTGCCACGGGAATTTTTCTTGGGATGTCCTCCAGTCCTGGATGAAATACAAAGCTTACCTAAGAGTCTATTGTTGCCAACAGTGGTTTCAAAGACAACCTGAATCATAAAGACGTATGATATCACTGATAGCACATGATGTCACTGACACTGACTGTCACTGGGGCTTGACAGAGCCACAGTAATTTGTAAAATCCCCCTTTTCCCCATCTTGCCACATTCTCATCATAGAGGAAAAGAGCAATCAGAGAGGGCTCTCCAAAAGAGGAGACTACCATACAGGTTTTTAAGAACTCTTTTGCCTTCAGAGTAGGAATGCATTTACTGTATCTGAATTCTTTCTCCTGATAGAATTTTATGAATCAGTGTTTCAGTAATACCTGTTTTCTCCATCTATCTACGTATCTGCATGTGTCCACAAGTGATGTCCTGGTGTTTGGAAATAAAAATGAATCTTCTTTCTTTGGTGGATTCCGTCCCAGTACAGGAACCATGTTTTCAGAATTCTGCTTGGTTTCCTGAGACTGAGGCTTAATTTTGCATTTTCAATATTGATTTCTTTGGTCACATTATTCTCCCAAAATTCTCATCTTTATCTCTAAAAGAAGCATAAATTTGCGACTAGGACTGTTGAATAACACATGGAACTTTAAAATTTTTCTCATTGCCTACCTGAAGGAAACAAATATTTGCAAGGTAAATACATCATTGCTTAAATTTTCTCTTTTGAATTAGCATATTTTTGTTCTGTCATAAGTAGAAGCCTTTCTTCTCCTATTGTAAGAGCTGTAGGATATCTACCATGGATAAGTTGAGTATTTGGAATGTGGCCCAGTTTGGAAACTTATCTCAATATGTCTTCATATTTTCGCAATGTCTTGATTTCATGATTTTATAAAGCATGTATGCATAAAATTCTTTACATAAAGTTTTCATAGGAAGAAAATAGTGTATAGGGCCAATGAAAAAGAAAGTACAATATGACTTTACTTGAAAAATGAAATGAAGTGATTGTGGCTAAGAGCTAGAATTATAGAGTAAAAAAGAAGAGCTGTTTATAAGGAATTGTAGGTTTTGATACACTGCTTTTCTCAAAGACTTCATTTGAAGTTGATACCAAACTTCCACTGAGGGAGAATTAGGTGTTAAGATTAGACCTCCTAAGTGAGACTTGAGAAACACTCTTACTTCCTTGGTGTCCTTTCTTGGAAACTACCCACTAATTTTGTACTGCATTCATACAGTGTTAGAGAATGATGTTTGAAATCACCTCTCAACAGCGCCCCAAGGAAGAGTATGAATGCTGAATATCGCTGATAACATGAATGTGAGAAAGCACTCTCTTACAAAAATAAATTCCACAGAGTTTCAGACTTACGAAGTTAATAGACAAATAAGGGTTTATTTAGTATGGATGGATCTCTGGCTCTTAGGCCTTTGAAGTATTAGAGAACAGGCATGTTCCTGTTTCTTATGCTTTCATCATATATTTCATCAATTAGAAGTCAAGGAGAGACTATAAGAGTTCAAGTTCTAACAGCCATCTCAAAGTCCTGACCATTGAGGAAGTTTCCAATGACTGCCAATGAGTGAGAGGAAACTTTGAGACACGTATGGGGAAAAGTTATTGTAGCAAAAATGAGGTGGGATGTGGTGTACTTGACTTAGGGTAGACATCCACTTTAGGTTTTCTATCCTTGTAGATAATATTTTCTGATGGAATATAACTCATACAGTGTCACTGAAGCTAGTGTAATATCATTTTCAACAAATCATTTTTGGAAAACATGTCCTATAATTACACATCTCCTTCATTAGAAGAGAATGTGTAGGTCATTGTCACTTCTTATTACCAGCAGCATTTTATTAACCTCTTAGCTGTGATAAGAGGTTAATAAACCTGTGATAATCTGTTGTACACACTACAGATGAATTAGTCTTCCTGTGATAATCTGTCGTACACACTACAAATGGATTGGTCTTCCTAAATCACAGCTCTGGTCCTGTTACTCCCCTGTTCAGATACGGTAATGGCTCCCTGGATGACCTGCTGAATGACATCAAACTTATTAGTCTGATATTCAAGACCCTACATGCTCGGGCCCTGTCCTTGATGCTTAACCAACTATTAGCCATCCTTTAAGGCCCAGGTCAAATGTCTTCTTATTTATAAAATCTTAACTCATTGTTTTGGCAATAGTATTTTCTTTTTTCACTTTTAAGTATTAAATAAATATATGTTAGTGGACTGATCTTGTTTTTCCATGCAGTCTATACATAATAGACGCCTTTGCAAAGAACAAAAATACATTGGATGAATTGTTAACAATGCTTGGGTATAAATATCTCAAAGTATTGATTATTCAGAGAACTCTTTGTCACTTGTGAATTTTCCAAAACTTTGCTTTTTTTAAAAAATGTATTTATTTACTTTGGCCTCGCCGCGCAGCTTGTGGGATCTTAGTTCCCCAACAAGGGATTGAACCCAGGCCCCAGCAGTGAAAGTGCTGAGTCCTAACCTCTGGACCACCAGGGAATTCCAAAAACCTTGCCTTTCTTGCTTCCTCCTCATGCTGCCTAACTCAGGCTTTTTGCCTTACTCATTTAAATTCTACCTTAGGAAGTGCACAGGACGAAATGAAGCATTCAAATTATTTGAAAAGAGAAGAGAGGCATTCAGCCTTTGTTCATAACTATAAGTCTCTGTAAGCAATCCAATAAAACTTCCCACTGAGTTGCACTTGTGTTTCCTTTGAGGTTGAATTTACAGCCTACCATCAGCAGGTTAAAAATCCATTAAAATCTATAAGAACAGCAGAAGTTACATATTCCTTTTGCTGTAGTAAAGATTTTTCTGAAAGATTTTACATTAAAACTCTGTTGCTAAGTAGTGATATTAGTAGGCCATTTTAAAGTCAAACATGGCTTGTCCTTGAGGCATGGAAGACTGTACAAGGAATAGCTTCCCATATTCCATGAAATCACATTTTGGACAGATGACTGAGACACAGTTGATTCTTTTCTGATGTCGGAAAAACAATACTAGACTCCATTAACAAACAGCAGACAACCTCAAGGATAAGTGGTAATGAGGATAGTTGGCAAAGTACATGCTAGGAAGGGGTGATAATAGACTCAGAGAGAGAGAGTGTCCAAGCAATTGTCCTATAGATAATGAGAAAAATGAAACAGGAGAAGGGGTGAGAGGTCAAGGATAGAGATTTAAATTTAAACTAATTTATAGATTAATAGCAACCAAAAAATCACAATGACCAGTTTATAGAAACACTCAGATAAAGTGCAGATATGAAGACAATGTATTTGTCTGTGCCTTTTCAAACTGATGCCTTTCTTTGAATGTGATGCTTTATACTCTTTGCTATAAATTAGCATGCTCTCAGCATCTTACTGTCTTCTCAGATATTTAAGAATTAAATTTAATGTTGAGATGTCGTATCTATAGCTCAGAAGGCAGCAAAACTTCAGTGGGTTAGAATGCTGTGTTTCCCTGTTTTCTCAGGTGATTTTTCATCACCAAGTCTTAGATCAATCAGTTACACTAACAAAATATGATACTATTATTTTTTCTGGTGTTGTCTTTCTACTGCATGTGATACCCAGACTCTTCTGAGCTACCCAGAGTAAAAGTCCTGGCTGTAATATCCTTGGATGGGATTGATTTTTTTAAGCCAGCACTTATTTCTATTTTAAAATGCTCGGGAGTCTTTAAAATATCCAGTGTCCCAGGGATATCTGAGTTTAATATGATTTTACAGTCAGTTGTGACTGTTGGTTCATTCATTGCTAGATCCTTTGATCCTGGGCAATTATACAACTTAAAATTTTTTCTTGTGAAAGCAGATATCTGGCTTGCTTCATATAAGTACATTAATTCAGTGATGAAGGAAAACAGTGCTGGTCTTTGCAAGGGAGAAAGGTGTATAGTCAGAGAACAAAGCCGTTAAAGCCTTGCCAAGTAACAATATTATTGCATTATAGAACAAATTGATCACGCTCCCATGTTGTTCCTGTCTCAGTGTCATGGACTTCTGATCATGCTGAGATCAATTCGGAATCCTCTCTCTCCTTCTTCTTCTCTTTCTCCATCTTCTCCTCCTTGACAATGGTCCTATCTAACTGTTTCCAGGTTTTGATGATTCTGATTCCCAGATTACTGTTGGAATTTTCCCCTGCTTTCACTTTTTATCAATATGTTTTATCTTTTTTTATTATTATTATTTTTTTTTTACAAAAGCATTCCATGTTCTCTGGAGCAATGCTAGGGGAAAAAAAGAGCAAAAAGAATAAAATAATATTGAAAATACAACCCTCATTCTGCTATCCAAAGAAGATGACCAGTAAGATTTTGGCATACAGTCTCTTATTTTAAAAAGTAAATTTGTATAATAGTCAAGATACAATGTATATTAACAATAACTTTTATAGAAACTGATTTATACTGTAATGTTTTTAGAGTCTAGTTTTTAATTTAATAGTATGAACATCTTTTCATGTAGTTGAATATTCTTCATATATCATTTTAATGACTGTGTAGTGTTCTGTATTCAACTATGCGAATATACCAGAGTTAATACATCAAACCCCTTGTTTTGAGGCAATTGGTTTTGCTTTCTCTTTCCTACTTTCTAATCCCATTGCCACTCCTAGAGTCAAAGCTCTCATCCTGCCTTGCTTGGACTATTTTAATGTTAATTCAGATGATTGCTTGTGTCCAGTGAACTATCTAATCCTTCCATACTAAGTTAAAAAACAAAAACAAAAAAATGAACGACTCGTAAGACTGGCTTGAATAAAGGCTTTGATGATTTTCAGTTTTCTTCAGGATAAAGTTTACATTTCTTAGCATTTATGTTTGATTCTTCTCTAATTTAGTCATGATTTAACCCAGGGGTCCTCAACCCCTGGGCTGCACAGCAGGAGGTGAGCAGCGGTGGAAGGAGCAAAGCTTCATCTGCCGCTCCCCATTGCTCCAATTACTGCCTGAACCATGCCCCGACCCCGGTCCGTGGAAAAATTGTCTTCCACGAAACCAGTCCCTGGTGCCAAAAAGGTTGGGGACCAATGATTTAACGTATATTCATACTGTTCTTGATTCCCTGAATACTTTGCTACTTCCATATCTTTGCCAGTATTCTTTCTTTTGCCAAGAACACCTTTTACTTTTGTTTCTTCTTGGCAATATCCCACTCATTCTTTAAAAGTGAGTACAGGGCTTGCCTGGTGGCGCAGTGGTTGGGAGTTCGCCTGCCGATGCAGAGGACACGGTTCGTGCCCCTGACCGGGAGGATCCCACATGCCGCGGAGCGGCTGGGCCCGTGAGCCATGGCTGCTGGGCCTGCGCGTCCGGAGCCTGTGCTCCGCAACGGGAGAGGCCACAGCAGTGAGAGGCCCGCGTACCGCCAGAAAAAAAAAAAAAAAAAATGTGAGTACAAATTCACCTCCGTCATCCTCTCAGTCAAATTAACTGCTTCTTCCTCTGTGCTCCTAGAGCATTTTGTTGTTGCTCCTGTTGTGTAATCTAATGGGAGGACGTACTATAATAAGAAGCACGTAGTCTTTGGACTCGACAGTCCATCCTGGGTGTGAAGGCAAGATTCATCTCTTATAATTTCTCCATCTCAGTTTCATCATTTATTCATTCATTTAATATATACTATTAGGTACCTCCTGTGTGCCAGGCCTTGTGTGGAAACTCTGAGATACAACAAACAAATAATATTAATAATGGGAAATATTTACTATACAATATATGCCAGGTTGTGTTCCAAGTATTTTCATGTGTGAACTCATTTAGTCCTCACAACAGGTTCTGTTCCTAACCACGTTTTATGAGTGAGGAAATTAGGATACCTAGCAGTTAAGCACTTATGAAGGTCACACAGCTAGTAAGTAGCAAAACAGGGATGCAAACCCAGGTGGTCTGATTGCAGAATCTGTTCTCATAGTCAATATGCTTTATTGCCTCGTAAAACAAACAAAATTAGACACAGACTCTGCCTTTCTGGAACTTTCAAGCAAGTAGGGGAGGCATATATCAGATAAATAGCAACAACAAATATAAAATTATACGATGGTATAACACAAGCAAATATAAAATTTTACGACGGTAAGTGCTATGAAGGGGACATGCACAGTACTATGAGAAACAATAATACATTTTACATATGTATGGGAATTAGCCTATGCTTCCTAACTTCTTCCTAACAATGTACCATCTGAACTTAGATCTGAAGGAGAAGTAGGAGTGAACCAGGTAAGGAAGGGAAGGAAGAATGCCACCATGTTCAGGAAACAGAATGTGGAAAAACTCTGTGGTCAAAGGGTATATGGCCTGTGGAAGGGCCTGAGAGCCAGCAACATGACTGGAGAGGAGCTGGAGTTGCATTTAGGTGGGACCCAGAGTCCTTTAGGCCATGCTAAGTCTTATCTATTGTAAGAGCAATGCGAAGTGATTCAGTGTTTTTAAGGAGGGGATTTCATGAGCATATTTTTATTTTATAAAGGTCTGTGAGGCTACAGCATAGAAGAGGCTTTTCAGCAAAGATGGTAATATAATACCTGTAAAGGGGAAAGTGACATGATATATTTGAAAGTGTCTAACACAGTATCAGGCTTGCAATGAGTACTTAATAAATGCTGGTGTCCTTCTTCACTCATTACTGTATCCACCAGATCTAATATACTACTTTGCAAAATGTAGCAAAACAATAAATGCTTGTTGATTGACTGAATGACTTGATAGATCATTATACGTTTCTTGAAGCTTTCCAGAAACAAGGAACTCTGTGCCACACCAAGCAGTCCATTAAATTGCTTTACGTGTGAGAAGATATTTTTTCATTTTGAGCCAAAAAGCTAACTTCCTATAATTCTACTTAATTTTGCCTTTTGGACCCAGACTGAATAAGTATAAATCCTCTTCTGTGATAATCCTTCAAATAATGGAAGACAGTTATTTGAAATATTTCTGTTCCAGTCCCTCCAGCCACATAATATATCACCCAGACTCTGCCTCATTCCGTGTACCAACCTGAGGCCCCTTTCTTTCTTTAGCTCTAGTACTCAGAGTCAGAACAGCCCATGTACTCTACCCAGTTCCGAAGCAGTGAGGCCATCAAGTCTTTATTTGGGGTGACTATTTTAATTACCTCAGCTCCAAATTACATTAAGTGTTCTGGAAGCGAGGCATCCCATAACTGTGCTGTGGATTGCTTGAGCTCATGTAGGCTACTTTAGGTTTCTCAATATTTAAATTATTTAATTGTTTTGGTTGCAATCTTCTTGAACAGTGATTCTATCATCTAGTGTAATAGTTATTGCTCCAAGCTTCTTTTTTTGTACATATTTGCATAAACTTTTTTACAACTTCAGTTTTGTTGTTGATATCAAATAAGATAGAGAAAATTAGAGCTTATGTTTTAGTAAAGATTTCTTTCTACTTTCCACTGACTTTGCTAGATGTTATTTGATTAGCTATAAATCTATCTAATTGTACATTTATCTATCCTATAATTTTTCATCTTACCTTTAAAGGCCCTGCTGGATATCAGAATCAAATCATTTTGCTGATTCCTGGGCTTAAATAAACCTTTTGAACAAAGACGATGCAGAGAGTGTGAAATTATATATTTGTGAGTAAATAAAACAACAACTACCTAAAGAGTTGTAACCCTGTACCAGGCACTCTTCTGAGTGATTTAATACATTAACTCAGTTAATTCTCACGCAAAACAACAACAACAACAAAAAAAAACAATGAAATAAGTACTATCACTATCTACATTTTGCAGATGAATAAAATGAGGCACAGAAATTGTCACCTGCCAACTTCATGTACCTGGAAAGCAGTGGAGTCAGGATTCAAACCCTTGCAGTTTGACTCCAGATTCTGTGCTCAATCCATGTTGACTCAGGTTATAGAAAAACAAAATCAAAACAGTGACACAATGTGGCAGTTTGGGTAAGAATTTTGGAAATTTTTGAAAATTCAGAATTTTTCCCTAATAATTCACATATGGAATATTTTCCAATATGTTGCTTTATGCCTGAGATAATTCATACCCTATATATTTAAAATGACTTACTAGGTGTCTGCTGTCTAGTGAGAACATAGATGAAGAAACTTTGACTCAGACAAATTACATGTGGGGATGGCTTAGTTCTTTCTGTTCCCTTTAGTACACTGGTAACACAGTAGCAAATGCAAAATAAATTTAGCTGTGGAGAATGACAGGGAGGCCTTTGCAGTCATTTACTGAATGCAAGAAAACTCATGTATACTCTTTTAAATTTGCTTTTGAATTTGTGGTAGTATTAGCTCTTTGTGAAATGGAAAGAAAATTAGGACTCAAAATATTTTTCCAGTAGTGGAGTAGTATAGTTTTATTGGAATGTTAAAAAAAAATAGCCTAAGTATGGCCCAAAAGATTCATTCTAGAAAATGAATACCAATAGCAAATACAGTTGTCTTGCGTTTTGGTGCTGGAATATGGTTCTTGCCTTCTCTGTGGAAGAAATTTCATAATGATGCAAATTACAATCCTGGTAAATGTGACGCTGTCTTCATAAGAATTAATCATTTGGAAATTTGGATTTTTTCCCTAATCATACATTGAGGGCTTTCCCAGTAAATTATATCTATATTAAATAATCTGTTGCTAAGATGTGCTGAGAAAGTTTTACTTTCATTGAAGGTATCATGTAGGTGAGAATAAAATCATCTCAGTGGCATCTATTTTTCTTTCTGGCTCTGTCAACAACAACAAACCGTAATTTGGACAACTAATATGCTTAAGTATTCTCTGAAAAGAGCCATAATATATTCGAACTGTTTAGTTCCTCCCACAAATCATTTTGCTTTACAGCTTTGATCTTGAAATATGTGGACTGATGTCTGATTTATGCTCACAAGTCCTTCTTGTAAGTAGTTAAGTGTTCTCGCTCAACGTTATTTAATAAGCCCAGAGCTGTGAATGGGCCTCCTTGACTCAGGGCATTTGGAAAAGACGTTTCCCTTTAAATGATATACCTTGTCTTTTTGGTCCATTTTGTTGTGGTCCATTAATGCTTTTGTGTTCTTTAGGAAAGTATTTGTTCACTGCCTTTTTCACTTGTCATACCCTGAAATCTCCTTGACTTCTAACTATTATATCTAAAAACTGGGGGGACAATATTCAAAGGTTATTTGACTGCAAAATCTATCGTGCTTTTATAATCTATGAATTATTTTCCAAGTTAATTCTAAATAGAAGGTACTTTACAGAAAACAAATCTGGCTCCACAAAAGAATCAAAAATTGTATTTGGGACTTCCCTGGTGGCACAGTGGTTGGGAGTACACCTGCCGATGCGGGGGACGCGGGTTCGTGCCCCGGTCCGGGAAGATCCCGCATGCCGCGGAGCGGCTGGGCCCGTGAGCCATGGCCACTGAGCCTGCACGTCCGGAGCCTGTGCTCCGCTGTGGGAGAGGCCACAGCAGTGAGAGGCCCGCGTACTGCAAAAAAAAAGAAAAAAAAAAATGTATTTGTTTTACATTGTACATACATGGAGCTGGAAACTAAGGAGGTTGTAAACAAGCCCATTTGACAAATCTAGACCAACTTCCAAGAGGCATATACATAGAAAGCTATTTTGAATTATGAGCGTTTATTTTATTTTTCTTTCCCGCTGAACTTTAGCTGTCTAAGGGTAAAAGCCTATTCATCTTTGCCTCTCAGAACCTAGAACAATATTCAGTACATTTGAAAAATAGAATAGTAATAATTTCTGATTTTTAAAAATTGCTTACTCTGTGCCACACACTAGTTTATGTTCTTCCCATGTGTTATATCATTCAATTGTCATCACAACTCTGTAAGGCAGGCCATATTACAATCTCATTCACGTAAGAGGAGATTTTTTTTTTACGTTGTCTGTTTTCTTCTTTTTTTAATATTGCACCTCTTTTTTATTGAGATATAATTGCCATCATAGTGTGTATATCAGAACTTTTAAATTGCTGTTATTTACAGGCGTAGAAAAAAGATCTCCTTATGAAAGTGATAGGTATCTGTTCTCTGCACCTCATTATATTAGACAATTATTTTTATTCATCTTTATTGGAGTATAATTACTTCACAGTACTGTGTTAGTTTCTGTTGTACAACAAAGTGAATCAGCCATATGCATACATATATCCCCATATCCCCTCCCTCTTGAGTCTCCCTCCCACCCTCCCTATCCCACCCCTCTAGGTGATCACAAAACACCGAGCTGATCTCCCTGTGCTATGCAGCTGCTTCCCACTAGCTATCTGTTTTACATTCGGTAGTGTATATATGTCAATGCCACTCTCTCACTTCGCCCAAGCTTCCCCCTCTCCCGCCCACCCCCTGTTCTCAAGTCAATTCTCTATGTCTGCATCTTTATTTCTGCCCTGCCACTAGATTCATCAGTACCATTTTTTTTTAATTCCACTCTTTGACATAAAGCAACATAAGAGGAAATTGAGGCACAGGGAGCTTAAATAACTTGCTCATGATTACCTAGTAAATAGAGATACATACACTAAAACAACGTAAAGAGGTAAAAACAGAATCTGTGTCTGATATTTTTGTATGTCATTAGCAAGCTATATTTTCTTACTCTGTCATTAATTTAGCTGTATTCATTTTGTCCTGGTTAACCTTGGTGAATGAAAATTGAGGTGGGATTGGTTGACAGACTATGGAGCAGCAGGGTAAGATGATCAAACCTACAAGAGTAGAGAAGAGAGTGGAACCATAATTAGCTAGGCACTAATTTGCATTTCAGTGGAACCAAACCCATATAGAGGAGTCGGGTCATAGAGTCAACGTTTAAGATGAATATATATGGTACCATGAATTTTTGAAAAGCCCCAGTAAGTCCTATCACTGAGACCAAAACACCATTCCTCCGTAGGGTGCAACACAGTCTTAAGCATCAGAACATTCTGCTGCCTCTGCACGTGAGAAGCAGGGGAAGTAGACAGTTTGAGCTGGGAGCCATGCAACATGAAAATACTTCTCTTTAGAAACCGGAATCACCCTCATGGTGAGCTGCTCACACCATGAGACACAGGAGATCTGAGGCCTAGAAAGTGGCAGATTCCCATCTCCCATTTCATGCTTACTCTGGGCCATGAGTGAGCTGAGTAGCAAGGTATATTAGTTACCTAAATGACAAACTTTCTCCTATTTCTGACACATTAAAATAAATTGAAATTCTCATAAGAAAATGTATGTATGATATGACACTGAAGTATAATGCACATACAAGCATGCAATTTGAAGTATATATATATGAAGGAAATTTTATAGTTTGTAACATAAGCATTGCTTTAACTTCTGTGAAGCTTGAATTTATGCTCCATAAAATTTTGGATGGAGGGAAAGATGAAGAAGGAACCCAAGGGAATGCTGACTGAGAGAACAGATTACAATGGTACAGTGATGCCAGGTATAAAAGGGCCTCATGCACGCCCCATTGTTTTTAAAGGATTGCCATCTTCCAGACTGGGCCAACTGGGATGTTGAAGGGTCTGTATGGTCACTACAGGCCCTTAGACTTAAGATATAGAAACTTATTTGCAGTAGCCCTTCTAGGAGTGATTGGATCCCGAGGACTAATTCCTGTTAACCAAATTTACAAGAAATTGATATATACGGTTGAGATATTTAGTTACCAAGATAACTAGAAATCTCCTCAGTAGAAAGATTTCCTTGGGCCACTTGTTAATATACTTCTGAAGCTTGTTTCATGAACTTGTTTCATGAACTTGGATGGAGGCAGTAAGATGGTTTTAACTGAAGTCTCTGGGTTCTGAGGCCTCATATGCCTGCTTCTCTCCTAGAAGAGTTAACTCATTATCTCACTGTATAGACCAGATTATTCAGCCAGCTGTCAAGGTAACTTATCAGGGCATCTTTTTTTATGGAAAGTGTTAAAAAATAAATAGTTCTCTTTCTTTGGCTCCTTTGTATTTTGGTTTTCTAGGTACCATTCAGTTATATAAAGAGTCCTCTGTAACATTTAATGTTTATTTAGCTCACAGCTTAAGTAACTTGTATTACTTATGTTTTAGATTCCTTGATAACATTAGAGGTATTTAATTAGATTTAAGGAGCATTCTGATACCATTTACGTGTTGACAGACCATTTCTCGAAGTCATTTTTTTTTTTTCTGCAGGTGGTAAGACCTGTCCATTTTTACATTGATTTTTATTAAATTTTATTTCAAAAGGTTATATGCTCTGAGATTACCCTCAAATTCTCTTTCTATTTAGGGCCTGTCAGTGATGGGTATAGTGGCAAAAACACAGGTTTTGAAGTTAGGCAGATCTAGATGAAACACTAGCTGAGTGATGTTAGGAATAGTACTTGATCTCTCTCGTAGTTTCTCTATCTGTAAAATAGGAATAATTAAGCCTATTATATAGGGTTGCATATAATACAATAACTGGTACATAATAGGTGCTAAATAACTGGCTTTTTTTTCTATATAAAAAGTTCTTAGAAGGAAAACAAGATGAAATAAAAATTCCTAAGATATTTTTAACCTGAGTTTTTACCAAAAGGCCAAATATGGCCTACACAGTTTAAAAAACAATTATTTTTGAAGT
The DNA here is from genome assembly GCF_011762595.2 of Tursiops truncatus. Classification (NCBI taxonomy): domain Eukaryota; kingdom Metazoa; phylum Chordata; class Mammalia; order Artiodactyla; family Delphinidae; genus Tursiops; species Tursiops truncatus. Next base: position 83,228,140 of record NC_047044.1, read on the forward strand.
AACTGTCAACTTTAAGCATCAGTAACTGCGATAGAAAAATCTGCATTTCTCACTTTCCTTGAAAAACTGTGTCTTCTGAGATGTGGCATCCCCACTTCTGTCCTGAACAATAGGCAGAAGCTGAGTATCAGCTGCCCCTTCTATGAGGCATTTGCTGACGTCATTGCAGAACCCCCAGCCCACTTCAGTCGTTCAGATTAGCTCTCTAGGCCTTTGCGTTTGGGACTCCTTCAATACATTATCCTTTTCCTGATAACTCTTCATTTCATGATATTTGACCAAAGAAGAACAAATGAAGGTTGAGTAGAAATAGATATTTTAGTGCTTAAATTAAAAAAAAAAAAATCAAGCTCATGTTTTGTGCTACATCTAAGGTGGTCATACTTTCCAAATTGAAAACTAGGTTGACTCAGCATCTGAAGATGACACTAAATATTCAAAACTGAGACTTCCATAAAAAAAACTTTGTTACTGTGACTCTGAACCACGTGGACACCCAATTAACGCTGTTGACTGGTTACTGTGGATTTTCAAGGTAGTGTTCACAGTTTTATCCCCCTTGTCCGGATGCCCTGGAGTCTGGTGGCAACTACACAGCATTTGTAAAATTAAAGTGCTATGTTCATCCTTGAAACAAATGGCAAAGCTATTTAGAATTGGTTTTAATCTGATGTTCCGGCGGGGATCCCATTGGGATACACAAATTAAAACATAGTGCTAGGTCAGTTATAGCAGTGTATCTTTTGAATGAGAAAGACTCGGTGGCTGCTTTGACAAGAGTCTGGTGACTCTGCTGAGTGTTATTAATTTTACTGTCCCGAGAGACTAATGAAAATAGGACCTATTGTTTAGCCCTCAGGCTACAAGTGTACACCATTATCTATATGAGCAAATCTTAAGTGTCCCCCACAGAATATACTTACGGGGGCGGGGAGGTAAGCACAATCATTCCTTTAATATAGAAACAACCATTAAATATAGAAATAGTGGCATGCCTGTAAATCCAAAATGTGGAATGTATGGAAGAGAAGATTCTGGAGACAGAAAACTTGAATTTTGTTTCTAGATTATTCTGACACTGTCCCCATGATCTTATATTTAGGAAATAACCATAAAGTATCACAGTGAATTTGACAAAAGATCACATTTGCATTTTTCTAGGGTCTTTATTATGATTTTTCTGAGTATACTGTCTAGAAAGACACAACAGTGCAATGGTTCAAAGAGGTCTTTGGAATCAGATTGTATTTGAAGTCAGGCTCCAACACTTATTAGCCAGTTATGGGAGCTTAAGCAAGTTGCTTAACCTCGAGATTACCTCACTTTCCTCAGCTAAAAAATGGGGTAATAATAGTTCCTTCCTAATAATGTTAGTGAGAAGAACAAATGATCGTAGGTCTTAGCCCACAGAAAGGCCAAATAAATGCTAGTTGTTACTGATACTTAACTTAGTCTAAGATGCACTTCAAACACAGCCCAGGTTTAGATGAAGACGTGTTCTGTGATGGTTCAATCCAGTCACCCAATATAAACAAAATGAAAATAAAGCTTGGTTGGGATGCTCTGAATATAGTGTGAGGTACAGTGAATTATCACATCCAAAAGCAACCATTTGGTCTGCTAATCGACAAGTAATCATCAGAAATTAGCTGTTTGTCCAAAGTCTAAAGCTGCAAATCCAGGTACCAGTGAACAGGGACTTTTAAGAGTGTTAGGAGGGGTGGGGGAGTTGAAAATAGGAGAAACGTAGGACGCTGAAGTCCGAGATTTCCTTGGTCTCTATCTCATCCCCACTCCAAGGCAGTACATACACCAGGGAACAGGAAGAGACCTCTCACTGATGTGATGATCTTGGATTTGGCAATGGACCTTCTTTATTTAAAGTCAAACTTTCTACAGTCTGTGAGCCATACACTTATTTGCACTATCTGTTCACTCACTTGGTGTGAAACACACTCATATCAGGGGTCTTCTTAAACCATAGCGGGCTGTGAATGGCACTGATACCTGGCCAGTGATTTAGCTTAATACTAACTACTGTATGTTTATATAATATTTAAAACATACTGTTAGTAAGTTTTTTCCCACTCATCTTTAAAGATTTAATCATATGTGCTTTCCACAGTAAATTTACTCTCCATTCCCCTCTTTTTTTTTTTTTAGCTTTAAAAAAAAAAATCCCAGTTTTTGTCTGTGTGAGGAGTCTCATTGGGATTGTTTTTAATGGGACCTGGCAGGCCTTGCCTTTGGAAAAGAACCCGGGAAACCAGCTAGTTTTATGATAGAGGGGTCATTGCCCAGGACAGGGTGTCCAAGATGAGAAACCAGAGTTCCGTAGTAACAAGGTCTGTGACTTCATGGAGGCCCTCTCCAGTGAAAGTATTTTAAAATTTTGCTAGTATAGGCAGCAGATAATGTCAATATGCCCATTCCTACTTTATTTGATGTTTCTTACAGTTCTTTGGTAATTGGCCCTTCTCATGATGGCTTCAGGGATCTTGTGGCATCTATAGTACCCACTAGGGATGAACAGAGAATGAATGGGAGGCATATATGAGACTGTATATGAAAATATAGTCTATAGATGCAAAAGACTGCACCTTTGCCTCCAGTGAACTAGTGATGTGCTTTCTGTGCAGAAAATTGATGGTTTATCCACCATTGTGGAAACAGAGCTTCCGAGGGCAGAGTACTACTTCCAAGGAAATACTGTCAACCCAAATCACCCCTGTGCTTTTTTGATATGTCCTAGTTTTATTTTGCTTTGGGGTTGTTTTTCCCCTTTGTTTTTCCCCTTTGGGAAGCCCCAAGAGGAGGGATATTTAATTGCCATGTAAAGGGTTTAAAGTATAATTCTAACAATAGTTGGCAAAAGTTGAGGATATTTACATCCTGTCTTTAGTTTTGGGACAAGTATGAACCATACTTTTTGGCTTTTAGATAGGGTGGGCCAAGGAATGCTTCATAATCAAAAAGTAGCTCTTAGTTCTCTGCACAGATACGTCCAGAAATGTGACTAGTCAAAAAATGGCTGGGGCCTCCCTGGTGGCGAAGTGGTTGAGAGTCCGCCTGCCGATGCAGGGGACACGGGTTCGTGCCCCGGTCCGGGAGGATCCCACATGCCGCGGAGCGGCTGGGCCCGTGAGCGATGGCCGCTGAGCCTGTGCGTCCGGAGGCTGTGCTCCGCAACGGGAGAGGCCACAACAGTGAGAGGCCCGTGTACCGCAAAAAAAAAAAAAAAAAAAGGCTGGCTGCAATGCATCCCCTTAGCATTTCTGCACTTCTCTTTCTGTTAATCTGTAATCATTAGTTGGTTGCTTGGTGATTATTTTCTCCACTGAGTTGTGTCTTCTTTTAAGGCAGGAAACTTATTTATATTTCCTCCTTGTCTTGTGTTGGCTTTTTCCCCTATTGCCTTTCCTCACTAATATGTGGCATGGTAATTGGGCATGGTCCCAGGGACTCTCCCCCAGGCTCCTCAGAACTCCCCAAGTAATGATAATATCTGCTAGAGTTGACATCGAAAAAAATAAGCAGCTATTTGTAATTCTTACTGAGTGGTTCTCAAAAGTTGGATTAGTCTAAAATTCATCTAAGAAGTCTGTCAAAACTCGGAATTCTGGGTCCCACTTCCCAAGATTCTGATTCCATAGGTGTTAGTGGCTCCTGAGAATCTGCATTTTTGCATGCTTCCCTAGTGAAACTTTGCTTTATGGAGCAATCATTTCCACCTCTGATACCTTCTTATTCTTATCTATGACTGAACATCAGAATTTACAGTGGATGTTTATAAAAACGCCTAGACCTCACACGCAGAAATTCTGATTTATTAGGTTTGGTGTACAGCCTAAGCCTCTCTATTAAAATATTAAAGTACCCCTCTCCCCACAACCAGACTCCACAGGTGATTTTTTTCTGTGTGGCCAAGATTGATAACCATTGCCTTAGCCCTTAACCTCACCATGTTGTTATTTGAATACTCCTCAATGATTACCACGTAGAAAGCTGGAAAAGGTTGCATTCCTTGTGAATAACTAACACAGGGCAGAAATGGCCGTGTTATCAGCTGCCCCTCATTTATGCATTGATTAAGTCTCAAAATATGACAAGCTGGACTTAATTGTAGGGAAAGAGTAAATGAGACCAGTAGATAGCTGGAAAATAGAGACCTCTTAGTTTATTTCTTAAGAGTCACGTCAATCTGCCCGGTTAAGTGATTAAAGGAGAGGCTCTACACTGCAAAGGGAACCAGGCCCCGATTTGTTCAGGGTCAGGAACAATGGCTCAAAACCATCTTGTTTGCAGATACTCCTTTCATGTTATTAGGCTGTCAGTTGACAGACTTTGCAAGATTTATGGCTCAAAACTCAAGTGTCCACATGTGTGTGAAGGTGAGATGTTGCAATGGTTTGGATCAGGTTGGATGAGGTGAGAGGAGAGGAAAGACCTGAGGATATCAGGAGCCAGGCCCTTTTGGGGCTTCAACCTCACAATCCCTCTTTTTGTTTGTTGGGGTTTTTTTCTTCCTCTCATCCCAGTGAACCTTATTTTTAGTTTCTGGGAATTTCTGCTATTGCACATTAAAATAGAAAGTGCGACTTCAAAGGGAAGCACCTAATTTTTATGAAAAGATTCCTAGGGTGCTTTTAATAAAGTCCTATCAAGGGTGTAATAATAAAGATTTAGGATCCCTGTGCCCTGCAACTTGAGAAAACTGTGCTTTCAAAGCAAAATGGACTATACTTTATTGGACCTGTTTGTGTCTTTCTAACTTATTTGAATTGAAATTTCTGATATTTAAAATCTTGCATTCTCTTCACAGTAGGGACAGTCACCTCCTGCATCTTTCTGCTTTTCCCTCAGATGTTTTTCTCTTTCCTGCCAAGAGAGAGCCTGCTGCCTGTTTCTGTGAACTTCTCTCCATACTGGCTCCCCTCGTTCGCTTCCCCCATTCCAAACGGAAACTTTCTGAAAGGAAATGTTACCATGTTACTCCTCTGCTTGAAATCCTTCTGTGATTCTGCAGGATGTATTAAATCCAAACTTAGAGCAGTGTACAAGGCATGTTTGGGGCCTAGAATTTGTTACTATTTCCGACCTCCAAGCCTGTTTGCACACCGGTGTGGGCACACACATATACACCCACACTCACACACAGTTCTCCAGCCATAATGAATTATTGTCATTCCTCAAAATGCCATAGTCTCATATCCTTCCATGTCTATCCACATTCTCTTCTTTTTCTTAGATTTATCTTTCTCTCTAGTAGACTTCATAAATGCCAACCCTAACTTCAAGACTCTACTTCAATACCTCTTTCTCTGTAAAAATGGAGACTTTTCCCCTCAATCAGAGCCCGTCAGGGGTATCTCTGTATGCCCTCCACAGAACACTACAGAGGGCATAAGTACATAGGCTACACTAATCATGCAGTGGTAGTGCATTACATGGTTGTATCCCCAGAGATGCTATTTGAAGGCAAGTTTTGGGCCTTACTTGTTTTTCTCCAGTGACTCAATAAAATGCTGAATAAATACCAATCAAATCTTTAGAAACTATTGGCTGACTAAATAAAAGAAAAAAAAAACAAGTAAAACTAGGGCTAGTTTTCCTCTGCCCCCAAAAGATAAAAAAATATCTTTTGGGGGCAGAGGAAAAAGCTTACAGGTAAAATATATGGGGAACAAACTATCACGTTTCAATTTTGTACTGTCTCTAAGGCACTCTAATTTAGTAACCAGACTTACCAAGCGTCACTGAATTCTGGAACCCCACTGGACCAAACAGAGCTGAAAATGATGCTTCAGTAGGATAGCTATTTGCCAAGACACATTTCTTCGTTATGGTGGTTCAGGGGGAGGGGTGATTATCCCCAGATTCTACATGAATGCATATGAGGTTGTAGATGAAGCGGTGGAGGTGCGGTTACTTGGCAAAGGCCTCTCATTAGTGGCATCCCAATATGCTGTGTCCTCTGAATGCAGAGCATCACTTTGGCTAATAGATTAACTTCACGAATGGAAGCCAAATTCCATTATTTTTGATAATTGGGAAGAGTATTTTGTGCCATATGTATTCATAATGCACTTGATAATTTATGTATGCAAAAACTCATAGAGATATTTTGTTTAAACACAAACGAAGTAGTATAAATCTTTTTGCTAAAGTAGTGTAAATCTTCATTGATTTTCAAATTGTACTGCTTACGTTCAATACGTGTGTACATGTGTGGGGAGATGGGGTTTGTTGTGGGCTGAGAAAAACTACACATGACAGAGGTATCAAGAGCAAGCTTTAAGTCTATGTCTCCTATCACTATGTACCTCTGAGGGTTAAAAAAAAAAAAGAAAAAAAGATTTTCCTTACCTGGAAAAGCAGAGTGAATCCCGCCATTTCTTCTAGCTTCTTCCTAGCTGAGAACGTCTCACACGTGCTCCCAAATATGGCGCTTAGCCATGTGCGGTGTTTGCGCCATTTCTCCCCTTTTGCTCTGACTACAGCAGAAACGTCACCTTCCACCCTATGATCTCCTTGCAATAGGGCACAAGTTCCCTATTCTTGCACTGGAGCTGCCTGCTGTTTCATGGGCTGCAAAGGACAGCTGCCTTGTGTTTTCAGTGTTCCCCATGAATTTTGTGAAACAGCCCTTTTATTTCGTATTTGTCTTTTTCTTTCCCCAGGACTCTGACCTGAGCCCCTGAGAGAAATTGTGGGCTCAGAAAACAATCTTAAGCCATGTAACCTGCTGTACTTAAAAGTGCCACTCTCCTCTGAAACTAACTCATTGTCCTTAGACTGAGTTTATGAGCCTCTGTTCTCATTTTCTCCCGGGATACCGTTTGTGGTTCAGGCAAATATACACCTGATGGGCACAGTCTATCTGCTTTCCAGACAGCTGGATATGTATGAATTTGAGCAGCCGTGGGACTGTGGGAGTGAGAGTGGCTTAGGTCAGTCACATCTATGGCTTGCTTTATACCTATAGTGACAGTTATATAGACAGAGAGCTGTAAGACCCCCAAAGTCCTTGAGGGGAATCATTTGCCCAAGGCTACGGTTATGCAGTGTCACATCTGGCACTCTAGTCTAGGTCTTTCTAACTCCAGAGTCCTATACTTCTAGTATTTCTCACTTCTTGTCTCTCTTTAGCTTAGTTGAAGACATGTAGTAGATGTAAAATAAATGTGGAATGAACAAATGAATGCTCTCTTTATATCAGCATCAAATGCATGGTGTGGCAAGATGGAAACACTGTGAAGACAATATACAAGTAACACTATTGTGTGTAATGTGTTTATTTAAAAATATCACTTATTAAAAACTATTTCTGAGGAACTGCTTTTGAGTAAGAATTGACTATAAAAGCTTAAATTGTTAAAGACACAAGATAACTCAGAGTCTTTATGGTCTGCCTTAGAGTTGATGATGATTTCTGACAATATGTATTTGAAGCAAAGTTTTTTTGAGACTTAAAAAAAGAAATCTCATGAAGTTTTCTATAAGATGTCTCTTTCAGTGTATACTTTTAAAAATAATACGTTTTATAAGTCAGGACCTTATTTTTTTATGCAAGAGTGTAGCAAACATTGGGAACCTCATATCATAATAAAAATGACCTCTAGGGAATTCCCTGGCAGTCCAGTGGTTAGGACTCGGCTCTTTCATTGCCAGGGCCCGGGTTCAATCCCTGGTCGAGGAACTAAGATCCTGCAAGCCAAGCAGTGTGGCCTAAATCAATCAGTCTCAATAAACAAACAAATAAAAATGACTTTTATGTACCTGAGGACTTTTTATTTTGGAAGGATCCTTAATTTTTGTGTGGTTGTTACTGTTCATTATAAGAATCACTTCTTTCTCCTCTAAAGTTCAGTTTCACGTTAGGAAATAAGTTAATTTGTCTACATGGGAAATGTTACATTACATTCAAAAGCTGCACATACTCTTTGTTTTCATGGAAATTCAGGTTGTAGTAATAATGTTTATTTGCTGTTATTTACAACAGTGATACATACTAGGCTCTGCATAGAATAATACATACGGACGCATTTGAATCCATATACGTAAATACGTACACAAGACTGAGTCCCTAGTATCTGTAGGCACGTGCGCACCTGCCCATCTTTTCATAGGTATATAAGATTTCCCTACCACCCTGAGCGTTTGATTTACACACGATGGGACTTCTTTTATACTTGCTAATTCTATTCTCTATTATATTCCAAAAGGCATTGTATTATCTGCCTTGTCCGATTTGCTTCTGTGCTCATTAAAGTGGCCTGCTGTGGAGCTAATTTTTCCTGCTCATTTTATTGATACTTTGGGAGAGTGAGATTTTTTCCAGGCAGTTCCTGTTTTAGTATAGGGTTGGAGGAGCTGTCAAAAGAAGGCTTTAAAAACCATCCTCTAAAATAAATCAAAAATAAAAGCAGCTTATTTTAGTATCTCTATTGAAATATAAATTACAGGTCATTGATCTTTTGCCCCACTTCCTTGCAATTATTTTTATTGAATTTTTTACAAGTAAAACAATGCAGTGTATTAAAGAAAGCAAATAAACCTCGATGAGAAGAATAGTACCAAATGGTTTGTAAATGGCAACAACACACATTTTGTAGGGGAAAAGCATAATAAAACCTAGTTTTGTTTTGAATTTCTACAATAAAAAAATAAAAGAGTAGCAGTGATTAGGTTAGTACAATTCTGAATCAATCTAAAGTCTCACCACAGAGGGACAGTTTAATTCTAAGAGTTCAGAATCAATTATTCTTGTCAGGTCAACTACCTTATGTCTTAAATCTATATCTATATCGACATAGATTTAAATATAAAATATATCTATAATGTATAGTAAAATATATAAATAATATACAAATATATATATAACATACATCTACAATGTATAAAATGTATAAGTGTATATGCACATTGGGATATATATTTTAAATAATATATATTTATATATGTATAATAATATAATGTGTATTTTAAACAATACATAACAATGCCAGAAAACAGACATGAGGTGATGCCAGTACAAGCAATATCCTTTTTTTCAAAGCGATGGCAGTCAGGTGCTTTGCCTGAGAGGCAGATGGCAGGTGGGAACATGGAGGAGACAGGGGCTGCCAGGTTTTCAACCCCGGCTCCACGGCTTCCCTTCGTCTCTCTGAGCATCCGTTTGCCCTTCTACAAACTAAGAATAGGGCGCCTTCCCCGTAGAGTCTTTCGTAGAGTCTTTCGGGGGGTTTAAGTGAATTTATATTGGTAAAGCACTTAGAAAATAGTGCCTGACACATAGTAAGCACTACATCACGTTTGTTAAATAAGTAAAGATCTCAGGAGCTGGAGCTGGTCAGATACAAAGTAAATATTATTTAGAATAACAAGTTGCTATTTTTAGTAAAACAGAGAAAATGTGTACCTCCTACAGATCCACCTAGGATTTAGCACTTTGATATACAAAAGATGGATTTTCTGTGGAATATATTTTGAACCAGAAGTCCCAGAATGTGGTGCAGGATCAGGGAAATAGCGAGAGGAGGAAGTCAACATCGTATTCCTCGCGGGCAAGTCCCGAGCGGCCTGCAGGAATCACAGTGCCGCTTCTGAAGGTTTTATCAGCCCAACAGTGAGCACCGAGTTAAGCTTATCTCTTCCAACCTGTTCCACAGGCCAGGAGTTCTGTAAATTGTTCATAGGTGTGTTTGGAAGATGTTCCTGAGTAAAATAAGTTTGCCAAACACTGGGGTAAACACAGAAATAACAATTCTTACAGCTTTAAAAATACTTAATATGCATTTCAGTACTGCAAGAACCATATTATGGATCCAATCCCAAATTTATTTCACCATGATTTCCTTTCTTTCCCTTTTATCATACAACTATGGTTACCTTCCAAAGGTAGAAGATAGACCATCATTAGGGAAGTAGTAGTTATTTTTTGGGTCCTTATATTCCATGGAGAAGAACTGAATAAAACAAAGTTAGCTTAGAAAGAAAGAACAAAATGTTAATAATAACTAGCAACTGAATAACATTTTGCAGCTTAAGCATATTTCTATATATATTATTTTCTTCATTAGCATATTTTCCTCATTTGTACTCACTTACTAACCCACTGCCTCATTTACCATCTCCTGAAATCAAAAGGATGGGTCCACCTAAGAACCCAGCCATTCCAGTTCCAAGTTAAAGTCTTCTCATAAAG